>NC_050069.1:84390177-84993239 GCF_009764565.3 Dermochelys coriacea
AGAGAAGCTTTGAAAACCAGTTTCATGACTGGCCAGAGTACTCTGTTACACTTCTGTTTGTTTCTCCTTGATGAAAACCCGCCCCTTGGTTTCTCTAAATTCCTTGTATGCCACCCTCCCTCCCCCCTTCAATCACAGCTTGCTTGCAAAGGAAATAAAGTCACTATAATTTAAAAAACATGTATTCTTTATTAATTGATTATAAAAATAGGGAGATAACTCACAAGGTAGCCCAGGTGAGGTGTGGGAGGAGGGTAGGAGGGAAGGAAAAGGCCACTTTAAAACTTCTTGAATGACAGCCTTCTGTTGCTTGGGCTGTCCACTGGGGTGGAGTGGTTGGGTGCCCGGAGCCTCCACCCCACATTCTTGGGCATCTGAGTGAGGAGGCTATAGGACTTGGGATAAGGGAGGGCGGTTAAACAGGGCCTGCAGCGGCAGTCTGTGATCCTGCTATCGTTCATGAACCTCCACCAGATGCCGGAGCATGTCCATTTGATCCCGCAGTAGCTCCAGCATTGCCTCATGCCTCCTCTGATCTTCCTGCCATCACCTCTCCTCATGTTCATCAGCCACTTTCCTGTACTCTGCTATTGTGTCCCTCCACACATTCTGCTGAGCTCTGTCAGTGCCGGATGACTGCATGAGCTCAGAGAACATTTCATCGCACGTGCGGTTTTTTTGCCATCTTATCTGAGATAGCCTTTGGGACAGAGGAGGGAGGCTTGAAACATTTGCAGCTGCTGGAGGAAAAAAAGGGAGTGAAGTATTAAAAAAGATACATTTTACAGAACAATGGCTATACTCTTTCAACGGTGAACAACACCATTCACATTACATAACACATGTGATTTTGGTACAAGGTCGTATTTTGCATCTTATATTGAGTGCCTGCGGCTTTGGTGTTAGAGATCACACATGCAGCACCAGGCAACAGAATTCAGCTTGCAGGCAGCCATGGTAAGCCATAGTCTTTCGGCTTCTGCAGCCTTCATAACAGCAGCGCCCTCCTCTCCCATACCAAGCAAAGCACGTTGAGTTGGCCATTTATTGCTGCGGTTTTCCTGTTAACGTGTATCAGCAGAAACCAAATTACCCTCCCCTCCCCCCATCCAATTCTCTGGGACGATTGCTTTACACCTCACCCCACCATGTGGCTGGTATCAAGAAAGATCCCTGCTAGCCAAACGCAAACAGCTCAGCGCCAATGGGCCCCACACCCACCACATGGCTAACTGTGGGGAGGATTTCTTTTCAGCCACAGGCAAACAGCCCAGTAGGAACGGCCACCTCTGAATGTCCCCTTAATTAAATTCCCCTATTTCAACCAGGTTACTATGAATGATATAACTCTCCTGGGGATAACACAGAGAGCTAAAGAACGGATGTTGCTTGAATACCAGCAAACACCGGGACCAGGACGCTGCCAGGTTTGTCATGCAATGATACCAGCTTACTTGCTACTGGCATGGCGTGGTAAAGTGTCTACCATGGAGGACGGAATAAGGCTGCTCTCCCCAAAAACCTTCTGCAAATGCTTTTAGAGTACCTCCAGAAGAGCTTCATGGAGATGTCCCTGGAGGATTTCTGCTCCATCCCCAGACACGTTAACAGACTTTTTCAGTAACTGTACTGGCCACGAATGCATCCCAAGTCCTCAGAGCTACTTAATCATTAAAAAACGCTTGCTTTTATAACATGTATTATATTTAAAAAGGAACACTCACCAGAGGTCCCTTATCTGGCTTCGTTGGGTTGGGAGGGTATTTCAGTCAGAGTGATAAAAAGATTGTGGCTGTCAGGGAGAATGGTGTGCTGTGTGCTCTCCTTAAGCTCATCCTCCTCCTCCTCATCTTCCCCGTCCACAAATCCTCAGGCATGGCGGAGAGTACCCCATAAGTGGAATCCATGGACAGGGGTGGGGTAGTGGTGGTGGCCCCCGCTAGAATTGCATGCAGCTCAGCGTAGAAGCAGCATGACTGGGGCTCTGTCCCAGAGCGTCCATTTGATTCTTTGGTTTTCTGGTACGCTTGTCTGAGCTCCTTAAGTTTCACATGGCACTGTGTTACATCTCTGCTGTAGCCTCTGTCCCTCATGGCCTCAGAGATTTTTTGAAATGTTTTGGCATTTTGTCTTTTGGAACATAGTTCTGATAGCATGGATTCCTCTCCCCATACAGCGTCAGATCCAGTACCTCCCAGTCAGTCCATGCTGGAGCTCTTTTTCGATTCTGGGACTGCATTGTCACCTGTGCTGATGAGCTCGCCTGGCCAAACAGGAAATGAGATTCAAAAGTTCTTGGGGCTTTTCCTGTACACCTGGCCAGTGCATCCGAGTTCAGAGTGCTGTCCAGAGCGGTCACAATGGTGCACTGTGGAATAGCTCCCGGAAGCCAATACCTTCAAATGGCGTCCACACTAACCCTAATTCGAAACGGTGATGTTGATTTCAGCGCTAATCCCCTCATTTGGGAGGTGTACAGAAATCAATTTTAAGAGCTCTTTATGTCGAAAAAAACAGCTTCGTTGTGTGGACGGGTGCAGGGTTAATTCGATTTAACCGCTGCTAAATCCGACATAAACTCATAGTGTAGACCAGGCCTAACACATTTCTTTTTAAAGCCTTTTTCAGATGTCAAGCATGAGAATCACTATATGAAGCAGAGGTCTGTTCTATTCATATAAAGTACTAGAGTCCTGTTTTTCTCAAGTGAGATCGTTCTCATATCAGAGAACACTATGTTATTAGGAAAGACTTCAGACTGCTGGAAACAAATGGAACTTTCTGAGTGAATGTACGTATGTATTTCACATGGCACAGGCCTGATTTTGCCAGGGGCTATTCAGCTGTTGCAATGTGTGGTGTGCCCTAAACTCCTATTTAGTTACTAATGAGGGCACTTATCTCACAAGATCTGATCCTGTGGCAATGATATCCATCAAATGCATAGCTCTGATTTTTTTGTCCTTTTTGTTTATAATTATTATTCTTGCACACTGCTGAAACATGAGTCTCGTATTCCTAAAAGAAAATTGTTGTTGTTTTTAAATCAAAACTAAAGTAAAGGTTAAACTTGGCTTTTAATTTATAGCCAGGCTCTTTTAAATTATATTAATATGAAGAAACTTTTTACAATAAAAACAAATAGTTAATTTTTCTGACCTAGCCCAGGTGACCCCTTGTATCCACTGCCTTTGAATTGCTGCAGTTTGCTCAGCCTGAAAAAAAATACAGCTACATAGAAAACTTTTTAGTTTTCTATTTAAAAAAGAAACAGGGAGCCGGGGGAGGAGGGCGGGGCTTTTGTTTTATTTTAGTAGAAACACCAGTTTCTTCCTAACTGTGACATCTCCAGCCCAAGTATATTGATGTAGTTTCCAAAGAAACAAGAAATGTCTTGGGTCACATTTAAGTCTAGTCAGCCAAATCTAAGATCAGTGAAAAAATTAGCTCTTCATCTGTTCTGGAATGAGGTCTGTCGTCACATTATTATTTAAAAAGATATCTTTTGTGTGGTCCAAACTAATTTTAAAGTCTTGACATATATACTTTTGTGTATGTTGTACACACCAGCAGTAAACTTCACTGCTACTGTGCAGCATATATAATTAAGACTTTATTATCTTTGAAGCCAGTTAATATAAGGAACTTACATAAGAATGGCCATACTGGGTCAGACCAAAGGTCCATCCAGCCCAGTATCCTGTCTACTGACAGTGCCAATGCCAGGTGCCCCAGAGGGAGTGAACCTAACAGGTTGTAATCAATTGATGTCTCTCCTGCCATCCATCTCTACCCTCTGACAAACAGAGGCTAGGGACACCTTTCCTTACCCATCTTGGCTAATAGCCATTAATGGACTTAACCTCCATGAATGTATCCAGTTCTCTTTTAAACCCTGTTATAGTCCTATCCTTCACAACCTCCTCAGGCAAGGAGTTCCACAAGTTAACTGTACGCTGAGTGAAGAAGAACTTCCTTTTATTTGTTTTAAACCTGCTGCCCATTAATTTCATTTGGTGGCTCCCAGTTCTTATATTATGGGAACAAGTAAATAACTTTTTCTTATTCACTTTTTCCACACCACTCATGATTTTATATACCTCTATCATATCCCCCCTTAGTCTCCTCTTTTCCAAGATGAAAAGTCCTAGTCTCTTTAATCTCTCCTCATGGGACCCGTTCCAAACCCCTAATCATTTTAGTTGCCCTTTTCTGAACCTTTTCTAATGCCAGTATATCTTTTTTGAGATGAGGAGACCACATCTGTACGCAGTATTCAAGATGTGGGCATACCATGGATTTTTATAAGGGCACTAAGATATTCTCTGTATTATTCTCTATCCTTTTTTTAATGATTCTGAACATCCCGTTTGCTTTTTTGACTGCCGCTGCACACTGTGTGGACGTCTTCAGAGAACTATCCACATTGGACTCCAAGATCTTTCTCCTGATTAGTTGTAGCTAAATTAGCCCCCATCATATTGTATGTATAGTTAGGTTATTTTTTCCAATGTGCATTGCTTTACATTAGCTACATAAAATTTCATTTGCCATTTTGTTGCCCAATCACTTAGTTTTGTGAGATCTTTTTGAAGTTCTTCAGTCTGCTTTGGTCTTAACTATCTTGAGCAGTTTAGTATCATCTGCAAACTTTGCCCTCTCACTGTTTACCCCTTTCTCCAGATCATTATGAATAAGTTGAATAGGATTTGTCCTAGGACTGACTCTTAGGGAACACCACTAGTTACCCCTCTCCATTCTGAACATTTTCCCTTTATTCCTACCCTTTATTCCCTGTCTTTAACCAGTTCTCAATCCATGAAAGGATCTTCTCCCTTATCTCATGACAACTTAATTTACGTAAGAGCCTTTGGTGAGGGACCTTGTCAAAGGCTTTCTGGAAATCTAAGTACACTATGTCCACTGGATCCCCCTTGTTCACATGTTTGTTGACCCCCTCAAAGAAGTCTAATAGATTAGTAAGATTATTACTAATATATCCTAATATTATTAGTAATAGATTAATATCTTCATAACGCTGTACAGTTTCAAAGTAATAGAATTACATGCTGCTTATACCTAGGGCCTGATTCTCCTTTCACTTATACTGGTGCATTTCCATTGATTTCAATGAAGTTACTTCTTATTTATATCTATTTAAGTGAAAATGAAAAGAAAACAAAGCCACATTTTTAGAATTTGATTTTCTTCACAGCACAGCCCCACGACATGAGGAGTGCAAACACATGAAGCAGTCTCTGCTACAAACTCTTGAAGGACATGGGGTTCTCCCCACAACACTATGCACTGTCAATGCCACTTACTTGTGTGACAGGAAAATGGGTATATGACCTCACATCTCCCTCTCAGGAGACTAGTGACACTGTTCATGGCAGCCTCAAGCAATGTTTGTGCATCATGTGTTCAAGGTCTGGGACTGTGTCGAGCCATAACATGGGGTCCAGAGTGGGTAGGGAATGCTCTCTGGGCTCTTCTCCATTTGTGAACCTTTGTGGGGACAGATGGAATATGTCTTAATGCAAGTGGGAGAGTAAAATAGGAGGAAGAAGAGGATTTTGTGGATCTCAATGAGATATGGAGAAAACTTGTCTTAGAATTGTTTTATCTAATAAATAAATTCCTGATTTCTAAACATCTATTTTAGAATTAAATCTACATCTGCATTGCCAACAAAAATTTAGCTGTTTTTAATAGGACTTGAAAACAAAATGTTCTCTGTTGTGCTAGCTCTATAGCAGCGGTTAATTACAAAGACTGCCTCTGACTAACTGTGTCTTAGTATTGCAGTGATATCTTGATGATGATGCTGTGCAAAGATTTTTTTGTTTAGTATGCACTATATTATTGAGAGTGTTAATTTTAGATAGAGAAGGGCTTGAAGCTAAGGGTTCAGATACAAAATCCAATCTGAACTTTCTCCAAAGTCCAGGGTTATGTGAATATAGCTGTTTGATACAAATTTGGACTTAAAATTTGCAACAATGGTTGGGAGTAGGGAGTTAAATCTGAGGTTTTAGTTCAGGTCAATTTCTAATCCAAGCTTCAATCAAAGCATAGGGAACAAAAACATACGCATGCTAAATGTAAGGACAAAATCAAGATGGACCCTCCCTCACTACTCCCCAATTAAATTCAGATTAGAGCATGTACATTTGTTTCCAATATTCTGTCTGGGTCATAGGTTTATAGGGCTGCTCAATTATCTCCTCACTACTGAAATCCTCACTGTCTTTTATGTGGGAGACAGGAATCAGAGACAATGAAGACCATGGCTATCAAAGGATACCAAGTGAACTACCAATATGGGGCTTTGAAGTTATTCAGGCAGCAACCCCCAATGGATCTGACAGCAATAAAGTGGTCTATCTGAAAATGTTGCCTCCCACATCAGCCCCCTTTGGATAGGGTCATCTCTTCAACTTTTACCATTGCTCTCATATTGAAGTGGACTTGCCCTTCAAGTGTTCCCAGGCATGGAGATCAGCTTTGTTTGCTTTCCCCATGTGGAAACTAATTAACCAATCATCAGAGGGGTAGCTGTTACTCTGGATCTGTAAAAGCGGCCAAGATTCCTGTGGCACCTTATAGACTAACAGACGTATTGGAGCATAAGCTTTCGTGGGTGAATACCCACTTCATCAAATGCATATAGTGGAAATTTCCAGAGGCAGGTATAAATATGCAATCAAGAATCAGGCTAGGGATAATGAGGTTAGTTCAATCAGGGAAGATGAGGCCCTCTTCTAGCAAAAAGAAAAGGAGTACTTGTGACACCTTAGAGACTAACAAATTTGTTAGTCGCTAAGGTGCCACAAGTACTCCCTTTCTTTTTGCGAATACAGACTAACACGGCTGCTACTCTGAAACCTCTTCTAGCAGTTGAGGTGTGAACATCAAGGGAAGATGTTTGTTTCTTTTGTGTTTTCAGCCTTCAGATAAAGACACTAGATTAATGAATAGTGAAGGTGGGGGGCAGGGGGATGAAGTGTTAGGGGGCAAGTCCAGGAATCAGTTTACATCTTTAACTTGAGGTGAATGTATTAACTGGAATTAATGGATGCAAGCCATGTAGCTATGTGAAGATAAACCTTTCATATGATGATTTATTGATATAACTACTTAGAAAATATTCTACTTCCATCAGAGGAAAATGTTTCCTTCTGCTGCTCAAAGTGGCTCCAGATCCTGGAGTTAGTGTAAAGTAACCAAACAAGAGAGGAAAAACCAAGGCAATGAAGTTAACATTCATATTTCAGTATTCCTAAGGGACAGATTGTTCAGTCTGCCAGGTTACTCTGCTCCACTTATGCAGTGCCCAGTGAACTCAAATTGGCCAGAGATTCCCACAGTAGAATTCCCCCTGTGCAGAGGAAACCTCTGCTGGTATAAATCTGGCTGAAGTGGGATAGCTATCTACTACCCCAGCTGCTCTCACCTATCCCACAGTCCAAGGATATGAGCAGAGAGTGTGCCAGGACTCTGGTGGAGTTGAGATATACTATGCCTGATCTGCCAGTAGTGCAAGCTCTATTATCAGAAGACAGAGTTATTAATTTCTTCCTAGGCTTTTCTATGGTACTCATCACTATAGTATCCGAGTGCTTCACAAACATTAATTTACCTTCACAACAGCCTTGTGAGGTGAGGGGATATTATTCCTATTTTACTGATGGGGGGGGCTGAGGTACAGAGACCCAAGGTAAAAAGTTTCCACTAATTTGGGTGCCCAATTTGGGATATCTAGGACCTGATTTTTCAGAGTACTTAGCATTAAATAGCATGCTGTCTATTCAAAGCACGGCTCCCGTTGATTTCCGTTGCAGTTGTAAGTGCTCAGCATTCTACGAAACAGGGACTCAAGTTGGGCATCCAGAAAATGAGGAACACACAATTAGTGACTCAGCTGTGAAAAGTTTAGTTTGAGTGACTTGGATAGCACCACACAGGGACTCTGTGGCAGAGGCAGGTATAGAATTGAGTTACTCCAGAGCAGCATTCAACTGCCTTAACCATGAGATCATCTTTTCTCTTCCTATAAACCCTGTCATTCACTACAAAACTTCCTTGTACTGGAGGCTGGTCCTGGCTGACACAACCAGACCCAGAGACTTGCTGGATTATGATTGGAAGGACAGACGCCACAGTGCTCAGCCAGTGCATGGGGTTGTCTACCCTGCACATCCCCCATGTGTGATTCAGGAGGTGAGTGCAGCCTTGGCTTCCACCTCTCTCACTTTCCTTGAGCAGGCACTGCTGGAGGATGCTACCTAATTAACCCATGGCCCTCTGGAACTCATCATCGGTTCCCTGCCCCATAAGTCTTCCCAGCATCTCTGATACATAACCTGTCATCTGAACAACATCCAGCTGCTCTGCGTCCAAACCATGCCCAGGAAACATCTCTAAACACTTGTGCTTCATGCCATCCACTTCCTCACTTTCGTGTCCCACCCCATTTCCAAGTGGCAGGACCTGCTGCCCCCTCAGGAGGGAGAGGAGCCGCAGGGAACTTGTCTATACTCCACTCTGGTTCCACGCCTCACTAGGGTTATTAGTTGGTGGTTCCTCTGTGGAGCTGTGAACACAGGTGTGTACCTGGTGTGGTTCATGACCTCCCCTGACACCTGTCCCTCCTTCAGCAAGAGGGAGACATTGGTGCACGTCTATGTAAGGTATGTTGGACTGCAGCTTCTCTTCTGGCTTCTGCAGAAACTCTGACTGAGGTTCTGTCTGCACCTCTCTTTACACTTCCTCATGTATGCACACTCCATTCATGGCCACACAAGATGCAGGATTCCTTGACAGCCTCCTCCTGGTGCTGGCCAAGATGGCCATCCATCACTCCAAGGAAGGAAGCTGGTGGGTGGGGTCTATTTCTGATCCCTTGCAAAGTCACACCTCTGAGCAGAGTTCCTCTGAGTGGTGCCCACTGACTCCTTAGATTTCTTTGAGGAGCAGTAGAGCTGATGTGGTTCTCTGTTCAATGTCCCTTTCCAGTTCCCTGATTGTTTCCCTTTGACCTTCACTCCCATCCCTGTTTTTTCATTTGTTCTCCCCAGTATTTATTTGTGGCCTGGATTCAATGGCCCCTCCTCCTCGGTTGAAGAGGAGGGCCTGTAGCTGGGAACAGGCTAGGCCCGCCATCTCCTTGCAAGCACAATAGTTACACAATTTCCAACTTCTGCAACAAATGAAGCAGGTGTTCTACAGGGAAACTGTAGTTCAGATATTTCCTAATTTTTGGGTGCTTTGATTTTGTAACCTTAATAATGTTCTTTTCACATATCTTTTTGTGTATATTTCCTATATTCTGAAAAAGAAAACTTGGAAATACAGACATTCCATCATTGGTCATCAGTGGAGCTGGAACATTTAGATCTACCACTTGAACTAATGGAGCAATTGGTAGCAATAGTAAATTGTCATCCTCATTTAGATCAGTGATACTCAGAACTCAGTGGTTCAGGAGCCAAATTAGCGATCAACATTACCCAAAGAGCCACAATATGTGAATTCATTGTTTCATTTACTAGACTACTATTCATATTTAAACAGTATGTCATTTAGTTTTTATATAAGTATTATTCTTGCAGCAAATAAGGGAATAATTTAGTGCAAGTTGATAACTGGTTAATAACATACTAAAAACATCATGATTGGTTAATAACTTAGATTGGTTAATTAAATCACACAGCGTTTTAATATCATGCTGCGAAGAGCTACAAGACATATATTAAAGAGCCACTTGTGGCTCCCAAGCTGTAGTCTGAGCATTACTGATCTAGATCAACATGAGAGGGGAAGACACTCACGCCTTGCCACTGGGTTGTACATATATTTGAAGAGGAATGGTGAGACTCAGAAATCTTGGGTTCCATTCCAGGTTCTGGAGAAGAGTGTGCTCGAGTGAGCATAGATTCTTTTGCCTGATCTGCTCCAAATCATCCCTATTTCAGTCCTCTCTCTTCCCCACCCCTGCCTCCTAGTCCCAGTGTCCACTCCTCAATTTTCTCATCCCAGTTCCTGTCACTTTGCTCACCAGTCTCAATGATCACTTCCTGCCCCATCTCCTTGCCCAACCAATCCCCTCTAAGCGATTCATCCAGTCTGAATCCTTGTCCTAGTCTCCCTCCCTAGGTTCCTAATCCAATCGCAGTCCCCCCTCCACACAATCTTCACCAGCTCATTGTCTCATTCTCCCCCTTCCCTGGCTCTTTGTCCCAATCTCTTTGCCCAGCCAGTCCTAGTTCTTTCTCTGTACCCCAGCTCCTTGTCAGATCTGTCTCCCATCCCTCTGCCCATACTGTTTCCTAGTCCTAGTCTTCTTGATCAGCCAATCCTAGTCTACCTCCTTTCCCCAGCTCCTTGTCCTGTCTTAGTGTTCCTTCCCACCCAGCTAGCTGGCTCCAGTCCTGCCCCCCATTTTCCTCACTGGGACCCAGCCTCCTTTTCAGCCAGTTCCAACCTACCAAGCCAAAATCCCCAGGTTCCCCTGCCTCTCCCAACCCTCACCCCGTTCCCAGTCCCAGCTTCATCTTCCACCCCGCTCCTGGTCTCCCAACTCTGACTCCTCCGACTCCCAGTCACACTTTCTATCTCCCCAACTCTCCAGGCCCTATCTCACTAGACTCCTTGTCCCCATCTAAACTTTTCCTGACCCATGTCCAGCTTTTCTCGCCTCTGCATTCAAATCAGATGGCATCCTTCTTTATGGGACCTGGGTCTTGGCTGGGGGATCAGCTGGGCTTTCTGGGCGGGCACAATTTCCTTCATAGCCCAATCTGGACTGGGTTACATTGGTGCCCTCTCTCCCCTAGGAGCCAGACTGGATTGGAAATGAACTGGCTCCAGGGGCAAGCAGCGCCCCCACTGCATCTCCATGAGGGGAGTGAAGCCAAAGGTCAGTGCGCCAGATGAAAAATCATGCCTGAGTCTCAATAGCGTGCACCAGCAGTCATGCCTCTGACTGCAGAACAGAGCTGCCTCCTTCCCCTGCCCCACCATTTCCCCCGTTGGTTGCAGGTGGAGGACAATGTGCACAGCACAGATGCTCCCAATGCTAGAGTGCAGTAGGGGCCTTTGGGCCCAGCTCTCTCCCCTTGCTGCCATCTATATAACAGACCCTCTCTCCCAGGATCCCTGCTCAGAATCCAGGCTGACTTCCAGAGGAAACACAGACCTATCTGGCCCATGTGGAGAGGGGGATGAGCTTCTGAGGAGCCCATCCTTGAGCCCCAGGCCATTATCTTCCTTGAGAGACATAGAAAGGGCCCTTGTAGGGAAGGGGAGACAAATAGGTCCCGCTTCTTTGAAGGGAGACTGCTAGCCACTTGAAATGTTTTCAGAACAATCTCTGAACCAATTTTTCCCTCTTGTGAAGCAGAATTGTGGGGACAAACTCCCAAAGAGGAAATAAATGAACAATAAAATCAGCACTTGGTTCCCCTGCTGACTTTGAGAAGAACAGCATAGGGGATAATCATTAGTGCCAGGTTCCCCCACTCACCCTCCCAGAGTGCAGCATGGCATCTTAATGTGGTAAAGACCATGACATATACATAGGCTGGTTCTTCTAGCTACACATACAACTCCACCACCAGCACTGGAAATTCTTCCTTCTCTAGGGGACAAAAGCCAGCATTCAAAATCAGGGTTAGAGAATCAAATAGTGAAGTCCATTAAAAAGGATAGTACAGTCTTGACAGACAGCCTCAGTGTTTAAGCTATGCTTAGGAGGTCTGTGGTGCCCTAGATAGATTATAGCTATATAGTCTTTCTCATGCACTGGGAAAGTGTAATACAGGGATGGTGATTTTCTGCCACACCTAAAAGACTTAGACAATATTGGGCTGTTGGCCTCAGCTGCTGCCATGGGTCACCATGCCCTAATATCCAGGTTATTGTTCCTAGCTTCTGTTTCAGATTGCTGTTAGAGCTGGGACATGATGGATTTTTTCAGTTTGCTGGCAATTCCAAAACACTGAAAAAAGTTTTGTTTTGGATCAAACCAACATGAAATTTTTCTAAAACTTTCAGTGAATCAAAAAGCGAACATGTTGAGTCAGATCAAATGTAAATGTTTCATTTTGATCTGACTTGAAAAATTTTGTTTGATTTCAGGCATTTGACAAAAGCAAAACAAAGGAAAGGAAAGGAAAGGAAAGGAAAGGTAGCTCTGCCTCCTTTATAAGATTTAGCCCTGGGGCTAAGGTACTCAGGGTTGGCTCTAGGTTTTTTGCAGCCCCAAACAAAACAAATTTTGGCTATCCCCCCACCCTTTTTTTTTTTGTCTTTTACATATGTTTGCACTTTACGATGTTTTTTTCGTTTGTTTGTTTTTCTGACTGTTTAAAATTTTAGAAAATGAAAACAGAGAATTTGTGGTTAGTGAAATAAAACAATTTCCTATGAGTGTACTCATTTAATTTTAACAAAATCACAATTACAAACAATTTGGGTTCAACTATACACAGTAATGAAAAATGTTAGTGTCTTCCGGTGCACCCAGTTTCTCATACATTAAAAGAATTTATATGAACTGATTTTTTCTCGTTTTTATACTTGCGTACTCTTTTAATAATTCAGTGAAATCTAAATTTTTTGCAGTGGTACTTTCAACTGAAATTAATGCAAAGTCCTGACAAACGATTTGAGATATGGGGACCTCAAATAATTTTTTAGTAATTTCAGTTTTAAGAAACTGTGCTCACTAGAAGCCACTGATACTGGTAATGTTAAAACAATGCGTAATGCTATAGCAGTGTTTGGAGTGAGGTGCTTGGGGCCCCCAGCCTGATCTCAGACCCAGACCCACCCCCGCAGAGGGGACAGTAACCGACAGAGTGGCTGGGAGGCGGGTCAGCCGCAGGGATGGGGACAGACCAAGGGCACCTGCCCAGTGCCAAGCCGCCCGGGACAGTGGGTCTCTTACTGGCCATGGGTCCTGCCCCGATCCTGGGCTCCGCTCCACTTGGCTCTGGCTCTTCCGCTGCTTGTGACCCGTCAGGCAGGGATGGGCGGGGGAGAGGAGCCGCATCGCCCCACTCCCCTGGCAACAGGGGGCAGGCAGGGACCGCCCCCGGGCTGGGACCCTCATGCTGAACCGGACCCCCCCCACTACATAGGGGCTCATTGGTTGACTGAGCAGGGCCAGTGGAAAAAAAGGATGGCCGGAATGCTGCCCCTGGAAATGTGCTGCCCCAAGGATGTGCTTGCTTTGCTGGTGCCTAGAGCTGGTCCTGAAGGTACTCATCTGGGATGTAAGAGATAATAATTAAATAGTTAGGACCAGGTTTAGAACTTGGGTCTTACACAGCCTAGGTAACTGACTTTAGAGCCTGAGGGTTAGTGAGGCCAGTCACAGTCTCTTGCCCACTGACTATTCAGCATGAATGACTGTCACTATTGTCAGCATGAATGACTGTGAATTGTCACTATGAAAGACAAATCCCAAGGTTAAATGATCTTTTAAGGCATCAACCTGATTCCAACCTCAAGGTCATAGAGCACAACCTTGAAACTGCATTGTGCTCCTTACAGAACTACCAAGGTTGAACAACTGGTACCATAATATTTCCTTTCCATTAGAGTAGGCCTCCCAATGGCTCCTATCTCCCATCAGATGAGGTTTTTATTTGAAGTTGGGAGCTTTCTCTAACAAGACCCAGTACCGTACTTCTAATTCAGACAGGTAGTCCTCACAACTATACTCGTGTTCATTATAAGTAAATGCAAGAATATTCCTCCTTCAACTAAGCAACAAACGCTGGGTCGTAGGAACAATCTGACAATCTCAGAGAACCGTAATTACATCTCCTGTACTGAGATCTGCTAGACGGACATAGGTTTGTCAAATGTTGCATGAAGAGAAAAAGGAAAATGTGGTTGTGCTTGCCTGAAAAGTTTCTTTTCTTTGTGTAATAAGGTCCACAGATTCCAACCCATCTTGGAGAAAAAAGGATCATCCAGAACAGAGATGGAAATTGAGTTTGGGGTTTCTTGTCATGAGGGTAGAATTTACAATGATCTGCAGTAGGATAAATTATTTTTCCTCAAAGTGTATTTAAGACCATCTGTAATTTAATAAATAGATTTAATTATCCTTCCTGTGGAAGTTATCTCAACTGGAGGGGACTTCAGGAGGTGGGGCATTCTCCTGCTGACAGTGACTTACAGGTCTGGTTTTGCCCCCAAGCTGCAAACAGGCTGAAGTACCCTTGTATTGATCTGAGGCCTTCCACTCAAAGAAAGGAAGTTTTTAGGTAAGCATGGAAAAATTTCCTATTCTTTCAGCAAGTGCACTAAATTGCAGATAATTACAATTCAATATAGGTTATTTATATATAACTAGGTTGCCTAGCACTTTCCATTATAAAATATATTTGACATTTTGGAGGGAAGTTCTAACACCTCAATTTTTTTTAGCAGGCATGGGCCAGATAAGTAACTTTTCGTTGTTCCATGAGTTTTTGTTCAGATTTGGCTGCAATATAAATGTTAAAAATCACCATTTCCCTTCTCTTGTTGGTGTTCTCAGGAAAGTTTTGGCAGCATACTAAAATAATAAGTATACATGAACATTTTAAGAGCTAGGCTTTCACTGCACTGGGAATGCCTGATTGTTGCTGCAGCAGCTTTAGTGGGGAAACAGGGGGAGCTGGAGCTGGACCACGTGCCCCCCAGTCACTTCCCAGACCCAACACCTGACCCAGTGACAAAGATACACTATTTAGAAATCTGTCTGTAAAATTTCTTCTGTGTGAGATTAAGAACTCTTTGTAGGTATCTTTATGAAATGACAAACTCTATTTTGAATGTGGGAGCTAGTTGCCTTTCCCACAGTACTTTAACCTCCATGTTGGGACTGAAATTTCAAGGCCAGTGATACAGAGCTGACAATAGAAGGTTGTTAACTTGGGACAGTCCTCTATTAGACTACAAACACCTAGATAATGGACTGGCTCCAAACAGGAAAACTGATTTATCAACATGAGGGGTCACCCGGAAGAGATCTGGGATCACCAGAGGAGGCTGATGCAGTAGTCACCTTTCAGAGGGACTGAAAGGTTATAAAAGGACTCACAGGGGAAGACACAGGGCACACATAGGAGGTTTGGGTAGAAGCTGACCCGTTGGCTTTTTCACCAGCTCAACATGAGGGAAGCTGCTGCAGGAGCCTGTTGGGCAAAGGAGCCTGAAAGCAGATGGTCCCCAATGGAATCCTGAGGGAAGAGTGGGCCAGAGTGAGGGGCATTGCGTTCAGGATGTTTGTTTTTCCTAAATGATCTATACTTCCTGTATTTATCAAGCTTAAGTGAAGAGCAGTAGTGTGTTAGAACCCTATCCAAAGTGTGTCTGTGTGTGTGTGTTTGTGTGTTGTATTTATACCTACCATACACCTCATGAAGAGAGAAACCAGAAGGCTCACACCTTTGGTGGAGGTGCATATTCATTTGATATAGCCTTTAGTCACATGATCACATACTATTTTCCTCACAGACCCCAGCCTCATTCACTGCACAGACTGGACATTCTAGTGGGCAGAATTAAGATTGCATCGTAACCTTAAATCTGCATTTTCTAACTTTCAAGAGTTTGACTTTGCAAACCTTAAAAAAATAGGAGATTTTTGTATGTAATTATGTTTGACATATGCATAGATATAACTGTTATGTATTGGTAATTCAAAGTAAAGATTAGATTATCTGTAGGATTTTTAATTCCTTCAGAGCTGTTTGATCTCTGCTGCTTGTTTTAGCAACTGTTTGCCTGTTTTTCTTCACAGTAAACTTCACAGTCAACCAGAGTTCAAGCTCTGGATGAAGACCATATAATGAAAACAATGGTGACTACTATATATATGTGAAGTAGTGTCATAGGTTATAGGGTGGGCCCACCTCTTTTATACTGACTATTCTCAGGATGTGGGGTGACCCCTCAAAGCCTTGGGCAAAACATAATTCATCTCTCATTTGATCTCAATGTTTGATATAGAATCAAGTTCTGTGTACTTGTCAATAATGTCTTGAGGAAGAATGAAGGTACAACACAATGGTGGAAATATATAAATAGATTCTTGTTAGTGTGCTGGAGAAATGCTTTTTAGTGTTTTGTCTTATGTTGCTTTTAAAGGGGTTTTGTCCACTTTTGTTGTGTTCTGTTTCTGGCTGTGGGATGTCAAAGAAAAGAAAACTCTGGAGATGGCAGCATCCACAACAAATTAATACTGAGCATTTTATTTAATCACATGTTGTCATTGTACCAGACATGCATACAGGTCTTGATTCCCCCTCCCACCACCCTTTTGAGGAACATCTGCCTCCGTCCTGTGCATCTGTCTTTGTGGAATCAGAGCACAGTGCTTCCCCAACAGAAAAACCATAATGGGGATGGGTTTGTAACAGTAAAAAGTGCAAGAGAGCCACAAGCAGCCAGAATAGCCATAAAACCTGGGGAAGCTGGGCAGGGCAGGCTCATAACATTTTGGCATCTGAACCGGGGAGGCTCAAATGACGCCCCCTCACTTGGGCCAAAACTTTGAAAGGTCTCAATTTTGCCTTCTTCCTGTTCTACTCCTCTGATGTTACTGCTCTGCTACCTGCCCCAATAAAGGAGAACTAACAACTTAAAATGCCTTGTTCAAAATTTTAAGTAACATGTAACTTTCAGATGCCTGAACAGCAAATGTAACTTTTCTTGTCTGCATAGTAAACACTGGCATTTTTATCTGTTTGAATAATCAAAGTGGTCCTTTCCGTGCCTTCTTGGCTGCAAAGATTTAAACGGCTTCCTGCTGAAGGTCTACAGTCTGGGCAGCTCATGCTCTATTGGGATGGTTGCAAGGCTGACCACTTCTCCTGTGTCATTGTGGAGCATAGATGTGGTTTTTTATTAACTTCAGCTTGGAGAAGCTGCGATCTCCACTGGCAACTGTTACAGGAAGTGTTAGAAGTATGTGCAGAGCAAAAAAAGCATTTGAAAAGAGGGTGGTCATCTTATTTGTGCACATATTTTCCAGAACAGCCTTTGGAGTTGATCCTGCTGAAATGTATCTTGAAAGGGCTTTCAGTTCATCACCTAAATCACTTGCATCAATATCGTGCATGTCATCATGTGTCAACACTGTCTCTAGTGCCCTGCATTGTTGGTGTATGTCTTCTTCAGGTACAGTGAGGAGTTTTGGAATATCATACACCATCCCAAATATATTGCTGTGTTTCTTGAGCTGCATGAAACGTTCAATTGACTGTATTGCACAATCTAGCACCCGGTTAAAGAATTCAACTTTGAATTGTTTTTGGGGTCTCTTATGGGATTATCCTGTGCCTCGTAATCAAAATGTTTTCTCTTCAGTGACCCTTGTATTCTTCAATGGGTGGGAAAATAGCTTCAGCATGAAGTTCCTCTTCCAACTTCTGTGCACTCTTCAGAATGTTTTGAAATCCCTCATCTGACCGGTAAGACTGTAGGTATGACTTTTCTTTGTCCAGTTGTCCCATTGCTCCAGATATATCAAGGTCCACACCTTGGAGTCTCTTGCTTACAATGTTTATTTCAAACAATATGTCATGCCACAACACTAAGCCACACAGAAATTTGAAGTTATGTATGTTTCTGGTGATTCCATTTCCCTCTGCCACTGTTCTCCCATGAACAGTTCCTGTCATAGCATTAGCCTTCATAATGGCAACTATGGCATCACCTATCTTCCCAATTTGGTGTTTGATAGGCTTTATCGCCTCCACTCAACTTTCCCATTGTGTGGCACTCAGTGGTTTTGTGTCAGAGAGGTTGTTCCCAGATGTTGCTTCAAAATTTGCCATTGATGAGCTGATGCAGAGAAAAATACATAGATGCTTTGAATTACATTTAAAAAATTCAGCAGCCTCACTAGAAGCTGATGCTGCATCACTGACCACCAAGTGCAATGAATGAGAACTGCATGGGACAAAAAAAAAAGCTTGAGGGTTTAACTCTTGGATCCGTGTCTGCACTCCTCTGTTCTTTTCTCTCATGTTGGCACATTATCGTAGCCCTGACCTCTCATGTCAGCTATCACAATTCCCGTATCTTCCAGCTTTTTAAGAAGCACATTTGTCTTACCAGCTCCTGTAGTATCATCAATGTCAATAAATTCTAGAATTTATTGTTTGTCAGAAAATTCTCTGACAGTCACCATTGCAGGGACATTTTCACTAGGTTTTGTTGTTGTTACAAAATGCACCATTAGTCATTTGTTCCGTATGGCTGATGTCAGTGTGCAGTCCGAATCACAGAGTAATATCTTGCTGACTTCAGGTCTACCACAATCTTCTGTTTAACTTTTATTACCAGTAACTGTGTGATCTCATTTTGAATGGTTTTTCCAAGTTAGTGGTCTGTGTACAATTCTTCGGGGTGACTCTTCTTAGATGCTCCTGGAGTACAGCATCAAACTCAGCTATCAGCTCCACAATTTTAAGGATGTTTGGCACATACAGCTGCTCTGAAGTGGCCACGCTGTGCTAGGTTTGGGGTAGCAAGCATTCTCACAATGGCAATGAGCCTTTTCAGAACATTTTGACAGTAAAGAGACTCTGATGCCATCTTCTCTTGATGCTGATCATCTATGGTGGCCTTTAACCTTAGTCTCATCTCAAGCTCTTTCCACCTATGGAATGCTTTCTAGTGATTTGCTGCCTTCTCATGGCATGCCAGATTTTCCTAGCCAGATTTTTCCTGTCCTTTGTTCCTGTAGAACCCAATGTGGCTAGAACATTAGACTGGAAGAGTTTGCAACAAAAACAGTATGCAGCATTCTCGGTTTTTGAGTACATAAGCCATGGCCTCTCCACTTTGTCACCATTGGGGATTTCACGCCAGTAATGTGTTGCATGGAAACTTCTATTTTCATTGTCTTTGGGGAAGTTTTTCACTTGCTGTGGTCCATGCAGTACAAGGAAGTCCCTCAGGCTACAGTTCAAGTGGGTCCACAGTCCTGGATCATTTGACTTAAGGAACTAAACTCAGCAGCAGCTTTTTCTTGTGCCTCCACCACACTCTTCTCTGATCCACACTTTTCTTCTGGAATGTGCATGGTTACATCCATTTGAGATGGAGATATGGATGCTGCAGTAGCTGCCAGGTCACCTGCATTCTGACTAACTGGAAGATCAGGCATCTCCTCACCACTCACATCCTCACTGGGGCCGGAAGGTCCACCGTGAACTGTTGTGTTTATGTATCTCAGGAGAGCTCCTTCCTGCTTAGATAGAAAAGCTTCCTTTGCTTTCTTTCTTTTCTGAATGCTGCTCCGGAGAGGTGTTTTCTTCTTTCACTCATGATTGCTGTTCTGTGCCAGCTATAGTGGCTCTCAACACTCAATTGAAGGGGACAAATAAACAGGCTGGTAACAGGGCCTGAGTCTTAAGGGCCTAACTGGCTCCTACTACTTCAGTTGACTGCCTGTTCTCAAGTGGGTTCAGGGAAGCAGCAGGAACAGGAAGCTCCCTGAGAAGCTGGTGTTAATCAGTACAGGTTCCTGGGGGTGCTAGAGAGATACATAAGAGGTTCCTACTTCTCTCTCTCCCTGCAGCTCCTGCTGCTTTCTGTTATTCCCTCTCGCCTTTTTGCGTGCCTGCCTATTATGTCTCTTTGCCCTCCTTCCTCCAGCACAGCACTCCACAATCTCTGTGCAACTAGAGCAGAGAGAATACATATGCACCAGCGACAGACACAATTTTCTACACTTTGGGTCCTAGTGGCGCCTCCCCACAGTCTGGCACCTGAGGCAGCTGCCTCAGTTTGCTTCATGGTAAGGCCAGCCCTGAGGTGATTCAGTACATTCTCACTGCAGCCTCTGCTGGTGCAGCTCCTACAGAGGCCCAGGTAGAGATTCTGAGGAAGATTCAAAGATTCCACTTGTTTACACCAATATAAATCCAAAGTCCATTGACTGTAGTGAGTTGGAGTGGCCTCTCTCATAGCCTGAAGGGGAGAGACCCCCTTTATCCCCCGGTGATCGGAACTGGGTTGGGGCCCTAGGGTGACCAGATGTCCCAATTTTATAGGGATAGTCCTGATATTTGGGGCTTTTTCTTATATAGGTGCCATTTACCCCACCCCCATCCCAATTTTTCACACTTGCAATCTGGTCATCTTACTGGGCCCACCCAGCACCTAGGGTTGCCAACCCTCCTGGACTGGCCGGAAGTCTCCCAGAATCAGCTCAATCTCCTGGACGCTACTGAAGTCAATCCAGGAGATTTTAAACTGCTAAAAGTCTGGCCGCGCAGTGGAGCTAAGGCAGGCTTCCTACCTGCCCTGGCTCTGCATCGCTCCCGGAAGTGACCAGCATGTCTGGCAGCAGCTCCTAGGCAGAGGCACAGCCAGGGGATCTTTGTACGCTGCCCCCGCCCCAAGCACCAACTCTACAACTCTCATTGGCTGGGAATGGGGAACTGTGGCCAATGGGAGTTGCGGGGGCAGTGCTGGCAGGCAGGGATAGCACTCACAGCTGCCTGGCCACCCCTGAGCCTAGGAGCCACTGCGAGACATGCTGACGCTTCTGGGAGCCACCCGAGGTAAGTGCTGCCTGCCTGGAGCACTCTGAACCCATTCCTACACCCCAAGCCCCAGCCCCATCCCTGAACCCCACGTGAATCCAAACACCCGCCCAGAGCCCACAACCCACACCCCCACCAGCACCCCAACTCCCTGCCTCATCCCTGAGCCCCCTCCCATACCCAAACTCCCTCCTGGAGCCTGCACCCCAATCCCTACCCCCGGCTCAGCAGCATCAATCTCCCCATAATGAAGACCAGCCCTAGTGCATTATGTTGAATTTAAGGTCTGATAGCTCATGCCTAGTGCTTGTGACAAGTACTGTATCACATCAGAAAGAGGAGCTTGCCAGCTCCTGTCTGATATCAAACTCCCAATCCTAAAACTCATGATACTGAACCTTAAACCAGTTACTGGCCAGGACTGAATATTGCTAGCTTCTACTTCAGCTTGATATAATTTTGATAGAAATTACACATTTATAGGAAAAAGAGGAAGCATTTTTGTGGTAGTGTTTTAGGTTTTCTTTTTTTTTTAAATGACCAGCTATTTAAAAATTGCTCACAGGTTTGGAATGTTAGACATATCTACCAGTGGACATGGGTTAGTGGTCAGAGTGCTGATGGGATTGTTATATTGCATTTATTCCTTTATCACACAGTCACCACCAGATATGCAGTGATCACACACTAGGATTAAAAACCTGGTCTATTTGAGATTGGGAGCCAGGATACTGTGGGGAAGGAGGGATTCCAGTTTCTCCTCTTAAAACAGACTAACTTTAGGCAAGTCACCAAATCTTTCTGCCTCCATTTTCCCTTCTCAAAATAGGGATTTGGTTACAAAGGTTGGTAGATATAATGTAAACACAAAATAAAAGAGAGTTGCTTGGGATTTTTTTGGGATTTTCAGAGCTATTTGATTTCTATTTGATCTATTTGTAATTTGTTTGCAGATAGTTGGATGAATAAGTAATATAATTAGAGGTTATTGGAAAACAAGTGTTGGATTTTGATTTTTACAGAAATCTCTAATGAGCACTCTAGCAGACAATATCAATATTCTGGCCTACTACAGCCTTAGACATAGAATATCAGGGTTGGAAGGGACCTCAGGAAGTCATCTAGTCCAACCCCCTGCTTAAAGCAGGAGCAATCCCCCAATTTCTGCCCCAGATCCCTAAATGGCCCCCTCAAGGATTGAGCTCACAACCCTGGATTTAGCAGGCCAATGCTCAAACCACTGAGCTATCTCTCCCCAAACAACAAGGAGTCCAGTGGCATCTTAAAAACTAACAGATAATAGAATCATGGAATATCAGGGTTGGAAGGGACCTCAGGATGTCATCTAGTCCAACCCCCTGCTCAAAGCAGGACCAATCTCCAATTTTTGCCCCAGATCCCTAAATGGCCCCCTCAAGGATTGAACTCTCAACCCTGGGTTTAGCAGGCCAATGCTCAAACCAATAATGGACCCACCTATCCCAGAATGTACTATTTTTAAGAAGGAAGAAAATACTTATTTTCACTTCTCTCAGTGAATTAGTCCATCAGTCTGCAGTAAAGTTTAAATCCATCAGTACACTGTAGTTCCTACAGAATAGATGAAGCAAAATCCTCTCCAAGGATTTTGCACAAAAATGTTTATAAGGAAAGGAAGAAATGAGACATTAACCAGTATATTCTTGCTCATCCTTTTTAATATCTAAAGTTAAAACTCATACATACATACATACTAATTCATATCTGTTCGCATAGCCAGATAAATGTTTTGCTAAGTTCTGGAAAAGCTTTGTTATGTCAACTCTACTTTCTGTTTCCCCTTCTTTATGATGGGAAAATTCAGCAGACCTCAGAATTTCCATTACAGGATCTCTGCATCTATTTCTATATCTTAAATAACTGGCCAATTATTTTTTTTAAATGGATGCCTAGAGTGAGACTAAAGGCCATAACAGGCATCTAGATAAGTACTCTGATTTGAGAGCCACTGGGTGGTCAGCACTCTGGAAAATCATGGCCCTGAACTTTGTATCTGGAGTTCTGTATATCACCTGTTTTTGCCTTCATTGGAAGTATTCACATTGTATATAAGCTTGGCAAAAAGTATCTTTAAGATCAGCCTTTAGCTTTAACTTGGTTTAACAGGTGATGCTCATGAGAGTTTAGAGCTCTGCAAGGCTTTGTTGGCAGAATTCAGAACTTTTATGGAGACTCAGCTGTCATTTTTAGGAGGCTTGCAGCTTCTACCAGGTATGAGAACAACCATATCTGATGTCTCAACAAAGTTATAAATTCCTCCAGCATAGTCTGTGGGCTTACAGCACTTATGAGTTCTGGAGGCGTGGTGCTTTTATGAGCTCTGTCTTTCTGGGAGGGCTCACAATTTTAAAAGAATCACGTGTCATGTGGTGTAGAACCCAGAGATCCCAGCAGCAAGAACAGAAGATGGCCCTTTTTGACCTTTGCCATGTCAAATGTATTAAAAATTTTATGGAGACACTGAAACTGGGGAAGCAACCATGACATGCCCACCCCAGGATGCCAGTGGAGAATACTTTGATTAGAGAATAATTAAAATTATTTTCCTCAGAAATATTAGCTTATATTTATTCCTCCCCAAGCTGAATGTAAAAGAATTATTCCCAGCCTACATATTTAATCTAGAAGTCAGTCTATACATTTAAGACATAGGCTTGTATGGAGAGTAGTGCAGAACTGCATCACCCCAGTTGATACTAGGAAGGTGTTCGCAAAAAGAAAAGGAGTACTTGTGGCACCTTAGAGACTAACAAATTTATTAGAGCATAAGCTTTCGTGAGCTACAGCTCACTTCATCGGATGCATTTGGTGGAAAAAAACAGAGGAGAGATTTATATACACACACACAGAGAACATGAAACAATGGGTTTATCATACACACTGTAAGGAGAGTGATCACTTAAGATAAGCCATCACCAGCAGCAGGGGGGGGGAAAGGAGGAAAACCTTTCATGGTGACAAGTTTCTCCAGAACTCCCTGAAGGGCAAGATGCAGCATGTAGTTTGATATCATGGGACTATTATGCCTCTTTCCAGCTCTCTTTCGGGTGCAAATACCTCAGGGGGATGACAGGAGGGAATGCAGTTGTGCCCTGCACATACTGTGGGGCGTTGGGATGGTGGTGAGGGGAAGATGATTCTTTGAGCTTTCCCTTCACCTTGTGCTTTCATACAACAACCAAGCAAAGTCTCAGTCCTTAGGGATGCTTGCAACATCTCTTAAATTAAGTTAATCTTCAAATAGCAAATTTAATAAACCTGATGTTTACCACCTCTTCAGGAGTGTTAATGAATATTCTAATGTGACCAGGAGCAAAAAGATCCCCTGCAATTTCCTATTCAACACGTTGCCATTTACCAGAGGGCAGCCATTTGAGATTTGATTCTGACTAACAGGGAGGAATTGGTTGCAAATGTGAAGGTGGAAAGCAATTTGGGCAAAAATGATTATGAAATGATAGGCTTCAAGATTCTAAGGAAGGAAGGAGTGACAGCAGCAAAATAAGGACAATGGACTTCAAAAATGCAGACTTTAACAAATTAGGAGAAATGGTAGGTAAGGTCCCATGAGAAGAAAATCTAAGGGAAAAGGGAGTTCAGAAGAGCAGTGGATTAAATTTGTATTATTATTTTTTTACATCTACTTATATAGCATGTTTTATAACTTACTTTTCCTGAAAAAAGAAGAGAAGCTAAATACTGAACAAAAGCATTCTGGTTCTGCACTACATATCTTATTTACAGCAAATAAGGTCACTATGCAAAAAGATTTGGAATTAGATGCCTTGAAACAGACTAAGGAAGTAGGCTGGTAAGGGTGGAACAATTTGCTGAATATAGTTTTGATCCTAGTAATTTAGTGAGTGTAAATTGTAAGGCTTGAAATAGATGGGGTTCATGAGATTTTTCTCATACCTTAGTGACAACAAATGGCAAACCAGGGAGTACCTGCGACTAGTGGTACATCTCACTCATAAATAACACTTGCAAACTGTCCACCAAACTTCAGCACAGCAGGTCACAACAGTCACTGGTTGGAAAATGTTCACATATGCATGTTGAGATACTTTAGACCCAGTCTCCAGAGGAACAACATTTACAATACACTGGAACGTTCATGTGACCACAGCTGAAAATTTAGCAATATAATTTTTATCACAGTAGGGGTTTAAGTGTTTGCTGTGCACCTTAACTTTTTGGTTAAGTTACATAAAATATAAGCTGTTAAAAAGAATCAAGATTCTGCAGCAGGAAGTAGTGAATATACTTGCTACTGACAGATACAAAGATAAAACACACAGACTACTTCCACTCCCTCACAAGGAAAACACAGTAAATGTACTGGTCCTTCAGATCCAAAAATACAGCTAAAAGTAGCAGCTGTGTTAGTCTGTATTCACAAAAAAGAAAAGGAGTACTTGTGGCACCTTAGAGACTAACAAATTTATTTGAGCATAAACTTTTGTGAGCTACAGCTCACTTCATCGGATGCATAAAAGAGTGCTCTCTTGGCTAGTCTTAATGTGGTATGTTTCTTGCCACTAGAGGGAAAGATTACTCACACAAAACCACTATGTTTCAAAGTTGATTTTGTGAACATGTTTGACCTCCATGTTTAGATCCTGTCTCTCTCTAAAGCAGTGGTTCTCAACTGATTACACATTGTGGGCAGCACATGCGTCCTACACTGTTACCTGGGCTGCAGGGGCTGGGTGGCAGGGCATCGGCAGCCTGGACCCTGACCCTGGACGCCCACTGTGCAGGGCATCTGGTGGCCTGCCCTGGGCCCCTGCTGTGTGGGGCTGGCCAGACCCCTGCCGCTCAGCTGCCCTGGACCCTGAGGGGTGGCTGCCCCAGCCCCTGGAGCTCACAGGGCGGGCCGTCAGCCCTGGACTCCTCCACTCAGGGTGGGCCAACTGCCCTGGACTCCGCAAGGTGAGCTGGCTGCCCGGCCTCGACTTGGCCGGGCAGCTGATCCGGCCCCGGAGCTCGTGGGGCAGGCCGGGAGCCCTGGACTCTAGTCCCCAGGCTCCCACTGCGCGGCTGTCCTGGAGCCCAGAGCTCATGGGGCCAGGTGGCTGCCCCGGACCGCACAATGTGGGGTGGGCTGACTGACCCACACCCGGATCCCGGAGCTCACATGGTTGGTTGAGAGCCCCAGACCCCGGACCCTGCAGGGTGGGGTGGCTGCCTGCCCCGGATCCCTGCCACATGGCTGCCCTGGACCCTGGAGTTTTCGGGGCTGGGCTGCTGCCCTGAACCCCAGGCCCCCGACCATGCGGGGCCAGCCAGCCGGGAACCTGGCAGACCCTGGCACCTGCCTTTTGCACACAGCTGAGCTAATTGGTCTGTATGCGGCCCGCAGGCTACAGATTGAGAACCACTGCTCTAAAGGTTTTTATTCTGTGATTATTATAGGTTAGCTCCCTCAGGGGCATTGGTTAACAATTTCTGGAGTGATAACAAGCTTTAGAATTAACTGGGAAGAAAGAATGATGAAAGAAGCACTTCTGATCAGAACAAGCCTTTATAA
The DNA here is from genome assembly GCF_009764565.3 of Dermochelys coriacea. Lineage (NCBI taxonomy): Eukaryota > Metazoa > Chordata > Testudines > Dermochelyidae > Dermochelys > Dermochelys coriacea. The sequence goes on from NC_050069.1 coordinate 84,416,314, forward strand.
CAAGACTGGAGAGGAGAAAATCCTCGGATTGGTTGCTCTCTCAATGCTAGTAATTAGAAATGGTATTGTATAAATATAGAATAAATGAAGGGATGAGGCTGAAAAAGGGTAAGAGGAAGAAATAGGCCATTAGTCCCCTGAAGCACTATATATACACACATTGACTTCAGTGGGTGTCCATGGAGGCACAAGATTCCACATAAGGAAGCTTATTGCAGATTCAGGGTCTAAAAGTAGGACAAATGAAAATATAACACATGCTAAGAAGGGAAAGGTGAGGAAAGACATGGATTAGGGATACAGTACAGGATCAAAGGGGAGAACAAGTTCCAGAGGGATAGGGCCCTTGTGGAGAATGCCCTGTTGGCAGCCCCCTCTTTATAACAAGGAAATTCAATTTGCACATCTCTGCAGAATGCAGCTGGAGCAGTATGTCATAAAGCTGAAGATAGTCTCTCAAGTAGTCAGAGATTTCTTAGGTTATGATTAATACCTTAAGGTCCACCTGGAGACCAACAGACAGCCAGTGCAGACCCCTTCTTAGCACCTATGTTACATATTTGTAGGGAGGTACCCTGCTTAATAAATGAGCTGCTGCATTCTGTACCACATTCAATCTCTGAATGATTTTAAAGTACAGCTTGATGTAGAGTGCATTGCAATAATCTGATCTTGACATAACAAAGGCATGCATAATAGTGGAAATGTCTGTATCCGAAAGAAAAGATGACCACCTCCTGCCATGCATGTTTTTAAGGGCTTCTCTACATTACCCACAGGATCGATGGGCAGCCATCGATCCAGCGGGGGTCAATTTATCGCATCTAGTCTAGTCTCCCATTGACTCCGGTACTTCACCAAAGTGAGAGGCGCAGGCGGAGTTGATGTGGGAGCGTCAGCTGTCAACTCACTGCCGTGAATACACCGCGGTAAGTAGATCTAAGTACGTCAACTTCAGCTGCATTATTCACGTAGCTGAAGTTACATAACTTAGATTGATTTCCCCCCCCAGTGTAGATCAGGCCTTAGAAACTTTACCAGGTTACTGCAGTAATATAATTATCTAACGGCAGCTGGAGGTCTAAAATCACTTCTAAGTGGAAAACTCTGGTTACCAATGGCAAACTCCTCGGTAAGAGACTAAAAGTGCTTCTGTCATTTCCTCTAGTTGTTGCCATCATTACTTTGGTCTTATCGAGGTTGAGCTTCTTCAGCCAGCTCATTCATCCATACTCCAATCCAATGAAGTGCAAACCATGTAATCCAAGTCAGGGGACATGGATGCAAACAGTATTCTGAAAACACCAGACCCTATGTCTCCTTACTAACTTTCCTAATGAACCCATATCCATAGGTCCTATATAATTACCTGGTTACTCATAGTAGACATGCATACATCTTTATAGTTCAATTGTGGTTTTTTTGGGGCTTTTTAAATAGACACATACCCTTTTTTATAGGTGATGCTGTAGAAGTGGATTTTTAGAATTGATTTAAAATACATTCAGAAAACATTAACTGGTTAGAACTTCATATATTAATACATTTTAGATATGATGTGAGAAGGAAGAAGTAATGACTAACCAAATTATGTGGTTCATGAAATAGCAGAAAAATATGTACCTAACATATTATTCAATGTATCTAAAAGGAATATTTACCTTTAGTAAGATTAACTTAAATGACCACAGGATGTCCTTTTTTAACAGATATACATGCTATTTCCAAACTATATGCTTGCAGATTTTTTTTGTCTGAACATTTAGTATTTGTCTAATTCTAGACAGTTCCTGGAATTTCTTCACAGTGACAATCCAATTATTGTACTCAAATGAAAATGCATAATGATGTGTGAACCATGCTGCAAAATGTATATTGCTAACTCAGATAAAGGCCAAAGGATATCCTTCTTCTAGTCTGACCACGTGGTACTGGATGACACTGGATCAAATTCAGACCTGAAGAATTTGGGTGTAACTTCAATGCTGTCAATGGAATTTCACCTGTTTACTCTAGATCTGAATTATTCAATAGGTTTAAAGATCCCTGACACAGGCAGAAAACAAACTGAATATACATGGCTTAAAGCTATTCTCTTTACAAATACAGTATTCTTCTAGACACGTTATTTCAGACATTCCATTTTTTCTATACCAGCAATTAAAAATGTAGCTGGTTATTTAGTAAGAGCTTCCCTTGCCACCCCACCTTTTGTTATCCTTCTGCTTATCTGAGGTCAGTGGTACTAGAGCACAAGCAGGAAGCAATTTTGCAAGCATTTATATGGCTATGGGCCATATGTGAGTCAGCTGGATTGCACTTTTTGTAATCCTCTCACAGAGCAGTCTTACAGAGCAGTCTATCCCCTTTCACGTACTGCATCATGATGTTAAGAGTGTCACCACAAATATATGATGAAAAAAAGTGTGAGTAACAAGTTTCACAGGATCATGGCATGAGATCAGGGAAGAGGAATTTATATTAAATTCTGCCCTTAAAAACATCTCTTCCTCTCACTTTGTGGTTCTAGATATGAACATGGGTTTATAGACCCATATGTCTCAAACATACATTCAGCATAAAAACTGACTAGCGTATAGTATTTGGGTGCCACACTAACCATTGTTTTCTTGCTAGTTGTCTGATTCCAACTCCACACAAAATGTTAACTATCCACAACAGGCTGCTCATAGGCTGTTCTGCATATGTAGGTCCAGTCACTTTGCTGTGCTAAATTCCTGCTCAGTATAGCAGACAGGGGGTCTGTTAGGGAGTCAGTTATACTGGGGGCTGCTCTAAACTGCACTAGCTGTCAATAATGGCTAATAGATAGTCCACCAATTTAGAACAGTCAGAGCAGAGCACTTCAGCCATGCCTTTTCCATGCCCTGGCACACACTCTACACTGGAGGCTGTAGGAAGAGATGGCATAGGAGCTGTCTGTGCTGCCTTTATGCTCACTAGGGACTCCCTATGCCTGAGACATCCTCTGCAGGGAAAATGAGGGCCAGATTCCATCATCTTTATCCCACTGAAAAGGAGTTGGGTAAGAATCTAGCTAGATATTTGTGCTGGACTTTATAAGGTCATTCTTGCGGTCAAGACTTTTTTTCTAACTTGAGAATTGCATCTATTGCAACTTGCAAATAAGTGAAGTTCCAAAAGAAGGGCTGTAAGAGTGTGGGACTGTCTCTCCCTGTCAATCTCTAAGGGAGGCCATGCCTCCTCACTGGCATGCACCTGTGAGGGAAGGATTAGCTGCTCCTAGTGTTCAGACCTTCAGGCCGGGCAGAGCAGGAAAGCAGTCTATGAGCCCCAGCCCTTGTCAGGATGGGGCAGCAAATAGTCTATGGGGACTTTAGCCTGCAATCAGGGCAAAGCAATATCAGCCTACAAGCCCAGGCCCTCAGTCAGGGCAGGGTAGCAAACAGTCTAGGGGCTCAGGCAGGGGTGAGACTAACGCAGGCCTACTGGTCTAAGGTGGGATGGCAGGGGTAGGGAGATGCTGTTAATACCAAAATTTGGACCCTAGGCACTCCAATAATGGCCTGTCTGTAACTGTAAACCAATTGTCAATTTGGACCATCTAGATGGGTGACAGGAGGTGGCCCATCCTAGAGGAATTGCCTGGTTTTACCAGGGAGTTTGTCTCTGACCCTCAGAGGACTCCCCAGAAAAGACTAGTTCTGTTAACCCATGAGAGGACACGGATATAGCCTTCCACTCAAAGGATTGATGTTCAAGCAGTAATTCTTTGAAAACAAAGTAATGTTTATTTAAAGGAAATATTCAGTTACCATACATTTAATAGTTTTAAGAAAGAATGCACTGTGATACATAATACATAGCCCATAGTACAGTGGCATTGCATTTAGAAATCATATAGTAAGGCAACACAAAAGACTACACAAACTATATAGCAGATACAATGCTTCACAACACAGTACACATAGACCCTTTATGCATATGTATAAAGCGTTAATACAGTATTATAATATAGTACCAAACCCTTATACATATGTTTAAGACAACATTACACATTAAAGGACATTACTAAATAATATTCTATGAGTGGTGATCAAGCAATCATAGAACAGTTGGGATAAAATCCATTCAGATACAGGCATCCAGCTTTATTTACAATCATATCTATGCATTCCTTATAATTAAGAAGAAATTATACTTTTTCTCCTTCTTCACCATCTATGATCTTTCTGCTCGATCAAGGATTTCAGTGATATTCAGCTTTTTCTAGTTCTGCTATTCTGTTCACCCACACTGAAGCCTGTCAGCTCTCTGCCATATATACAATTTTTGATCCTTTCTGATTGGTTGCTCTCTCAATGCTAGTAATTAGCATAGTTCCTCCCCTATGGGGTGATGCCTATTCAGCCAATCAGCTTTACCTGTCATTTGAGCTGGCCCTGGCTGAGAACCTCCTTCTCACCTGACTGACCCTTCCCCTCAGGTATTTTGGAGTGAACTCAGTCTCACCCAGCTGAACTTTACTTCACCCCAATTACCTGTCTGCTTTTGGACAACTCAGCCGGAGTCCTCCATTTTAATTTTTCTAATGTAAAATCATTGTGGCCACCGTTTTGGAAAACTTGCTCTAAACTATCACTATGTATTACTTATCAAAAGCCTTAAATCTCTGATTACATTTTTATGCATGTTTAAGCATTATGATACTGTCACCACTTTTGTTATGCTAATTGTGGGAGGTGAATTTTACAGTGTTGTCTCCCTCTCTCTGAATATTTACAACTGCATGGCTTACTGCTCTCTTTGATGCTGCTGATTTTCTTACACAGCATAGAGCAGCTAAAAGCCTCTTGTATCAGTCCCCTCCTTGGTGCGTGATATGCTTATACTTATTTACCAAACCACCACTCATTTAAATGGTGAGTTCTGTGGATGTTTGGTCTTGCCCAGTATTGGCTCAAGGCTCTCCCGTAGGACCGAGCAAATACCTCGTCTTACTGGCACAGTTCCTCACCATCCACTTTCCTGTGTGCCATTATCAAGGCTTTGGAGCAGAGCCCAGAGCTGGAGTGCGGAGCAGCTCTGGATCAGTGGAGCTGCATCTTTTTGCCTGGAGCTGGAGTGGAGCCAGAGCAAAGTTCCAAAGCCCTGGCCATTATAGTTTCTTTTAATACTTGTGGACTGTAGATGCTTTAGCTGCTTAAATTTTTGTTTGACCCAGCACACCAGGACAATAAGCATCAGTGCCATCACCATCTGAAATGCTAAGACTATTACAACAGGATGTAAAATTATATTAAGGAATCGTGTAGCTGTAGGAGACCATCCCATGAATACTTCCCACCAGCTATGTTTGGTGTCACTTTTTATACACTCTATAATTTGCTTAATTTTCTTAGTGGAGTGGTCAACAGTAATCATTTTCCCAAGCTTTTTCTAGTTGTCGTAAGTCAGGATGATCCATTAATTGCTTAACTAAGCTTATATTTAATTCCAAGGATATTGGATGAATCTTTTTATATATTTGATACTGATCCCTAATTTCCTCATTTCCAATTTCAGGTAGCATGAATTTGAAATTGCAACCAATCATGGAGGTGATATGAAAACAAATGCTTTTGTAATAAGGGTTCTGAGTTACATCACACAAATGATTAACTTTAAACAATTTACACCAACTTCTAACACATACACATTTATTTCCAATATATACAACTGATCCATTAAATGGGAAAGGGTCTAACTGACAATGACTTTCTCCTTTCATCATTTAAACATACATCATATGGCTGGATTACATTACTATTGCAATTTTATCCAATTCCATGTTCTTCCATACAAGCTTCAAGTTCCACAGTTTTGCATATAAAGTTTTGCCTTATGGCCCATAATTTGTGTTCTATAAATTGCATTATGCTGTTATTAACATTTAACCCTAGCGCTACAATAGGAGATATCCATTCAATTTGGGCATTAGACATTATGACTATGAATGTGGTAATTTGTTTTAGTTGAGGATTGTATGTGAAATTCACCATCTTCCACAAGGAATATTAATTTTGTTCAGCCTTAGTGGCATGTTTCTGTACTATACTTCTTATTTCTAAAGGTAAGATTCCACTCATTCCATCTCTTAAAATATCTTTTACCACGTCATTAGTCCAAATCTGTCCTTGTATGAAAGCCAATGCCATGGATAAATTGCTTTGCAATACCTCTACTGTATGTAGTATGGTTAAATGATCAGCTTTTTGTAATTTTTCCCAGCTAGAGAGTAGGCTAGCTATTAGAAAATGACTGGTGCTTATGTCATTTAAAGATGTTTTTAAAGCTTGGACAAAGCTCGTCGGTGCTGTCCTACTACACTTAACTTGTTAGCCAACACCTGTACATCTATACCGTTTAGTACTCCAAGTTCTGTGCCTGCTCCTACTAGCGCTGTATCTATTGAGGTTCAACATATTTAATACATTGTGGCTGTGTGGATGAAATATTCATAGAGGCTAAATTCACTATTACCTTTTTTAAAGAATAAGCGGTGTCTATTATTGTCTTTTAACCTCCTCCTTTATTACATAAGGACCAATGTGGATTTGTTTAGGCTTGAATATCCATAGAATAGTAAAAGTATAATTGAAATTAGGGCCAGTAATTCTCCATATTCCACTTTCACATTGTTTTGTTATAATTACACTACTGTCACCCCAATAGACAAACAAAATTTGTCCTGAACTGTTTCCCTTACATTCACTACCTCCTATCATTTGTTCATACCAGGGTACTTGCAGGCTTAATTAATTTCTAAATATAACTTTTGGTCATACTTCACACTGATGTTTATTCTGCTAACTCCTCCCTGTGGCTCATGACATTAAATGAAGCATCTTTTATCCTAGCATTGTTATGAACCCATTTTAATAATATTAATTCTTTATCATCTTTTGTCCATTTGGGGGCATGCCATGCTATGAAGGCACATGAAAAGCTTCTTCCTAAAACTTGTGTACAATTGCTTCTTCCTGTGTCATTCCATATACAAACCCCTTCCCCTTTGTACCACAGCATAGGTTTATCTTTTCCTGGGCCATCATTTACAATTGTCATATTTGTTGTAGTCAATATGTCATTGACACATGTGCCCATGTTTCTTCCTTGTTTACCCAAATCCATTTATATTTTTGTCCAATTAATATGACAGAAATTTAGATAATTTACCCTTTATCCCATGGATTAGATGGGTTTATCCATCGGGTATGGTCCTCTTTCATATTTAATATTTTGGCTTCATGTATTAAACTCCATTTCTTCTTATTGTCTGAAGACCATTCACACATCATTATAATATTATTTTTCTTTTCTTTTGTCTGGATGCTATTTGTTGGTATTTTAATTACAGAAGGGGTACTAGTTATTCTTTCTAGTGCTACCAAGAGACTATTGGAACGTGCAAATATTTCAAACTTGTCTATTAGCGTGCTTTGCCATTGTCCGGTTCTTTCTGCTTTTCCCTATATTGCACCTTTTCCTTCTTCAGCTGCCAATTCACATTTTGTTGACTCTGGTGAGGTTCCTAAGGTTCCCTTACCTAGAGAGGAGAATATAATAAAACATTTACGAGCATCTTCTGTAATAAACATTTTGCCAAAGTGATTTTGTGCAATAAAATTTATAACCCTTATAGGTCCCACTACAACTTTTACTATTCTGAGTTTAGCACTTATTTCTGGAATTATAAGAAAACACCCCACATTACTATTAGCAATAGCCGTTTGATTGGACTTGGTCCACTGAATCATCATTTTTTATTTCTTCACATCCAAATTCACACTACCATTAGCAGAATCCAGTAGCTATAAATATCCAGAAGAGCCAGGATGAATAGAATTGCATCTTCCACCATCTGGCTTTTCTTGTCTGGAAGACAGGAATAACAAAAGACCCCTTTTCCTTATAAAAAGTATGTATTTACTTAATTAACCATTAACTTTATGAAAAATATATATAACATATATCTTATACTATTTTACCTATTTTTAATTATTATTAAACTATTACTATTACATAAACTAACCAACTATTTTAATACAGTAATACTTTGACTACCTATTTTAACAACAATTTTTTTCCTTTTAATTGGTATCCCATAATATTTTATTCCACACATCAATCAGACAATCCAACATTCCTATAATATCCATGCTGATTATTCCATATGACTGTGTCCTTCTGGACCATCACTCAATTGTCAAAATCTTACCTTAATTGATATTGGTCTGGTCAGGGAAATTGGGGTCTGTCCTCCTAATGCTCCCATAATCATATATATATATATATATATATATATATATATATATATATATATAATCCGAGGCATACTGCAAAAGGTCAAAGTCTATCGCTATGTTTAAAATTGGAATGTTAGACCCCTTATCTAGGTAACAGAGCATTTCTGCCTCTGCTGGATTAACTCTTATTGGGTTAAGGTCTTCCAGATGGGTTGAAAAACAGCTGGGTTATAACCATAGCTGGCACCTCCTCATCCTCTTCTGGCTGTTTATCTATACCACTATCCTCTTCTTCTATGACATATTTATTAATTATTTAATTAATAAATATGTCATAATGACAATTATTAATTTAATATTTATTGTTCATTTGATTCCAGGAGGTCCTCAAACCACTCTCCTGCCAGGCTTCCTTTTCTTTCTCACTCTCTCCTTTCTTTTTCTGTCTTTCTCTCGTTCTCTATTAAATTTAATAATTAAACAAAAAATTCCACACACATTTTATTTTTATTTTACACACATTTCCCCTTTTAAAAAAAACTTATTCTTACATTACTCTATTGCCCATTGAATGGTTTTTTTACAAGATCTATTGAGTATTGCAACACTTTGAGAATATCTACCCCTACTATTCAAAGTCCATTTACCCCAAGTTTCATTATTCCAAAATGCACATTCTTTACTTCTTTATTTCTTATGCCAACTATGAGTGGAACACTCAGTAGAATTTTCTTCTTATTCCCTGTATTTCTGCTCTTTCTGGAGAAGTATATGAGAGAAAGTCTGTTGTATTATATATACTGTATTATTTAACACTGAATAGGTAGATCCTGTGTCTAAGTAATATAATTGTTGAATTTTTCCTTTGTCTATATTTATGACTATTATTGGCCTTCCATGTTGGTCTTTCCACAATTATGTTATAACTTGGGGTGATTGTTCCATCACCTGACTTATCAGTAAAAAGAAAAGGAGTACTTGTGGCACCTTAGAGACTAACAAATTTATTTGAGCATAAGCTACAGTTCACGAAAGCTTATGCTCAAATAAATTTGTTAGTCTCTAAGGTGCCACAAGTACTCCTTTTCTTTTGTGAATACAGACTAACTCGGCTGCAACTCTGAAACCTGACTTATCAGTGCTATTGTTCTATTATTGGATTTGGAGTTAATAGTTTCTATAACTGGTACACTTTCAAATAAGTCATTGAGGTCTTGTTCTGGGAATTCTGGAAATTCATACCAGACTCTTTCATCCCATACTTCTTTTTGCATTCCTTCCTGTTGCATTTTTTTTATTCCATTCTTTTCTTTTCCTATAAGAGAGAGATTATTACTATTTTGATTCTCCCTTTCACCTTTTCAATTGTGATGAATAGAACCATTTTGACACTTTTCTTTTTCCTTTTTGGATCTCTAATTGATATACCAATGGACTAGCTTTATTAACTATTCTTACTGGTCCTATCCATGTTGGACTAAGCACATGACCCTTTTCTTTAACTCATCTATACATAACCATATCACCTATTTGCCACTCTTGTGGCTGTAAGATTGGTCCAATCTTAATCACATGCATATGACAACAGCAGGACTATTATGGAAACCCTATGGAGTTCTGGTGAATACATACTGCTGTCTTTGAAATGTAAATGCAAATTTATAGCAAGAATGTTGATGTAAAGGTATAGCAAAGAACATATTTGCCAAATCTAGAACTGTAAACCACTGGGCTTATTATGTAAACCTTCCATAATAGAGGCTATTACTTCTGGATATTTAGCTACCACTGGAGCAGTCATTGGAGTTACTTTGTTGAGTGGTTTGAAATCAATAGTTAACCCTCCAGGTTTACCATCTGCTTTTAGAACTGACCAAATGGCTTCATTATTTGTACTTTGTTGTTCTATTATGACTCTTTGCTCCAAGAGCCCTTGAATAGTTTTCATTAGACTAGGTTCTGCTTCTTTGGGATACTTATACTGCTTTTGGGGTGGGGGATCAGGTCCAGTAATTAAAACTTCTGAGTTAATTTTCCCACATTCTATTTTATTGGTGGCCCAAACTTCTTTATGTTTCTTTGCAATTTCTACTACTTCTGCTGGCTAGTTGGGCCATTCTATTTCCTCAGCAGCCTTAAGGGTAGCTAACCTGTATCCTGCTTCAATAACAACTGGGTGGTCTAAGACCTTTGTTTTATTTCTCATACTTTATTTACCAAATCTAATATTAATTTAAAGTTTTTCAATATATCTATACCTATTATTCCATCTCCATCCAGATTTATTAAACCAAATAGTTCCCATCCTTGTTTAGTTCCTAGCTGAAAGCAAACTGGAGGGCTGAATGGCACCTTACTCTTTACTTCACTAAATCCTTGCAACTTTTTTTAATGTTACTGGGGGTCCAAATACATTTTTGTTTTAGTACTAACTAAAGAAAATGTCAGGTTTCAGAGTAGCAGCCATGTTAGTCTGTATTTGCAAAAAGAAAAGGAATACTTGTGGCACCTTAGAGACTAACTTATTTAATTTAATCATAAAATTTTGTGAGCTGCATCCGATGAAGTGAGCTGTAGCTTACAAAAGCTTATGCTCAAATACATTTGTTAGTCTCTAAGGTGCCACAAGTACTCCTTTTCTTTTTAAAGAAAATGTGGCACCCCTATCTGTTAACATATCTTGTCCGAATGCTCCCTTATTAAATTCCACATTGGGTCTTCCCCAATCATCTGATTTAAAATGTGCCACAAAATCAGCACGATCTTTTGCTCATACTGGAAAAATTAGAGGGTGCCTGGCTTCCCTATACCTGATCTTTGGGACATGGTGGAGCCATGGATATGCTCCTTTCATGGTTTGCTAATCTTCAAATAAATTCTTCAATAGGTAATCCGTTAATTTGCTGTCTAGGTTTGTACTATAATAATTTTCTCCAAAGCCAATTTCTTCCTAAGTCACCAACTTTTCTTTTTGGAGGGAACAAACTTTTATTTTTATTTTCTTCTCTTCTTAATTCCTCTTTATTTTGTTTGCTTTGCCGGTTTCCTTTTCCTTGTGGATCATTATTGGAAAAGGTCATCACTGATACCGTATCTTTTCTTTGGGGGGATAACATGGTTCTCTTAACATGTTCTTTTCTTTTAAAGGCTGGAACGTTTCCCTTTGTATTTCATACAGTCTTTTCGCTTGTTCCTCTATTTCCTGTAATACAGTAGTTTCTAGATTGTCAGAAACCATAGCCATTCTTAATGCTGAATTAAATCCCAACAATATAGCTCTTTTAAATTGTACTACATCATATACTCTACCTGCTGGGATAATCCCAGAGTGTTTATACAATAATTTCCTTCTGGCTACATATGGTGCTGGTCTTTCTCTTGGTTGTTATTTTTCCCTATGGAACCACACAACCGGGTCATCATTAGGGAAGATAAATTTCAAGATTTTATCTCTATGTCCTCCACCCTGCATTTCATAGGTATGTCCCGCAAAATCTTCTGTACTTATACATTCTTTTATTAGAGTTGAGAAGTCACTCCCTGTTAACTCAGGCGTTCTTGATGCCTTAGCTAACCTTCTTCTACCGTACTTCTAGTTAGGAGACCCACAGACTTTCCCAAAGCCCTAATTTGTTCTGGGATATATGATCTTTCTTCTGTTCACTTCTCTCATCCTCCCTCATTACCATGTACAGTGGTTTTAATCATTGTAGTTGTAATGATTGGAGCCATAGGAGCTGGTCTTTGTAGTTCTATAAGATCCTGGGAAAGGTTCCTTGAAATAGTGATAACAACAAGGGGCACACAAATTCTATTCCTTCACCACTCCCAGATTTTATCACTGCTTTTCCCCCTTTACTCTTAATTCCTCCTTTACTGCACGTATTTGCCTTTTACAGGCTGCATGATTTCTTTCTTTTCACCTGCATCCGAGAGTACAATTCTCTTTGCAGCTTTCCTATCTTTTGCTTTTTGTTTCCAGGCTTCAATTTATTGAAGCCATTTCTCCTGCTCGCTTTTTATCTCACTTAGTTCATTTTGTGAATCAATAATCTGAACCATCTGAGTTAACATAGTTGCTCATAATGTATCTACTTCTGCTTTTAAGCTAACTACTTCTTTTTCTATGTCTTTTTTTCTTTTCTTAACTCTTGTATTTCTCTTATGAATTTATCTATTTCTAAACTCAGGGTACTGGCTACAATTTTTAGCCCTTGTAAAGTAGCTTGCTATTTCTCCTTTTACTTGGTTTTCCTGAGAAAATTCCTTTTTTTTTTTTTTTGGTTAGATTGAACCCATTGTTCCCATTGCTTACACAGTTGCTGGTAAGCACTAGGCCAGGGTTCTATTCAGCAGCAAGAGGGATGTGTCCATCTCCCTTAGTGGCTCCAGCCCAACTGATCGGCCTTTTATACTTCCTCTTCCTATCCCGCCTCTCTGCTTCCAGTGGGTGGGGCAGGGCCTTCCTCACTCCACCCAGCAGGTGATAGGTTTTGCTCCCTCCCAGTCAATCTCTGCGGGAGGCCATGCCAACTTGCTATAAGGACTAAAAATGTAGCATGCCTCTCACTAAAATGAAAAGCAGGCCATGGTCAGCATGACATATCATAATCAAATAAACACATGGGACAGGCCTTTAATTTCTCAAAAGCATGCTTCCAAACACTTATTTTCCTTTCCTATTTCATAGTAACTTCCATTCAGTTCTGTTCTTTCCCATGGATGTTCTGAAATAGTTAAATAAAATCAATATCTGTGTGCAACCTTGTTGTTAATCTATATAATAAAATTACAGGATTGTCACACTGAAGCCTAGAATGTTTTCTGAGTCAGTGTGAAATGATGGACACAGTTAAAAGCATGGCTGAAAGCACTTTTTGTTTTGACTATTGCCAGGTTCAATCTCCACTAGGATTTGTGGTCTGTTACCAATTTTTAAGTTCTCAGCTATTTTGACTTTATGAATTACACCTGTAGGGTGTACAGCCAGAGTAAGGCATTGATCTATGCCATGCCAAGAGTTCCAGTTCATTGTGACATCTGCGGTAACTTAACCAATCATCACCCTTACTCTACAGCTAATTTGCATACAAAAATATCACTAGTTGTGTGAGAGAGACTGCATGGTGGATTACTTGCCCAACTGCCATACCCATGCAACAGCTTTGTTTAGCTGCTAATTTATAATAAAAGGTAACCATTTTTTCATCATAATAAAGTCTTGCAGGCCTTAATGCAAAGTATAGCAGATATATCAAAGTCAGATATATATGTTTTGAATAACAACCATATTTGCTATGCAAATGATGGAATATTGAATCAACTGGTCCATGAACCTCCTTGAAGTGGGGGTGGAGGCATGTTCCAGGCACATATGGTGACACCACAGAAAAGGCAATGCAGATGTTAGTACTGTTAATGCTAAGGACTTTGGTGATTTGGTATTTTTAGTTTAATTACCTATACATTTCTTTATAGGTAATTAGCTTGCAAAGCTTGTAAATTCCTTTGTCTACTAGAGATTGCTTGCTCCATAAACTTCAACAGTGGGGCTTATAAATTATTTCAGCAAATAAGTATGAATTTAATTATCTGTGCATACAAATTTAGTTTTTTCATCATTGATTGCACAGCTATAGCATAAAGTAACTTTCTATGGTATATGTATTTCAAATGTTCACATAACTTTGATATTTTAAAATGGACATTTTAACAAAGTACATCCTACTTATCAGGGCTGATTTTTACACCAAATTTGAAGTTCTAGGGCCTGACTCTCCACTGTTTCAACAGTTTTATGAGAGTTCCACTCAATTACAGTAAATGGAATTATATTGGTATGATGAAGTTCAGATTCAGTTCCCTAAACTTCAGTCATTTGAGTTACCCAGTGGAAAAAATGTTTTTTTGCAACGAGAAGTGAGAAATATGGTGGGGTGGAGTTTTTTTTTTTTTTTTTTTTTTTTTTTTTACAGGGATAGGAGGGGAGAAGAGATTAACCTTCTCATAACTCCAAAATTGTAAAGTTAGCTAAAACTTTCAAAGGAATATCTTGTATTATTATATAATATTATATAATTATATAATAATAATAATATATATTATTATTATAAGACATCTTGAATATCTTATCTTGTAGCAGTGACAGAGCATACAGAATTTCAGCTTAAAGGGGTTTGGAATGTTATGAGTGTGAAAAAAATAGAGTAGAATGAAAGTCTCTCTCAGTTGTTCTACAACCAATGCAGTTCCACTATGATTACAGTGATGGAAGTGCTAGTGTAAAATAATTGTCAGCATTTTATCCACTGTGTCAGCTAACCCTGCTTAGAGCAGGTCTAGACAACATCAGTGCAATATCAATTGGAGAATTTGTGAAAATCCCAAGTATAGACAAAGCCTAATAGTTCAACAGCTGCAATTTAATTAATTATTTAGAACCCACAAAAATTACTGCATTAATTCATTGTTCTTTATAAATGCAACACTTGCATTGTTTGCACTATTTGTTGATGTCAAAGATATCTGCAAGTTCCTTTTTGCAACTTTTAAATACCTCACTAATAGGTAGCTACAGGAACCATATGGATTGAAAGTGTTTTGAAATATACAGTTCTTTTGAACTAAATTAAATCTTAAGTACTTTTTTATTTTTAAAACATTTGATGGACTTGCATGCAATGCACTGTATGTGTTTTTAATTAAAACCAGTTTAAAAATGCAAAAACAAGGTACAGTACGCTATTTGAACTTCAAGATAAAAAAGAAGTTGGCAACAACTTCTACTAAACAATATTTCAAAACTTTATATTCTGAATTGCAAGAAATACGATTCTGCAATTTTCAGCTACAGAAGAGTCATGCAAAGCCACTATAGTTCATTTTACGCTAGCACTTAGGTTGTGGAATTTGTAACTCTGTATTTTATAAAGTCCTCTTGTTAGTCTGAAAGTCAAAATGGCTGAGAACTTAAAAATTGGTAACCACAAATGCTTGTGATGATTGAACCTGGCAATGGTCTAAACAAAAAGTCAGATATTTTGTTGTTCAAAACTAACAAACATAAACATAGTTTTTGTGTGTGTGTTTCTCTTATGAAACTTTATTTTCTACAACAAAATGGCTTAAACTTATTCCAGAGGGTCTAAGATATCAATGAGTCTTCCTTGCTTCCATGACATGGACAGAGGATGAAATTTGTTTGTGTGTGTTGCTTATTTCCAACAGTAAAGAGTTTTGAATATAAATATCACACATATGGCCTTTTAAACACTGTGAACCTCTATGCTGCTCTGTAAATGTTTTATAATAATACAGAAAAGATTATCTCTAAAGACAGACAAAATGAAGTGAGGCAGTTCAAAGATTCATCTATTAAATTACATTGTTTGAGTAACTGTGGATTTGACACTGTAGTCCTTACTAAAGCAAAATGCTATGACTTCATTTTCAGATGTACTGAACATCCACACTCCACATAAAAATCAAGGATAATTGACTCTGAGAATCAGGTCATTGTTGACTTCAGAGGAAATTTTGTGCAGAATTAATCCTCCACTGGGAAGTGTATAGGACACTGACGGGCAGTTGGAAGGGTGCATAATCTGTGTGTGTGTGGTTGTAGTGACGGTGGGGTGTTCATGAAGTGGAAAAAACAGGAGAAAAAGTTATCAATGATTCACAGCAAACAGCTTAAGAACAAAAGATCAGGCTAAAATAACAAATGATAAATAGCTTTGTAGTGTGAATGGCAATGATCACTACAGTTTGATGCGGGTTAGTGGTTTCCATTTTAATTCACTTATAACCTTTTGAAATATTTATTTTTCAGGCTGAAATTTTACAACCTTGTTCTCTAATCAAAAAGCGGAAGGTTTTTTAAGATTTTGAGCAAAAAAAATGGGTTGGCCATTTCTAAGCTCAAGGACAGTGAAAAAAATATACTTTTCCCATAATAATTTTTGGCAACATTTTTATTATATCTACAGCCAAAATGGCTGGGGACGGAAACCAGCAGTTGGCATGGAAATAGCCCTCATCAGGGTGTGGTGCCTTTGAGAATTCCAGTGCAATTTTGTTTTGATTTGACTTGCAAATCACATGCTGAGCTTGTGCAGTCTATTTTACACAGACTTTCTAAACTTGTAAGATATACAACTAAGATACACAACAACATGCATTCATGGCTGATGTTTTTACCAAGACTGGACTGAACTATCTGGCAACCAGGAATTTACCCAGTGGACTGGTGTCTGTCTCAGGCCTCAGAGCTTTTCCTTCTAGGCTCAGCACTGCTTACATTGAGAGCTGCAGTGCTGTGCTGTTTGTCCAAAGAAATGTGCCCTTTGGCTACTGGCAGAAACTGCTTCAGAGTTTCCATTAGTGCATGCAGCCTGATCTAACCCCTGCCCTGCCTGCAATGACTTCTCTTTAGGGTTGGGGCCCCACCACCAACCCAGGCTGCTAAAATTGTTTCTCTGAGAAGCTGAGACCTCTCTCTGCCTATCCAGGTAAATAGAGTGGCTCCTTTCTGTGGCTTTTGGTACTCCTTTGTCCCCCACTCCCCCACCCAAAGTCAGGCTGCTGGAGTAATTCCTTTCTGAGGTTCCAGACCCCCTTTTATCCCTCCAGAGCTGGACCATCCAAGTGATTACTTTTCAGGGCTCTGACTAGGGTGACCACCCATCCCTAATTATACATTTCAAGTCCCAATTCTGGACTGAATAACTCAGGGACACACAGGCACCGGCTTCCAAGTATCCCCCAGGGGTGCTCAATCCCCACTCAGCCCCTGGCCCTGACCCTACTCCAACCCTTCCCTCAAGTCCCCACACCTTCCCAACCCAAGTCAGCCCCAGGCCCCACCCCCACTCCATTCCTTTCCCCAAGGCCCCACCCCTGCCCAGCCTCTTCCCGCCCAGTTCTGCCCCTCCCCTGAGCATGCCCCATCCCTGCTCCTTCCTCTCTCTTCCAGCACCTCCTGCACACTGCAGAACAGCTGATCTGCAGTGGGTGGGAGGCCCTGGGTGGGAGGGGGAGGAGTTAATTGGCAGGGCTGCTGGCAGGCAGGTGTGGGGTGGGGGAAAGGAGGGTGTTGCTGCTAGCAGGCTGGCTTACAGGACAACTGACACAGTTGCTGGTAAAAAACACTTTATTTCCCTTCCCACAGCAATATATATACAGCACTTGTTTATTCCTTTTCTGTTGTTTATCACCCCATGTTCTCATCATTCTTATCTTTGGGTTCCATTATCTTGTGGTGGTAAAGACTCTCAGGTGCTGCTTATCTCATTAGTCCTTAGTTCAGCCAAAGTTTAGTCCTCAGTCCAGCCAAAATCTTCTGGCCTTGTCCTTCAACTTGCCACCCGCAGCCCCGCCTCTTATACTGTTATTTTCCATTACTTGGCACACATTTCTAAAACATCTGATACTCAGCATTTCCCACAGGAGGGGAGTTTGGTTGCCAGTAGGTGCTAAGCAACCGCTAATTTTTTTCCATGAGTGCTCCAGCCCTAGAGTACCCACAGAGTTGGCACCTATGCCGGGACAGCATTTGTCCCAGATTCTCTGTGGTGCTGCTCTGTGCCAGCCCGAGGCTCCGGGGTGGTGCCAATTTTTTCCTGGGGGGGCAGAGATGAGGGACCAAAAGCTAGAGCTGGGCAGTAGTAAGAGCCACCTGGGCTGCTAGGGGCAGCCCCAGACCTTCCACCCACCCTGGGCAGGGTGCCCCGGGGTGGGGCGGGGACATGGGATGGGGGCTGCTCTTAGGCACCCCAGCTGCCCACCCCATCCAGGGCAGGTAGAGAGTCCAGGACTCTTCACAGCAGCCCGGGATTCCTGGGTTGCTTTTACCACTGCCCAGCTCTGGCTTCTGGCCTAGCTGGGGTGGGGCCTCAGAAGGAAGAGGAGGAGCAAGGGCAGGGCCATGGAGGGGGTGGAGCTCCTGCATGTCTCCCTTTTTTGCATTTTGAAAAGGTTACCACCCTAGCTTTGACTCTTCTCCTCCACCACCCGGGAGGCTGCTGCAGCATTTTCTCTGTGGGGCCTCAAGTGAAGTACTCCTCAGTTCACAAGCTCTAAACTGGCTTCTCTTCAGACTCCTGCTGGTGACTGTGTAGATAAGTGTGACAAGTGGCTATGCAGGGTTTGGTGACTGCATGTGTAAGGAGCTATATGGCTGGGAGATTAGATGCATGTGTTGGTGGGAATATGTGTTGCTGAGTGACTATAGGTACTTGAATATAGATGTCTTACTAGATGGGGTTAACTGGGTGATAATGAATGAGTGGTTATGTGAAAGAGAGGGAAGAAAAATGCATGAGTGTAGAGAATTAATACATCGGTGTGTGTGAGAGACAATGGGTAGGAGGGGGGGGGACAGAATGAGAGAGTTGAAAAAAATGCAGAGCAAGCAGAGATGTAAAAAGAAAAAACAAAACAAAGGTCATTAATAACAGAAATCAAAGGAGAAAAAGGACAGATAAAAATAGCAGACAACAAAACAGGATTTGGGTGGGGGAAATATAAATGAAAGTTAAAGGCAGTGAGCCTTCAGAAACAAGGGAGAAAATTCAGTCCATACTTTCTGATTTTATTTAATAGCTGCAGAGTCAGGGGAAAAGCCATAGAAGCTTAAGATTTCTTTGAAGTGTGGGATGCAATGGAAGAAATAGAAATGGAAGCATATAAAACATTAATATTTCATGTGGTTTTACAGAAACTTGACCCCAAGAAATAATATAACATATGAATAATATTGATATTCATCCGTGTCCAGCAATAAAGTGAGACTATATATCACTATATAACTGATCTTCAAAGTAATCATGTAATTTTGGAGAACATATTCTCTGATAAAGGACAGTGTTGTTTGCAGTGTTTGTAGTTTGAAAGAATGATTTTTACAAGATTCAGTTAACATTAACTAAAGCAGTAGATATCTGCTAAACTACTGAAAGTTATAAATGTAACAGATAAGTTATGGTATGACAAGAGATAAATACTTCTATGTTTTGGATGCATCTAGTAAACTCTAGCAAATGCCCTAGAATAAAGAAAGTTCCATATATCTATCTATCTATCTATCTATCTCATTAGCCTTACCAATTGGAATATAAAATATTCCTGTATCTTGTTTTTCTGTAACTTTTAGTATCTCTACAATTTCAAAATTATTTCACAAAAAGGTAGAACAGGTGATAAAAAGAATAGATGATGCCAGCACTTGTGATAGCCTGGTTTTTTTATCAGACTAAGTAAAGTTTTAATTGGAGAGAAAAAACGCTTTGAAATTCCCAACAGTCTGAGATCAGAGTGGCAATCTTAGCAACATTTTGGTTGTTCTGCCTGTGATTGTATGGTCCAGTATCTCCAACTTAGTCAGTATTTCTCAATCTTTGGTGTATGAGTCAGTTGTGTCCATGGAGCACTTAGCAGTGATCTATAGAGATTTGGCTGTTCACAAAGTTCTTACACTCCTCATTTCCTATTGCTAAACTGATATAATGCATTAAATACTTTTCTCATAATATCCACATAAACAATTGTTGTTGTAGTTGCCACAGGGACCTTATATGTTTATAAATGGGAGGGGAAGAGGACTGCACAGTTGTGAATAGGAGGGATGGTGGCTTACAAGACTGTATATCAAGAGACCATGCATTACCATGGCTAATCCTTCCATTAATTCAGTTTTGGAGGCAATGTTGTCTGACTATAGACTTTTTTGTTATAGTAAAAGTTGCTTATGCAGAAAATCTTTAATTCTTCCTCCCACACCTCTTACTCAAATGGGTGATGTAAGTGCTATCTTATAGTAACAATCTTCAGGTTCATATTAGTTATCTAGAACTTAGTAAAATTGGCTCCAGTATCCTGTCAAGAACCAAGGATCAAATTTTAGCCACCTATTTTCCTAATTTTAAATAATTAAAAAAAAAGATGAAGCTGTATATTGCAGAGTACAAGTGCATTTTAGAACAGTGAAGACATTTCATTAGGTTTAAACAAGTCATAAATGTTATAAAATAATCCCAAGGTACAATATATTACTCTTAAAATTTTACTCTAGTCCACGGTAGAAGCAATTATCATCTTTGTGATTTTCAGGCCTCTTGCTTACTTTGTTTACTTGTTTAATTTAACTATAGAAAATTCAATTATTGTTAATGCTATTTGGGTTAATCCAAACAATGCACTGAGTCTTTTATAAAACATTTATAAGAAGAATAACCATAGTTACATTAGATAGGATTAAATATTAAAGGGATATAATCTTTTGTTTCAGGGCATAAACTAACCTTTACTGCTGCCTAAGGTTATGCAGAAACTTAGGCCTGGTCTGCACATGAAAATTTTACTGGTATAACTAGTTTGCATATGGATGTGGTGGTGTTTTTTTTTTTTCTTTACCAAAATAGTTATACTGGTATCACTCTTAGTGTGGATGCAGTTATATTAGTATAAAGGTGCCTTATACTGGTATAGTTTATTCCCCTTCTTGTAATAAACACTTTTATACCAGTATTGTTAAAACAGTACACCTTTCTAGTGTAGACCTGTCCTATGGGCAGGTTATTATATAATTGTCCATTGTGGGGTTTCTTGCACCTTCCTCTGAAGTATCTCATAATGGCCATTCGTGGAGATGGGACACTGGACTAAACAGACCATGGATCTAATGTGATACTGCAGTTCCTGTCTGTTTGTTAGTATTTTCTTTATGTAATGTTAAAAACATAACTATTGGCATGTCCATAAAGTGTGCTCCCAGTCCTGCTCCCATTGACTTCACTGGAAACAGGATTAGCTGCAAGGTGATAATTCATATTGCATATATAAAGTACATATATGTATAAACACTTTTAAAAGGACTTCACAAAAACAGAGATATTTCTAGTCAATTGTACAAATAAACACAGCTACAATGTGTTTCTTACTTATTTAGGTCCTGGTCCAATGCCCATTTAAGTCAAGGGAAACACTTCCTTTGGCTCAAGCCCTTTCTCAGTCTGAGTTCCAAAACACTATATAGGAACAGAAAGTATGTATATACTTACATACTGCACCAGCAAGAGAGATTGTGTCACTAATGCATATACTTCAGGATTAGTTAAAATTTAATATAAGCTCTGATTCTGTCATTTATTTTTCTACAGAAACCAGGGTGCAGTCATATTGTAATTCCCTTTATTTTGATAATGTATATTAGAGAAGTGCAGCTCTATTTAAATATCTGATGCATCAGATGTGTATGAGTTCATGTACCTAGAACCTTCTATCTTTATTAAACTTAGTAAAAAAAAAAAGCAAAATGTATATGTGCAAAACAGCATTTTCAGATGTTAACTTTATTTGTAAACAAAATGTCTTCAAATATATGAAAGGCACTAGTCCTCAATGGATAAGTCCATGCCCAGGGTTTTTTTTAACCTTTAATATAATTATTAAAGTTTATCATCTTTCTGACCCATTTACTATTTAGGTCAGTGCTGTTCTCTTCTACATAGCTTCTTTATCCTCAACACTACAGTAGCTGAAGGCCTTCCAGTAGTACATTAAGTGATGCTAACATCTCTTACGTGTAGTTTGTTTTCTTTCTCATCCTCTCCCCAGAGGGAGAATTGTATGAAAAGTGCAGTGTTTTGGTAAGCTGTGTGTTTTTTGTTTTTGGGGTTTTTTTTGTTTAAATGCACATGCTGCTATGTATCTGTTAGAGAAGACAAGTCTGAAGAAGTGCATCCTGGACTTGGAACAGAAGGTTGGGAGGTCTATTGGTCCTTAGTTACTGTGGAAATTCATTCTGAAATCTTCTAAGAAAGCTTTGTCTTCTGGTACAGATGAGCTTTATCCTTAAGGCAGAAAGTTCCACTGGGCTTCAGGAGTGGATTGGTCTTCCATGTTCTTCAACCCAAAGTTTTTGGCAGTCTCTTAGATATGATGGATAGGGGATGGATCACTTGATGATTTCCTGTTCTGTTCATTTCCTCTGGAGCACCTGGCATTGGCTGCTGTCGGAAGACAGGATACTGAGTTATATGGACCACTGATCTGACCCAATATGGCCGTTCTTATGTTCTTATGCTGGCTGGCCCAGGCTATGGAGTGCCTTGACTGTAAGGACCAAGACCTTGAACTTAACTCAGTATTCTGTGGGAAGCCAGGGTAGAAAACGAAGAACAGAGAACTGGTTTCATGTAAATTTATTACTTCTGATTTCATGATGACTAAACAGGGAGTTGAAGCTGAAGATAGACTACATATTAGTAACTTGGTCTAATATGTTGCTGTTGTGTTTAGATGTTGCTTGTAGTTATTAGAATTGGGAGCACTGGTGGTTGGGAGTCTGAAAGGACAGGAAACAGGAAGGAGGGGGGAGGAGTTGAAAAGGCTGAGGGAGAGCTACTAAGGGTGCAGCAGCAGCTTGGAAAAGACGTTTCTACTTTAAAAAATAAAGTCCTGTTGAAGTTTGTTAGTACCTTGCCTGGCTACTACAACAGTGGCCTGATTTGTGCCTCAAATAGCAACACTGAAGTCAGTAGTTGCATCATTAACTTAGCCTTAGAACTGTAGATCCCAGTTTCTTCTCTTTCTGTGAGTGTAAACACACAATTAAGGGATGAAGGGCCAGCCTCCAAAAAATCTAGCAGGCCAAGTAAAGCAAGGTCTTTGACTTAATCCTTCCTGTCCTTTCATGAGATGGTGGCCACAGTAGAACCCAAGTCAGGGAGGGCCCAGGCAGCATTTGCCAATTTAGTCTTTAACTTTCCTCAGCTTTGTTTCTTTTATGGTAACTCTTCATTTATCTAAAACCGTGTTATTGTTTTTGTTAGTCTGATTATTGTACAGTATGCAGGAGCAGCATCTGTATGATAAGCACTATATACAAGTAATTCATCACAGGGTACTTTATCATCTTTGTAGGGGAAGCCAAAGGAATGTTTTTATATTTCATTGATATTTCTTTATCAGTCAAGGAAAACTACATGCAGTGGAAACTGCACTCTCCATCTTACAATTAACACTCATATATATATTAACTTTTATACTCTGTATCACATTAATACCACAGTACCTACTACAGAAAATATAGGCAAGACTAAATGAATGTAAAAGCAGTGATTTCTGCTTTCCTAAGAATATTAACTTCTTTGACTAAGAGGAGGCATGGCTATTTGGTTACATAAAAAGACATCTTGTATCAGTAGAGATTATGTGCTTTCAGACACAGGAAGGTTTCTCTCTCACATTAGCTTGCTTCATCTCTTCAGTGCTATCAGGGCACATATATGTTGAGTAACTTCCATTTCACCCAACAAAAGTTAGCTAAATTCTAAAGTAAGTGAAGCAACAAATGCAGGAAGAGGAAATGACCAATTTTCAGTTTACATCAGATTAGGTAAAAACAATTATATTCAGTTTTATTATAGCTGACTATACTTTATGGGATTTTGTCACAGGGTGGACTAGGCCCTTTAAGAGAGAATTACTCCAGCCCAACCGTGACTCATTAACAAGTCCCTATGAAGCCTGTTAGAGAACCAGGTGTCCTCTCTAAAGAACTAAAGGGTAACAGGAAAAGAAAGATGGTCTGGTGTGGCTAGGGTGGGCTAGTGGGAGATGGAGGACTTTTTGATCTCAAATAAAGTTACTGTGGAAATTGAAGAGTTTATTAGAGAGGGAGAATGGATACAAAGGGGAGGGGAGTGAGAGAGAAAAGAGTAGAAGCAGAAGATGATGATATCAGCAAAAAAGCAAAGCCGGGAAAGGAAATAAACCAAAACGTTGTATTTGTAAGATTCCTAGCCAAAGAAATAAGATTGGGTGATGTTTATCCCGTGAAAGTAGCTGATTGGATTAAAAAAAGCATAGTGGATATTGTAAGAAATAGGAGGGTGCAGGATGGTAATCTTTTAGTTGAATGTAAAACAAAAAGCAAGCTAATAAACTGCTAAAAACTAAAATACTAAGCAAAGTTAAAATAAATTGCCAGATGAATGATGTAAAGGGTTAATATATGGAGTGCCATTAAAACTGTCCAATGATGAGATAATCAAAAGCATAGAAGAAGATAAAGTGTTAGTAAATAAGTGATTAATTAGTAAAAGAGAGGAAAGCAAGTTATCAACAGCTGTATGGATTACATTTAAGGGAGAGACTCTACCTGAGAAATTAACACTAGGGTTTCAGATATTTAGAACAAAGTCATATATCCCCCTCCCTTAAGCTGTTATAAGCACCAACAGGTATGGGCATGTAGCAGCTGCTTGTAAAAGCGAAAGAAGATGCAGTCAATGTGTGGAAGAGAGATTATGAAATTTGTATAGAAGGGACAGAGGTCAAATGTAGGAACTGCAGTTTTGTTTAGAGCAGAGGTTCTCAAACTGTGGTCTGTGGACCACCAGTGGTCTGCAAGCTCCATTCAGGTGGTCCGCAGATAGTTCCCTCTAAGGTATGCACCTGGAGGACGGCACACGAGAGAATGAAGGGCCACACACCTAATTAGTGGAGCTGCACAGGCATGGCTCCACTAATTAGGTGCCTGGACCCTGGAGAAGATGCACATGTAAGGTGAATACAGAATCTCTTGAATACAGTTAAGGGGGAAATATAATTAGCATGGGGATCTCAGTCTTTTGTTGGAATGAGCACAGTCCGATAGCACATGGTCAAGAACGAAAAGAAAATATCCTCAAAATGAAAACTAAACTAGATGTCATATGTATCCAGAAAACATTTAAAATTGCTTTTAAAATGCCAGGGGTATTGTCTTTGGGCAAGACCGAAAACTAGGAATAGGAGGAAGCATTTGTACTTTCATAAGGGAAAGATTAAACTACATAGCAGTAAAGAATGAAGCGGTCTAAAATATGCTGTTGAGATCCCAATGCAGAAGAGTAATACTACTTTAAGGATTTATAATATCTATAACCATGTGGGAAATTAGAAGGTTTGGAGCTACAAAAAATAGTGAAGAATATTAAAAGAGCATATATTGTATACAGTGACCTAAATAGTCATAATAAATTTGTGGGGAAGTAAGACAACTGATGAAAATGATGCATGCTTAGAAAAGTATTTTCATCAATGAAGTCTACTAGATTTGAATGATTTGGCAATTTTAAAGAAAGGTTGTCTCAGTTAGTAGAACAGATTTAATCAGTAAAGTTATATTTCTAATAGAGTGAGTACAGATAGGGATACACATAGCATTAGCTTGGATCCCAGAACATTTTGGGAAATCAAGAAACAAAATGGTGGACAAAGCAGCTAAAAATGCTGTAAGAAATTGAAGGATTGACATAGAAATACCCTTGAGTAAACAAGAATTCAAAAGCCTAGTACAGAAAAAATTAAAAGAGGAATGACAAAAAATGTGGATTAATGAAAAAAGTGGAAGAAGATTTGTTTGAATTGTGCCCTAGAGTTGAGGATTACAACATAATTCAGGGCCTGGATAGGACTAATGAAGTGCTTTTGTTTAGAGCAGAGGTTCTCAAACTGTGGTCTGTGGACCACCAGTGGTCTGCAAGCTCCATTCAGGTGGTCCGCGGATAGTTCCCTCTAAGGTATGCACCTGGAGGACGGCACACGAGAGAATGAAGGGCCACACACCTAATTAGTGGAGCTGCACAGGCATGGCTCCACTAATTAGGTGCCTGGACCCTGGAGAAGATGCACATGTAAGGTGAGGTGGTGGCTTTGGGGGGAAATAGGAGGTAGGTGGGAAGGGGTAGTGGGGTAAGAAGAAGGGGTGGAGGGAATTTGGGATGTGCAGGGCTGTGGCGGCCAGAGATTCATAGATTCATAGATACTAAGGTCAGAAGGGACCATTCTGATCATCTAGTTCGACCTCCTGCACAGCGCAGGCCACAGAATCTCACCCACCCACTCCTATGAAAAACCTCACCCATGTCTGAGCTATTGAAGTCCTTAAATCATGGTTCAAAGACTTCAAGGAGCAGAGAAGCCTCCCTCAAGTCAACCATGCCCCATGCTACAGAGGAAGGCGAAAAACCTCCAGGGCCTCTCCAATCTGCCCTGGAGGAAAATTCCTTCCCGACCCCAAATATGGCAATCAGCTAAACCCTGAGCATATGGGCAAGATTCACCAGCCAGATACCCAGGAAAGAATTTTCTATAGTAACTCAGATCCCATCCATCTAATATCCCATCTCAGGGGATTTGGCCTATTTACCCTGAATATTTAAAGAGCAATTACTTACCAAAATCCCATTATCCCATCATACCATCTCCTCCATAAACTTATCAAGTAGAATCTTAAAGCCAGATAGATCTTTTGCCCCCACTGCTTCCCTTGGAAGGCTATTCCAAAACTTCACTCCTCTGATGGTTAAAAACCTTCGTCTGATTTCAAGTCTAAACTTCCTGGTGGCCAGTTTATACCCATTTGTTCTTGTGTCCACATTGGTGCTGAGCTGAAATAATTCCTCTCCCTCTCCTGTATTTATCCCTCTGATATATTTATAGAGAGCAATCATATCTCCCCTCAACCTTCTTTTAGTTAGGCTAAACAAGCCAAGCTCCTTAAGTCTCCTTTCATAAGACAAGTTTTCCATTCCTCGGATAATCCTAGTAGCCCTTCTCTGTACCTGAAAGAGACGACTTTCCCCAGGTCCAGGGCTGTGGCTTCCGGGGAGAGACAGCCCTCCTTCTCAGCCTGAGCTCTGTGGCTGTTGTGGCGGGGAGAGATCCACCTCCTTCCCAGCCCCAGCTCAGGGGCTGCTGCGGTGCAGGAGAGACCCCCCCCTGCTTCCCAGCCCCAGCTCCGGGCCTGCCGCGGCAGGGGAGAGAGGGCACATCCATTGCATTAGAAAGTTAAGACTATTGATATTAAAATACGAGTTGTGGGCTTTTATCTGTAGAACAAAAAAATGTTAATTATTGTTAAGGTTTTTTTTATATATAGCACTTTTATACAAAGCGCTTTACAATAGTTAGCTAACAGTACAAACAACATATGGAAAGATCATTAAGTGGTCCCCCGAGACCCTCAGCAATTTTCAAGTGGTCTCCAAAAAGAAAAGTTTGAGAACCACTGGTTTAGAGTACTAACTGCCCACTGTGGCTTAAACAAATCTTTTTCCAATAAAAAGACACAAAGATGGACTATGTGCCCTCTGTAAGATGGAAAAAAACAACTGATCACCTTTTATGGATATGTAAGGGCTTTGGCAAAGAGAAGACAAAGCTTTCTGAAGAATTAAAATATCTTAAGGTAAAAAAATTACATTATGTGATTTACCAACAACATTGGTGAACTGGATTATTATTAAAAAGATGCTGTTACATTACCTGAAAGACATAGGGCAGAGTGAGAGGATATAAACTGTTAAGTAATGAGGAATTATAGTTGGGATAGAATACTCAGTCAGGTCTACTTCACCACAGAAAAGGAATGTGTGGCAGAGGAGTCCCTGACTGGGAGAAGAGTCTGGGCCTAGAAGTCAGACTAGAAGGTTGAACTCCAGCTGGGAAAGGCTGGAAGTGACAGCTTCATGAAGAGTAGACTGGGACAGAAGAGCTCTGGGTGTGGTAGGAGATGCCAGAGCTGAGTATGAACTTTTGTGTTGCAATGTTGGACTTTATTTTGGGACTCTGGGGATAATTTTGAACTGTTTCTGTTAATAAACCAGCCCCAGGCAAGGGTGATATTAGCCATGAGAAAGAGCATGAAGTTCTTAAGGGGCCCCGAAAACAGAAAACAAGAGGCAGGATGCTGTAGCGCCACCTGTGGCCATGGATGGGGTGCTCAGGATATGGCTCACCCTCTTGCAGACTTGATGTAATAGCTAAGGTTCCCATGCTGCAAACATGCATGCATTTAATTCTATACGTGCTAGTAGGTCCAGTGAAGTTACACGTGTATGTATAAGTGTCTCTTTGCAGGGTAGGACCTAATACACTATTTAGGTTACCGATGAGTCTCCTGCGTGCTATACCTCATGGCTCTATGCCAGTTTTTCAAAGTTTGGGTCGCGACCCAGTACTGGGTTGTGGCATGTAAAGCACTGGGTCACCTTGCTCAGCACCCAGGGACCCTAGTGGCTCTGGTCAGCACTGCAGACTGGGACATTAAAAGTCCTATCAGCGGTGCTACCCAGCTAAGGCAAGCTAGTGCCTACCTGTTCCGACACCTGCTGCGCCCCGGAACCGGCCAGCAGCTAGTCCAGCTTCTAGGCAGGGGGGCCACGGGACTCCATGTGCTGCCCTCGCCCCAAGCAGAAGCTCCACACCAACATTGACCAGTTCCCGGGCAATGGGAGCTTTGGGGGGTGGTGCCTGCGGGCGAGAGCTGCATGGAGCCACTTGCACACCTCTGCCTAGGAACTGGACTTGCTGCTGGCCGCTTCTGGGGTGCAGCGCGGTCCACGATGCCAGGACAGGCAGGAAGCCTGCCTCTGCACCTCAGCTGCACTGCTGACTGGGAGCTACTGGAGGTAAGTCCATGCCCCAATCCCGTGCCCCAATCCCTGAGACCCCCCAAACCCTGAACCCCTTCCTGCATCTCAAACCCCTCATCCCTGGCCCCACCCCAGAGCCTTCACCCCCAGATCCCTGACCCCCTCCCACCCTCTGCCCCTGCCCTGAGCCCCCCGCAACCTGGAGCCTCTCCTGCACCCCTCGTCCCCGGCCCCATCCCAGAGCCTGCACCCCCAGCCCAGAACCCTGACCTCCTCCCGCACCACAACCCCTTGCCCCAGCCCACACCCACACTCTGAACCCCTCATTACCGGCCCACCCTGCAGCCCTCACCCCTGCACCTCAACCCTCTGCCCCAGTCTGAGCCTCTCCCACACTGCACACCCCTCATCCCCATCTCCGTTGGGTCACGGGCATCAAACATTTTCTTCAACTGGGTCCCCAGAAAAAAAGTTTGAAAACCACTGCTCTATGCCATCAGCATCTGCTTTTCAACTTACAATTTCTCTTCTTTCTGAGGTCTTTGTAGTTGAATCTGACCCTTTCATATTTTTTTAAAATGTACACTTTAACTGCCATTTTCTTTAATTATTATGGCTATAAAGGTAATTTTAGCTGTATTTGTAATAGATTACTTGCTGCATCACATACAAGACCCTTGCACAAATATACAGCACACCCTCTAGTACATGGTATGTTCTCTCTGGACTATGGTTGTTCAAACAGAATACTGCTATTTCAAAGAACAACCAACCCTGTACTCAAGGTTTTGTGGTAACAGCCAGAGGAAATGAGTTAAATCAAATGTCAATACAAGTATTCAGCAGTAAGTGTACTTCAACAATAACTTTATATAATTTATTAATATCATTGGAGGTACAAAGTTATTGCTAAGAAAAGAAAACAAATATAATGCATCGGTTCTACACTTGATAGAGAATATCACATCATTAAACTTTTCCTTATCTAATGACTAGTAGTCTTCATAAAAAAAGTTTTATATAAAACAATTTTTATAACTGCAACAAGAGTCAAAGAGTCAACTGAATCAACACAGGGACATCTCCATGAAAATATGCAATGATTAGGGCCCTACCAAATTCATGGTCCATTCTGGTCAATTCCATGGTAATAGGATTTTAAAAATGGTAAATTTCATGATTGCAGCTATTTAAATCTGAAATTTCAAGGTGTTGTGTAATTGTAGGGGTCCTGACCAATGTTCCCTCTAATTTTTCCCATCCATGTCTGGAATGAATTTTGTTATGTGCATCAATATGGAAGTGATGTATGGTGGGGATAGGACTGAGGGGTTCAAAGTGCGGGAGCAAGCTCAAGGCTGGGGCAGAACCAGGTGTGGGGGGTTAGGGGTTTGGGATACAGGCTGCCTGGGGCTGTGGTGGGGAGAGAGGACTTGCCCGAGCCCTCTCTCCCTGCCATAGCCTCGGGGCTGGGGGAGAGGTGTCTGGTCCCATCGCAGCCCCGGGGCTGTGTGTGTGGGAGAGTTGTCTGGCCCTGCTGGGGCTGGCTGTGGGGGGAAGAGGTGTCTGACCCTGCCGCAGCCCCGGGGCACGGGGAGGAGAGGCACATGGCCCCGCTGGGGCTGGAAAGTGGGAGGGAGAGGCGTCTGGCCCCGCCGCAGCCCCGGGGCTGGAGGAGTTGCCACAGCCCTGCATGCCCCAAGCTTCTCCATCACCACCCCCCACCTCACCGCATGCCCCTGAGTGCAGCAGTGTGCACGCCTGCATGGCCCTTGTGGCCTCCTGCATGGCTGCGGATATGCACACCTTAGAGGCAATGTATGTCCTGCCATAGGCGCCGACTCCGTGGGTGCTTTGGGGCTGGAGCACTGATGGGGAAAAATTGGTGGGTGCTCAGCACCCACCGGCAGCTCCCCGTGGCCCCACAGCTCACCTCCAACAGCGCAGCAAGCCTGGGAGCGGGAGGGAGGGGGAAGAAGCGGAGTGGTGGCAGTGCGCTCAGGGGAGGAGGTGGAGCAGAGGTGAACTGGGGCAGGGAGCGGTTCCTCTGCCCCCCTCCCCTGGGTTACTTCCTGAGCCCTCCCCTCACTCACTCCTGTTCCGCCTCCTCCCCTGAGCGCGCTGCCGCTCCACTTCTCCCCCCTCCCTCCCAGGCTTGCCGGGGAGGAGGGGAAATGCAGCGCGCCTGGGGGAGGAGGCAGGACAGGGGACTTGGAGAAGCGGTTGGAATGGGGGTTGGGTGGGGAGCTGAAGGGGGGGGGACCGTGAACACCCACCGGCGCCGGCTAAAGTCGGCACCTATATGTCCTGCCCAAAAAGGAGTTGTGGGGTGGTTGCAAGGTTATTGGGGTGGGGGGGCGCTGTGGTACTGCTACTCTTACTTCTGCGCTGCCTTCAGAGCTGAGCAGCTGGAAGTGTGGCTGCTGGCAGGCGGGGAGCCCAGCTCTGCAGGCTGAGCTGTTGCCAGCAGCAGCACAGAAGAGTGGCTATACCGTGACCCCCTAAAATAATCTTGTGACCCCCCGCAGCTCCCTTTTGGGTCAGGACCCCCAGTTTGAGAAACATTGGTCTCCCCTGGTTAAATTTCTATCATATAGAGTAAAAGTACACAAAAGATCAGATTTCATGCGGGGAGACCAGATTTCACAGTCCATGAGATGTTTTTCATGGCTGTGAATTTGGTAGGGCCCCAGTAATGAGCCTATACCACTTGATTAATAATTAAAAGGGATGTTCCTTATTAATGTTACAAATTAATATTTGTCCATTGATATTCCACTTTGTCAAAATGAAGTAGCAACACAAGAAATATTGTACAGGTGAGGTGTTGAATATCATATCTTTCTAAACTTCCTGATGTATTATTTTTCCTTTCTCAGTCTGTTCTACATGTGGCTCTTGGCTGATTGTAAACTGCAGACTAGTATGGAATGTGTCCAGGGAAGCAGACTTTGCGCTAGAGATACTCCTTCCCGGCCAAATGTCCACTCCCAGTCTACAGTGCCCTGGACATTTTGCTTTTATGGAGCAAGACATGTCACAAGTCTCCTACTCTCTGCAGCATCTCGCCTCCTGCCACCTCAACGTTCCGCTAGCGGTGATTGGCCCACAAGAGATCGCTCGCGTACCCTCCAGCGGCAAAAGCACCCGGAGGCGCGTGTGCATCTGGGTAGGGGGCGCGCGTCCACCCGTCAGTTTATTTATGCGCGGGCAGGAGATTCGCTTGCGCGTGCTCGGCGGCCGTTGAGTGGTGGGCTTGGGGACAGCGAGCTTCCTCCCCGCCTCGCTCGCGCGCTCTTCCCTCGCGCATGCGCGGTTGGTTCCGGCCCTGTCGGTCTGTTTAAACAGGAAGGCGGACATATTTGTGCGAGTCTCCTCCTCGCTCCCGGAGGCAGCCGCGGCCGGACCTTACTCCGCTTCCTTTTTTGCCCTTTCCTTTCCACAGCCTCGCTTGCTCCCTTCCACGGGAGCAGCGGCTTCCTCCGACTGGTCTGTGGGGGAGGGAGATGGGCGCGGAGCCGGGGCTGGAAGTTGCGGCGAGTTGAAGCGCAGCTCCCGGCCGGGGGCTGGAGTAGGGCGGCGAGTCCCTGCGGGGCTGGTGAGGAGGGGCGCGGGGGAGCCGAGGAGGAGTCGCCGGGGGCAGGCAGCGAGGGAGGAAGATGCTGCCGTTGCTCCGCTGAAGCCGCTCGTGCCCGAGGGGTGTCGCCGCGCTCGAGGGGGGCCTCTCCCCCGGAAGTGGGGGCCAGGGCGGCCTGCGCAGCTGGCACCCCGCTGCCCGCAGCAGCGTGGGCGCAGGGCGGGGGCAGCGCCGGTCCCCGCACCCCGCCCCGGGGCTCCATGGAGGGAGTAGCCCCGAGGCGCTGAGGAGTTTCCTGTTTTCATGGTGGTTTTTGCTTCAAAAGAAATTGCTCTTCGGGAGCTGGCGCCGAGCAGCAGCAAGAGGAGGAACCGCTCCGCTGGCTCCGAGGGCGGCCGCCTGGCTGGGGGAATGCGGCTGGCGAGGCCGCGGTGGAGCGAGGGAACCTGCGGGGTTGCGGTCGCAGCCTAGAAACGCTTGTGTGTGTGGATAGAGGGGGGGGCAGCTCTTCCTACCCCACCCTCGGCTCTAAAGCTTTTGGGAAGCGCGTGAGACTTTTCTTCCCCCTCGCCCCTGACTTTTCTGATCTAGAGGCTACCTAGGAAGCATCGTAGCCTGGTAGCTTGCCCTGCTTTGCTCTGGAATAAGGAAAACTCTATTCTCGAAAACATGTCGACAGGCGAAAACTTGGAGGCTCGGTTTGAAAAAATCGATGTGATGTTAAAGGACCCCAAATCTGAAGTGAACTGTGACTGCTTACTGGTAAGTAGCGTGTGCGTGGAGATCCGTCTGCGCCCTGTTTCTGTGAATCTACTGCCTTGTAGGACCAAATTCTACACGCCTTGCTTAGTCGCGTCACTTAACTCCTACTTACTTTTGTTTACCTGTGATGAGTGCTGTAGTGTGTGCGTGAATCTGTGATCTATGAGAGAATCATCAGTACCACTGAAGTATTTGCCTATTCTTCACGCCTCCCCCTTACGTTTCCTATACATGTCATGTGTCTTGTTAGGTCTTTGCTTTCACTACTTTTATAGGGGCAATGTTAACTTTGTTGTTCAAAGGGATGACAAGTTATTGCCACTTCTAAACCCAGACACTATCCTGCAGATAGTCACGTGTCGTGGTGGATACATTTTCTCTTTAAAATGAGTGTATTTTTGAGAAACGTGAATCTTGTATGCAAGGTATGACCGCTTTCAGTGGAGAATGTCAATGCTATGAATACTTACTGCTCATATACATAGTGTTGTGCAACTGCTAACTAATTTTCACAATCTTACAGAGGGGGAAAATAGACATGGGGTTAAATGGCTTGCTCAAAACTTCCTAGCAAGCCTATTGGATTGATGGGAGGAGAACTGGGGACACTGTTTTCTGTTCCCCTATTTGATCCTGTAGCCCATGCTGCTTCCTCAATTCTTTAGTGTCTTGACGCATTTCAGCATCTTAATGAGTAGCATGTGCTAAAATGAAAGATAATATCTAGTTCTTGAGATGCTTTTCTAAAATGCTAATGGCTGACATTCATATGAAACTAATGCCTATGTACTGTTAGTTTCTGATTGCATTGTAATGTAAAATTGAAATAGACTTGGGTATTGCTGGATGCCTTAATTTTACAGTTGTCAAAAGTAGTAACAATAAATTACATAAGCTAGTAAGCCAGTTATGTAAAATTTCTTCTTGCTGGGTGAAGTGCCAAGTGAATAAAATAGATTTTTAGTTTTTCAGCATTGTCATGGTGAAGGGCAAGTGAAGTAGGTTTTGTACCTGATAAACTTTTGAAAAGCTGTGTTAGGCATACACACAATTGTTCTCATTTTCATCATAATCTATTGAGTTAACTTTTTTTGCCTTGGTAAGATTCAACTTCAAATGAAGGCAAAAATTCTTCCTTTCGTTCTACCTGGGCTATGTGGTTCCGAACAGAATGTGCACCTGTACGTAGAACGTGGGTGGTGGAATACAATGCATTAATAATTTGTAAGATATGCAGAAATTACTACTTAATTATGGAATTCTGATGTTCTATCATCTTGTATTTTAGCCTACCAGATAAACATCTCATACTGAATAGCAGGGAGTAGGGTATGCAAGCTGATATTGTTTCATGTAATTTCTGAGAAATTCATGCTCTAAAAGATGCAAGGGTCAATTTATTGCTTGCAAGTTGTGGCAATTTGAATATCTGGTTGATCGCTGTACATGCTAACATATTTGAAGTCCTAATGAGTGATAGTATTCTGCATGTAAGGAAACACTACTCTTGCTATTCAGAAATTTTCTTATTTTTAACAAATTTGATACCCTTAGCTAACATAGGGAACTGATAATGATGTACACTGTAAGCTAAGTCTTGGGGTAGCCGTACCTGTGATCTATACCCTGTTTTCACCACTGAAAGTGAAATGTTATCCCCATGTCATATATACGTTATCAGTTTTTATGCTAGCTTTGAGTAGCAAATGACTAGCACATCTGCTTGTCCACCTCATAAATCTGACTACCGCCGTAACATGTGGGCTGTGACATAGGAATTGCAAGGACATTGCAACTAGCAGAATTGAGGTGTATTGGCAGTGCTTACCCCAACGTGTCTAGACAGCAAGTATGTCAGGGAACTTGGTTACAAATATTGCTCTAGCTTATAGTGTAGATTGGACCTTATCCATATTTCGTAGCCTTCTTTTGGTTCATCTACTCTACATTCTGGAGCCAGAAGTGTGGGACAGTTGTGTTGGAACCAGGTTCCCTGACCTAATTGTAAAAAGAAAAGGAGTACTTGTGGCACCTTAGAGACTTAACAGATTTATTTGAGCATAAGCTTTCGTGAGCTACAGCTCACTTCATCGGATGCATTTACTGAACTAATTGTAGTGTAGATAGGCCTATACATAGCTCCATCCCACGGCTTGACTCTCTCTCTTTGATATTGGAGTCTTACTGGACAGATAAATTGTGTTGGATTGGATTCATGTGGGTCATAGTTTTAAACATAGTACTTCTGATACAAATTTCAGAATGAGATTTACTTTCAACTATTTCTTATCTTTCCTTAGTGGGCACTCATTTGAAGAGAACAAAAAATACAGTCCAAAACTTATTTTTGCGGACAGAAAAAAAGCATTTCAAATGGTATCAATATAACCTGGTGGACTAATGTTGTAAGTCCTTGGTGTCTTACATATAAAATCAATACTGACTGGATGCTGATGCTCATGCCCCTGCTTTTTAGACACTTTTAGTAAAAGCTTAGTTTCGGAGCATTTAAAATCTCTACACTAAATTTAAGTTGTCCTAAGAGGTTGAGTATCTATTGGTTCTTGTCCATCTAGCACTACAACTTAATATGCTATTTCACAGAAACAAAATACATGTTTTCTGGCCTAAATGGTTTGCTCTGTGTGGCATAGCCTTTTCTGTGGCTTAATAAAAAAAAAAAAAAAAAGGCATTAAAGAAGTTAGCAGTGCATTCTGCAGAAAAACATATTTTACTATTTTTTAAAATAGCATTTGAAGCTGGCTAAACCCTAATTACTTTTTTTTGTTTTGTTTTGGGAAAAAGTTTAATGATTAGACTTCTATTTAACAAAAGCTAGTCCATAGAGTTAGCACAAACAACGTCTGCTTTACGTGTTCCCTGTCTCATTTGTGTAAGCTTTGGTCAATTTATGTGGGCTGCTTCTGCTACTCGTCATAATGCTTTTAATTTTAAAAAAAGCTTTTAATTTGACTGAAAGAATTAATGCTACTTGTAGTACTGAATATTTTTCTATTCTTAGACTACACTGTATCAGCATGCTACAACTGTAATATATGTATTGTATGAACATCTTAAATCCCCAAACTCATTTCTATGTACGTAGGTTTAAATGCATCAAACATTTTTTTAGGTGCAGGACACTTTTTTTTGGGGGGGGTAGTTGTCAGGTGTACTTAGTTTCTCCCTTCCCTTCCCCATTATTCCTTTTCTTGAACTTCTCTTGCCCCTCCCAACTTGGTTATTTCATGCTTGTGTTTCCTTGTTATGTAGTTCTGTGTCCATTCAGACTTGTGCACATCATGGACTATTTTCTCTGTAATCCTGGCTGTGCAAGCATTGAGATCTGAAATATTGTGAGAGCATAAGACAAGGAAAACAAATGCAAAGAGAATGGGAAGTGCCAAAGAAATGAAGAGGTAGTATGAACTGAGGTAGGTGTAGGTGAGGGACATATAACAGAGCCAAGGAAACACATACCCCGGAAAAGGAAAAACATAATCTGGGGGAGAAAAGCTGAACTGGCCAGGAAGAAGAACAAAGTGAACTTGGGGCAAAAAATATAAAGGCAGAAAATAGACACAGAATAATACAAAGAACAAAAGAAATTCACACAGCTTTTTGTTAACTACTTAATTTATAACTGTCTTCAGTTAAATTTATTATGTGTTGGCGTGGTAATTCTACAGCTTTAGTTTCTTTTTTTCTTTTAAAAAGTAATGTCACAGCATCAGGTAACTTCTCAAAATATCAAGCCCTAGGAATCTAATACTGTATGTAATGTTGAAAAGATCAAATAAAACAGCAGAGGGTGTGTTAAACAAGTATCAGACACTGTAGGGTGTGCACTAATGAGAGATTAATACACTAGGTGTGCACCAAACAGGGCCAGCGGCAAAAATAAATGCAAGCTGTCCGTTTCACTAATAACATTAAACAGTTAAAATGTTTGTTCACTGAATATACTTTATCCATTTTTGTATAATTTTTGTGTTATTAATTGGAAAATGGCCCAAATCTTTGTTTTAGTACTTTCTGGAGGAAAAACCTTTTGGTCTGACACGTCTCATGCTTGTTTCTTATTCAAAAGTAACTTTAAATGGTAGTTTGGTAAAATTCCACTTGGTTATTTTTGAATTCAGAGTACAAAAAGTTCTAATTTTTTTTCACGCTTTAAATATTGTTCAAACATTTGACTAACTCAAACGGCTTAATTTTAAAACTTCAAACTCACCGTAGTCTTAATCCTCAGAAGAAAAGTGCCTCTTGACTTGTTCAGAAAGTTGGCTTAAAAATAACTGTTTGACAGTAGTGTGTACTGCATTATCCATTGCTAATTTAATCTAGCCTCAGAAGAGGTACCAGATTCTGTTGCTTCAAAATATGTGTAAGTACAGCTTTTGGATTATGCAATATGTTTCCCAGCAATTTGGTGACTATGTGATTTAGACATTATGGTCTTTCTTGAGTATAATGAGATTACTGACTTTCTGTGTTAATGGGACATCCAAAGTCATACCAGTCTGACTTGATTTACCTATTTAACTCTGCCTCCTTCCCCCCCCTCCCAAAAAAGAGATCCTTTTGCTTTAAAATATTTAGTGTCAAGTTTTGTTTGCTATCAGAATACTTTCTGCAAGTTTTAAATGATTACTGCTGGCGATTTAACCCCCACCCAACCCTTTCAACTAGCACCTCTTTGAAATGTTTGCAAGTCTTAGTGTTCCTTTCTATCCCCCTATCTGTCAAAACACAATCATGTTACATGACATAGTGGAAGACATACGTTGGTCCATGTAAGAAGCAACATTTCAAAGTCAGGAAGGGTAAATCATTTAAGATATTGCTATTTGAAACTTGCATTCTTTATCAATAAGAAAAGCAGTACTTGTGGCATCTTAGAGACTAACAAATTTATTAGAGCATAAGCTTTCGTGAGCTACAGCGAAATGAGCTGTAGCTCACGAAAGCTTATGCTCTAATAAATTCGTTAGTCTCTAAGGTGCCACAAGTACTGCTTTTCTTTTTGCGAATACAGACTAACACGGCTGCTACTCTGAAACCATTCTTTATCAATGAAGCCTCTGAAGAGAGAAAACGGTGATTGAGAATATCTTAATTGTTAATTTCACAATCCCATTCCTCACTGGCTAATACCACTCCTGAAAAGTGAAGGGGAAACTCACGCATCTAGTAAAATCCTAATGTGAGTGTGCACATGATCCATTTTATGGATTTGACAACAGTTCTTTAGTTACTCATGATTAAAAAGGAGTTTTGTGGCAGAGTTGGAAATACACTCATCAATATACTACCCCAAAATTTTATTTACCATGTTACGGTATGTCTTAGACAATTTGGTTAAAAACTTTGTAGTTAGTTTGTCAAGTGATAAAAAAAAAAATTAATCGTGATTAATCATGCAATTAAAAAAAATTAATCGTGATGTTAAACAATAATAGAATACCATTTATTTAAACATTTTTGCATGTTTTCTACAATGTCAGACTTTAGAGCCTACAAGTCCAATCATTCCTGCTTCTTGTTCAGCCGGTTGCTCAGACAAATAGTTTGTTTACATTTGCAGAAGATAATGTTTCCTGCTGCTTGTTTACAACATCACCTGAAAGTGAGAACAGGCATTTTCATGGCACTGTTGTAGCCGGTATCACAAGATATTTACATGCCAGATGCACTAAAGATTATATACCTTGATGCTTCAGTCCTCTGTGTGTCTGTGCTGATAACAGATTCTGCTCGCTAACGATCCAAAGCATTGTGGACCGATGCATGTTCATTTTTATAATCTGAATCAGATGCCACCTGCAGAAGTTTGATTTTCTTTTTTGGTGGTTAGGGTTCTGTAGTTTCCGCATTGGAGTGTTGCTCTTTTAAAACTTCTGAAACCATGTTCCACACCTCATTCCTCTCAGATTTTGGAAGGCACTTCAGATTCTGAAATTTTGAGTTGAGTGCTGTAGCTAGTTTTAGAATTTTCACATGGTTATCTTTGCATTTTGTCAAATTTATAGTGAAAGTGTTCTTAAAATGAACAACATATGCTGGGTCATCATCTAAGACTGCTATAACATGAAATATATGGTAGAATGAGGCTAAAGCAGAGCAGGAAACAGACAATTCTCCTCGAAGGAGTTCAGTCACATTTAATTAATGCATTTTTTTTTTTTTTAACAAATGTCATCAGCATGGAAGCCTGTCCTCTGGAACGATGGCCGAAGCATGAAGAGACATATGAATCTTTAGAGCATCTAGCACGTAAATATTTTGCAACTCCAGCTACAACAGCTTCATGCAAATGCCTGGTCTTACTTTCAGGTGACATTGTAAATAAGAAGCGGGCAATATTACCTCCCATAAATATAAACAAATATATTTGTCTTAGGGATTAGCTGAACAAAAAGTAGGACTGAGTGGACTTGTGGGCTCTAAAGTTTTACATTGTTTCATTTTTGAGTGCAGTTATGGAACAAAAAAATCTACATTTGTAAGTGGCACTTTTATGATTGTTCTACAGTACTTGCATGAGGTGAAATGAAAGATACTATATTATCATTTTTACAGTGCAAATATTTGTAATAAAAAATATAAAATGAGCACTGTACATGTTGTTTTCTGTGATGTAACTGAAATTGATGTATTTGAAAATGTAGAAAAACATCCAAAAATATTTTATAAATTTCAATAGGTATTCTCTTGTTTAACAGTGCAGTTAATCACAATTAATTTTTTTTGAGTTAATTGGGTGAGTTAACTGCGATTAATTGACAGCCCTAGTAGTTACCTGTAATATCGGGCTAACAACACTTACCCAAGTGCTTTAAAATAATGTTTTGTACTTCATTCCCTTCTCCATCTGTAGATTTTAATCACAATTTTAGATGGTTTCAGAGTAGCAGCCATGTTAGTCTGTATTCGCAAAAAGAAAAGAAGTACTTGTGGCACCTTAGAGACTAACAAATTTATTAGAGCATAAGCTTTCGTGAGCCACAGAATGCATCCGATGAAGTGAGCTGTAGCTCACGAAAGCTTATGCTCTAATCAACTTTAGATGGTGAAACTTCAGGATATTCAGTAACTTGGCTTGGAGGCACTATTCCTTAGAGAGTGGAGGAACTGGCTGTGGAACTTGGTTAAATGGGTTCTAGTTCTAGGTTTGACCTTTACTTGCTAAGAGTTTTTAGCACTTTGCAAAAGTTTGAGGTGAAAGTAGGCTGTATGGTTGGCTAATTTAGCTGTTTAGTCAAAATGCAAACCTTTTCATATGTATAGCATATGTCGTAAAGCTATGCGAAAGCAGTTATTAGGTTGCTTGGTACTGCTTACACCCTTCAATTTAATAATGTGGT
This sequence comes from Dermochelys coriacea, assembly GCF_009764565.3. NCBI lineage: Eukaryota > Metazoa > Chordata > Testudines > Dermochelyidae > Dermochelys > Dermochelys coriacea. Next base: position 84,456,714 of record NC_050069.1, read on the forward strand.
GATATAGCTCATACTGTTTGTTCTAAAAGTTTAAACTTTGTTTAGCAGCAAAAGTAAAACAATAAGACCCTGTCTTATTCAGGTTTAAAATATCCTTAACTTAAAAAAGTTGGTTTCTGAATGATGATGTATTTAATTCACCATTAATGAAACAGAAGCCCTTTCAAACAAGCAAATAGTTAAGTACATTATCAATTATCAAATAATGCATATTTCATTAGAACACTAACAATGTCTTCTCAGTAATCTCAAAATATAAATACCATGTTTTTTTCCCTCAAAACAGTTACGTGTGAAGTTTAATGAGGTATATGTTGAAAACTAAACCTCTAACTTGTCTCTCTGGATTCAATGGATACAGAGCAGAAATTCTTAAAACAAAAAACAAGAAAAAACAACAAAAAATCAACCCCTGAGGATTACTTGGGGTACATTTCAATCCCATATTAAAAGTTTTTTGCATATCAGTGTCTTGCTACAGGATATTGTGAGAAGCTAAGGAGAGAGCAGCATGTAGAACCTTGCCTTTCATTCCCATGGTATTTGTGGGAAATTTTGCCACTCTTTTTAGAATGAGTCCTGTGGCACCTTATAGACTAACAGACATATTGGAGCGTAAGCTTTTGTGGGTGAATAACGAAGTGGGTATTCACCCACGAAAGCTTATGCTCCAATATGTCTGTTAGTCTATAAGGTGCCACAGGACTCTTAGTCTGGATCTACTGCGGCAAGCACAGCTACCCCTCTAATACTTGACTCTAAAAAGAGTGTATTTAATAAAAATTCTGACTTTTTTAATTCTGTGCTAGACACTTGACTCCATTGATCATCAAGTTCTCTTGTCCTGTTTCCCAGAAACTGCAGGTGTGAATGGAAACATACTGAGATGAATCAGTTCCTTTTTCCTTCCTTTTTCACCAGCAGAGTCACACAAGCTCAGTCCTCTTCATTATGATGATAAGCATTCTACATAAAGCAGTAGAACTGGTGAGAGAACGTGGGCAGAAATGACAGCAGAATGCAGCCAACACTCATTTAATCAAATGCAAATATCATTGATCCCTAGTGCTCTCAAAGCTTTTCAGAAATCAGCACCCTGATAAAGAGCCGTTGAACTAAAGCTAAAACTTGAGCTTACTGAAGCTGAAGGAAGTACTTTGAAAAACTTGCATACTCTGTAGCCTTCCCTGTTGTGCACATGTGTGCTTTCATTGTTAATCTGTAATCTTGGGGTTCATTTGGCTCTTCATGGTTTATAGATGCCCAAAGAGCCTTGGCATAAAAACAGGTTTCAGAGTAGCAGCCGTGTTAGTCTGTATCCGCAAAAAGAAAAGGAGTACTTGTGGCACCTTAGAGACTAACAAATGTATTTGAGCATAAGCTTTTGTGAGTTACGGCTCACTTCATCGGATGCATGCAGTGGAAAATACAGTGGGGAGATTTTATATACACAGAGAACATTAAACAGTGAGTGCTACCATACCTGATCACTCTTGTTACAGTGTGTATGGTAACGCCCATTGTTTCATGTTCTCTATGTATATAAAATCTCCCCACTGTATTTTCCATTGCATGCACCCGATGAAGTGAGCCATAACTCACAAAAGCTTATGCTCAAATACATTGGTTAGTCTCTAAGGTGCCACAAGTACTTTTTTTTTTTTTTTGGGGTGGGTGGGAGGCATAAAAAACCACCCATGTCTATTTGCAGTTGGCCAAAAGATGCTATCCTGTGAACCACAGACCTGGCCAAATTGATGTATGCATTTTGGACCTCTGGGCTTGATTACTGCAGTTCATATTTAAGAATGAAAACACTTCTCTGGAGAGATTTCAACTGATGCAAAATGCACCAATCTGCCTGCTGTGAACACCATCCTACACTTTGTGCTTGCTCCTAACTGAATACAGAGTACAGTTCAAAGTCTGCCCTGATATTAAAAATCCTTCATGGAATTGGCCCTACCTACTTGAGAGATTGTTCCTTTCTCTACAGTCATGACCTCCCATGACTGATATATGATACAGGAACTATGAAACTGTAAATCAATAAAGGGGAGGCTGTAAGTACACACAACTTTCAAAGGAACTGGACCTAAACTATGGAACTCACTCCACAAGGCATGAATTGTTATGAAGATCACTCAAAACTCACTTCAGTTCAGATTTCCCTCTTAAAATTTTTGTATGCGTGCACAAATAGAAACTAATCAATCTCTTTCTTCAGGCTGGAAAGAAAGTGATGTCTGTTTAAATTGTTTCTGAATAGTTGGGTGGTACTATGATTATTCAAGGGTAATGACCATATAAATACCTCAGTAGAAAATGTATTTGGCAGATTATGGTTTTATCCAGACTGTGGATTAGGATTAATTGAATTATAAGAATTACATGAGGTCTTTTGTGTGTGTGCAACATTTGTCATGGATTAAGGTTGCTATAACCTATTAGCTGTGCCATGAAAGTGGCTTTTGGCCCTAAAGAGGGGGGACGGGTCAACAACAAAGTTCTTGTAGGATTTGTATCTTCTTCGTTATGCTATGTTCTGCAGATTCATTACAATGGGTACTTATGCCTGCTTGCAGCTTGGCGACAGAGCCAGAACTCTCAATCACTGACAGTGGAGGAGCATCTTGTCCCTGAAGTTCCCTCCATTTTTTTTTTTTTTTTTTTTAAATTGGGAGCTTTCTTGAACAAGACCCAGTACTGTAACTATAATTCAGACAGGCAGTCCTCACTACTATCGTAGCATTCATTCTCCTAAGTACATTTAAGAAATAGCCTTCTTTTGGTCAAGCATTAAAGTCCAGTCCTTAGGAACACTGGTTATCTCTCTCATGACAAAGTAGTCTTATCTTCTGAGAGATGCTTGGCAGCTTCATGGCCGTGAACATGCAAGTTAACCAAATTCAGCATATTGGTTATCCTGTGACTATTTTCTGGTAGAAGTCTTTTCCACCTCTTATTGCCTGGGGAAAGATGGAGGATATACATAATAGACCTTGTCTTGGATATTCTTGTTTCAAGGATAAGTCTGTTTCACACCTGGGAGGCACACTGCTGTGAAAATCCTGATGTAATAGCTCTATAGACCTTAGCACAAGGAAAAATAGAAAAAAGGGGTATCGGTGCTTACCTGAGAACTTCCTTTATTTATTTTTATTTTTATTTTTATTTTCAAGTAATAAGGTCCACAGATCCAGCCCAGCCTGGAGACAAGTGGATCATCCATGATAGAAATGGAAATTGACAGCCGAAGACTTGGGTTTGTTGTTGTAAGGGGGAACTTGGGTTTGATTAAAAGGGGAGGGGACAGGAGAGAGATCTCATCTTCTGCAAGGAGAGACATTAACTGTCAAAGCATAGTTAACACAATCAGTAACTGAGGCCTGGTCTACGCTACAGAGGTAGGTCGAAGGAAGCTGCCTTAAGTCGACCTGTTAATGTATGTGTCTATGCTACGGGTTCCTTTACACTGACCTAAGTTGCCTCTGATGTCGACTTCTGTAATCGACCTCTGCGAGAGGCGTAACACTTAATTCGATTTTTATGGGTGGACTGCAAGGTAGAGCAGATGCAGCGTTGTGTAATTTCACTTAATTGGCCTCTAGGTGGTGTCCCTCAATGCTCATCTGTGACCACTCTGGAGATCATTCTCAACTCTGCCGCACTGCAGCCAGGTACACAGGAAACAGCCCTTCCCATGCTAAAGCCCCAGGAATTTTTGATTTCCCATTTCCTGTTAATCATTGGGAGCATGCCAGCTTGAGCACAGCTGGTCATGGAGACTACACTCCCCAAATGCGCTCCAGCCTGGTCTGCACAGCAGGTGGTGAATCTCATTGCTGTGTGGGGAGAAAAGTCTGTGCAGGCAGAGCTAGGATCCGGCAGAAAAAACACTGACATCTATGCGAAGATCGCTCGTGGAATGGGGAAGAATGGCTACATGAGGTACACACAGCATGCCGTGTGAAAAGCGTACCAGAAGGCAAGGGAGGCGAACAGTCATTCTGGTGCTGAACCCCACACATGCCATTTCTACAGTGAGCTGCATGTAATATTCTTGGGAGTGACCATACCAGTACCCCCACAAGCAACGTGGACGCCTCAGAGGTATGAGAGTCTAGAGACAACAAGGAGGACGATATGGTGGTTGAGGAAGAGGAGGAGAATGGGAGACAGGCGAGAGGTGGATTCCCTCTCCCTGAGAGTCAGGAAATATTTTTAAGCCCTGTGGGTTGCAAGACATCACGGTGGCTGACCGTGATGCTGGGGAAGGAACCTCTGGTGAGTATACAATTACAATGAAAAGTCCACTAAAACTTTAGCTGGCACACGCATTTGGTGGTATTGCATGTTTACTGTGAAGAAAAAGTGAGGTGCTGTGGTTCCCTGCTTACAAGAGGGTGCTCCAGCTACGCAGATGGTGGCCCCCGGAAAATACTGTTTATGTGGACTGGGATATCCTGGGATCCTACATGGATCTATCTAGGAAACTTTCATGGAGGTACTTTGCAATCCTTTGCAGAAGGCTTGTGGGCAGGGCAGCCTTCTTTCTTCCACCATGGTAGGACACTTTCCCACGCAACTCCTCAATTAATTCTGCTGTCATCATTGTGGTACACAGCATAGCGGCATAAGGACCGGGTCTGTACCCAGATGCTTGAAGCATCTCCTTCCTTTATGCCTCTGTTACCCTCAGGAGACTGATATCACATAGGGTCGCCTAGGGGAAACTGGGGAAGTTCTCATTAAAAGTGCTCTTACAAGGAAATAAAGATCATGTAGACCCTTCTCTCCCCCACATTCCAGATCACCAAACCACGCAGCCGCTGATGTGCCTTTACTGTGCTCGGCATGGGTCGGCAAGTAGTTGAAGTGGCCCTTACATGGGCCTGGGGCCCCACAAGTGAGATTCCACTATTTGGGAGTGAAAACGTTCGCCGCCCCCCTTCCCCCCGCCCAGTTTGTATACGGCTTCCTATGGTGCTATGGGGAAGGGCCATTGTTCGACTAGCTACCTGTGCTCCCTACATGAGCCTGCCATAAACTTGATTAAAAGTGTGGTCACCCATGACTCGATGAGTTAGGGGATGGGCTACTCACCATGGCTGGAACAGCAAAACGGCACAGTGAACAATTACGGATTCTGATTGTTATGGCTTGCACCTAATTAATAAAGGTGTTTTTTTTTTTATAGCCTTGCTATGGAAATATTTTATGCATTTACAATAGCTCCTTTTTTTTTTTTCCCCTTGACTGACAGCTGGAAATGTCCTTAGGCACATCATCAACACCTGAAAGCAGACTTTCGGTGATTAGAAGGAGAACGTGGGAGGACATGTTCACCAAGATAATGAATGCCTTGGGAAGAGTTGACACAGACCTGAGAGTATGGAGGAGTTCACGGCCTGGGAAGTTAGACGTGGACATGGAGAGCAGGAAAGCTTCCCATGAGCATGAGTGTATGGTGCAGGATGAGATGCTACGGATTCTGAGGGACCAATCCTACATGTTAAGGAGTCTGGTTGAACACAGATGTCAGCATGTGCTCCAGTCACTCTTCTGCTTCAGACGGTCCTGTTAACAGAACACGAGAGTCAGGTTCACCATCAGAACATAGAGATACTACAACTGAAAGCATGGCTCCTCTGTGGTTCTTTAATGATGAACTAGATTGCTCAGAACAGGTCAAACAAGTGCTACTCCACAGTAGAAAATCTACTTGTAAAACCTGCCTACAAAAACGGAAGAGATTTACTGCATGGTGCACCGCCAAACATCTCACAGCGGTGTCAGCATCCCTTCTGCTGATACTAGATTACATTCTTGAATTAAAATAATCCGACCTATCCATCAGCTCAGCAAAAGTAGACCTTGTGGCTATCGCTGTTTTTTACCAAAAAAATGCTCACCCAATCACCAGATTTCTCAAGAGCCTCTATCCAGAAGTAAGACCTGCCCACACAACTGTGGGACCTAAACTTGGTTTTAAAAGGTCTCACTCAAACTGTTTGAACCCCTGGCTACCTGCTCCCTACTACACCTATCCATGAAGGTTGTATTTCTAATAGCAATCACATCAGCTCAATGCATAAGAGAAATAAAGGCTCTCATGGTAGACCTGATAAAGTTACATTAAAGACTCACCCAAAATTCGTCTCTAAGATATTCTCATCCTTTCATATAAATCAACTAATGCATCTTCCAGCATTCTTTTCCAAACCACATAAGAACACACTTGAAGCTACAGTGCATGCCCTAGACCAGTGGTTCCCAAACTTGTTCCTCTGCTTGTGCAGGGAAAGCCCCGGCCGGGCTGGGCCAGTTTGTTTATCTGCTGCGTCCGCAAGTTTGGCTGATCGCGGCTCCCAATGGCCACGGTTCACTGCTCCAGGCCAATGGGAGCCACTGGAAGTGGTACGGGCTGAGGGACGTATTGGCCACTGCTTCCAGCAGCTCCCATTGGCCTGGAGCAGCGAACCGCGGCCAGTTGGAGCTGCAATTGGCCGAACCTGTGGACATGGCAGGTAACAAACCAGCCTGGCCCGGCAGGGGCTTTCCTTGCACAAACGACGGAACAAGTTTGGGAACCACTGCCCTAGACGTTAGACGAGCATTAGCATTCTATTTGGAGAGAACCAAACTATTTAGAGCTTCACCAAAACTATTAATGTCTATTGCAGAAAGGTCCAAAGGAGCCACTATATCTACGCTGAAGCTCTCAAAATGGATATCTAGATTTATTCACCTATGCTACCAACTAAAGGGCATACAACTGCCCGTGGGGACCAGAACTCACACTACCAGATAAATAACACTGTCGGTAGCATTTTTGCACAATGTCCCCCTCGTAGACATATGTAAAGCTGTCAGCTGGGCCTCCGAATACATCTTTGCTAAACACTACACAATCGCATAAGGCCCAGAAGCGCATACACGGATTGGCCTAGCTATGTTATCTTCACTCAACCTATCAACTCCGAAGCCCCTCCCATCCTAAAGAGGGCACTGCTCTACAGTCACCTGGAGTGGAGCACCCACAGGGACATTGCTAGAAGAAGAAGAGAAGGTTACTCACCTTGTGCAGTAACTGAGATTCTTCAAGATGTGTGTCCCTGTGGGTGCTCTGCTACTTATCCTCCTCCCCTCTACTTTGGAATTCAGATGGCGGACTGTGGTAGAGAAGGAACTGAAGAGTCCAGGTTGCATACGTGCTAGATGAAGCGACAGTGGCGCTGTGAGGCAGGCGCCACACATGCGTGACCTGTACAGACACTGCTACTAAAACACTCTGACCAAAGGTGCAGGGATGCACCAACACCTGGACTGGAGCACCCACAGGGACACGCATCTTGAAGAACCTCAGTTACTGCACAAGGTGAGTAACCTTCTCATCTTCAATGATCTGACACTGAAAAAAAGTCCTAAAAAAGTAGAAATTAGGTCAGATTACAAAGGATGAATATAAACAACACAAACACATAGGGACAAAATAAGAAAGTCCAAGGCACAAAAGTAGATTAAACTGTGTAGAGTCAGAAAGGGAAACAGTAAAATGTTTTACAAATACATTAGAAGCAAGAGGAAGACCAAGGACAGGGTAGGCCCATTACTCAGTAAAGGAGAAGACAATAAAAGAAAATGTGGAAATGGCAAAAGTGCTAAATGATCTCTTCCCCCCCCCCCCCCCCCGCCAAAAAAAAGTTTATTAGCGATTGGATGTCTTCTCTGGCGTTCACTGTGTTTTAAATGAGGTAAGATTAGAGGCTAAAATAGGGAAAGAACAAGTTAAAAATTACTCAGACAAGTTAGATGTCTTCAGGTTATCAAGGCCTTATGAAATGCATCCTAGAATACTCAAGGGATTGATTGAGGAGATATCTGAGCCATTAACTATTATCTTTGAAAACTCACAGTAGACAGGCAAGATTCCAGAGGATTGGAAGATGGCAAATATAGTGCTCATCTATAAAAAGGGGATTAAGGACAATCTGGTAAATTAGACCCAGACATTTTAACTTCAGTACCTGGAAACATAATGGAGCAAATAATTAAGCAATCAATTTGCAAACACCTAGAAAATAATATGGTGATAAGTAACCGTCAGCATGGATTTGTCAAGAACAAATCCTGTCAAACCAACCTAATAGCTTTCTTTGACAGGGTAACTAACAAGCCTTGTGGATAGGGGGGAAGTGGTAGATATGGTATGTCTTGACTTTAGTAAGGCTTTTGATACAACCTAGATCAGTGCTCTTCACTATTTTTGAAGTGGGGACCAAAAACCTTCAATGTGAGAGCCACATCAACTACTAAATTAACACATTGCTTACTACTCAATGATGTAATGTTACAGAGCCACTCGTGTAACTAAAACAAAGTCTACTTGTACTTTTTTTTTATAAAATAATAACCAGGAATATATATGGAATTAAAAAGGCACTTATGCGAGTAAACTTTAAGAGCAGAATAATGCAAAACTTACTTTAACAACTGGATGAGCAAAAATGTGCCTGTTCCGCCTTGACTTTGTTCTTGCAGTATTTGTAATCTGTCATTGTAATCCTAGTAAGACAGTCCAAATGTTCATTGGTCAATTTGTTCCTGTTTTCTTTTCACTTCTGTGGTTGGTTCAGGGTTTAGGAGGAGGCTCAGGGCTGGGGCAGAGGGTTGGGATGCAGGCGGAGGAAGGGTGGTGTGGATGAGGGCTCTGGCTGCGGGTGCAGGCTCTGAGGTGGGGCTGGGGATGAGGAGTTTGGTGTGCAGGCAGTCTACCCCCAGGGCTGGAGCCAGAGGACTCTTCTCCCTCCCCCCCTGCCCTCTCACTGCCAGGTGCAGCTAACTCCGGGGAAGGGGCGTGCATCTCTCTCTCTCTGTGCCAGCAAGCAGCCCAGCAAGCCCTAACTTGCTACCCTCCCCAGTTGCTGCCCACCCAGTACCTCTCTCCTCTCTAGGTTCCTGCTGCATGGCCCTATAGAACTTCCACACTGCTATTTATAGCCTGCTGCACATTTTAGAGGGAACTTAGTGAGCCACACTTAGGATTGATGGGAGCTGCCACTGGCTCCAGGCCTTGCAATGAAGAACACCGACCTAGATGGAGCTACTGTAAGGTGGGTGCATAACTGGTTGAAAAACCATTCGCAGAGAGTAGTTATTAGTGGTTCACAGACAAGCTGGAAGGACATGTCAAGAGGGGTCTTGCAGGATTCGGTTCTGGGTTGGGTTCTGTTCAATATCTTCATCAATTATTTAGATAATGGCATATAGAGTACACTTATAAAGTTTGCAGACAGTACCAAGCTGGGAGAGGTTGCAAGTGTTTTGGAGAATTGGATTAAAATTCAAAATGATCCGGACAAACTGGAGAAATGGTCTGAATTAAATAGGATGAAATTCAGTAAGGACAAATGCAAAGTACTCCATTTTAGGAAGGAACAATAAGTTGCATACATACAAAATGGGAAATGACTGCCTGGGAAGGAGTACTGTGGAAAGTGATCTGGGAGTTATAATGGATCACAAGCTAAATATGTAACAACAGTGTAACACTTGCATAAAAAGTAAACCATCTTTCTGGGATGAATTAGCAGGAGCGTTGCAAGCAAGGCATGAGAAGTAATTCTTCTGCTCTGCTCTGCACTGAGAAGGCCTCAACTGGAGTATTCTGGATTGCCAAATTTGGCAATTCTGAATGCCAAATTTTAGGAAAGATGCGGACAAATTGCAGAAAGTCCAGAAGAGAGCAACAAAAATGATTAAAGATCTAGAAAACATGATCTATGAGGGAAGATTGAAAAAGCTGGGTTTGCATAGAAGAAGACTGAGGGGGGACAAGTACAAAAGGTTCTTACAAGAAGGAGGCAGAAGAATTGTACTCGTTAACTTCTGAATATAGGACAAGAAGCAGTGGGATTAAATTGAAGCAAGGGAGGGTTTAGGTTGGACATGAGGAAAAACTTCCTGTCAGGGTAGATGAGCTCTGGAACAAATTGCCTAGGGAGGTTGTGGAATCTCCATCACTGGAGATTTTTAAGAAAAGATTAGACAAACATTTGTCAGGAATGGTTTGGTTATTACATTGTTATGCCTTGAGTACAGGGGACTGGACTAGATGAAGAATCCTCAAGAGGTCAAGTCCCACACTTCTGATTCTAGTATTTTGTTCTTGCAGAAGTGTCCCTCAGCATAGAAGAGGAATGCCTTCTCTTTCCCATTGACCTGTGTATTTGGTTATGCCTTTCTCCTGTTTTTTCACATCACCAAAATGGTTCAGAAAATAGAACTAGACAGGTATCTATAATCCTGTGATGATAATATATCTGGTTCCTCAGACCACAGTTCCATATGCTCATACGGATGACAACATGCAGACTTTGGACACGATCTAGGTTTTAAACAGTTTGTTTCATGAGGACCCACTCACTCATCCTGACCTTCACAGGTTTGATTTTAGTCTGGAACCTGAGTGAGCTCTTGTGGATACTTCAGAGAAGAGGTGGATTTTCTATTAGTCCTAGAACCTTCCATAACCACAGCATATGAGAATATGGGCCTCTTCTACCTGGAAGTAGACATCAGTCTAAATCAGTTTTTAGCATCTGTTGGACAGCCACAGAACTTTGTGTTCTTGGCCTCCATAAGGGATTAAGCCTCTGAACTGAAAGGTTCTGTCCTCTGATTTTTGAATTTATTAATCCAAGTTTTCTGCTGACATCTCCTGTTTCTGCATTGCTATTGCACAGGAGAATCACTGTGGAATTGTAACACTTTAGCCTGGTTCTTTAGATCCTTTTTGTGCCTTCTTTGTAAAATAATCCTCCTTGTATTTGTCTGTTTTCTTTCTTGTAGGGTTGTGTTTCCTAGTAGTTGAAGTGGGTTGGGAATTTTGACAGTTAAATTAACCCTATTTATTTTTCCTGGAAAATAGGGTGGTAGGTCTGTAATAATTGAACCTACAAATTTAGCCCATGCACTCGACTGTAAAAAGTTGATGTTTATAAAAGTCACAGTAACCTACAATGTTGATGGAGGGGAAAAGTGCAAAAGGAAGACAGACTAAGTAAAAACAAAAAGGCTTGCTAATATAACTTAGGGCAGTGATGGGCAGCATGAGGCCCGTCAGGGTAATCTGCTGGCGGGCTGCGAGACGGTGTTTATGTTGACTGTCCACAGGCACGGCTGCGGTTCACCGTTCCCGGCCAATGGGAGCTGCAGGAAGTGGTGACCAGCACGTCCCTGCGGCCCGTACCGCTTCCCGCAGCTCCCAGTGGCTCGGAATGGTGAGCTGCGGCCACTGGGAGCTGCGGGTGGCCATGCCTGTGGACGGTTAATGTTGTCAAATTGTCTCGTGGCCCGCAAGCGGATTACCCTGGTGGGCTGCAGGTTGCCCAACACTGACTGTGTTTAAAATCGTGCCTGGTTTAAAAACAAAAAAAGTGTGGAAGGTGAAATCAGTGAATCAAAACTGGTGCTTTGGAAATTAGGCCTAATTAGCGGACAAAATGATGAGCAGATGGGCTATTCTGCCAATCATTTCTTTTTGAGGGCCTCGGAAAGAGACTAGGTGACTGGATGTGGATGTTAGCTAACTGAAAGAGAAGGGGATGGAGTGAGTTCATTGTTCTGCCACCCCTGTTGTCTGTTGGACCACAGACCTTTTTCATTCTGATCCTGAAAATATCGTGATCAGACTGGGCCAGAGAGGAGTTCAGATGACATAACTACCAGCTTGGGCTAAATCTTGAAAATTACCTGGGGGGTGAAATTCTGTCACCATCCTCTCCCCCACATGTGTTCTTTTTATTCCCTGTTTTATTTCTTTTCATGGCAAAGATTATATTTTGATACACACTCTGTGCCCAGAAAAAGCCAGCTAAAAGAAATACTGTAATCATCTTGTTGCTGGTACAAATTTGTCAGGTCTTGGAGTGGCTAGTAAGACCATGTGCTATGCCTGATAGATATTTTGAAATCAAACAGTGAGATTGTGAAAGTCAACACTAGAGGCAGAAACTGCATTTTCTGTCTTTGCTGTTCGTTTTTCTCCTGCTTGTGCATGTGGTGTTTTGTCTTTTAGAAAATGGGACAGGCCTTTAACAACAGATCTAGCCCATCTCAACTAAATTTTTTCTCTTTCCCAAAAAGGACAGTTCTCACCAGTCCACCAAAGAAATTGTCAGACGAGGTTTTTTCTTTCTGAAGACTTGCTACACCTACAAGGAAAGGAAACAAGGGATGTTAAATGAAAGCTTTATTTAATATTACATTTCAAATGCTTTGTTTTTTTCCTTTTTCCCCTGTATCTTTAATAAAAGATAAAAAGGATTCATAATGGTGTGTTTGCCATGATATGACTAAAACTGAGGTGTCTGTATACCAATACCTGAAAACTTGTTTAAAACTGTTTAATGTTGGACAGTGACAGGCCCATATTAACATCTGTGATTCTTTGGGCCCATTTATTTGATCTGAATTTAATATAGCGATCTCCAAGCATGACTTGTACATAAATTAGTTTAAGTGGAATTTTTTTGTGTATTTCTTATTTTTGTTTTAAATCCAAATATTAGAAGGGAGGAGACGTTATTGAATTGAATGTGAAATGAGCTTAATCTACACAGTCTAAAGAGAGGAGAAAGGTAACTTTGTTCATTTTTCATCTTGATCCTGAAACTTTCTTGAAGGCCTTCATTACTTGGTCTTTCAATGGATTATATCATACATACCAAGCATGCAAAAGCATCCAAGAAGAATTTTCTTCAGAAAGGCATCAAATTGCATTCTGTAAAGGGCTTATCAGAGTTTTAAGATGAGAAGCACAGAGCTTTGTATAATCAAACTTGCAATGTATGGTTGCTTGAGATCTGCAATTTTTCATCAAGTACACTGAACCCTTGCTAGAATGCGCGTCTATATAGTGTAAAATCGCATATAACACAAAAAGAAAAGGAGTACTTGTGGCACCTTAGAGACTAACAAATTTATTAGAGCATAAGCTTTCGTGAGCTACAGCTCACTTCATCGGATGCAAAAATACATCCGATGAAGTGAGCTGTAGCTCACGAAAGCTTATGCTCTAATAAATTTGTTAGTCTCTAAGGTGCCACAAGTACTCCTTTTCTTTCTGCAAATACAGACTAATGCGGCTGCTACTCTGAAACCAGTCATTACGCATATAACACAGTTGCAGCCATGGATCCCAAATTGAATTACTTTAATTGGAATTCATTTTAATGCAGTCCCTGTTATAACACGGTCCCCACTATAACATGGTCCCCGCATTAACATGGTACTGCTCATGGATCCCAAATCCCGTGTTCTAGCGAGGGTCCAGTTTGCTACAAGTCTCTTGTAGTTGCCAGGGCAGTCTTTGGTCTTTCTAGTTTCCCTTGATCTAAATTAAGCAAGCAAATGACTTTAAAATAAAAATAAGTTAAAAGGACAACTTTTATTTTTACTTTTATTTTTTTTTTACTTCTAGAGCAGAGGTCTCCAAACTTTGAGACTAAGGGCTATATTAGATTTTTTTGAAGGGGCTTTGCGGGCCGCAGCGACTGTGAAAGAAATTTAAATATATGCAAAATTGTTTTAAAAAAAACACTACTCTACTGTGTCAGTGTTGCATTAAATTCTAAATCGGGTATAAAAGTTAATGGATACAGGTACTGTAAGTTGACTCCCCTTTTTGGGTCTGCTCTACCCCGTGCCTGCTCCTTTCTCCCTGGGCCTGCTAGGTGTGCCTGCTCTGTTGAAGATAATGACAAAGGATTGAAAGTTTGGTTGTACTTTGGTAAGAGGAGCTCCAGGTTCCCATTGTTGGTTGGGACTGTTTGGTTCTATTAGTGCTGTAGTTAAAATTTAACCATTATGAAATTGTTAATTTCCATCTTCTTTACTCCTTTATTGGAGATGTAATAAAGCATCTGGCTTGTATTTTTACTCTAAGGGAGGGGTCTGTGCCTGCTCGGCTGCAGCAGTGACTCTCCCCTAAGTTCGCTCCCCTTTTGTGGGGACACTGGCTCCTGGGGGGGCTCACCCCTCTGCACAACTCAGCTGAGCTACCCCCCTCCCCCCACCATGCAAGCCGCTGCCAGCAGCCCCTCCCCCTGCCCGCTCTGTGTACCTGCTCAGCTGCAGCCTGCCTGTTTGCTTCTCCCTGTACCTGCTCCGGCTGAAGCAACAACTCTCCCCTAATTTGGCTCCCTTTTGGGGGACACCGGCTCCCAGAGGCACTCACCCCTCTGCACAGCCCAGCTGTGCTGCCACCCCTTGTGAGCTGCTGCCGGCGGCCCCTCCCCCTGTCTGCTCGGTGTCCCTGTTCAGCTGTTCGCTTATCCCCTGTTGGTTGGAGGGCCTGACAAATGGAAGCACCTAGCCGGGTCCAGCCCGCGGGCTGTAGTTGGGAGACCCCTGTTCTAGAGTGAGTTGGTATTGTGCTTAATCTTTCCCTCCATAAAATAAAATCTGGCTATTACCGTTTGCTACTTTATACTTCTCTTGATGCTCATGTATGAGAAGAAAATCAGTTTCTTTGCATATAAACTTACTTTTCTTGTACTAAAGAACATTCTGTGTTCTGAATAGACCTCTATATATCAAAATATTCCTGACCAAATTAAGCTTGGGGGTGTTGATGCTTTCCTGTTAATATCACTATGAGACATAAGATTAGTGTGTCCTAGTTTATATGCAGCTTTGGAAGTCTACTCTTAAATTCAGAGCGCAATACTGAAGCAGAGGAGTCAAATTGGGAAGGAAAGGGTAATGGGGAATCTAAGCTGTCTCCACTGTGGTGGAATGAGTATCTTCTAGACAAGTAGAAGCCGTTCATAATGAGAAATAAAAATTATAGATAAGGAAAATAGTCTTTGTGCCTGTGATCTTGCTCTCATGAAGTAGGTACACTCATTTTCTTAAAGATTGTTAACCAAAATGGTACAGCACCAAATTCTAGTGACCTCCTAATATATGCTAAATGGCCTCATAGTCTGACTATTGGACATTCAACAGATAGTGGTAATGAACAGTACAGTAGCTAGTTCAGGGGTGGGCAAACTTTATGGCCCGAGGGTCACATCTGGGTGGAGAAATTGCTTACAGGGCCATGAATGTAGGGCTGGGGCAGCAAGTTGGGGTGTGGGAGGGAGTGCAGGGTGTGGGAGGGGGTGTGGTGTGCAGGAAGGGGCTCAGGGCAAGGGGTTGGGATGTGGGAGGGGGCTTGGTGCAGGGTGCAGCAGGGGACTCAGGGCAGTGGTGCAGGGAGGGGTGGAGAGTGTGGGAGGGGGCTCAGGGCAAGGGGTTGGGGTGCATCGGGGGCTCAGGGAAGGGGGTTGAGGTGCAGAGTGCGGGAGGGGGTTGGGGATGCAGTCAGGGCTCGGGGCAGGATGCGGCAGGGGGTTGGTGCAGTCAGGGGCCTTAGGGCAGGGAGTTGGATTGCAGAAGGGGTTTGGGCTCCGGCCCGGCGCTGCTTACCTGGAGTGGCTCCCGGGAGGCATTGGCGCGGCCCAGGGTCAGGGCAGGATCCCACTTCTGCTCTGGAAAGCGGCCGGCACCACATCCCTGCGGCCCTTGGGGAAGGGCAGAGGGCTGTGTGCCTTGCCCTTGCCTGTGGGTACCTTCACCGAAGCTCCCTTTTGGCGTTGTTCCCCGTTCCCGGGGCTGGATCCAGCCTGTGGGCCATAGTTTGACAACCCCAAGCTAGTTGATGCATTCACTGTATTAAGAGAATGACTTTGTCAGGAAGGGAAGCACTTTTCATTAGGGTATTGCCCCTGAGCATCGCTGGTGGCCAGTTCCTGCTTGATTTCTGCCATTTTTGTCTGTGTGACTTTTTTTTTTTTTAATAAAGACCTGGATTTTGAGAACTTTGGCTATCGTCTTACAAAGTAACACATCTCCTTAAATCAAATGTTGACATCTTATAGTAGATCACTAGCCAGAGAGCTTAGAGATCTTGAAAAAAGGATTAAATTAAGCGATACAAGAGTTGGAATAGCAGTTTGGGAGAGTTGTTTTGAGGGATAATGCTAATTAAATGCCTCTTAACGGCATACAGGGGATCAAGAAAATATGAAATATTATGCTATTAAGAATATTCATGATTAATTGAATTGGTGCTGTGGCCAATGATAGATGAACAACTTTTTTTAAAAAATGAGGAGATGAAGTCTAGTAAGCATTGTAAAATAAAATGATAGAAAAAATGAATCCTAAAATTCAGGTTTTTTAGTGCTGCTTAACATTGGCACAATCATACATGTTTTATAATGGTTTGTTGAGTTTTAATATACTAAAAGTAAAAAGAAAAATGCACATAATTTAAAACTAATAGTTTTCCTTCACAAATCAAGTTCATAGCCCTCAAATCAGTCTTAATTATTTGAAGGTGCAAGGCTGTTCTTGCTTAAATATCACAAGGTTAAAATACTGTTTTTCTTCATAACTCCTTAGATAAATATCTAGTTGTTAGCAGCAACACTTGTTTGTGAAACAATTGCTCATTTCTAAAATTCTGCTGGATAGGCATCAAAAAAGCATTTTATATGATCTTCCATAGATGTGTTCCATGTTCCAAAAGGCAGTGGAGTAAATTAAGTCACATACCGATTGTGGTATCAGCCTATGTCTGGGGTACTTGGGGCGGGGGAAGTGTTCCTGCTCCTTACTTGTACTTCAGGATATTATTTGTTGCATTGTGGTAGTGCCCTAACTGAGATTGGGGCCCTATTTTGTTAGGCGATTTACAGACGCAGCATTTGAAGTCTCAACAGGCAAAAGGTGGGAGGCAGTATTTATTATGTGAATAAACTGAACATCGCGATGAGATGTGAGCTTTAGTTAAGCACACAGGCATCAAATGTGTGTACAGTTCCAGGTAGATCTCTGGTGCTTTTCTTAAAGCCCATAGTGTATGTAGTGTTGGTCAGTACTATCTCAGGACTGTGCTGAGGCAAAAACTATTTCCTTTTTTTTTTAAAGCAAATAGACTAAAGTAAAATTCAGGGGTCTACGGTCTTCTAAGCAGTCTTAGTGTGACAATGTTCCACATACTCTTTGCTACAGAGTAGATGGAACCAAGATGGATGGGAGTTGCATTCCATTATGTAGGCTGTGACACTGAATGTCAGCATCAGTAGGGGTGCTTGTGCAGCCCCAATAGATGTGGCTTTGGTAAAGGTTCTATCACATTTATTCCAGGAGATGTCGGACCCGTAAGTTTGAGTGCATAGCGGTGACTCTTTAAAAAAGAAGCTACCCTAACCTTTCTTTATCCCCATTTTTATGGATGGGGAAAGTGAGGTACTGAGAAAGTAAGTGACTTTGCCTAGGGGGAATAGGAAGTCTGTGCATAGCTGGGAGATCTGGATTCAGTTGAAGAATAGGCTGAAGAACAAAAAAACTTCAGAAACAGACTCCAATGACAGGTTCAGAGTAGCAGCCGTGTTAGTCTGTATTCGCAAAAAGAAAAGGAGTACTTGTGGCACCTTAGAGACTAACACTGAATTGGAATTAATTTGCAAACTGGATACAATCAATTTAGGCTTGAATAGAGACTGGGAATGGATGGGTCATTACACAAAGGAAAACTATTTCCCCATGTTTATTCCCCCCTGCCCCCCCCCACCGTTCCTCAGATGTTCTTGTCAACTGGTAGAAATGGCCCACCTTGATTATCACTACAAAAGGTTGTTCCCCCCCCCCCCCCCCCGCTCTCCTGCTGGTAATAGCTCATCTTAAGTGATCACTCTCCTTACAGTGTGTATGGTAACACCCATTGTTTCATGTTCTCTGTGTATATAAATCTCCCCACTGTATTTTCCACCGAATGCATCCGATGAAGTGAGCTGTAGCTCACGAAAGCTTAGCTCACGAAAGCTTATGCTCTAATAAATTTGTTAGTCTCTAAGGTGCCACAAGTACTCCTTTTCTTTTTGCGAATACAGACTAACACGGCTGCTACTATGAAACATGCGATTAATCGATAGCCCTCGTATTAAGACAAGAATCAAGTGTCTAAATTGATTTTATTGGCTTTCTGAGAAGGAAACTGAGGCAGTGAGTAAGTGCAATGCTATACTAACTCAGCAGAGGGGTCCTACATGACAGATATGCCCTATGACGACAAGAGTACAGAAGGTTCTGCTTGGAGTAGGTTGTATGTGTGGGAGGAATTTGTGTGGGGATGGATT
This sequence comes from Dermochelys coriacea, assembly GCF_009764565.3. Lineage (NCBI taxonomy): Eukaryota > Metazoa > Chordata > Testudines > Dermochelyidae > Dermochelys > Dermochelys coriacea. The sequence continues at coordinate 84,474,908 of NC_050069.1, forward strand.
AGAGCAGAGGTTGGCAAACTATGGCCCGCGGGCCACATCCAGCCCACGGGACCCTCCTTCCTGGCCCCGGAGGCTAGCCCCTGGCCCCTTCCCGGCTCTTCCCCCTCCCCTGCAACCTTAGCTCACTGCACCGCCGGTGCAATGCTCTGGGCGGTAGAGTGGCAAGCTCTTGCTGGGCAGCACAGCTGCAGAGCCGCAGCTTTACTCAGTGCTCTGTGCTGCCAGGTGGTGTGGCTGGTTCCAGCTGGCAGCACGGCTGCCTGTCCTGGTGCTCTGGGTGGTGCCGCTGTAGCGCTGCCAGCCACTGGCGCTCCAGGCAGCATGGTAAGAGGGCAGGGAGCGGGGGGGTTAGATAGAGGGTAGGGGAGTTTGGGTTGGTGGTCAGGGAGCAGAGGTGTGGATAGGGATCTGGGTGGTCAGAAGGCGGGGAACAGGGAGGTTGAATGGGAGCAGGGGTACTGGGGGGGCAGTCAAGAAGGAGAGGGAGGGTTGGATGGGTCGGTAGGGGGGTAGTCAGGCAGTTCTGGGGGCAGTCAGGGTGGTTGGATGGGGCAGGTGACCTGGAGGGGGCTGGGGGGACCTGTTAGGGGGCTAGAAGTGGGGGAGGTCCGATAGGGGGTGGGGGCTGGGCCACACCTGGCTGTTTGGGGAGACGCAGCCTCCCCTAACTGGCCCTCCATATAGTTTTGGAATCCCGATGTGGCCCTCAGGCCAAAAAGTTTGTCCGCCCCGGATTAGAGGGAGGGGTGTTAATGCCATTCTGGTTCTGAGGGAAAAGCTTATTGGCAAGGGAGGTTTTGCATTTTTCCTAAAGGCTGTTAGACTTCAGATTAATCTAGTCTTTGTAAGTTGTTTTTGTTTTTCATAACTGAATCCTCTCAACTGAGAATGTTTTGTCCCCTGCTCTCATTTCTCAGCGGGTACTCTCATTCAGGGATGTTTCTGCTCCTTCTCATTCAACAATCCAGTGGGTTTCTTTCTGCTATTCAGATCTGGCATGCAGAATGAATAACCAGTCGCTGTTTCCAATGATATTTTTTTTCTCCACTCGTCTGCCCTTCTCTTCCTGGCTGGCTTCTGCACTTTCCTCAGTTTGACTGTCTTTGTTTCAGGCAGCTGCCTTCAGTTTCTCACAGAGCCGTTAATCAGCTGAAGAGACAGAAAATACTTTAGGTGTGGCTGTGAACAGATTTGTTCAGTGGCAGGTTCATGGTGCCACTGTTGTGCTGCTAACTGTCAGTACCCTTAAGGGTATGTCTACATTGCAAATAAGGCCTGTGCCAGCTGATTCATGCCCCAGGGGCTCGGCCTGTGGGACTATTTAATTGCAGTGTAGACTTCTGGGTTCAGCTCCAGTCTGAGCTCTGGGACCCTCCCACCTCGCAGGGTCCTATAGTCTGAGCTTCAGTTAGAGCCTGGAAGTCTACACTGCAATGAAACAGTCCTGCAGCCTGATCCCCATGAGCCCAAGTCCGCTGGCATGTTAATTGCAGTGTAGACATAACCTCAGAGACTGACTTGAGCAGCCTCAGTCTTATTTGGTTCTAAGCAAACGGGGCAAAATCTTTTTTGTTTTTGTTTTTGTTTTTGTTTTTTTGTTAAAGAAAAATCCAAAAAGAGAATTGTATTTTGAAAGGAAGATATATACTTTAACGTTTATGTTGACATTAAAAGCTGCCTGGTAATTTTATGAAGCCCTGGGTGCGGCTTGCAGAGCCCTTCACACCCTGCCCCGTTCTTCACCTACTAGACGGGATGGGTGTGGGGGTGGGAGAGCTCAGGATCTCTGCCTTGCAGCAAGTTGATGGAGTTGCGGCTTCAGCTAAATGGGGATGGGGGTATCAGGGCTTCAGCAGGAGTAGGGCTAAGCCCAAAGTCTACAGAGGCCTGCCCCGGCTATCAAACTTTTGAAGATTGTCATATGCGGCTTGGAGGGCCAGTAAGTTTGGCCACCCCTGCTTTACATTACCATGTATCCTACATATGCTGCATATGTTTGAACAGCTGCTTTAGGAATGTTTAGTCCTATCTCTCTGCCTGTAAGGCTGAATGACTCTAGTTTCCTTCAGTCAACTGTACGGACTGATAGGGAGCCATAAAAATATTTAAAATGATCTCAAATAGCTTTTTCCATACCTAAAAAATCTGATCTACAAGTAATGACACACCAAGGCTCTTCCAAATTTAGAAGAGAGTGCTGGATCCCAATGGTAAATTGGTAGTATTTCCTTCTAGCCTTGCAAATATTGGACTTTAAACTTATTGCATTTAAGAATATGAAAGCTGTTCTGGCCCAGGACTGAATCTTGCTTGTTCTGGACTTCAAATAGGTATAATTTTGGAGAAATAACGTCATATGAGGAATAACAAGGAAAATTTCCCTTTACTTTTCAATAATGATTTAAAAAACCCCAGCTACTTGGAAGCTTCGTTGCAGTTTAGAATGGTAAGTCCTGGGTAAATGGATTATTGGACAGTTGGGGCTGTGGGAGAAGGTGACTTAGTATGTATAATTGAGGGGAGGATGGCTATAGCTTTTTAAGGGACATGGTCGCACAGGCGATTTTTCAGTTTAGCAGGCAAGCTGGCAGTAGATCAGCAGGAGCTGCTAGTCTTCCTCCTCTGCAAAGCATCAGATGGCCAGCGAGGTAGCTGCAATAGGAGAAGGTCAGCATCTGCCCACTCCTCCTGGAGCTACGGGAGACCTGGTTGCAAGCATTCTTGACGACTCAGAGCTAAGGTCAAGTGTAAGTAGTCTCTTGGTCTGTCCAAGTCTGTGATCAAGTGTCTTGATGTTTTTGGTCTTTTGTCTCTGAGATGAAAACCTTGTCTGGACCGTGAAGTACAAAAAAATCTAAGTTATATCTGTTATTACCAGTTTAATATCTGCTATGTTCTCTCTGAGAACTTTATATTAAATGGATTTTTGGAACAGGGAGATGGAGTAGGAGAGCCAAGGCAGCTTACAGGCAGTTGTAAGAGTGAATACTAGCACAAGATGACTTCAGACAGAGCTGAGAATAGAACCCAGGTCTCAGTCACATAGCCATGCTGCCTTTCAGAATGAATGTGCAAGATCTCTATGCTGTCTGTAACTACTAGACCACACTTCTGTCCAGAGACAGGAATGGAATATGGGATGTCCAGCTTTCCCCTTCTGTCTAACAAATAGTTGTGTAAATTTCTGGCAGACAATGTCACATCTCTTGTGGCTGGTCCACAGAGAGTAATAACTTACTACTACTATACGTTACTCCTTTAGCACAGTGGTTCTCACTCTATGGGGGCAGGCATGGGAATGTGTCAAAGAAGATGGAGGCTGTGTCTCTGTCCTTTTTTTTAAAGCTCTGGCTGTCAGCCCTTGGTGGCTGAGGCTCGTGCAGAAGGGCCATGCACATCTGGGAGGCAGGGAGAAAGTGAATAGCCGGAGGAGCCCTGCTGCTCCTGTGCTGACAATCGGAGCCCTGCCGCTTTGGCTCAGGCTCTTCTCTACTCCCCCCAATACCTCACTAGGGTGGCTGCAGCAGTGAAGAACTAAGGGTGGCAATGGGGTGCTAAGTCTGCTAAGAAAAGTGATATTGACAAATATTTTTTACAATGCCAACCTTACTTGTGTGCTGCTGCTGTGCACTGCCTTCAGAACTTGGCTCCAAGCTAGCAGTCTCTGCTCTTTGCTCTGCTGCCCGAACAGGGTGGTGGTATATGTACTTGTGTGTGTGCAGGGGCATAAACAACTACAGGAACAAAGAAGAGGGGCCAGATCAGATAAGTTTGAGAAACACTGCTTTAGCATAATTGGTGGAGATTTGTGCTGCAGACCTTAGAGTCCTGGTTTAAAGCCTACTAGTGACCCATTTGGAGACAAAGTTCCATATAATGGAATTTGTTTTTTTTTTTTTAGTTTAAACAAACTAGTAAATTACACACAACTATGTTCAAGGAACACTTAAAGTTGTAAAGTCCCAAGTTCTTAGGAAATACCAGAATTGAAGTTGTATATTCAACCTTAATTTGTCCTCTTTGTCCATATGCCTTATGGTAGTTTTAATTATAGTATATTATATTGATCTAAAGAACCCCTGCTTCGTATGGCACAGTGAATAAGACAAAATTGCAAGAAGACAATATGTGCTTACTAAGGCTGTCAAGCAAGTAAAAAAAATTAATTGCGATTAATCACAGGCAGTCAAACCATAATAGAATACCATTTATTTAAATATTTACATTTATTTATTTAAATATTTTGGGATGTTTACTACATTTTCAAAATATACAGTGCTCACTTTATATTTACAAATATTTGTACTGTAAAAAAACGTAAGAAATACTATTTTTCAATTCACCTAATTCAAGTACTGTAGTGCAATATCTTTATCATGAAAGTTGAACTTTATAAGTGTAGAATTATGTTAAAAAAAACCAAACAAACTGCATTCCAAAACAATGTAAAACTTTAGAGCCTACAAGTCCACTCAGCCCTACTTTTTGTTCAGCCAATCGCTCAAACAAGTTTGTTTACATTTACAGGTGATAACATTGCCCGTTTAAAATGTCACCTGAAAGTAAGAACAGGTGTGCTTATGGCACTTTTGTAGCCAGCATTGCAAGGTATTTACATGCCAGATACAGTAATTTTATTAAGATGATGATGAAGTAAAAAGAAAATGGTACAGAGTTTAATCATAGAAGCTTCTGGGTTATCAGGGAATAAAGTACAGATTATCAAGCGGTGCGAAATTCAGTTTAGGAACGGGTGGCGTAAGGAATACATAATCTGCGATTTCCACGATTGGGGGGTAAAAGGTTAACGGGTCAAAATACAGACATTGATATATGGGGGTATGTTGCTCATATAATGGCTATGTTCAGGTGTGGAGTATAATGAGTGAATACGATGATGAGGATGGATTTACCCTCATTTGGTGAGATTTAATGTTCATTGAGTTTATGGTTCCAGTTCATATGGTCCAATGGAAAAAGTCTCTCAGTCCCTTTCCCATAGTTGATGCATGATGTCGTACCGGCTCACAACTCCTGGTACTGTTGGTGGCCGGTGATGTGTTCGATGTAGATGTCCCTGGACCATCGGATGGTGTCCTAGACCATGAGGCGCCGCACGAGCCATGCATAGCATCGACCGATCCCACAGGTCCGCAGCACACGCTCTTTGCAGGGGTCCCAAGCATACAGGGCTCCGACAATCAGGACATCCATCTGCATATGCTCGTAGCCCTTCGCTCTCAGGGTGTCAGCCAGGGGGGCGTATTTTTCCAGCTTACGAGCTCGGGCTTCGCGGAAGGCCGGGGTCCTGCTCTCAAAGGAGACCGTGATGTCGACGAGGATGATCTTTTTCTGGGCCTCGTCAGTGACTACCACATCAGTCGCAACTGGCTGTCAGTACCGGGGATGGCACAGTTCATGGCGACCTCCCCCAGGCGAGTTGTGATGGCTTTCACCAGATGGTTCTGGATGGCATTGTGGCGCAGCTGCCAGGTTCTGGAGTGGGGCTTGCAACTGCACAGGACATGGGGCAGGGTCTCGTTGGAGTAGCCGCACTTCGTGCAACACTTGTCTTGCACTTTTGTAGCCAGCATTGCAAGGTATTTACATGCCAGATATACTAAACATTCATATGTCTCCTCATGTTTTGCTCACCATTCCAGAGGACATGCTTCCATGCTGATAAATCTCGTTAAAGAAATAATGTGTTAATTAAATTTGTGACTGAACTCCTTAGGGGAGAATTGTATCTCTCCTGCTCTGTGTTTTACCCGCACTCTGACATATATTTCATGTCATAGCAGTCACGGATGATGACCCAGTGCATGTTGTTCGTTTTAAGAACGCTTTCACTGTAGATCTGACAAAACGCAAAGAAGGTACCAATGTGAGATTTCTAAAGATAGCTACAGCACTAGTCCAAGGTTTAGGAATCTGAAGTGCCTTCCAAATCTGAGAGGGATGAGGTGTGGAGCATGCTTTCCGAAGTCTTAAAAGAGCAACACTCCTATGCAGAAACTACAGAACTCGAACCACCAAGGAAGAAAATCAACCTTCTGCTGGTGGCATCTGACTCAGATGATAAAAATGAACAAGTGTCAGTCTGCACTGCTTTGGATCATTATAGAGCAGAACCCGTCATCAGCCTGGACTCATGTCCTCTGGAATGGTGGTTGAAGCATGAAGGGACATACGAAACTTTAGTGTATCTGGCATGTAAATATCTTGCGACACTGGCTACAACAGTGCCATTTGAACCCATTTTCACTTTCAGGTGACATTGTAAACAAGAAGTGGACTGTTATCTCCTGAAAATGTAAACAAACTTGTTTGAGTGATTGGCTGAACAAAAAGTAGGGCTGAGTGGACTTGTAGGCTGTAAAGTTTTTACATTGTTTTGTTTTTGAGTGCAGTTATGTAACAAAAAAAAAATCTACATTTGTAAGTGGCACTTTCATGATAAAGAGATTACACTACAGTACTGGCATGAGATGAATTGAAAAATATTATTTCTTTTATCATTTTTATAGTGCAGATATTTGTAATAAAAATAATATAAAGTGAGCACTGTACACTTTGTGTTCTAATTGAAATCAATATATTTGAAAATGCAAAAAAATCCAAAAATATTTAATACATTTTCAATTGGCATTTTGTTTAACAATGCAATTTAAACAGCAGCTAATCACTTTTTTTTAAGTTAATCGCGTGAGTTAACTGTGATTGACAGCCCTAGTGCTTATGATTTAAGTTGCTGGATTGTGTTTCTGGCTCAACTACAAATTTTCTGATGTTGGGCAAGACTTTCATAATGCATATGTGAAAGGAGCCAAATTAAGTTGGCATAGGCAACCGTATTTCTGATGCTTACTAGTGTTTGGTTGCTTGACATTGTAACCTTCATTTTTTTTAATGTAAGTTTTTAAATTTATGATCACACCTGTGTGTGCTGTATATGGCACTATGTATTTTAGTCCTATCTTAGATGTGGAAGGAGAGGGAACCCTGGAAGAGAGAATCTGTTAAAAAGAAATGTAGATGAAGTGCTGCTTTGTGTATCAAATTCATATCCACACAATTTTGCTGTGATTGTTTAATATCTTAACTGAAAAGAGCTGACCCCTCACTTGGAAGATAGTGATTGACAATGACTTAGAAATGTACTTTAAAATTTTCAGGTTTTTTTTTTTTTTAAAAATGGTTTTTTATTACTGTGGGCAGAGCTAGCCAGTATTTCTTTCTTGTTCAAGTGGATGCAGAAAAACTAGAAATTTTAAGTGTCATCACTACAAAAGTTTTTTTCTCCTGCTAATAGGCTAATTAGTTAAGATGAGCTCTCAGTTTGTATGCTAACTTCTAACTTATCTCTGTGTGTGTGTGTGTGTGTGTGTGTGTGTGTGTGTATCTCTATCTTACTATGTTCTGTTCTATGCATCCGATGAAGTGAGCTGTAGCTCACAAAAGCTTATGCTCTAATAAATTCGTTAGTCTCTAAGGTGCCACAAGTACTCCTGTTTTTTCAGAAATTTTAAGTCTGTTACATATGTGTTTCCTTCGGTTTTGTGTGTGTTTTTTTTTTTTTTTTTTTTTTTTTGGACAAACATTGTCAAATCTGCTGCCTTATTGCTGTGGTCAAAGGCAAGCTGTGATAGTTAGATCTAAGCTTTGTCTACACTGGCACTTTCATCATTAAAACTTCTGTCGCTCAGGGGTGTGAAAGTGGAAGTGTTTTTATTTTGTAGCCAGGAGAGCTCTCTCCTGGCTATAAAGAGCGACTACACAGTGTACCTTACAACTGCATGGCTCCAACAGTGTAGACATAGCCTTATATTCCATCAGTGGTTATCAACCTGTTATCTGCGGACCCCTGGGCATCTGTAGACTGTCTAAGATTTCCAAAGGGGTCTGCACCCTCATTTGAAATTTTTTAGAGTTTCGCAAATGAAAAAGATTGATAACCACTGTATTAAATTTTGAAACTCCTTTTGCAGTAAGTGCATAATGTGCTAAAAGCGGTGTTTACAGCTTGAAAATACTCTTTGAAAATCTGTAAGTATGCATATTGGTTCTTTTATTGGTGGTGGTGATGAAATTCCATAAATGTTGTATGGAAGTATTTCTAGCTTTTGGGAGTACTTCATATGGAATTTTTAATAACATGAAATCAGCATGTTGATTTAAGATTTCTAAACTTGAAGTTGAAAATCGGGTCTGTTGAGAATATTTTTTTGATAAAGAGGAAATCACGAAGTGTAAGAAAACAATGATTTTAGCTGTTGAGGAAACAGTTGTATTCACCAAAAGGCACAATTCAACCTTTTTATAAGCACATACAAAACAAGCCCATACACTTTTCCTGGTGGAAATTGTGCAGTCATGAGCATGTCAAGTTGAGTACTCTTTGACTCTGCAAAAATTCAGTCTATTTCTGTTGTACATCTTATACGTTTGGGCTACACATGACAACCAAAGAAAATTTTATCCGAACTTGAACAAAATGTAAATAGTAGTTCAGATACTTTGTGATGTAATTGTTCTTAATTCATTATGATCTTAATTTGTATGTCGTCATGATTATTTTTGATCTCCATATTGAAACTGGATTTTGTGGGGGCAGGTTGGGAACTTGCTACTGTTAGATCTGGAGCCAAATACAATTCTTTAATTTCTGTTAGGAATGTTTGTTCAATAAAAGTATGAAACTGATTGATGGTCTCTTGAAAATTTTTTTGTTGGGAACACAATTTTAATAGTGACTTAAAAGGGAGGAGAAAAACTGGGGCTGTCCTTTTTTAGCTATTTTGTGATGTGTAAAGAAGGCCTGAAAGGTTAGTAATGCAATGATGGGAGACTTCCAAAAAAAATTGGATTCAGAGATTAAGGCCAGCATGGACTCTGAGCATCGAGTCATACCACCTGTGTAAAAAGCTATGGTATTTTGTCAAATGATTTCTGTTTCAGACCCATAACTTCTGTCTGAGCAAGAGCATATCTTTTAGAAAGACATCCAGTCGTGTTTAAAAGACTTTGTGATGGAGGTTCCACCACGTTCCTTATTCCTAAATTATAGCCTTATTCCCTAAATTATTCCATTAATTAGTAGGCTTGCAAATTTGATTTAAAAAAATAGTTTTGATGGATAATATAGATCTTTATCTTTACGCATTTTTTCATTTTTTATCAATTGTTAGATTTTCACAGTTGCACAGAATTATTTGGGGAGGTCAGACAATTATTTAATGGTAGCATACATTGAGATTCAAAAAGTTAAAAGCTTTATAATAGTTACAATACAAATAGTCAATATCACATCAAAATATACCAAAGTAAATATCCTTAGTTTGATTTAATTTTTCAGGCAGCATTTTTTTTTACTTTGCTGATCTGAAAAAAATCGATTATTCATGGAAATATTTTTTTTCAATTGTGTGTACCGATAAGTCCAATCCAATCTTATTAATTACCCTCATGGTTAAAAATCTGCACCTTTATTTCTACTCTGAATCTATCTAATTTCTGCATCCATCCATTGGCTCTAATTATCCTTATCTGCTAGATTACAGAACTCTCTACAATCAAAATCTTTTTCCCGTATAGTTTTTTTTTTTACAGATCGTTATAGGTTGCTTGATCACTTTCTCTATTAAGCTAATCGGATCAACCTTTTAGTTTCTTAATTTTAAGGCAGAGTTTTTAGACCTTGAATCATTCTTGTAACTATTTTGGACTCTTATTTTCAGTTTTGAAAGTGTGAACATAAGAACAGGACACAGTATGGCATTAGTGAGACCATTACTAGAATATACAGTGGTAATAACGCTTCCCTACTTCTATTTTATAATCTCATGATCCATTCAAGGATTGCATTTGCTCTTTTAGCCACTGCATTGCAATCCACCATGATCTTTAGTCCTCTTTTGAGTTGCTGCTTCCAGGATACAGTCCCCCATCTTGTAAGTGTGACCTGCAATCTTGACTCTTAGACCAATAATCTTAAATTTTGTTATATTCAACATATGTCCAACTAATCGCAACTTACCGTGTGATCCAGATAACTCTGTAGAACTGACCTGCCCTTGTTTAGCCGTCAACCAACTTTTGTGTCACTTGGAGAGTTTACCAACAATGATTTTGTTTTCTTCCAAATAACTGATTGATATTGAATAACATTGGCCAAGGACGGATTCTTGTCGGACCCCACTAGAATGCCCCCTTTGGATGATGATTCTCTGTTAACATCCAAACCATCCCCATTCAATATAGACAAAGTCATTCTCACTTGAGAGCAAGGGTTGATGCTCTCTGTACAGATCAGGACAGTTCAACCTCATGCTCATCTCTTCAGCCATTTGCTGATCAGAGCTCTCAGGGTAATGGGATATGAAGTCTTGAAGCTTCAGATCCCTTTTCATTGCTTTTTCTTGAAATGACTTGGGGGTGGGGAAGGTTCATCTGAATCTGTAGAGTGACAGCCTTGATTGTCTCCTTCTTTTTTTCCTCTTCAATTGGAAGCTAGCGGCTAGGATAGGGAGGGAATTGAGAGCCAACTTCTATCCTGTCACTGTTCTAATGTCTCAAAAGGAAAACTATGTGGAGTAGCAGCATAGACACCCCACCTAATAGAGAAGGGATGTCGTGTAGTTCAGAGTTCTCAGTGGAAAAGGGGACAAAGAATTTCTGTAAGGCATTTGACTTAGTACTGCATGACATTTTGATTAAAAAACTTGAACAGCACAAAATCAACATGACACATTAAATAGATTAAAAACTTGACCCAGACTGGAGGAATGGTGGTAATGAAGAAGACAAGCCGTTGGTACAGAGTGATCTGGATTTCTAGGTAAACTGGGCACAATCAGTCTGTGACTCAGTATAGCCAAATGTAACATTATATATCTAGGAACAAGGCATATAGTCCCTACTTACAATAAGGAAGACTCTATCCTGGGAAGCATGAAAAAGACCTGAGGATCATGGTGGATAATCAACTTAATATCAGCTCAGTGTCCAGAGTGACACTGTATCCAAAAGGGCTACTGTGATTGCTGGATCTGTAAACAGAAGAATATGGAGTAGGGAATTTATATTCCTTTGTATTAGGACTTCTGTTGGAATACTGTGTCCAGTTCTGGTGTCAGTAGTTCAAAAAAGTTGTTGATAAATTGGAGAGGGTTCAGAAAAGAGCCATGAGAATGATAAAAGGATTAGAAAACTTTGCCTTCTGATGAGAGAGTGAAGAATCTGTCTATTTAGCTTATGAAAGAGAAGGTTAAGAACTTGATTACAGTCTATCAGTATCTCCGTAGGGATCAGAAATTTGATACTAAGGGGTTCCTCTATCTAGCACACAGAGGTTTAACAAGACCCTGTGCCTGGAATTTGAAACTGGACAAATTTAAACTAGAAATAGGGCATAGATTTTTAATAGTGACAATAATTAACCAATGGAACAACTTAAGGGTTGTGGTGGATTTTCCAGCACTTGAAAACTTTAAAATAGATTTTTTTTTTCTAAAAGGTAGATGATTAATTCATGAAGTCCTAGGGCCTGTGTTATACAGGAGGTCAGACTAGATCAGGGGTTCTAAAACTGGGGGTTGGGACCCCTCAGGGGGTCATGAGGTTATTATATGGGATGGGGAGGAGAGGTTGCAAGCTGTCAGCCCTCACTCCAAACCCTGTTTTGCCTCTAGCATTTATAATGGTGTTAAATTAAACACACTTTTTAATATATTTGTAATGGGAATCACACTCAGAGGCTTGTTATGTGAAAGGGGTCACCAGTACAAAAGTTTGAGAACCACTGGACTAGATAATCACAATGGCCCCTTCTGACCTTAAGCTATGAATTGCAAAGGAGATGCATATACCAAACCATTCCAATGTGTAGGAGAGCAAAATGAAGAGATAAGAGAGAAGAATTGTTGAGTGCTAGTGTAGATTTGTTTCTTATAACTACCAATATGTTAATTTTATCAAGATATTCATGCCTTCTGTGACCCACTTTGGAATAGCATCTCTAGATTTCCTTCACCCCAACAGACACAAAATAAAGCCTGTTCATATTAACCCTGTTAGGATTGTAGTAACTATTAGAAATCCAGCTGCTTGTATTTTAAATCTTTTGTATGCTGCAACTTTTTTTTTTTTTTTTTTTTTTTTTTTTTTTTTTGGAAATGCTCTTAATGAGCTGGTCTGTCAGGCCATAATCCTTTGCTCATTCAAATTCCTTCTGAAGTCTCCTCTCTTATTGTGACACCAACAAATAACTATTGTTGCTTGGTTGTAATGTAGTTTGGAATGAGCTATACATCTTTTCTCTTTTTTTTTTTTTTTTTAAACTTCACTAAAATCTCATTAACAGGACTTTGTCCAAGTGAATGTACCAATAGGTTAACTTTTTCCTTTCTTTTTATGTTTTTGTTTCCTTTGCTCTCTGTATGTCTTCCATTTTTTAAAAAGAAAAGCTTTGTAAACTCTTCAGGAGAAGGACTGTACTGGTGGTGTTTATATGTTATGCTCTGCCAGAAACAATAAATAATATAATAGGGTAGCTTACAACAATTATATCCTGTTTCATTGCATCACAGGAAGAATTCAGTTATTAATTTTTTTTTTTTTTTTTTTTTTTTTTTTTGGGTAGCCTGTGGAGATGGTATAGTTCCTTTTTCTGATTTTCTGCGAGGCAAATGTATCATGTGGGAGCCCAGCATATTAGGTGATCTCTGTACAGATTCAGTTTACTACTTGCTTCACAAGAAAGCTGTAACAAAGGTGACTTTGTTCTGTTCCTAGTTTACGGTTCAAGTCTGATATCTTGTATGGCATGTTGGACCTAAATTAATATAGTTAATGATGAAGTAGTTGAGCTGTTTTACTGATCACACTCACTGATCACATTCTTGAGAAGAGGTTGGAGTTCAAGGCAGTTAAGTCAGGAGGTGGCAAGGTTCACGGTGTGTGCCTCATTTTAGTCAGCATTTAGGTTTCAGATGTTGTGTGCAGGCATTCTTTGCTCTGAGATTCTGACCTTCTGACTGAGAGTCTAATTTAGAGGTGGGTAAACTACAGCCCATGGGCCACATCTGGCCCTTGAGCTCCTGGCCGGGGAGGCTAGCCCCTCCCCCCCCCCGCAATTCCCCCTTTCCCGCAGCTATATTGCCATGCGGACAGGGCCGGGGGGTTTGATAAGGGGCAAGAGGTCCTGGGGGGCGGTTGGGGGCGGTGGTGTGGATAGGGGTTGGGGCAGTCGGGACATGAAGTAGGGTGCGTTGGATAGATGTGGGAGTCTTGGGGGGGGCCTGTCGGGGTAGGGGTGTGGGTAGGGGTTAGGGCAGTCAGGGGATGGGGGGGTGGGTTAGGGTGGGGGGTTCCTGGGAGGGTCAGGGGACAAGGAGCGGGGGGGGGGGTTTGGATTGGTCAGGCGTTCTGAGGGGGGCAGTCGGGATGGGAAGTGGGAGGGGATGGATGAGGCAGGGGCCAGGCTGTTTGGGGAGGCACAGCCCTCCATACTGTTTTGCAACCCCAATGTGGCCCTTGGGCCAAAAAGTTTGCCCACTCCTGGTCTAATAAAACCGATAGACCTGCTGTTTGAAGAGCAGATTTTTAATTTTTTTTCAGACTCTTGAAACCTTAGAGAAATTGAAGACTACCAGATTCATAACTATGACTCAACCTCTGAAACAGTCATCTTTCTTTTTAGAGTGGCTTCTATAAATTCCCGCTTGTGGCACTAGCATTGAGCTGTGGAATCTTCTAGAGAGCAGTGTCCATTAGGGCCACTCATCCCTTGCAGAAGGTACCAAAGGTATAAAGGGAGGGGGTGGCCCCAAACTTTCCTCAGTTCTTTTAACTCCCAAAGGTATAGGAACTTCAGATTGCATGCAGTGTCCTCAATGCATCCCTCATTGTTCTGTTTATTTCTTTTATCTGCCCTTTTACGGCTATTTTTGTTTTAGTTGCAGTTAGTGCAGGTGTCCTTTTGGAACGAGTGGTCAAATAACTCGTATTGGAAGGTCACTTTTATTGGCTCTCTTCCTCAAGGGCAGTGATTCTCAACCTATTTACTATTGTGGGCCACAAATGCAGCTCTCTTTGTTATGTGGGCCTCACTCACTCTCTCTCTCTCTCTTCCCCCCCACCCCTCATGGCCTTAGGATGTCACATGGATTGCAGCAGTGTGCTGATTGGGCTGCAAGTGGCCCGTGGTTTGTGAACCGCTACTCAGCGATTCCACTTCCTTCAGGAATCTAGGGTGTCCCACTCTGAAAAGGCATTCAAGGATCAGCAGAGGGTGAGGTGGTTTTTCTTTGGTCTCTGGGGTCTCAGCTGCTTCTCTGGGTTCAGTAAAGAAATTTGGGGAGTTTCTAGGTATTGTTTTTTTGTTTTGCTTGTTTGTTTTTTCCAGAGGATCTTGGATCCCACTTTTATTGTTCCAGAGTTCACTGTCATGGCCAAGAGTCGGATCAAAACCAGCCTTTTTCTCTATCCCTTTTTAATAATCCATTTTAGGAGATCCTTCTGCAGAGTAAAATCAACTCCCATTTTAAAATAAAAATGATAGAAGGGCAGAGTGGGGGCTTTTAAAAACATATTTATTTATTCTATTCTATTTTCTGTTGTTTTGCTCTCCCCAAAGAGATTTATATTCAGTACTCTTTGAGATTTAAAAAAAATTGAAATTCCATATGACTTCTATGGGGAAACTTACCTCTTTAAAGTCTCAAAACTGGTCTGAGGCCCTTGACGTGTACCTCAGAAAGACTGAGGCATAGGAAGTGTCTCAGGTTCCAGTTGGGCAAAAATCACTGAGTACAAAGTGTTAATTTTCAGGCTGCCAGCAGCTTCAAGAATGTGTATCAAGTACATGAAAGTACTGGCTGCCCATTTTCACCAGTGAACCTTGGTGAAATTGGGCTCAATCCAGTGGTCTCAATAATGATACAATCACATCAAGAGGTGATTCATGCTCTTGTGCAAATATGTTCCCTACTCAACTCATTGCAGTTACGAGTGAATGTATGGGAGTCAGTCTAGGAGTCCTTCTGATTTCTGTAAGGATTTTCAATGGATTGAGGAACATTAACTTGTCATCAGAAGAAATTTAGTGATGTCAGGAAAATTACTTTAACAGCAAAGTTTCAAACCAGTAGACCACAACCTGTTTTACCTTGGTTTAAGGCTGCAGATGTGTAATCTGCAAGGTTAAAAAGTCTTGTTTGCAATTTGACAGTGGGCTCCTGAGATTAATCTGCTCTTCTGAGGGAGATTAAGAATAGCCTAAATTTAAATTGCAGAGGATAAGATCAGCATGAATAGTCCCCTGAAGAACTTTTTGGAGAGTTTGATCTTTTGCTGTATTAGCTTCATCTGGAAGTGGACCGCTACGTTCTGGATTTGGTTGAAAGGGCTAGAGACCAAGCTAATTCTATCACTACTCTATTGAAATTTATCAGCTTGGATAGCGCACTGGACTGGGATTTAGTAGACCTGGTTTGAATACCCTGGCTCTGCCACTGGCTTGCTGGGAGACCTTGGGTAAGTCACTTCCCTCCTCTGCCTCCATTTCTCCATTTGTAAAATGGGGATAATGATATTGACCTATGTAAAGTGTTTTAACATCTATTGATAAAAGATGCAATAGAAGAAGCTAGATATTATTACAAAAATGGTTTGGAGTCTAATGTAGTTGGTAACAGTCTCTGTAATGTCTGTTCTCCCAGTAGCTCTCGTTTAGACTTCTGAACTGCTACTAGGAACTCAGTTTTTATATCTATAAAGCATAATTCAATGGATCATGTGGCATGCGACTCCTATTGCAGGGGTCACGTTACTCTTGCTCTCCTTTCTCAGCATTTTATTCTACTAATCCCCGGCCCTGTCTCAACCTTTGTATTTTCCTGCACTGCAGATTTGTTTTTCCCTTTGCAAAATAGCTGAAGAAAGAGCAGGCAAATGTTAGCATCATTACATGACTTCATCTGGGAAGAGAGTTAATGTTATTTCTTCCTTAGTCTCTATCCAAGATCAGAAATCTCTTTAACTGAAGTGTGAGAACTTTGACTTCTTGTTCCTTCTCCTCTGATCTTTCATAAAATCTCTCTTCCTCTTTCACTAAGAGTTTTCTTTCAGCTTTTAAATATTGAATATGTTCCGTTCGCCAGTCCTGATTTCCCTCACTTCTGTCTATCCCATTGTTAATTTTTTAAACTCTCCAACTGTTTGACATCCTACATGTTCTGTTGCCATCTTTAAACTCAGTATTGCAAAAACCTAAATTACTCACATCTCTTTTCTCCAGTATGATCAGTAATACCTCTGTCTTCATTTCTGGTCCCCCTCAGTGTCCAGTCATTTAATTGTCACTTCTTCCAAATCCTCTTTTATCTCTACAGCATCTCTAATTGTTCTTATACCCTATGGCAAAAACTTTTGTCTATACCGTAATTAACTCTTTCACTTTACCTGCTTTCTCCCACCTCAGTCCCCTTCAGTCTCTCTGAAACTTTGGGGTAAGCATACATTGCTGTCCCTCCTGGTCTAACTCTGAGGGAGGTCGCGCCTCCTTGCTGTCGTGCCCTTAGCACTGCAATCCATTGGGGGAAATTAGCAGTCTTCAAAGTTTAGGTTGCTTGATCCAGGCTGAGCAATAGTGAGTCTCTGAGCCCAGACCCTCAGTCAGGGCGGGGCAGAAAACAGTCAGGGGCTCTGGCCTGCAGTCAGGGCAGAGCAACAAGGTCTATAGGCCCAGGCCCTCAGTCAGGGTGAGGCAGCAAATAAGGTCGGGGGTCTCTGACCTACAATCAGGGCAGATCAATAAAGCAGTCTAGGGGCTCAGGCAGGGATGAGCTCCAAACAGTCTAGTGTCCTAGATTGGTGGACAGTAGACTACCGCAAGCCTCCTGACCTAAGGTGAGGAGGCTGCCATCCCAGGGTAAGGTGGTAGGGGGACCTGGGCCCACGTGACTCCACTGGGTCCCAACCCAGAGCCCTAACAGTGGTGGAGTAGTCCGCCACTGGGTCAGTGGGGATCTGCCTGCAACACACTGACCTAGTGTCACGCCATCACTCAACCATACTGTAGTTTAGTTTCCCTGGGCTACTTCCTGCGTTCCCTTGGTTTAGTTCCTTTGTTATCAGGGTATCCTCCATCTCTCTTGGGTAGTTGGCCAGCTGCGGCCCCAGCAGCTTCTTGGCATCTCAGTTGGCCAATGGCACTGGGAGCTCTGGCCAGTCCTCAACAGGCAGCCCCAGCAGCTCCTTGGCACCTTGGTCTGGTGGCAGCCCTGGGAGCTCGGGCCAGTCCTCAGGCAGCAGCCCCATTAGCTCCTCCTTGGTGTCCTGCTCCAGCAGCGGGAGAGGAGCGTCTGTCTCCCTCAGCAGCTTCAGTCCAACTGAGTGTAGGGCTCACCTTTAGTACTTTTGCTTCCTGTCCTGCCCCTTAGCTTCTGGTGAGGCGGGCATGGCTTTCCTAGCTCTGCAGCCCACGAGCTGGGTTGTGGTCCCTCCTGGTCTAACTCTGAGGGAGGCCATCCCTCCTCACTACATTTGGCAAATCTTGTTTTGGTCCTTGAACTTTGGGATGCCTCCCTTTTTTGATATTTTTCATTGACTTTCATGCACATTTCAAATTTCTTGTCCTTACCATCAACACTCTGGCTAGTTCTCCTCTTGCATATATCTTTGCGCTTACCGCTGCCTCTTTTCTTTATATAAGTTTCTTCTGTTTAATCTTGATCCTTTTGAATTCTGTTTATAGTCTGCAAGTTCCTCCTTCTTTTGATGTGTCAGATATCCATCTTTTCATTCTAACCTTCCTTTGTGATTTCTAATTTTGCTCTCGGAAAGCCTACTAACCTTTTTCCATACTGTTTGTTTTTAATATAGCAGTTCATGACTCTGAGATCACTTCATCTTGTGCATGGTGTCTGTATCTAAAATTTTGTATCTTGTTTCCGATATTATTGTCTAAGTGTGCACTGAGAAAAGAATAACTTCCTAAAACACTGTCAACTCTTCTGGCAGTGTTTGCTAAGGATGTATCATTAAACGGAAGAGTCAAACCTGAACTCCTGATGGTAGACTAAAATAATGAAGGATAAGACTTTACCCTCTGTAGCTGCTCCCTTGGTATTCTGAGAGAGAACTTATCACTCTTTTATGAGAAGAATTTCCTGACTAGAGTTCATGGAAAGGAGTCCTAATGACCTAGATCAGAGAGCAGGTTTGGGTACATATGAAGATGTATTGTGGCACTGGAATACTATTTAAACTACCCTCAGCCATGTGGTAATGATTGATGTACTCTAATAAAAGCCAACTGCCTCTGTGAACAAAATTTTAAATTTTTTGTTGATATATTTTATATTCATATATTCAAATAATTATACATTTAAGTTTAACAACGTCAGAGTTTGCCATCACATAATATGTGTGTTTAAAAAAAACAAACCAAAACCTAAACAAACTAACTGGGAGAGCAGTGGATCTCTTATCCATCTTTTAGAAACATCTAGGAAAAGTTTTCTGTAGATGAAAGAATACTATTGATCTCTGTAAAATAATTTAACTTCGTTATCTAGAATCAAAATAGCAATAAACAAAGAAGTAAGTGACAAGTTTTCAGGACAATTTTACTTAAATGAAAAAATTCCTGAAAATTCACACAATACTCCTAAGTCATTCAAGCTTAGGAATTGACTTTCTATCTGTCTAATTTAGTCACATCAAAATATGGCTCTTAACTTGTCTTATATTGTTTTGTTTCATTTCTCTGTAATCTCTTGTTGATCTTATCTAACTTTTTTTTACAAGTAAAAATGTGCTGTGGAAGCTTAATGCATCAAATTTGTTCACTGTGTGTCCGTCCATTCCCCATCTCCTCTCTCCCAACTCACTCAAAAAAACCCCCTAGCTTTCCATTTGTCTGTGTCAGAGAATATGCTGTTCAGCCTTCCAAAATGAGAATTATCCATTCTAAAGAGTCAATTAGTTTAGAGCAAAATAACTTCCATCTTTGAGAGTTTTACTTGCCAACATTCATACTGATATTTATTCAGTATGTAAAATGCCTGATAAGAAAAAAGAAAATTGTAGTTGAATTGCTACCTCTGGTTAGCAGGGAAGGGTAAGGAGATGGATTAATTTGCCATGTAATCTGCAGGTATATTGGCCTTTGTAAATTGGAAGGAAATCTGTGTCCTACAGATCATTTTAGTAAATATTATGTTAGATATTAATGGAAAGTTTCTGAATGTGTTAGTAAATTTGGTCCCCTGTTGGGCAAGGACTAATATGCTGTAACTGAGCCTTTTCTATGTTCATCTCTTTTATTTTTTTAAGAGAGAGTGTGTTGTAGAATAGCTAACTGAAGGAGACTCAACCCTTCTTCTACACTCCCAGATTTGCTCTATTCCAAGTGTATCCTGATTCTGAATGGCTTATGGCATTAATCTGAAATTTAGAAGAACTGGAATCTTGGAGACATTCTGACTTAAGGGCTCACTTCTAAAGTTTGATTAATCTCTGAATATTTTTACATGCACTTGTCAAAATATAATTTAAAATATTAGACATATAGAGTGATTATATGCCTACCCAGAGGAGGAAAGGAATGATTCAAAAACTGTGCTTTTAGACTCCATAAAGCAGACTTGTACATCATTTCTTTATCATCTTGATAACTTTATTGGTATTTTAGAAGCCAATAAAAAGCAGTCTGATCTTCTGTCTCCTCACTCTAACATGCTTTCTTCCTAAATAATACTCTGGGATTCTATTCTCTGTACCACTGCTTGCCCTAATTGTGCACTCAAGCAATTTTTATTTAATTGTGCAATATCTTGCATACTGTGGCCACTGGATAGAGCCATTTTTGTCACTGAATTGTATGATAGTACCTGTTTGTGGTTAGCTCTCCATTGTCAGGAAGGGTAAAATATAAATGTATGCTACTACTTTTGATTAGCAGATTATGTGCAAATTATAATTTTGTTAAGGGAAAAAGTTTGATCAGTTACGTTTTTACCCATTTCTCTAAATCTTGCGTGCCGACACCAAAATGAGAAGAGATCAGTACTTGAAAGGGAGCATTTAGTAGTATTTATCTAGGTAAACAATTTCATTGCTGGAAATCTCCCTTAATTTTATATTAAAACATTGCCTATTATGTTGGCCCATACTGTCTCATTGTTGTCTGTCTTTTATTTATCTGTCTGTAAATATCTGTTGTCTTTTGTCTTGTACTTAAATATTGATTTTTTTTGGGACATGAACCATCTTAA
This sequence comes from Dermochelys coriacea, assembly GCF_009764565.3. Classification (NCBI taxonomy): domain Eukaryota; kingdom Metazoa; phylum Chordata; order Testudines; family Dermochelyidae; genus Dermochelys; species Dermochelys coriacea. Next base: position 84,495,190 of record NC_050069.1, read on the forward strand.
TATTCTGTGTCTGGCGCAATCGGGGATTGGAACGTCCATTATTAAGACACATTTGTGCTATGGTAGTACTAATAAAAACGCAGTCAATACTCGCAGAAACAAATAAGTGCAGCAGACTCTCCAGAGAAGGCAGAGAACTATGTCCACAAATCCAGCCCTGAGCACCTGGTAAAAGAGGTAGATCTCTCACAGAATTGTCTGATTTCACCTCTTTTGAACTAGCTGGGGGTGAATTCCAGAGTTCAGGGATACTTATGAAGAGCATATGGCCACTGTCTCCTTTTATTTTAAAATGAATGAGGTGCAGTTTGATAGTATCCACTAATCACAACTGCAGCGGTATCCCAGGGATAGAGAGATGATGCCTCAAATACACTAGTCCTAAGCCATATAATATTTTGTGGGTCAAATGACCACCTTATGTTCTTCAGTGAGCAGCCAGGACATATCATAGAGCACTAGTGACATGTAGTCTTGGGCACAAACTCCACATTCGCCAGTACCTTCAATTTCTAAATGGATGTGAAGTACTGAAAATTCCATAGTGCCTGCATCTTCTAACTCTCCTAATAGCCCAATGTGCACACTGAGCTAAATGGGGAGGAGGGGCAAGAAGCGCTTTTTGAGCTCTACATGAGTCCTTGGCATAGGAAAGCAGTTGTCCAAAATTACTCTTTAGGACTTCTCTGGGAGTGGGGTACAAAGCTATTGATCTAATTCTTACTTGCTGACTTTAACCATCTGGAAGGTCATGAGTCTAAAGCTCAATCTGTGACAAAGTATTTCAAACCTCTCTGATGCCTTAAATGAATTGCTGACCTAAATTCAACCACAAAGATGCTTATGTGCCTATTTCCCATTGAAATCAGTGTGAGTTAGGTGCCTAAATGCCTTTGTAATTCTGGGCCTTAGTGTGTACTCTTGAGATCTCACTCTCCAGTCCTAGAGCAGACAGTTCAGTTCAAATCTATTTGATATTTTCTACAGTACAACATGAAACGTCCTCATGATGGAGAGGGCCAATGTCATTCACTGTGTGGAGACAGTCTGGACTAACTCGGTCGTCCACTACTTTGCAGTAAATTTTGCTGAGGGAAATGTAGGGGACCCTATTTGGAGGCAACAGTCCTTTTCTTTGCCTCCCATACAACTATGAGTTAAGACTTCAAAAAATGCTTTACTTTAAAAAAAAAAAAAATGCTAGTCTATGCTGGCAATGCTAAAGCGCTGCTGTGGCAGCGCTTTAACGTGCCTTCTGTGGTCGCGGTGCAGCTCTTAAAAAAACCACCTCAGTGCTGGGGTACTTCTTATACTGGCGTTTTACAGCGCTGAAACTTCCTGCACTCGGGAGGGAGGGTGTTTTCACACCCCTGAGCGAGACAGTTGCAGTGCTGTTAATTTCCAGTGTAGACAAGCTCTTAGTTCGTTAAGTTTGACATAAACCCTCTCAGAGTTGTACTCAAGCTGTCTTCTCTTTTTTGTTTCAGCTGTGGTGGGTCATCTGTAAATTGTGGATGTCTGTGGATAAAGCTTAGGTAAAGGACATATAGGGCCTATTTCAGTAGTTGAGGACAAAAAAAATAATTATATAGTTCTACTATTCGTATATTGGACTATTTCTGTTTCTGCTCTTGGTCACAGTAGTAACAGTATGTTCCTTCCAAATCTTTTAAAAAAAAAAACATTTGGGCTCCATTAGTTTCTGAGGGTGGACTGTCAAACAGAATCTGCACATTAGAGAGACACCCCAAACTCAGTTTATAGGAGGTAGTGAGTAGTCAGTAACAGACTCAGTAAAAGTTTCCTCATTCAAACATTAAATCATGGGTGTAGCCAGATGTTTTGAGTTCAATAAGCAACTGCTGCGAGAGTCTCACGGTTGTCATGATAGCTCAGAATTTCATGTTATCTCAGAAAAATCAGTATCATGTGGATGGTAGTCACTGAACCCTGTTAACCTTTTGGCCTTTGATGCTATTCAAGTAACTGACTTTAACAGCTCATGAAGGAATTTAGTAGTGCAGTGGGGTGATTTGTACACTAACTTCAGTCCAATCTTAACTCCAGCCCAAGACTCTCATGTATAGTGGACTCTCTTTGATCCACTATTTGGGTAGAAAACCACTTATAATGCAGATTTGATGCAAACAGAACAGCCACACAGATGTAAATTCCCTGGAGATTTATACTCTATTGAATACTTGACTAGAGCCAATGTAACAAAACTGGCCACAAGTATCATCCAACCAGGTTTGGAAATATATTGCAGAAAGAGATGGGGCGAGGGGGGGGGAGCTTAAATCTGCTCTGGTCGTGGATTCTCGACATTTTACCTGCTCCTGTTGGATAAATTAGCATGAGCTGAAATCCATGAATTTTGTCTGCTGACATCACAACCTTCTGAAAGGTGACTGAAGGTGAAACCAACAAAATAAAGACTTATGAATTATTACTTATTTCTTATACCCAATACTTTTCCTGCTTTGTATTCTCTTTCCTACAATCACTGTGCTCAAGTGCTCCAAAGCAAATGCCACATGCCTTCTGCCAGGCCACCGTAGACTTAGTACATAGCAGCATTATTTTATCATCTGGCTTCTATAAAGTGGCCATTGACGGGATGGAGCTGCCATAACTGATTGATTATGCCTGGTCATCACAGTCCATCTCACCAGTACAGGTATCCTCCCAACTCAGTCTCTTCCTGCCTGTCTGCAAACCCACCACTCCCCTCCCTCCCCCCCCATGCATGCTGTCCATTCACTTGCTGTTATAGGTCTTCCAACTCAACAAGGAACTCACTTTTTCATTATTTCTTCTCCTTCCCATTTGCAGATTGCTAGGTTTCTCATCTTCATAAAACAGAAAACTAGACATTTTGACCTACGGTCAACATTGTATGTTAGTTTCAGAAGTCATTAATTTTGGGGGGGCTGGGTAGACACTTCACTTAAACATGCAATGGCAGTAGGCTCCAGAAAGATTTCACTCTCCTCTTCTCTACTACTGAGTAAATAGGCTGGTTTAATGATAGTTCAAGCTTAAAGGTTAGTGTGTGTACAATTGTGCATTAGAGTAATGAGATTAAATTGAACAACTAACACTCCAACAAATCCATCATCAGGCTGTTTTTTTTAAATATAAAGAAGCTTTGAAAAGTAAAACTTCAGAAAACAGAAAAAAGGCTATGGTTGAGAGAATTATAACTTGGAAAGTTACAGTTGTAGATTTCAAGACTTACTGTGCCCTCTGTCCAAAAAAGGAAAAGCTGCAAGGACATTTAAACTTGGGAAAAAGCCAGTCAGCCTAAGGAATGCAACTGTTGTATGCCGCTAATTCCCACTAAATTTTTTTCTTATTTCTTTGAATGATAGATTAGAAAACAGTAAAATAAACAAAAAAACCCAAACAAAATATCACGGCAGTGAGTCTCAGAGCCTGGGTCAACTGACTAGGGCTCACACTGAAAGGCTAAAATTAGCAGTATAGATTTTTGGGCTCGAGCTGGAGCCCAGGCTGTGCAATCTTGGAGCCTGGTGTCCAGCACAAGACCAAATATCTACATTGCTATTTTCAGTCCTGTGGCATGTGCCCAAGTTGGTTGTCACTGGGTTCTGAAACTCACTGACATGTGTTCTTTGCTATGTAGATGTGCCCCAGACTAGTGGAATAAATTCAATGGTGTCTTCAGAGACCATGGATTTGTGGCTTAGTAGGCTCTCAAAGTGCTCCTTCCAGCATTGTTTAATAGCTGCATTGTACTTGAGGAGGGTGGAGCCATCCTGAGGATGTAATGAGGTTGAGTCTTTGGAGCTTGGCCCATATATAGCTTTTGTTGCTTGAAAGATGTTTCTCATGTCATCCTGGACTATGAAACTCTGGATCTCAGAGGCCTTTTCTTGCCACCACTTGTTTTTGATGTCACGTAGCCTCCTTTGGATTTTGGCTTTTAAGCAGGTGATAGGCCTCATGTTTTCATTTGTTAGAGGAATCTTTTTGCCATTTAGAAAATGCATTTCTTTTGTTGAATTAATGCTTGGATTTCCTCGTTGTCTTCGTCAAATCAGTCTTGATGCCAATGAGTGGAATATCCTATGGTTTCAGCACATATATCGTGAATGGTATTTTTAAGTTGATTCCAGTGCTCTTGAAGGTCAATGATGTTGTCAGGCAGGTTAGAGAGTTTCTCGGACAGATGTTGATGGAATGTCTCGCAACTGGCTTGGTCTTGAAGTGCTTTGACATTGTACCTCTTTTGCTTAGTCTTTGGGTGTTTGTGATGTGGTGGAGCGAGCTGCAGGTACATGACTGATCTTACTAATCGATGGTCTGTCCAACAGTAATCAGTACTGCTCATAGCTCTTATTCTGTGAACATTGGTATAGTCTCAGGCTCTGACTATAACCTAGTTAAGGAAGTGCCTGTGTTTGGACCGAGGATGTTTCCAGGTGGTCTTAAATTTGTTACTGTGCCTAAAGATGGTATTTGTGATGAGCAGGTCATGCTCCACACATTTGCTGAGGAGGAGAATACCATTAGGGTTTACATTTCCCACCCCTTCTTTGCCTGTTGTGCCTCTCTGGAGTTGGGAATCCTGTCCGACTGGCATTGAAATCTCCCAGGAGGATGTTTGTCTGCCTTAGGTATGGCTGCAAGGACTGCATCAAGAGTTCTATAAAACTGCTCCTTATTGTCTTCCTCATCTTTGAGTGTTGGGGCGTATGTGCAGATGACCATGGCATATTGGTTGTTGCTCAGCTTGAGCTGAAGAGTCATGAGACTCTCATTGATCCCCACGGGAAGCTCCAGAAGCAGACTGATCTTATTTTTGATGGCAAAGCCAGTCCCATGAAAGTGTGTCTCTTCACATGGCTTTCTTTTCCAAAAGAAGATGTAGCCACCTCTGTCCTCTTTTAATTGGCCCTCATCGGCCCGGCGGGTCTCACTAAGAGCTGCAATGTCATTGTAGTCTTGCCAGTTCTCTGCCAATTACGGCAGTTCTTCTTTCTGGGAATTCACTATGCTGAGAGTCCATAAGGGTGTGGATATTCCAGGTGGCGAAATTCATTGTCTTATATCTCGTTTCGGCCGCAGGGTTGTGTGATCACACTGGATATGGCCATTGGCCACAATGTTCAGCAATGGACCATCTTGCTGATCCCCCATTTTTGAGGAAGTCTGGGATGCCATCACTCAGACAAAAAATCACGAGGCACCAGGCCCAGATGGCATCCCAGCTGAGGTTTTTAAAGCGGGTGGAACAATGCTCCAGCACAGACTTTGCCATCTCCCTGACAAAATATGGACCTGTGAAGAAATTCCACCTGACTTAAGAACGCCAACATTCTTAAAATATTCAAGAAAGGGGACACGTCTTTGTGCAGGAACTATAGAGGTATTGTTCTCCTCTCCATCACAGGGAAGATTCTTTCACAGATCCTACTAAACTGTCTCTTCCCCCTTGCTGAGGAACTCCTCCCCGAATCAGTGTGGCTTCAGGCCATCCCAGGGCCCAACTGACATGATCTTCATGGTACGACAGATTCAGGAGAAGTTCAGAGTGGAACTCCAGGAACTGTTCATGGCATTCATCGACCTAACGAAGGCCTTTGACTCTATCAATCGTGATGCCCTATGGCAGGTGCTGTGTAGATCTGGCTGTCCACAGAAATTCATTTCCATCATCAGACTATTCCATGATGGGATGAGTGCCACCATTTAGTGCAATGGCTCAGAGACGGAACCATTCACACCTGTGTCAAGCAGGGCTGTGTCGTTGCTCCAATACTTTTCTCCATTTACCTTGCCATGATCCTGATTCTCATTCACAACCTCTTTCCTGACGGAATCGGGATTGAGTATCGTATGGATGGCCAACTCCTTAATCTTTATCTCCAAACAAAATCAAAGATCATGAGAATTGGCATCACTCACCTTCAGTGTACAGATGACTGTCATTCTTGCACACACAAAGGCCGACCTGCAAAGCACCCTAAACCTTTTTGCAAATGCCTATCACAGCCTGGGCGTCTCTCAACATCAGGAAAACCAAAGTACTCTACCTGCCCTCACCTGCACAAACTACTCTTTGTACTCCAGAAATCACCATCAGCGGAGAATCCCTGGAAAATGTGGACCATTTTCCATAACTTGTCAGCCACCTTTCCCAAACAGCCAACATTGACACCAAAATTCAATATAGGATCCACTGTGCCATCACATCTGTGGAAACCACTCAAAAGTGTCTTCAATGATAGGGATATACAAACAGGTACCAAGATCTTAGTTTACAAGGCAGTTGTCATCCCCACCCTTCTCTATGGGTTTGAGACCTGGGTAACTTACAGATGGCATGTCAAGCAGCTGGAGTGGTTCCAGCAGCGCTACCTCTGGAGGATTCTCAGGATCAGCTTGGAAGACTGACACGCTACATCAGCATTCTCTCTGCAGCCAGTGTCGGCAGTATAGAAGTGCAAATCATGAAATACCAACTCCACTGGGCTGGCCACTGTGTACGTATGCCTGATACTTGCCTCCCAAAGCAAGTACTCTTCTCTCAGTTAAGTCAGGGAAGAAGGGCAGAGGAAGCATTTCAAAGACATACTGAAAGTACATCTTAAAAAGGGAGGCATCAACCCAACAAACTGGGAGGACTTGGCTTCGAACAGAACACAGTGGCACCTCACCATACACCAAGCCACAGCTCACTTTGAGGACAACAGATGTGCTCATGAGACAGAGAAGCGACCGAAGAGGAAAGAGAAGGCAACACAGTCCAGCCAACAGCTATGTCTCCTCCAAGATTACACCTGTCACTTCTGTGGGAAAATCTGCAGGGCAAGAACTGGGCTCTTCAGCCACTTAAAAACTCACCAATGAACCCCCTTGGCAGACATCATCCTCGCATCCTTCGATAGCCGAAGAGAAACCCCAATCTAGTGGGAATCAGGAAAAGGATTAGACTTTTTATATAATGAAAATATCCACATTTACATTAGATGAGATTAAAACAAATAAAATTTTCATGCTCCAGGGCATAAATCAAATTCGGAGTCAAGAAAGCATGAATGTAAAATAATGGGGGAGGGAAGAGGTTGTGGTTCTTGGTCTTTAGAAGGTTTGAAGAAAACTTTTACCTGCAGGTGGAATAATGAAGAGAGCTCTTCATTGTAGTGAATGTAACTTATACATTTTGAATGTTACTTTTTTCCAAGTTGAAAATTTAGCAAAATTTAAAGCAGCAATAGCAGTGATGAGTATATTTTCACATTTGAAAATCTATCTGCCTGACTCAAAACCATAAGGGAAAAGTAGTCTGTTAAATCAAGATTAATTCTTGCTTAGCAGACTTTCAAATGCTGCTAAACAATTTTGATAATTAGCTTAGTAGAAAATTCTTATATGTAAGCATGATTGTTTGCCACGTCAAAAAATTGGAAAAATCATTATATCAAAATAATGCAAAAGATGCATTGTATCTGAAAATCCCCCAAGGCCATAATACATATTTTTCAAAAATATTAAGTGTTTTCTGTGTGGAAAAAGGTTCTGAAAATGACGTAGAATATTGTATTGATAGAATTCTGAAAAAATTATTCTAGTTATTACTTTGATAAAGCCAGTAAGTTTTCTTAAATAATGGAGTTTTTAAAGTATTTTGTCAACTCCAAACATTTTTTTATAAAGAAAAGGAATATGCTATAAAGCACTATATGATAAGAGTTAGGAAGTCAATGCTTCATCATGCAGTCCTAGGTCTAGAAACATTTTTTTTTCTAGAATATTTAGTCCAATGAGAGAAGAATCTGTAGAATGTGCAAATGGAATTACACAAAATATGAATTTAATCTGGATGAATGAAAATAATACCAATCACAATGTTGTTGAGATTGTTTTGCAAAAATAGTCTTATTTGGATGGGGGGAGTAGATGCTCAAGTTAATATAGCTGAACTATATTAGAAATTGGCAGAAGGGGTAGAATAACTAGGGTAAGGTATTTCAGGTAACTAAAGAGAAACGCAGCTCTCATATCTTCCTGAAAGCTTAATTTTATTTTACAAAACCTAAAGAAATGTGTGATACTAAAACAAGCATTAAGAAATAAACCTAATAGCAGAAGGAAAGAATTTAGAGCAGGGATGGGCAAACGTTTTGGCTGAGGGCCCCATCTCAGTACGGAAATTGTATAGCGGGCCATGAATGCTGACAAAATTGGGGATGGGGTTCCAGAGGGGGTGTGGGCTCCGGCTGGGGGTGCGGGGCTCTGGGGTTGGGCCAGGAATGAGGAGTTCAGGGTGAGGGAGGGGGCTCCAGGCTGGGGCAGGAGGTTGGGGCAGGGGGTGAGTGCTCCGGCTGGGGGGGGGGAGGCTCTGGGGTGGGGCTGGGGATGAGGGGTTTGGAGGGCAGGAGGGGGATCTGGGCTGGGGCAGAGGGTTGGAGTGCAGGGGGTGAGGGCTAGATTTACAAAAAGAACCAAACAGTGGGAGAAAAGGACTTTGAGACTGGATAAACCATGATCAGATTAAATTAGGGATGGATCAGAGCATAAAGGTAGCAGCTGAGGGAATTGCCTATGAGATCCTCAGGCCAATCAACATAGTGGTAGTATGGAGTCATTACAGTGACTCCAGAATTGAGGCTGTATTTAGCTTCTTCCACCATTACACACGTCGCTTTTGGGGAAGCACTTTTGAACTGCTCCAAAGTTTCAAAAATGTAAATGGAATATATGATTTCCATTAGACTTGTGACAAGCTGTCTTCCCTACTAGTCATACAAAGTTGGGTTAAAGTTGAAAGGTGGGCTAGAGGCTGTGCGACTACTGATAATGGTGCATCACTGCTTTCTTTTATGGTACATGAGTACATGAGCACTGGATGCCTTTAGAAAAAGGGGTATCTACTTGTTTAACTTGGAGGGAAGTTGTATTGCAAAAATGACTGGAAAGATTAGAAGGAAAGAGGGAAACTATAATGCAGAGAGAGGTGTGGTACCTCGGTGCAGCCAATCCTGGCCCTGGCTGGGAATAAGGAATGACAGAGCTCATGCCCTACTTCCCATTCACTTTCTTTCAGGTATAACTACTAATGTACCATAGCTGTTCCACTCTCCCCAATCTCCATATTCGTTGTTTCCATTGATTCGCTAAAAGGCATTTTTCACTTCTGGTGCAGTGGTCTCAAACTTTTTTACTGGCAGCCCCTTATACATCGCAAGCCTCTGAGTGAGACCCCCCCAGAATAAATTAAACACACGTTTTAATATATTTAACACCATTATAAATGCTGTAGGCAAGCGGGGTTTGGGGTGGAGGTTGGCAGCTCATGACCCCTCCCAGGTAATGACCTCATGACCCCCAGTTTGAGAACCCCTGTTCTGGTGCTCATATACTTCTTTCCTGTCACTCCCCTGTTGGTGTAACTGTGTAATTGACAGAGTTCGAGTATCCTCTCATCATTCCATTCATGCACAGCCTGTGGAGTTTGCAAACTCTGCCATCTGAGCTAATAGGTTTTAAGCAAGCTTTATGAAAATAGAAAAATATAACAAATCTACCTCATGTTTTCACATACTAGTACCTCATATATTACATATTTAGAATCATAGGATTGGAAGGTCATCTTGTCTAACCCTCTATCAAGATGCAGGATTTGTTGTGTCTAAACCATTCAAGATAGATGGCTATCCAGCCTCCTTTTGAAAACCTCTAGTGAAGGTGCTTCCACAATCTCCCAGGGTAGTCTCTTACAGTTAGGAAGTTTTTCTGAGATTTAATCTATATCTGCCATGCTGTAGTTTGAACCTGTTGCCTCTTGTGCTGCCCTCAATGGCAGAGGTGGACAAACTACAGCCTGCGGGCTTTTTTTTGCAACTGCATTGCATTGTTGAGTTATGTTGAGGTTATGATCCACCACAACTCCCAGATCCTTCTTCACAGTGCTGCTGCAAAGCCAGTTATACCCTAGTCTGTATTTGTGCATTTGGATTTTCTTCCCTCATGTAGCACCTTTCATTTTGTTTATAGCTCAGTTCTCCAATTTATCGAGATCTCTTTGAATTTTAGCTCTATCCTCAAAAGTGTTGTCAACTTTCCCCAGATTTGTGTCCTCTGCAGATTTGATGACTATGCTCTCTATTGCTACTTTCAGGTCATTAATAAAGATATTAAACAACACTGGACCCAGAACAGGTCCCTGTGGAACCCCACTTGAGATCTCCCTCCAATCTGACATCTTTTCATTAATAGTTACTCTTTGTCTCAGAGTAGCAGCTGTGTTAGTCTGTATCCGCAAAAAAAAAAAAAGGACTTATGGCACCTTAGAGACCAACAAATTTATTTGAGCATAAGCTTTCATGAGCTACAGCTCACTTCATCAGATGCATTCAGTGGAAAATAGTGGGGAGATTTATATACACAGAGAACATGAAACAAATAAATTTTAGTCTATAAGGTGCCACAAGTCCTCCTTTTCTTTGTTTGTCGATTTTTAACCAGTTACATATCCTCTTAATTGTAGTTCTGCTGAGCCCACATTTCTCCATCTTGCTTATCAGGATGTCATGTGGGACAATGCCAAAAGCCTTGCTGAAGTCCAGGTATATTATGTCCACCACATTCCCCCTATTCACCAAACCAGTTACCCTATCAAAGAAGGAAATCAAGCTGGTTTGGTGTGATTTTTTCTTAGTAAATCCGTGCTGGCTGCTAGTGATTACCCTTTCATCCTCCAGGTATTCGCAATTTAAATGTTTTATATATTGGTCTAGTAGCTTCCCAGGTATCGAGGTCAGGCTGACTGGTCTATAGTTCCCTTGCTCCTCCTTTTTCCCCTTTTAAAAGATTTATTAGACTTTTTAATTAATCAGGAAGTAATGAGAGGATTTCACACAGGAGTAATTTTAAAAAAAAATGATTTAATACCTATTTATTCTGAATACCCCAACCCTTAGCCTAGGTAGAGGGGGAAATCAGCACAAAAATCCAGCCTTAACTCATTTTTTTCTTTTCTCTGCAGTTCACTTTTAAAACATTATTAAAATTCTTTTTAAAAAGTTGGAAATCCTGTATCCTCTTCTCTTTTGAATGAGCTGGGACAGAGTAGATTGCACTCTCAGGACTTCAGCAATGGGTCGCTGGATACTGAAGGACTGCTACCTTCTCACCAGCAAAGCATGTTTAAATAGGAATCTCTTGGGCTGATGACAACTTTGTTAAACACTCTTTTTTGCCTGATTTTCAAATTTGTTTTTAAGCTGAACTTCAGATTGTTGAATAGCTTGACATGGTTCAGTATCAATTTAGCCATCCTTTATAGTCGATCTTTGATCGAGAGGGTGCCTCCAAGTAAAACAGCGATGATCTGAGAAGTGTTTATGGACTACTATGAACCCAGTTGTGTTTTTGGATTAATTCTGTATTTGACTCTGTTCACATATACTGTGTATGACTGATCTGTATTTAAAATCCACTTTCACCTGCCATAATTGTGGACTTGTTATGGATTGTGTCTCACCCTTACTTTTGAAACAAACCTCAAATATATATACATTTTGAGATTCTTACTGCACTAGACATACTGTACATCTTAATATTTTGAAAAGAAAAAGTGTGAGGAAAATTTAGAATCCTGCAAATATTCTAATTTGGCACAGATGATCATATGCAATATTTTTGCATTGTATTTTTTAAAAGAAAGGGCTAAATTGTGGCTTTTCTGCAAGCCCTGAGCTAGAGGCAGCAAGCATATAGTTGCACTACCCCTGGAGCAGACAAAGAACCTGATTCTAAATCAGAGTCACAATCTGGTTCTTAGTCGCCCTCCCTCCCCCCCCCCCCCACTCATGGGAGAAGTATTTTGTGCTGGTATGACTAAAGCAGATTTCTTCACCCAGCATATTTGGGGGTGGAGGGCAGAGTGACATGAAGGGTCTGCACACTCCTCATTCCTGACCACCCGCTCCCTGTACAACTGTGGTGTGCGGGGGAGAGGGGATAGTAGCAGCTGAGCAGAGGCTGCTCTCCTTCACCTGTTCCCCACAATGTGTGCGTAGCTAGTCCATCGGAGTAATAGTTTATCTTGTGCTCTGTTGCTTAGGCACATTAGCTAGATCACAGAGAGGCCTGGGATTATCCTCTTCTTTTGTTAACACCATCAGGTTTAAATGGATTGTTTTCCTTTTTATTTGATTTTCCAGGCAAAGTCTGGAAAATGTAACTTTCATTAGTTTAGTTCACAATTTTTTTTGTTAGTTTTCACATTTTCATGCTGTGTACCTTCATTACCATTTCTCTTTGGGGTGTAAATTGTTTCAGACTTCTTGTCTTTCCTCCAAACTATTGATCCATAAAAATAGTTAGTCTACTCTATTATCCAGTTATTGATCATTTATCTTTTTGATCACTACTCCAGGGCCAAAAGGAGTACTGGTCCTGAAAGCCTCTCATTCTTTACTGTAGAAGAGAATCACAGGAGAAGTATAAATATTAACTTTTCTTTAAGTTTTGTGAGCTTTTCCAGCCATGTAAGTTTGTGGGATATTGATCTGTTGGATCAGTAGTGTGGGTTTATTTTAAGGTATTGGTCAAAGACTTAATCTAGAAAGTCTCAGACCTTGCACAAGCACAAGTCACTCTCTAATTTATTTTTGTAATTGCCACTTAAACATTATCTCACTGCGAAAGAACCCAACACAATTTTAACTGAATTTTCTGAGGTTTAGTCATCCAGAACACTTGATGGGCCTTTATTAGCTGAGGTACCATTTGTTGTTGGGAGGTGAAGAGTTTGTTTTATTACCAGAGATGTAGGGCATAACCATATGAGGTGCTGTATGCTTCCTGTGAAGTTTGAGCACACTCAGCTCCTAATGGAAAAGCCACACGGTACTTCATAGGACCTGCAAAGTATCTTGTATACATTTATGCTTGTTCTTGAGTATCTTAAGGTTTGTCTAGAATCTAGACCAAGGGTTGGCAACCTATGGCATTCGTGCCAAAGATGGCATGCGAGCAGATTTTTAATGGCATGCTGCGGCCTGCTGGGTCCCAGCCACTGGCCCCACTCAGCCGGCTGCCGAACCCAGGCTGGCGGCCAGGACTCCGGCAGGCAGCAATGTGCCATTAAAAATCATGCCCACCGGGCCCGCTCTTCTTCACGGCTGTGGCTGCAGGGCAGGCAAGCTCCCCCCCCCTTCCCCCAGCATGCTGGGTTCCTGCCCCTCCTCCTCCTCCTCCTCTCCCTCCCTGCCACCCATCAGCTGATGGCCCCTGTGAGGGAGGGGGAGAAGTGGTGCCGCAGGGTGTGTGCTGCTCTGGGAAGGAGGCGGAGAAGAAGTGGGGATGGGACATTGGGGAAGGGGTGTGGAATCAGGGCATATCCTCTCCAGCCCCCTGCTGTGAGCCACTCTGGGCAGGGGGCTGGGAGCACCCACACCCCAAACCCTCTGCCCTGACCCCTTTACCCCCCCATGACCCCAGCCCCCCCATGCCCTGACTCTTGCACCCTCCTCACATGCCCCCAGCCCCCCCATGCCCTGACTTTTGCACCCCCCCACATTCCATTCCCACCCCCACCCTGGTCACCAAACGGGAGCTACTGCACCCCCCTTCCCCACACACACACACACATTCCCACCTGCAAACCTCGCACCAATTGGGAGCTGCCCAGGTAAGCACTCCACACCCAAACCTCCTGCCCCAACCCTGAGCCCCCACCCTTATTCTAGCTCCTGGCCAGACCCTACACCCCAACCCTCAGCCTTCACCCCCGCTCAGTGCACTCCCACCCTCTGCTCAGTGCAGAGAGAGAGGAAGAGAATGGGCTAGAACCAGGGAGAAGGTAGGTACCCACTCTATGTGGGCAGGGCTGGGATCTCAGACTGACAGCGGGCTGAGCAGTGCTGGGAGCAGGGACCCTGGCTGGCAGGAGCCGGCGGACGGAACCCCAGACTGGCCAGTGGGCTGAGTTGCCTGCCTAGGTGAACTGTACCCCAGGCTCGCAGTGGGCTGAGTGGGCTGGCGGCATAAGATCAGCATTTTAACTTAATTTTAAATGAAGTTTGAACAGTTTGAAAACCTTGTTTACTTTACATACGACAATAGTTTAGTTATATAATATATAGACTTAGAGCAATACCTTCTAAAAAACGTTAACATGTATTACTGGCACATGAAACCTTAAATTAAAGTGAATAAATGAAAACTCAGCACACCTCTTCTGAAAGGTTGCCGACCCCTGATCTAGACTCTAGATGAACAGTTAGTGAGTGGCAAGTTAGGTGTAAATATACAGTGCACTAGTGTGCAGAGCATTGACTTTTCACGAGGACCTTGCTACTGTGCACTAAAACTTCCCTAATGTGCTTTGATCTATTCCACTTTGAAATTGAAATAGTTTACTATGCACTAGGGAATTTTTAGTGTGCGATAAGGCGGCCCATATGGACAGTTAGTGTGTGGCACACTTGTGTGCTGTACATTTACACCCCAGCGTGTCACTCACTGTTTATCAAGACAAACCCTAATAGTTTGCAGTTTTGTAGCTAGAGAACCCATGGCTTGCTGTTTCTGATCCTGTGCTCGGCTTTGTTGCAGCAAAACACTTGTACATAAAGTAACTCACATGTTTACGAGTAGTCCCATTGAGTTCCATGAGACTGTACACGTGCATGAAGTGACGTGTGTTTGCTGGATGAAGTCACTGCTGTGTAAATTTGAAAAATAATCTTAATTAAAATAAAAAGAATCTAATGCTGGAACTCAACTTGAAGCTTGGCTTTAAATTAACATTATGTTCTTCTCTCTCACAATTACCCTCTAACTCTTACAGGGCTTCTACTTCTTGCTATCTGATGTACTTTTTACTCTTTGGCAGCAGTGCGCTTTAGTCCACGTCAAAATTATATTTTCTCAACTTTTTAGAATGAAACACAGTAATGAAGTACAAGAAGAATACTTGAGAAATGGCATGCTTTTTTCTTTTAAAACATACAAGTTAATTATGTTTGTCCATCCTTTTCTGTTTTTTTCTTTTATGGGATGCATGGAGGCTTTTGTAGACAGACTTTCTGGTGAAAACTGGAATAAAAGCTGAATCACAATGTATTGCCTTTAAATATATTTAAATTTGCTAATTGCATAATAATCATTCCATTAATGTGGAAATTTGGCAAAGGTAATTGTCTTGTCTGTATGATTAACCTAATTAATTGTGTTTCAAAAGGATATATAATTTTGTTTGTGCTTTTCTTTGTTCAGGATGGATTAGATGCTTTGGTGTATGATTTGGATTTTCCTGCCTTAAGAAAAAACAAAAATATAGACAACTTTTTAAACAGATGTAAGTATTTAATATTTTTATTATAATATTAAATAAGTTATAAGTAAATATAAATAGTTTATTAATAACTAGGATCTAGATTTTCAAAAGTTGCAAGTGATTTTTGGTGCTTCAGTTTTTGGGGGCCAATCTTGAAATTTTAAAGGAACCTGACTTTCAGAAAAGACTAAACACCCATCCCTGAAAATCAAGCCCTTTCAAGGTGTTTCAAGTTGGGCACTCAAACTCATTAGTCACATTCGAAAATGTAGGCCTACATCTTACCTTTTTCTGTATTCTTCTTAGTCCTGAACATTCCCATCAAAACCTGTGCCAGGGCAATCCTTCTGGAAGAAGTTGGGAGCCGTCCTTGCCACTTTGCAGCTAGAGGGGATACTAGCTATTTAAACAATCTCTTCGCTCCCCCTTCTTCCCACACCCAGCATACTAGATTGCCAGAAGTGAGGGACTGTATTCTGGTCTAGCACTTAAAATTTTAAGTAATGATAACATTAAGTATTTACATAAGATTTATACAGTGCTCTTGGGTTGTACTGAGTTAAGAAAAGATCACTTGTGTGATAAAACCATTTATTCAAACTCAAATTTACAGTCATCACATTCTTAATATTTTGTATTTTTCCTAAAATAGTAAATCATAAACAGTTACCACAACATTACTAAAACCAGCATAGAGACAATATAATTTCAGTAAGCCACAAGGAGTGTAGATTAGTAGGCTATTGGATATATTGTGGTGGTGGTAGTAGTATAAGGTCTCTTGCCTTAAACTACATGAGAAGCCTAAACCCTGTAATTGATGCATTTCTTCTTTTTGTGTGTGTGCTTAGTGCTAGCTGTGCAGAATTCTGCTCTTTTTTGCTGATTTAAATTATTTTTGGTGCACAAGAAAGCTAAATTTCATTTGCTTCTATGTGGTTTAAGCTTCATTAAAAACTCCAGTGTTTGTCTAGTGCAAAAGAACAAAATGAAGAAGGAAATATTTTTTTTAGTCCTGTAAGGGAGCAGTGAAAAACTCATCTGTATAAAACTATGTATTCTCTTTTGCAGCTGAAGGCCACCACTGTGTACTACTGCATTATGGTTATGGTTAATATTGGCATCTGCTACATTTTGAAAAGAACTTCACAATTCTGAACTCGTCTTGACCCTTTAAATGGAATGGCTTTTAAAGTAACCATAAGATTTTTAATTATTATGAATGCAGCTGTTTTTTCACAGGAGTCATGGTTCTTCAAGTGCTTGCTCATGTCTGTTCCATTCTAGGTGTGTGTGTGCGCCCACGTGCACAGTTGTTGGAGACTTTTTGCCTTAGCGGTATCCATAGGTTTGGCTGTGGCGCCCCCTTGAGTGCTGTGCTCATGTGTCCTGTATATTAGGCACCACCGACCCTACGTCCTCTCAGTTCTTTCTTACTGCTCGTGGAGGTTGGTTGGAGTGCCTTGTCTTGACTTTAGCAAGAGCATTAACGGGTCTTCATAGTCCTTTGTTCTACCTGTTCTGTACATAGTAGTTAGTTAGTCTTTGTAATGTTAAGTTAAGGTATGTGGAGTCCTGGCTGGGACTTTGCCCCCAAGGGGGGCATCCCCCGCTCACCCGGCTTCAAGCCATGTGCTTCATGCAGCAGGCCGATGCCTATCTGACTTCCACGACAGCTATCTGAAGTGTTTGGGGGAAGCCCATAGAAAGGACAAGTGTCAAATTTGTAAGAACTTTTTCTCCGTCCACAAAAGAAGCAGGATATCCGCTTGAGGGCCCTTTTCCTGGAGGCTGCGCTCTGCCCCATGTCAGAGCCCTCCGCCGCAGAACCTACACCAAGTACTTTGGCTTCTATGCGAGGCACTTCGCCCAGCACTGTTCCCCCTTGCTGGTGCTGAAGAAGCGCCAGAAGAGGAGGAGCCCCTTGGCACCAAAGGGCAAGGGGACTGTGGGCAAATGACCTTTAGGCCATACGCCCACCATGAGGCTTGACTGGGGTAGCACAGAGATCAGACCCCATAGCCTGGCCAGGGATCCATCCGCGACCCTGGGAAGCGGCAAAGGTCCCCAGCCTCTCCCACGGTCGTCAGGACCTGAAGCGGTACCTGTAGCCAAAGAGGAAAACCGACCGGCTCTGCAGGCGCCACACCAGGTGACTGTCCCAGCTACTACCCCAGCACCGAAAGGGAAGCCTATGGGAGTGCAGCCTCATAGGAGGGTGGAGCACCTCCAATCACCAGACCGGAGGCGCACATCCCCATTTCTCTGACCTTGGACCCCAGCACCATATCCTAGCTCTCCAGCTAGACCACCCAGGTCCCTGACACGCTCCCTGCCTACTAGACTAAGGACACCGGAGCTGCGATGCCGTTCCCCATACTGCAGGTATCAGCAAACTTCCGGCCATAGGTCACCTAAGGCCTCAATCACTCTCCCCCAGGTGGTCTCCAAGAAGTCAGTCACTGTCTTGGATTGGCTGCTTGGAATCACGGCATCAGTCCCAGTCTCCCTGGTACTGCTCCTCTGGCAGACATTGCTACTCGCCCTCGCCTTCGCCTCTCTGGTCACCGTCCAAGGTCAGCAGGCAAACTCTGGTTGCCACCGTGATTGCCAGAGGGACAGTGGTCCAGGTCAGAACAAGAATTTATCATGTCACCCAAACAAGGGAATTCTCCTCATACGCGGGAGATCGTTGCAGCGCCAACCACAGTGTCGTCGCAGCAGGGACAGTGACCTAACCAGTGGCAGTACTGGAACCCATGAGGGGGGGCCGGTGATGCCGGTCACACATTCTCAGTCCGCCCTGGCTTCCTTGGATACGACAGTCATGGCACCACTGGCACCGCAGCCAGAGCACAA
Organism: Dermochelys coriacea; assembly: GCF_009764565.3. Classification (NCBI taxonomy): domain Eukaryota; kingdom Metazoa; phylum Chordata; order Testudines; family Dermochelyidae; genus Dermochelys; species Dermochelys coriacea. Next base: position 84,513,368 of record NC_050069.1, read on the forward strand.
TACTCAGCCAGATGTGACACCAGCACACCAAAAGGGCCTTCCCCGGACAAGGAGGGGGAATGCTCTGCTCCGCAAGTGGAACAGTCCTTATCATTGAGCCCTGACGAGGCCAGTCCCCCGGACGACTTTAAGGAGCACTAAGCCCTCCTTCAACGGATGTCTGAGAACTTAAACCTCCATGCTGAAGAGGCCGACAACCTCTTCAATGTCATTTTGGCCCCCAGCTTGGGTCACATTGCCGGTGCACCTGGGGGTCCTTAAAATTGCCAAGTCATTGTGGCAGACCCCCTCCTCTATTCTGCCGACATCTAAGAAGGCGGAACAGAAATACTTTGTCCCTGCGAAGGGATTTGAATATCTCTATATGCATCCCCCTGTGGCACCACTGGTTGTGTCCACAGTGAACGAAAGGGACAGAGGGTCAAGTTAGCAGGATGCTGAAGAACCAATTGGCCAAAAGACTTGATTTGTTTGGCAGAAAAGTTTATTTGTTGGCTAGCCTACAATTCAGGGTCTCTAATCACCAGATCTGCTGGGATGTTGTAATTTCAATCTGTGGGACTCCTTGAATAAATTCAAAGAGACCGTCTCACAAGATCGAACCCAGGGGTTTGCCACGCTGGTGGATGAAGGCACGTTGGTCGCCAGAGGGTCCTCCAAATAGCCTGAGTCGCCACTGACTTGGTCAGGGTGCTCGTATCTAGGGTGACCATGAAACACAGCTCTTGGTTGCAGTCCTCTGGGTTGTCCCAAGAAATGCAGGCCACGATCCAAGACCTCCCTTTCGATGACACCGGGCTCTTCTCTGAACTTATGGACTTTAGGCTACGCTGCCTTAAAGACTCCCGAGCCGCCCTCCGCTCCAGGGGCCTTAATCCCCCGCAACAGTCCAGGAAGCCTTTCTGTCCTTCGCCGCCGCCTTCCCCTTCAGCAGTCTAAATTCTGGGGAACTCCCAGAGTGGGCTCCTACGGGAGGAAGGATAAAAACATAGGGTATAAGCAGTGATACCTATCCTCTTCCCACTTGGCTGCACAACCTGATGCTTCCCAAATCCAGGGAGGCCAAAAGCAGTTGTTTTGAGGGTGCGCCTGAGGATGGGGCCCCCGCCAGTCTGACAGATCCATCCATCCTTCCCCTTCCTCAACCACCTCCGCCCTTTCTGGTCGGCATGGTCCTGTATCACTTTAGACCGTTGGGTGCTTGATACAGTTTCGTCGGGTTATACCCTACAGTTTACCGCCAACTACCCCTTCTACCCCCCATCTCTGTCCCTCTTCAGGGATCCTTCTCATGAGCAGCTCCTTGTTCAGGAGGTCAACGACCTCCTGCACCTGGGGGCAGTGGAGAAGGTCCCCCGGGGCATAGAAAGAAGAGGATTCTACTCCCATTACTTCCTATTTCCAAAAGCAAAAGGGGGCATAAGAACTATTCTGGACCTGGGTCACCTCAATAAGTCTCTCAAAAAGTTGAAGTTTCGGATGGTCTCCCTTGTCGTCTTCATCCCCTCCCCAGATCTGGGAGACTGGTTTGATGCCCTTGATTTAAAGGATGCTTACTTCCATATCTCCATTGTGGGTAGGGGGGAATTGGTAGACGTGGTATAGCTTGACTTGAGTAAAGCTTTTGATACTGTTTTGCTTGACCTTCTCATAAACTAGGGAAATGCAAAAAACTAGGGAAATGCAACCTAGAGGGAGCCACTATAAGGTGGATGCAAAACTGATTGGAAAACCGTTCCCAGAGAGTAGTTTTCAGTGGTTCAGAATCATGCTGGAAGGGCATAATGAGTGGGGTCCTGCATGGATCAGTTCTGGGTCTGGTTCTGTTCAATATCTTGATCAGTGATTTAGATAATGTCAGAGAGAGTACACTTACAAAGTTTGTGGACGATACCAAGCTGGGAGCGGGTTGTAAGGATTAAAATTCAAAATGATCCAGACAAACTGGAGAAATGGTTTGAAATAAATGGATTGAAATTCAATAAGGACATATGCAAAATACTCCATTTAGGAAGGAGCAATCAGTTGCACACATACAAAATGGGAAATGATTGCCTAGGAAGGAGTACTGCGGAAAGGGATATGGGGGTCATAGTGGATCACAAGCTGAATGAGTCGTCAATGTAACACTATTGCAAGAAAAGCGAACATCATTCTGGCATATATTAGCAGTAGTGTTGTAAGCAAGACACGAGAAGTAATTCTTTCGCTCTACTCTGCAGTGATTAGGCCTCAACTGGAGTATTGTGTCCAGTTCTGGGTGCCACATTCAGGAAAGATGTGGACAAATTGGAGAAAGTCTAGAGAAGAGCAACAACAATTATTAAGTCTTAAAAAATCTTTCAAAAATTGGGTTTGTTTAGTCTGGAAAAGAGAAGACTGAGAGGGGACATAACCGTTTTTAAGTACATAAAAGTTCATTACAAGGTGGAGGGAAAAAAATTGTCCTCCTTAACCTCAGAGGATAGGATAAGAAGCAATGGGCTTAAATTGCAGCAAGGGAGGTTTAGGTTGGACATTAGGAAAAATTTCCTAACTGTCAGGGTGGTTAAGCACTGTAATAAATTGCCTAGGGAGGTTGTGGAATCTCCATCATTAGAGATTTTTAAGAGGTTAGACAGGTTAGACAAACACCTGTCAGGAATGGTCTAGATAATACTTAGTCCTGCCATGAATGCAGGGGACTGGACTAGTTGACCTCTTGAGGTCCCTTCCAGTCCTATGATTCTTTGATGGCCAGATTCTGCAAGGGTCTTGAGCGCCTCTACCCGCATGTCAAGGACCCTGTTCCTCTGTGGGACTTGAACGTGGTGCTGTCGTGGCTCATGGGTCTTCCTTTGGTCCTCTGGTTTCGTGTTCTCTCCTTCTCCTGTCCTCAAAAATTGTGTTCCTGGTTGCAGTGACTTCAGCCCGCCGAGTCTCAGAAATACGGGCACTCACCTTGGATCTGCCTTATATGGTCTTCTACAAGGACATAGTCCACCTGAAACTGCACCCGGCTTTCCTGCCAAAGGTGGTCTCTCAGTTTCATTCAAGCCAGGACATTTACTTACTGGTCTTTTTTTCAAAGCGCATAAGTCAAGGAGGAGCGTAGATTGCATGCCTTGGATGTTGGGAGGGCGCTAGCCTTCTACATTGATACAGGACCAAGCCCTTTGGTAAGTCTACACAATTGTTCATCTCGGTGGCTGACAGGATGAAAGGGCACCCTGTATCCGCCAAAGAATTTCTTCTTGGATCACCGTCTGCATTCGCTTCTGCCACGATCAAGCAAAGGTGCTGCCCCTGGTGATTGTCACTCCCCATTCAACCAGGGTGAAGGCCCCTTCAGCAGCTTTTCTAACCCAGGTGCCTATCCAGGACATCTGCAGGGCAGCCATCTGGTTGTCTGCCCATATGTTTACATCCCACTACGTGCCTACCCAGCAGGCCCAGGTCAATGCTGGCTTTGGCAGGGCAGTACTGCAACCAACGAAACTGAACTCTAAGCCCACCTCTGCAGATACCGCTTGTGAGTCACTTAGAATGGAATCAACATAAGTAAGGACTCGAGTAAGAAAAAATGGTTACCTTTTGCAACTGTTGTTCTTCTAGATGTGTTGCTTATGTCCATTCCATTACCTACCCTTCTACCGGAGTTGCTGGCAAGAAGGAACTGAGAGGGCATAGGATCTGCGTAGTCTAATATACCGATGCATGAGTGCGGCACTCAAGGGGGCGCCACCCCATCCCTACCTTTACCACTAAGGCAAAAGTCTCTGACAGCTGTGCATGTGGGCATGCATATACCTAGAATGGAATGGACAAGAGCAACACATCTTGAAGAACAACAGTCACAAAAGGTAACTTTTTTCTATAATTTTCATACTTCAGAAAATCTTGAACAAATCTTTCACTTATGTTTGCTGGCTGTGATAGTGGACAGTTGAATCAATTTTATTGAGAAATTTGCGAGCTGCCAAATTAAATCTTGGGCTGTGTAATAGTTTGAGGGATCAGGAATCAATAAATGAGGACTAATGGTCTGTTACATGGCAAAGTAGATAAAAATCAGTGATTTTAAAAATGTAAATACATTTTTTCTTTTTAAAAATCCTGTTGAAATTTGAAATTATGACAACCTGTGTTAAGGCCTAAAATTTACTATAATCTATTAAAATAATTTAAATTAAATAAATAAGCAGTATGTTTGCTGCCAAAGTTTTAAAGCAAGTCAGACTATTAGATTGTTGGAAGTCAGTGGCTAAGCACCTAGAACCAGAGTTGGCTGAAGTACTTTTGACATCAGTAGCCTTTTTTGCAGGAACACAGAGGATATTTTCTTCTTTTCAGTTTATTTGACTGGTTCAGTTCAATGACTATTTCATTCAAAGTTAAGAAACAGATATGGAGTTGAAAACAAGCTTTGCTGTATTTTTCTCTTCCAATCTGGAAATAAAAACTAGATATGAGAGGATGAGATGGATTAGTTCTAAAATGTTGAAGGACATAGTGACTAGAAAAACTCTGTTTAAATGACTAGCGATAAATAATACTACTTTTATTGAATAAATCAATTAGTTTTAAATGCAAAACTTGTTTTAATAAACTGTCTTGCATGTCCAGCTCATTTGATTAACATTAAAAAAAATCAAAACATTTAAATATTGGTTTTGTGCATTTTAATAGAATTCCAATTTCTAGTCAATTAGAGCTTGACACAAATCATGAGTAAAAATTAATCATCCTCTAGTGAATAAGAAATGTTTAATTTACCATTTATTGTCAACATAAAACAGTAAAAATTATGAATGTAAATGGATGTTAAGCTATATAATTGCTTAAATCAATGTATGTAGATATAGTGTGTCCTGGTTTAGCAAAAAGTTCCAAATTCAGTTACAAATCTGACATGTTTTAATGGTTGCCAACCATGGAGAATCAGCATTTTGGAAAATAACTAAAAAGTACAAATGCGAAACAAGATTAAAATGGATTATTTAAATCATGGTTTCCAGTTCACTTGATTTTAAATCATGATTTTAAGTTAGTGATTTAAATTGCTCTGATTTTAAATCAGTCCACCATGTCACTTGGTGACAGAGAGGTTGCAGATACTGGTCTGGGTGTTACTGTGGACTGAACTGACAGGCATTATGATAGTGTTTTGTAATGTATTTAATTTAACACTGTTAAATAATGTTGTTATATAGCTTTTAATTGAATTTATTGATTAAAATGCAATTTATGACTGTACATTTTTACTGTAAATTTGAGTTTGTGCTTTTTTCCATGATCTTTTTTTCCATGACTTTTCAAATAATCTTACTGTTACAAACTACCACCCTAAATATAGTGTATAATGAAAGCTGAAATAGGTAGGGCCTACTAGATTTAGTTAAGGGCTTTTTTGCTGTGGGCTGATTGCTCAGATGCCTAAGAACAAGTGTTTAGTTTAACTTTTCACAGTTGAAGTTACACCCGAGCTGGCATAACCTTGTTATCGTGAACATATTGTGTACTCAGTTGTTTTCAAAGGTGTGGTGAAACTTTATTGGAGAAAGGAGAAGCTGGAATTGGGCAAATAGAATACTCATTGCAGCAATTACAATTAATGTACTTTTGATTATTAAAAAAACTATTAGGCTCAGAAAAACTCCCATTTTTGCATTAGTGGTAAGAAAATGAAACTCACACAGTTGCATCTTCATTAAAACCTATTTCTCTAAGTAAAAATTACATATCACATGTAAGCATAAAAATATAGCCTGAAATAGTATCAAGGTGGAGATATATACAACAAAAAGCAAAGGAATATAGGATTTTTATTAGGTAAGATGACTGTGTTCTGTGTGCATAAATACCAAAACACAGTGGGGTGAGTCTGAGTGAGTGGTTGCTATAAAGAGACAGTCAAGTCTTATTTGGTCCATATTGTTGGGGTTTTGTTGTTTGTTTGTTCGTTTGTTTGTTTTTTGGCTTTTTTTAAAGCTTTTACATAACCTAAGGCATATTGAAACGAATCTGATTTTTAAAAAAATTTTTTTTTTAGTTCCCATGGAAAACAGTTTAAAAATAAAACAAGAAATGCTCCTTTGCAGCGTTTGCAATCTAAAGGTTGTAGCATTGTTCTAAAACCATAAAGTGAAGTTGACTATAAACAGAACTGAACTTGCTTCTTTGCTTTTACAGTCAGTTGAAAGAAGTGCAAAAAATAAATTTTAAAAATAATAAATTATAACTTAGTGTCTTGTAACTACACTTTCTTGCTTTTGTCATTTTTTTTAAAATTTCAACTCCAATTTTTCTGTATTTTGAACAAACAGGGAATAATATACCATAAGATAAAATGAGGAAAGATCACAGCATGAAAATGTATTTGCCAAAGGAGATTCAAATTAGCAGTTAGGTGAGGGCAACCCAACCCGTAGGTTGGGCATTCCACTCCCTACTCTGTTTGGTATGCTTCAGCCAAACTGGGAAGTGGAGTACTTGTACAATGAAGTACTTATTAACCTTTTCTGCCTGATACACATGTATCTAACAGATCCTGGAGCACCCAGACACCGAAGAACAAGCCCCACAAAAGTGAGAGGGGTGATGTGTATTCATTTCTTTCTCATGATTGTGGGTGGGAAGAGAAGGGGACATACCATTGGAGGAGGGGAAAAGTGGTGTTAATTCTTCTTCGCAGAGCTACTTCCCCTCAGTTTCTATTAAGTCTGTGTGATTATCCAAGTTTACTGCACACTTAGAAGCCAAAGCTGATATCAAATATGTAGCTCCAAACAGTGCTTAGAGTAGTATCTGTCCAGCATACACTTATAGTGGTTATGGTGATACGAGCAAACTGTCCTGGGATCCCTCTAGTATTCCTCTTCTTTATTGTTGACCTTGGCTAGTGATGGGTGATAAATTTTTCATATACTCCCGAATCAATTTTTGTTTTTTTTAATTTGTGTCTCTTCATATTGTTTTGTTAAGGCTGGCATGCATTAAGATATTTCCATTTTTTCCACTGACAAGAGCCACAGATATGTTAGTCAACGGGCTTTCAGCCTGTGTATAGCTACATAGTCAGACCCAGACCTGTCGGCCACTGATAGGCAGAGTGTTTCTGCAGTAGAGAGGAACAGGACTTTTAAATCTCCCTGTACGAGGTAGTACCAAGAACATAGATACAGCAGCAAGTATGGTTTTTGTTGTTGTTGTTTTAATATAAATGTTTTTGCTGTGCTGCAAGAAATCTTGTAAAGCTTGAAGCTATGGAAACACAATGAAAAACTGGTGGGCTCTTCAGTATCTGATTATGCCTTCTATCTCCCATGCTTACTCTCATCCTGAATGCAGCATGGAGAATGCCTAGAATAAGGGGGAAACATGGATATGGGCCATCTGCTCCACACAGGAAAAGAAAAATACCCCTAAAAAGACTGTAGTGCTCAGAAAAGCTAAATCCAGTTGCTGGCACAGGAATCTTTCATCTATATCTATTTAAATCTTCTGATGCGTATTCTTTCAGTCTAAGGGCCAAGAGAAGGAAGCATAATTCCAGATGGTGCAGGTACAGGAGCTCCTTATTGCCCCCTTGGGAGGGGGAACAACTTTTAGAGTCACAACAGGAACCACAGGAGGAGAAAAGCAGGAAAAACTCTTCCAGATAGAATTCTTTAAGTACATGCTTAATAGGGCAGTTTATATCCAAGTTTTGAGGAAATGTCTAAGACAAATGAGGAGGAGCCAGTTCAGAAGAGCAGTAATACTACCGAGAGGTATTATCATTCAGGATTCAGAATTGAACCATATGTTTTTCTCAACCCAGCCTCCATAGATATGGTCAGAAAGGAATGGGAGTTCCTAGGAAAACCTGAGACTAAGCAAGCTGACTAAGAAATGTGTGCAAGTTTAAATAAGATTTAATTTCCCTTCCTAATGTTGATGTGGCACTGGCATCCCTAGTTAAGGGTAATGCAGTACCTACAGATGGAGAGTTAAGTCTTAAAAACCCACAGACAAGAGGATGGATACAGCACTCAGAAGAAGCTCTGAGTTCTCGCATAACTGAGAACTTTCATTGCATCCAGATGCTTTGCCTGAACAGTATTGGCACGGATAGATCTGTCTGAATCTATCATCTCAAATAAATGAAGTGCCATGGTTTGAGTCTCTCTCCTGGAAAGATCTCCCTGGCATCAGGCTGTATTTATGAAAACTCTCTGGATGCCCACTAGTATTCAGCAAGATTAATGGACTACAATGTGGTTACCCATTGACATGTGTGATTCCGCAGTTGGAAGACATATCCAAGCTCAGGTGACTTTAGCATTATCAGAATATTAAAAGAAAAATGATTTGTAGACGTGAGGGGTAAAGTGGTGACAGATTCCTCAGTCAAAGAAAAGTCAACCCTGTCTCCTGCAAAGCTCCACAGGAGGGAATATAAATCCTATTCCAAACCCAAGCAATCCTTTTCAGGCTTCCAGACCAGCAGGTTTGGCAGACAAAATAATTTCTGTTATTCCTGGAGAAAGTGGTTAGATCCAGAGATGGCATGTCCAGGTTTGACCCATCCACCTTCTAGTGGTGCTTCAGGTCCTCCTGAACAACTCATGTCTCATTGCCACATCAAAATGGGATAGACCATTGCAATGGTGATCATCTCCTTCAGTTTGTAGATTGTTGGCCTTGAATTGCTTCCAGCAAGTGGTTTCTGAAAATTGTCCAGAGAGGATCTACAAATTCATGTTTTGTTCCTTCAAAATGGTTCACAAACTTAGTCTGCAATAGGAATTCAGAGTTTATCGTTCAGTGCATATAAGCTCATTAACAAAGCTCTCTCCTATCAATGACAGACAGCCTTTGTAGCTGCATGCAGGCTAAGAGCCGATTGATTGATTAATTGGTCTGTGGACCTTGTAAATCAAAAAGAGGAAATTTTCCGTAAGATACATTTTTCCTATTACAAGCAACAGATTCTGTATGACTTATGATGTTACTGTAACATGATATTGTCTAAGGGAGTTGTTTAAGAATTTAATGTGTGCATATAATGGCTGTCTTTAAGACATTTAAGTTGCAATTTGAAAAAGCCCAACTAGTCATTTTATAATATTTGGACCTAAATTGCTGGTAACAATACATTTTCATTTACTCTGTTGAGATAGGTTTCAGAGTAGCAGCCGTGTTAGTCTGTATTCGCAAAAAGAAAAGGAGTACTTGTGGCACCTTAGAGACTAACAAATTTATTAGAGCATAAGCTTTCGTGAGCTACAGCTCTCTTAGTACTTCAATATACTATAGAATAAATTATTACAAAATTTTTGCCTTTCAAAAGAAGTCCGTGGTCTTTTTTTTTAAACTAGTCAACAGTCACAATCCACCCCAAACTTTATTTTGTTTTACATCTTCTTTAAAAACAAAATAAAAATCTATTATAGTAACTTAAAGAAAAAAAACATTTGATGTTATTCAAATGCCAGTTTTAGCCTTATGTTAATTAAAGTGACTAAAATATGAACCTTGTGAAAAACAATAGCTGAGTGTATGTATTAAACAGCTGTTTGACAGAATAAGAGTTTCACTTTTCTGTCCTTTGATCCTTCAGAAATGAATGACATTTACCTGGTCACAGGCCAGGTTTATGTCTGAAACCATTTGAGTCAAACTTTCACGTCATGTCTTGCTTTTATCTGCATTAGTGTGAAGACTTTTCATACAGTGTTGATAGTCTTCTTGTAATGGGATTGTTAGGCAACCAGTTATTGACAAACAGAAAAAATTTGTCATGGTGATTGTTATATTTCAGCTCTATTCAGTCCTACTGATCCTCTAGCCTTAGAACAAGTCAACCTTGCTTGAATAGTCAAAGAACTTAAATTAGATCTTATGCAGTTTACTAAAGATTCTAACCATTTTACAGAATCTGAATCACACTTGTAACTATTTCTGTAGCATAGTTTATTAAAATCTGTGTGTTATATATAGTGCTCTGTAAACCATGGGTTTACATTAGAAAGCAAGAGAAAAGAATATTCAAACCAAGGTATGGAGTTTTATGAAACCTCCTTGTTACTGGAAGTCAGTTGCATTCCTGCTGCTTTATTTTAAATTGGTCCTTTTTAATATGAAAATTAATTTCTGCATGCATCTTTTGGTTTTTAAACATGCCCTGTATGTAGGGTAACCAAGTCATTTTTAGTAGCATGCCAAATAATTATTTTAAAAAAAATCTTGATTACTGGAATATCAGTTCCTCCCCTCACAGTTCTTTCAAAACTTTCCTTTTTGGTCTAAAATTCTATTTTGGAAATAAAACGGGATTATTACTATGAATGTTTTTTATTAGAAATGGGGCTGTTTTAAAAGCTGTTCTGTGCTTATACCAAAACATGAGACTACATGGAAAAGCTTCATGCCAGTGTTGACCCATATGATTAAAATAGCCTGTTTTTAATCTATGACCAAATTTGGAATTAGAGTATCTGCCCACTGGGAGTTTGTAAATTTTTGTAGTTTAAAGAACGATAGGTTTATATAAATAATTGCAATGATTCTCACTGCATGTTTTAAATTAAAATCCACTTTTTCAACTACAGAAAAGTAATAAAAGTACCGGCAGTTTGTTTTCTAAGGAGCTTGTTTAAGTGCGTTTTATACGTGTGATATGGTAGTTTCTCAATTTTTTACATATATACCCTTCTAATGATGATCTTTTTATATTGTTCTGTATACAAGGAGGTCACCCTAGATGCAGAATTTCCGCATTCCAGTAGCTGTTTCTGATATTTGTTTTGAATGAGAGCTTTCACCATTTAAACTGTTTCTTTCTTAGTTTGATCATGCAATGAAGTTGTACTGTGACAATTTTCTGTTATCATGGTAATGAAAGTGAGGCCACTGGTTCAGAATACAGATTTCCATAAGAAGATGAACAAGACCTTGTCTTAAACATATCTTTTAATAAGCATCTGATGTTGTAAGAACAGTTATCAGGAAATGAAATGTACATTGATTTTTGTGTTAAATCCAATACACTTGAAATATTTTCTTAATATGAAAGTGCCTTTCTAATAATGTTTTTAATGTTACTCCTGGGTGAATTCTGCACACAATCTTTTTAAATTCTGTAAAATTCTGCATGTTTTGTCAAAATAACATAATATAATCACGCCAGTTTCAATTATTTTGGTAATTTATTTCAAAATACCTGTCAATAACAACACAGACAACAGAAAAGATTGAGGAAATATATTTTGAAAAACAGATTCCTTACTAGGCATATTAATAGAGAACTTTGTGTAATAATTCATTTGAACTACAATACAGAAATGGTGTAATTGTAGCATGACCTTACTTGCGGCTTCCCTTTGTCTCCCCATCAGAATAAATTATTCTGCAGGGGTTGGGAAGGGAGTAATCTGCAGGGGACATTAATTCTGTGCTTGTAGTATTCCCCAAGGTGTGTAATGTGTAGCTCTGTAATAACCAGTATAGAAAGACAGCGAAGGCTTTATTAATGAATTACTGTACTGTTTTAATGCTTTATATTTTTTCTCTTTATACAGATAAAGACACAATTAATAAAATCAGAGATTTGCGCATGAAAGCTGAAGATTATGAAGTCGTGAAGGTGATTGGCAGAGGTGCATTTGGGGAAGTTCAGCTGGTAGGTTATATTTCAGTGTGTAAATAGAGTTGGATTTTGTTTTACGCTACTCAGCGCTACTTACCTTTTTATTTTTAATAAGATTTTTTAAAAATTAAGCTAATCTTGTAATATAGGGACCGTAAACCTAGTGAGAATTTTATTCTTGGAAAGAAAGTTTTCTAGGATCTTAACTTTTAATACTCGCATGCACAGACTTCTGAGTAGAATGTGCATTTTCACTACCCAGAGGCTGAGTACCCCCTCTATATACTCATCCTGGCCACTGCAACTCTAGAAATTTGAGCCAGCTCTTCAGCTGGCTCTGACAATTTACATCACCCAAGGAGCTGCCTCCAAAACCTGAACACAGATTTTACACGTATAGCCTTTTTTGTGTGTGGTGAGTTAACAACCAGGCCTGCTCATATTGAATCACTGAGTTGGGTAGCTGATGGAAGAAATGTAAAATAAGGCAAATGTGCTCTTCAAAATATTTATTTTCTTTTTACATTATTTAACAAAAATATTTACACTTTTATTAAAAACAAATAAATGTAAATTACAGAGCAATTATTGTGTACATGGACTTTTATTTTTAATATTCTTAGCAAGTGTTCTATTCTGGTAGTTGTAGTTAAAAAATGCAGTTTTATACCATAGATCAATAGAATAATTATTTTTACAAAAGACCCGTGAAGAATTGGATAAAATTGGTGAACTAAGGTAAAATGCTCAGAGGAAAAAATATTGAATTAAATATCTTAATCGATCGTCAATATGGAAATTAATCTATTTTTCTATATCTTAATTTTATCTTCAAAGGTAAGGCATAAATCTTCAAGGAAGGTATACGCTATGAAACTGCTGAGCAAGTTTGAGATGATAAAAAGATCAGATTCTGCATTCTTTTGGGAAGAAAGGGACATTATGGCTTTTGCTAATAGCCCCTGGGTTGTTCAGGTATAGTGATACCACTGTTAATATTTTTGATTATAGCAGCGTGATTTTATTCTATCACTGGATGAATCTCATTGTAACTGAAGAATTATATAAATGTTCATTTGTAGCTTTGTTTCCTAAGCAACTTACAAAACTGCCTTTTTTCAGCTAAGTTGAAATGTTTTGCTAGGAAAAGCCATTGAAACTTTAAAAGCTGCAAAAAACAAAATTGGAGTTGCTGTAATTCTTTTTAAAATTATATTAAATTAAGTAGTTATGTTCTGAATTGATATATGGTAAAATAATTTTGTTAAAATTGTTGTGCCTACTTGACAAGAATTCTTTGTGTCACCCCAGTGTATGTGACAATTATTCATGTAAAAAACATCTTTTTTTTTTGAAAAACAAGTCGTTGCACAAATACATATCTGTTTTCTTGTGTCTTTGGTAAATGAGGTTAAATGCAAAATTTGAAATGAGATGGGAGAAGCCATAATTGAGCAATGTAATATTATGATTTGTGATGATAAATGCAGTTTAGCCTATATAATTTACAGTATGAACTTTTTTTTCCCAAGCCTCAGTTTCTTCTTTGAAATATAAGGACTGGGTCTTGCAAAGACTTGCACATATGCTAACTTGCTCAGTGGTACTACTCTTAATTTTAAGAATGGTGCCTACATCTTTGTTGGTTGATGGTTTAAATGACCTAACTTTCAAGCTCATGGAAGCCTTATTTACACTGATTTGGGAAAAAATCATGTTAGTATTTTTCTAGAGAATGATTATCTGGAAAGATGTTTGCATTGTTTCCAAACAATGTGTAAATTCAAGAGCCATTAATTTATTGGTACTGTTTATTTTGAGCAGGCCTATGTCAACCGATAAACATGGATTTGTACTTCTTTTTAAAAAAAAATTGTAACTCATGTTTCAAACAGTATGATTTGATAGAAAAATGATAAATTTGCAATAGTAAATCAAATATAGTAACTAGGGCTATAAGAACGCTGTAAAAATTCAGAAAAATTTTAATAGTTTTCATTCATAGCTTGTGCATTTTTGGTAGGCAGATCCACTTTCCTGGATTGCTTGATGCATTTATTAGAAGATGACCAGTTTGCAGTTCTGTACAATACTTTATTTTCATAAGATCCTAAATAAAACAGCTATCTAAAGAAAATATGCCGGCACTTCAGAAAAAATGCTGCAGATATATTTGATAAAGTATTTCCTTTTTAATGTATTTGTAAACTAATCAGCTGTCTCGTTTAATTGATGGAAGCTTGTTGCTCAGTTACATAGGTGTATATAGTCTGACGGTGATCTCAGTGTTCATTGAGCCAGAGACTCTGACAATCAATCTCCTTTAAACTACGCTTTGGCAGTGTAAAGAGGCAGAAGACAGCAGAAATAGTGTCCCCTCTTCATAAGGGGAATTCTGGTTGACAAAAGCTGTTGGAATGGCTCTAGTAATTCTACTAATCTTTAAGTGTTAAAACATTTCCAGTAAAATTCATTTGATCAATACAATATGCAAAATTTTCAAGCTTTTATATTAAGATGTCCTTAATATTCAGTTACTTACTTTTGTTTGCTTTTATAGTTATTTTATGCATTCCAAGATGACCGTTACCTTTACATGGTGATGGAATATATGCCTGGTGGGGACCTTGTGAATTTAATGAGCAACTATGATGTTCCTGAGAAATGGGCAAGATTTTATACTGCAGAAGTTGTTCTTGCGTTGGATGCAATTCACTCAATGGGCTTTATTCACAGGTGCATATATAATTACTATAGTTAAACTAGATCTATATTAATCTTTACTTTGTCAGAATGTCTTTATAAGAATTACTTAATCTGTTTTTAAATTGTTGCTGGTATTATTACTTCATGGTTATTCCACTAGACACCTTAAACATTTCTTAGTGTGAGAAAATGCGAATCTGAGGTGATAATCTTCAAGATAAGATATTTTCAGCAAATTGACAGTATTTGAGTATTCTGTTCTCTGCCTGAGTTTGGATTTCTAGGATTGCCCATTTTACAAGTGATTAAAAACAAAACCAAGATGGATATAATAAACTATCCCAAGCATTTAGTTTGGTTTCTTTCCTGAGTAGAGAAAGCACATGGTTTAATAACTGGATAATAATAGTATTTGGTAGTGTCCACTACTAGGTACTATTATTTATTAGATGTGTTGTTGTAGTGCCTAGAGATCAGAGCCCCATGGGGCTAAGCACTGTACAAACACCTAGTAAGGGATAGTCCCTGTGACAATTATTTTACTGTTTAAAGGAACAAGAAGACAAAGGGTAAGAGAGGAAACAGTCACAGAGTGATTTACTACAGGTTGCACAGTAGGTCTCGGACAGGAATAGAACTTGGACTGGGACTCAGGAGACTCAATGCCCTACTGGACCATGCTGCAATATTTGCATTAGAATATACCTCTAATGACATCTAATCAGTCTTGTTTTCTAATCAATCCTCATGTTATGATCGGATTGAATGAATCTCAGGACTGGGTACAATCTTTCCATATTTGTTCTACTTGATGGGTGATCCACTCCAATAGATTTCATTTAGTTTTGTCTCCAAAGAGAGATGTGAGAAGAGAGTGCAAATATGAGAGCGATACAGAGAGAATATAGATGATTGGTAAATAAAGTAGCTCTTTCAGCCTAATGAGGTAACATTGAAAGAGCAAGTCATGGAAAGGAAGAATACTACCTGCAAGTATAGCAATTATTTTTAAACTCCCTAGACATGTATTTCTGCCTATGTTTGTTGTGCCACAGGAACAAAAAATTAACATACATCATACTTTCGTTCGTAGTCCTCCTCTCTGATTTTTTTATCCATCCCTTCTTATTTGAAATAGCAGTGTGGCTAGATATAACACAACAATTTTAATTGCTTTTCTTTTCCTTTTCCTGAAGAGTACTCAGTCGTCATTGGTTGATATCGAAATCAAAAATGACTACATAATCAATGAGAGGCTTGTCTTAGTAAATTACATATAACTGAAGTCCTGCAAATATGCAGATATCCGTTTTATATCGGTGGATGTGGATACAAATTTTGTATCCACTCAGGGCTCTACATATATATCCATATTTCTCATTTTTGTTATGATTCAAAATGGCAGAATGTTATAGTTCTAATTTACTAGACTATTAATCAAAATATAGAGTTGAAATAAAACTTCAAAACCACTAAACAAAGGAACATAGCTTTCTTTTCAACTAAAGCAAATATTCCTATCTTAAATACAAATTTTGTGCTGTATAATAAAAACAGCACAAGTAAATCAAATTATTTTGCATTAAATATGTATAGTGCATTTCGTTGTGAAGGATCCCAAAATACTTTGTATACTGTATACATTTAAGATTCACTTAACTACATCTGAAATATAATCACATCGGGGATAGATTATAATAGCTATTCCATGGTTAGCATTTCTGTAAAGTTTTTGGTTTTTTATTTTATTAATTGGGAACTGAAGAATAATTGCTCCAATTGAAAATATAAGGGTAATTTTAGGTTGGGAAAATGTAAATATCCAAATTGCAATTTGGCCAGGAGGTTAGTATTAATACTTATGCTTGTCCATATATATTCTGCTAGTGGCATGTTCGCCCTGCACTTCAGTTTAAAATCTTTTGGCCAGCAGTGCCTGTTGGGGGCCACACCTGTGTCATGAGTGTCTCATGCCTCCAATTGAAGATGTAAAGGCTGGGGCATCCCCAGCTCTCCCTTGGTTCCTTCTCACCACCTGTGGCTGCAAGTCGGAATGTGCTGCGTCCAAGCTTCTTTACACACAGAATGGCGCATTCTTTGTTATGCAAATAATTGTACTGAGATTTATCCAGTGGAGAAGGACTTTTTCATTAGGAAGGGATATGAGGAACTTGAGTTTGAAGAGTAATACCCAGGTTCTTGAATTGAACCTACATCTACATAGTTACAGTTCACTGCCTTAATGAGAAGACAATACTTACTGATACTTGAAATTTGGGGGTAATTTAACTGAGAGTTTAAAAAATTGGAGTGGGGCAAAAGTCGTCTTGCCATCTTAAGTGTCTTAGTCTCTTCTTGTCATGTCACATCAGAAAAATAGTTGTCTTTTCTTGTTTTGATAAGTGAAACTAATTTGTCAAATTATGTATAATATAATATTTTTCAGAGATGTAAAGCCTGATAATATGCTGCTGGATAAAGCTGGTCATTTAAAACTAGCAGATTTTGGTACTTGTATGAAGATGAATAAGGTTGGTATATTTAAACCTTGAATCTAGCACTGGTATTTGAGGAGAGCATCCAATGAATATTGTTCTTTGGGATGCCATCTGCTATTGATTGATTTAACTTTCTCTGGAGCTTAGCATTGTTGTGTTTGAGAACCTCACATCTGTTAACAAATTTAGCCTCACAGCATCCCTATGAAGTAGGGAGAAATTATCAGTTTTACAGATGGGATATTGAAGCATTAAGAGCCTTTCAGTCGCATAGGAATTCTGTGGCAGAGACATAAAAAGAACCCAAGTGTCTTGGTACTGCCTTAGTCATAAGAAAATCCTTCTATATCTGAGTGTGTATTAGTTTCCACAGTGTGTACAGTGGAAAATTAATTGTTGAGTTGTGCACCATAGTTTCAGTACCAAGAGAGGAAATAACATTTGTATTCTCTATTTTTACTGTTGGTTAGAAGGAGACTGCTAAAAGTACTGACACCTCTTAGTCTGAGATTGCAGTCCATATCTCTGTTATCAACAGGGAGAGTACATAACCCCTTCCCTCCATACCCCCAAGAACTTGGGAAAAAGAAGACTGTTTTTTCCAATGTGAGTGAATCTGAAATTCCTATGTTGTACGTTCTTGTTTTTTCTTTTCCCTCCTACCTCTGTTCCTCTTGTTGACCTAGACTGCAGAGTGAGATTCTTGTTTCATCTGCTTGAGGGGACTTAAGCTATTTAACAGTGGTAAAGAGGGGGAAACTAAAGCGAGAATTTAAGAGAATGGAGACTCAACCTCTATTCCCCCGTTCCCTCCCCCCCGCGCAAATGCAATACTCTAAATTAAATATTTTTGTTTCTCCTGTAAGGATGAGGAGGGGGAGTCCCCATCCTAAGTTTCTGAACTTCTTTCCCTCTTTCCCATTTCTAAATGATTTACTTCTCCTTAAGGTACACAACCTTTGATTACCTTATTTGCTGTAGGAAAGCAACTCCTATAGATGAGCCTGACAGATCCTAAAATGAGAGTTACTGTACATATAGTGCATAATGTCAAGGCAGACAAAAGCATACAATAAATTAGGAAATATTTTTGCCAGACTTTGATTTCTGTAGAACATTACGTGTATTTAATGACACATTTTATTTTATACTATGGAGCTGATTGTGTCCACAGGAGTCTTTACATGGACTTTAATGGCATACGTATCAGGCCCAGAGCGGCAGTATTCTTATTGATCATTTTAAAAAAGTTACATATGTTTGCCATCTAGCAGCCTCATCACAAATTTAAAAGAAAAGGTTGATTCTGCTGCAACTTTTTCAGTGTAAAGAATCAGGTTATTGAAGGACTTGTTGACAGCAAACCAGTGCAATGAGAAACATGAAAAGGAGCTCTCTTTAATTTGATGGAAGCATTTATATCTGCTAATGTGCTACTCAAAGCTCTGAAGAATCAAATCCATATTGTTCCTTAGAAAAATCTGAGGTCATGGCAGTGTCTCAGTGGTTGCATACTGACTATCTCCTTCATGTCTTTGGTTATCATGTTACTGAAGTAAAAAAAGAAATGAGATGAAGCAATTTCTGTGTTAATTGTCTGTGATGAAACAATCAGTATCCAAAGTTACTGTGCCCTTTATGTGCTTATTTGTCATAACTTCACGTGGCAAAAATATTTGTTGAGCAACCAGGTGAAAGAAATCTCAGAATTATTCTATTGGAATATGTCCTCATGAGGCCATAAAATAATAAATGATTTCCAAATCAAGTTTGCAAGCACAACAAATTTTTATTTTTTTTTGCTGTTCCCTACACAGTGGTGTTAGTTTCTGTGAGACAGTACCACGTACATCAACATATACTGGGGGAAAAACCTTGAAATGGGTGATCCTTGATAGATCACATGTAACTGATAAGCACATCTGTTAAATCTTTTCAGGAACACTTGAATGAAGAACTTTGTCTAGCTGCTTTATAATGCATAAATAAAAGGCACTAAGAGCTCCTTCAAATAAGTCCAGACTTGGGCAGTACGTGCGGGCAGTTCCTCATAATTGCATCAAATGGCTTTAGTGGAGTATGCTAGGCATGAATTTGGCCCTATATGTCAAGCTTAATTATGTTTAGACCTGCCACAGTTAGGTAATGATGAATTTTGATGAAAGGTGTTATCCTTGTTTTTATTTCTGAGCGGCAAAGTACCAAAAAAAAAAAAGACATCCATCCCCAATAAATAGACTTTAGCATATACTGGTGTTGCAGAGGCAATTCAGTGCCTGGAATACACTTAATTTCACTCAAAAAAAAATTGCATGTACAATACTGATTTTAAATTGGATATGTTAAGCAAAAATTAGGTATAAGCAACAGTTTTCCATTATGTAATTGCCTCTGCAAATCCCCTTTCTATGAATAGTGTGCCCTGTCCTATGGAGCCTAGAATCATTTCAGAACTGTATGACCAATAGAGAAGAGCAAGTGGGTGCTGACCAGGAATCCAGTATTCTAAATCACAGCCAAGAGACTGCCCTTAATTTGTCTGTTCTTTCTCCACTGGCACAAGTAGCCGTGGGACATTCCTTTCCGCCCTTGTCCCTTAGGCAGTTTGTCTACTTAGGATTTCAAGTTTTAATATTTAATTTTTTGTGGTTCTGTGGATTTTTTTCAGAGCAGTTTAATTGTTATTTAATAGCATTAAAATATATCTTTGGCAGATCTGGAGTTATGTGCTGCATTTAAAAGATATTTTTAGAATGATAAAATGCCCACCTCAGACCAACATTTTCAGAAATTTCCATTGTTTAGGAAAGGAGTATTCATCTAGATGATAAATATTCCCTTAAAATGTTGTGCAATTCCCATTCTCAATATATGAGTCTTACTGTTCTGTTTTCTTTGTAGGAAGGTATGGTACGATGTGATACAGCTGTTGGAACACCGGATTATATTTCTCCTGAAGTATTAAAATCCCAGGGGGGTGATGGTTACTATGGACGAGAATGTGACTGGTGGTCAGTTGGGGTCTTTTTGTATGAAATGCTTGTTGGTGAGTAACAAGGTCATCAATGTTTTATGAGTAAAATTAACTGCACTTGCTTCTTGACTTTATGTTAAAATCACATTATGCTGTTTCTCATGTACCTTAATTCAGAATTATCCTGCTTTACTGGTTGCCAGTAATTGTAGTATTTACAAAATATATTTGTGTTGTACGGAGGCATCAGCAATATTATATCAGTGGGCTTTTGTGGGTTAGTGTTGTTAATTTTGTTATTACTTTAAAGGAACTATTGGTAGAATTCCTTGCTTCTGATGTAGTTTTATTTCCCTCATTAGATATTGCTAAAACGTCCCTTCCAGATATAATTTATCAAAAGGTTATTTTTTTTCCCCCCACTTGTGGAATGTACCAAAATGCATCAAGTGTCAGGTATTTTCAAAGATGTTTTGCAAGGAAGCCTAGTTTGAATGATCCTATAAGATCTCAGTTCACCTTGCCTCCCATTTCAGATGAAACAAGTTGAATTATTTGCTGTATTAATACACTGGTATATTATTCAGAAACAGAATATAAAAATTCCAGCATATGGCACTTAATATAAGTTGACCCAGTGTTGCTGACTCCATTCTTGGTTATGGTTATGAGACCATTTTTTTTTAAAATGGGCAAACAAATTAATAAATTCACTTTCTCTTTCTCTTTGCAAGCATATACATCACAGGCTAAGGAAAAAAATTGAGAGCCCCTTGTTAAAATATTCTTAGCACTTCAGTGGTGGACACTCTAGAAACATTTTTAAGACTTCTCTCCTGAAGTCTTATTGAACATTAAGCACCCTAACAATCCTGTTTTGATTTGAATAAAATGAATCGGCACAAAATGTCCTTTTCACTAAATGGGATGCCTATATTAATAAGACTTGCATTATTGTGGTTAATGATGCAGCCAACTCAACATCTGAGCATATATATGTACCTATAATTATATATCAGTCATTTTGCCTATAATAGATTGTAGCAGTAGCCACCCACCAAAACTACTACTTTATCAAGCAAATAATTGAGCAAATAAATGAACTTTAAGTCATGGCAGGGTCAACTAACACAATCACTGGTGGACTGAGAGAAAGAAGGAATTCCATAATCGAGGTTCCAACAGCAAGAATTGACCATACTTGAAAATTCTTTAGAGCAGTTCATAAACTCTGGTATGTGAGCTTGTTGTCAGTGGTACCTGAACAACAAAAAATTTTGTTTCAATGCACAGTTGCAACATGCACAGCAGTGTGTCAGAAAACATCCTAGAAGCAAACTGTACTCTCCTGGCTGCTTTCAGCCATAAAGGTGAATAACATTCACTCACCATGCAAGCATGGTAGTTTTATTTAGTGGTGTGTTGTGCGCTGTGGCTATGCAGATAGGTGTCGTACTCTAATCTGGTGCACAGTTGGCTGGCTTTGTGTTAAGACTAACCTCTTGCTTGCATTGGGCCTCATAGGTTAAGCTACTAAGGTAAACTTGTGAAGTTCCATACCAGTCCACTAGAACGCCTCTTATCTAAAAAGATGGTTGCATACATGGCTGGTTCAGAGTGGCTCCAAAACCTGCAGTCACAGGGAGCCCTAAGACCAAAAGACTGTTATGCAGGAATTTTGCTGTAGAGCAGGAGCTCCTACTGTATTTCCCTGCCCTTCAGACCCAACAGCCTAACACTTGCAAGGCTGCAAGGCAGGAGGCAGATGGAAAATTCCCTCATCTCTATGCAGGGAAATCGGGAGGCAGGAGTGGTTGGTTGGGTCTGGTGGATAAAAGCCTGGCTATATAGAACTAAGGTGAGTTGCCTGGTTCTTCAGAAGCAGAACAGCTGGCTGTCTACAAATTGGAGCCTTCTCCCACCAGGGGGAACTACTGTGCAATTTGTTCAGCACTGCAGGTATCCAGAGGCACTGCTGAGGAGAAGAGACCTCCTGGAGCTGAAGCTGCATGATACCCAAATAAAGCTCCCATTCTTCTTTGAGTACTTGCTCATGTCGGTTCCATGCTAGGTATGCGTGTGCCGCATGCACAGTTGCTGGAGATTTTTTCCCCTTAATGGTATCTGTAGGACCAGCCCTAGTGCCCCCTGTAGCCACATACATGTGCCGGTATAAGGGGCACTGCTGGATCTGCACCCTCTCGGTTCCTTCTTACCACCTGTGATGGTTGCTTGGAATTACCTTCTTGCTCTTGCAAGGCTTTCCCAGTGGTTTGGACTCTAGTCTATTCTGCATAGTTTTTGTAGTTAGTGTTTTTAGTTATCAGTTAATATTAGTGTATACAGTGTAAATAGCAGTCCCAGTTGTCAAGAGACATTGGCCTAGGGACTGGACATGCCCTGGTCCTCAGGCTTCAAGCCGGGTACCTCCTGCAGCAAGCCCATGCCAATGAATGATCTGCGTTTGAGCTGTTTAAAGTACCTTGGGGAAGCTCACATTAAGGAGATCTGCAGGGGCTTCAGACTGTATTCAGATATTTGGATATTTGGTGTGAAGGCTTTGCTCATGGAGGCAGCCCTCAGACTGTCCTCGGAGTCGTGCCACTCCAAATCGGGGCCAAGCACTTCAACCTCCAAGTGAAGTGCTCCACTGGCACTATGCTGTTCCTGGCACCATTCTCCATTGCTGGTGCCGAGGAAGAAGCATAAGAAACAGCTTGCTGAGAGCGGGCACTCTCTGGTGCCAAAGAGGGACAAGCGGGGAGTAGCTGATGCAGTGAGACCCGTGCTGGGCCACACGTCTTTCCCCAGAGCCATGGTTGGCTCTGGTGACTCTGCCTAGGGCACCGAGCCCAGTCTGGGACCCATCTCCAACTCCTGAGAATGGTCATGGCACCTCGTGCCTGTGGACCCCCTTGACTCTGGAGGCATTCCTGGCTGCAAAGAATTTGAAGTCCCTCCCTCTACTGCCCACCCTCCAAAGCCACTTGCCAGCCAGGGCTACCAGGGATAGAGGGTTCAGGGTGTGGTGAGTTCCATTGCGACAGCAACCACTGTGGCACTTCCCAGAGGAAAGCCCTGCCACAGCGGTCCCTACCCCGGCGCCGGTTACCAATTTCCCGGCACCACCTGGTCTCCAAGGGAAGAGTCCTCTTTGGAATCCGAGGGGGAATCCTTCACCCTGCCGAAAAAGTACCGGTACCTGACATATGTACTGGACTTTGGTACAGACACTGCAGCTGGTGTTTGGCCATGGGGCCATTGGCCAGTGCATTGGCAATATTGGAACCTGTAGTCATACTTGGTGGTGTCCAAGAGATGAACCACTGTTTCATCCTGACTGGCACTGGACCCCAACTCTGGTACTTCAGTGACCCCAGCACCGAGGTCACTGAAGTAGCCCAAATGGAGGTGGTGCAGGTGGCAGAGGAAGGACCAGCCCTTCCTACTGTGCTAGCCTTTTTCTCATCTCCTGATGAGTCGGTTGTGTAGGTCCTAGTTACTGATTTCTGCCAGATGACTACGAGGCCCATCAAGAGCCCCTGAAACAGGTTGCTACAAACTTGGGGCTGGAAGCTGAGGAGCTAAAGGAGTCCACACATAGCCTGATTGATATCGTGGCTGCAGGGGATCCCTCCAGAATGGCCCTGCCAGTCAATGAGGTGCTGTTGGGGCTGGTAAGGGTGCTATGGCAGACCCCTTAGTCTCTGCCCCCTTCCTCAAAAAGGGCAGAGAACAAGTACTGTGTACTGGCTAGTGGGTTCAAATACATGTACTCACATTTCCTCCCTCCCCCTGGTGCTGTCAGTCTCAAATGAGTGGGACCCCAAAGAGCCCCACCCCAAAGAATAAAGAGGCTGGATCTGTTCAGGTGAAAGGTTTCTCTGGAGGAGTCTCTGCACCTTGAAGTCTTTAAACCATGATTTGAGGACTTCAGTAGCTCAGACATAAGTTAGGGGTTTGTTACAGGAGTTGATGGGTGAGATTCCGTGGCCTGCGTTCTGCAGGAGGTCAGATTAGACTATCATAATTGTCCCTTCTGACCATAATTCCATCTGTGATTCCGTGGGCAGCCTTTAGCTTCGTATCTCTAACTAGCAGGCGCTGCTGGGGAGGTATGATTTTAACCTGTGGGACTCAGTGCTCAAGTTTAGGGACTCCGTGCTGCTGGAGTCAAGGCAGGAGTTCATGGTCATCCTGGAGGAAAACAAGATGGAGGCTAGGGCCTTCCTCTAGGCAGTTCTGGATGCTGCTGACTCAGCGGCCAGAACTATGGAATCAGCGATCACCATGAGGCGCTGTTCATGGCTCCAGTCATCAGGCCTCTTGCATGAGGTGCAGCAGTCTGCCTAGGGTAACCTCCCTCTTTGAGGGTACCTCTCTGTTCTCTGAACAGATGGACTCCAAGCTTCATGACTTCAAAGACTCAAGGGCCATGCCTTGTTCCTGATGCCTCCAGGAAGCATTTCAGGCCTCAACAGCCTCAATGGGTTTTCGGGGCATGCAGGCGGGAACTCTAAAAAAGAAAAGGAAAGGGTTATAAGCATAGTCAGTCCCTGTCTTCTACCTCAGCTTCCCAGTCAGGCTCAAGTAGGTACCCGGTGGGACCAGGCAGGCCTTTTGAAGGCACGCCCGAGGATGACATACCAGTCTCAATTCAGGATCCATCCCCCATTTTGTTGTTGGACTGCCTATTGCGCTTTCGCCCTGTGTGGTCCTACGTAACATTGGACTGTGGGGTGCCCAGTACTGCAACAGTTTGTTAGATCCTGCAGTTTTCATCCACCCCTCCATCCTACCCCTCCAACACTGTCCCTCTTCAGGGACCTTTCTCACAAGCAGCATCTCATCCAGGAGGTACAAGCCCTCCTATGTCTAGGGGCTGTAGAGGAAGTTCCTTGAGGCTTGAGCAGGAAGGGGTTTTAGTCCTGATTTTTCCTAATCCCGAAGGCCAAAGGGGGCCTACTGCCCATCCTGGACCTGCATTGCCTCAACAAATATCTCAAGAAATTGAAGTTTGGCATGGTCTCCCTGGCCTCCATCATTCCCTTCCTGAATCCAGGAGACTGATACGTCACCCTCAATTTAAAGGACACTTATTTCCACATCTCCATGTTCCATGGACAGAAGATTCTTTAGGTTTGTGGTGGGCCAATGCCACTACCAATTCAATTTTCTTCCATTCGGTCTGTCAGCTGCCCCACAGGTTTTTTCAAAATGTATGGTGGTGGTTGCAGCCTATCTCAGATGTTGAAGTGTACAAGTCTACCCATTCCTCGATGATTGGCTGATCAAAGGCCACTTGTGGATTCTGGTTCAGCACAGCATTGGCATAGTACGGGCCACCTTTTGAGCACTAAATCTGTTAATAAGCACACAGAAATCAACATTGGTCTTGGTGTTGAGAATAGAGATTATTGGGACAGTGCTCAACTCCACCCAGGCCAAGGCCTACTTATTGAAGGCCAAGTTCCGAACAATGTCTGATCTAATCACCTGGGTTACAGTTCACCCACTTACAACCACCCTGGTGTGCCTCAAGCTATTAGATCATATGGCAGCGTATACCTAAGTGGTGCAGTATTTGTGGCTATGTCTCAGACCCGTATAGACATGGCTGGTGTCGGTCTACTCAATGGGCAGATACTGCTTGGATTTGTTTTTCAGAATTCCAATGCCCGTCTTCGCTTCTTTGACTTGGTGGAGAGAACCATGTTCTGTGATGAAGGGGTGCCTCTTGCTGCCCTGAATCTGACAGTAACCTGGGTTTCAGATGTGTCAGACCTAGGGTGGGGAACCCACCTTGGTAGACTCAGGATCCAGGGTTTTAGGACACAGGATGAACTCTCCCTGCATGTAAACATCGGGGAAGTCAGAACGATACGCTTGGCCTGCCAGGTGTTTTTTCCCCCCCAGCTCTCAGGCATGGTCGTGAAGGTCTTGACAGACAACGTAGCCTTGATGTTTTACATCAACAAGCAAGGGGGATCTTGATCCTCGGCTCTGAGTCAAGGCTTTCTGACTATGGGACTTCTCTATGAAGCACGCTATTCATCTTGAGGCCTCGCACCTCCCGGGAGACTGGAATGCATTGGCAAATCATCTCAGCAGATCCTTTTCCTCTCGCCACGAGTGGTCTCTTCACTCAGATGTCACCAGTGTTATCTTCCAGAAGTGGGGAACTCCCCAGGTGGACCTGTTAGTCACCAGGTAGAACAGGAAATGCCACTGGTTCTGTTCCGTGCACAGACTCAGTAAGGGCTCCCTTTCCTATGCCTTCCTGCTCTCATGGGCAGATGGCCTGCTGTACGCCTTCCCACTGATGGCCTGGGTTCACAAGGTTCTCCTAAAGATCAAGAGGGACAAGGCAAAGGTTATCATAATATCTCTAAAAGAAAAGGAGTACTTGTGGCACCTTAGAGACTAACAAATTTATTTGAGCATAAGCTTTCGTGAGCTACAGCTCACTTCATCGGATGCATTCAGTGGAAAATACAGAGGGGAGATTTATATACACGCACAGAGAACATGAAACAATGGGTTTTATCATACACACTGTAAGGAGGGTGATCACTTAAGATGAGCCATCACCAGCAGCGGGGGGCGGGAAAGGAGGAAAACCTTTCATGGTGACAAGCAAGGTAGGCTGTTTCCAGCAGTTAACAAGAACATCTGAGGAACAGTGGGGGGTGGGGTGGGGGGGAGAAATAACATGGGGAAATAGTTTTACTTTGTGTAATGACTCATCCATTCCCAGTCTCTATTCAAGCCTAAGTTAATTGTATCCAGTTTGCAAATTAATTCCAATTCAGCAGTCTCTTGTTGGAGTCTGTTTTTGAAGTTTTTTTTGTTGAAGGATAGCCACCCTCAGGTCTGTAATCGAGTGCCCGGAGAGACTGAAGTGTTCTCCAACTGGTTTTTGAACGTTATAATTCTTGACGTCTGATTTGTGTCCATTTATTCTTTTACGTAGAGACTGTCCAGTTTGACCAATGTACATGGCAGAGGGGCATTGCTGGCACATGATGGCATATATCACATTGGTAGATGCGCAGGTGAACGAGCCTCTGATAGCGTGGCTGATGTGATTAGGCCCTATCAGAGGCTCGTTCACCTGCGCATCTACCAATGTGATATATGCCATCATGTGCCAGCAATGCCCCTCTGCCATGTACATTGGTCAAACTGGACAGTCTCTACGTAAAAGAATAAATGGACACAAATCAGACGTCAAGAATTATAACGTTCAAAAACCAGTTGGAGAACACTTCAATCTCTCCGGTCACTCGATTACAGACCTGAGGGTGGCTATCCTTCAACAAAAAAGCTTCAAAAACAGACTCCAACGAGAGACTGCTGAATTGGAATTAATTTGCAAACTGGATACAATTAACTTAGGCTTGAATAGAGACTGGGAATGGATGAGTCATTACACAAAGTAAAACTATTTCCCCATGTTATTTCTCCCCCCCACCCCACCCCCCACTGTTCCTCTGATATTCTTGTTAACTGCTGGAAATAGCCTACCTTGCTTGTCACCATGAAAGGTTTTCCTCCTTTCCCCCCCCCCCTGCTGCTGGTGATGGCTCATCTTAAGTGATCACTCTCCCTACAGTGTGTATGATAAACCCATTGTTTCATGTTCTCTGTGTGTGTATATAAATCTCCCCTCTGTATTTTCCACCAAATGCATCCGATGAAGTGAGCTGTAGCTCACGAAAGCTTATGCTCAAATAAATTTTAGTCTCTAAGGTGCCACAAGTACTCCTTTTCTTTTTGCGAATACAGACTAACACAGCTGCTACTCTGAAACCTGTCATAATATCTCTGCTAGCATTGATTCGGCATCCTTCTGGACCTCTCGGTGGCAGCTCCACTAGCGCTCGCACCCCATCTGGACTTGATTTTGGAAGACCACAGCTGGTTGCTTCACCTAAACCTTATCTCCCTATACCTGATGGCTTGGCTAGTGCATCACTGAACCCTGAGGAGCAAGACTGCTTGAATCAAGTTCAGCAAGTCTTGCTAGGTAACAGAAAGCCAAGTAGGTAGTCTTGGTGGATGGTTAAGTAGAAACGTTTCACTTTTTGGACCTCAACATGGAATCTTTCTCCATCTTGGTCTTCTGTGTAGTCCATCTTGAATTATCTGCTCTACCTGAAACATCAAGGTCTGGCTCTATCGTCTGTTAATGTTCACTTGGCAGCCATCTCCGCCTTCCAACCTTCTGTACAGGGCAGATCAGTTTGCTCGCACAAGATGAGGATCGGGTTCCTCAAGGGCTTGGAAGACGCTGCACGCAGGTTCGTGACCCGATTTTTCCATGGGACTTAAACCTGGTCCTGTCAAAGCTCACGGGGGGTTCAGCTTCAAACTGTTGTCATCTTGTTCCTTACTGCTCCTTTCTTGGAAGGTTGCCTTCCTAGTGTTGATCACTTTGGCCAGAAGGGTCTCCGAGATCAAAACCCTGACATCAGAATCCCCTTATACAATGTTCTTCAAGGACAAGGTTCAGGTGCAGTCGCACCTGGCTTTCCTCTCGAAGGTGATGTCACAATTCCATAACAACCAGGACATTTTTCTGCCAGTTTTCTTTCCAAAGCCCCACAGCACTGATGAGGAACATCTGTTTCATATGTTAGATGTTAGGCGCACCCTGGTCTTCTATATTGAGAGGACTAAGCCCTTCTGCAAGTCTACACAACTCTTTGTAGCAGTAGTGAAAAGGATGAAAGGACTAACGGTGTCATCCCAAAGACTCTCATCCTGGATAACTGTTTGCATCCGAGCTTGCTACGAGTATGCAAAGGTTCTGCCTCTGGCCATATGATCGCTCATTCCATGAGAGCCCAGGCTTTGTCAGCAGTGTTCCTCACACAGATACCAATCCAGGACATCTGCAGAGCTGCAACATGGTAGTCTGTTCATACCTTCACATCCCACTACGCCTTCATGAAACAGGCCCGTGACGATGCCAGTTTCAGGAGAGCAATGCTGCAATCAGCAAGTCCATGAACTCTGAGCCCGGGGGTATTGCTTGTGAGTTCCCATGCATGGAATGGACATGAGCAAGCACTCGAAGAAGAAAAAATGGTTGTTAACCTTTTGTAACTGTTGTTCTCAAGATGTGTTTCTCATGTCCATTCCATGACCTGCCCTTCTATTCCTCTATCGGAGTTACTGGCAAGAAGGAACTGAGAGATTACAGAGCCCTGGTATGTTTGCAGAGATTGCAGAAACCCTAGGGCTGGTCCCACGGATACCACTAAGGAAAAAAAAATGTCCGGCAACTGTGCAAGTGAGTTGTAAACACCTACCATAGAATGAATATGAGCAACACATCTCAAAGAACAGCAGTTACAAAAAGTTAGTAACTGTTTTTTTCCAGCCAGGACTCCCCACACTTGTCTACCTTTTTTAGGTCCCTCTCCCCACACTTTTACATACACTTCTCATTAATGGCATTTTTAAAATTTTCTCCAAGAGCTATTCAAAATGTTATGTTTTTCTTGATTTCCATTTTGTAAAAATGGAAGCAAGGCAAACTCTGGCTCGTGTTCAACAATAATCCAAGTAACGGCAGGAATGTCAAAGTTGAATTAGAAAAATTAAGTCAAGCCATTCAATGAAGATCAGCTGCATACCAACATATAGCAAGGCATGTTGTGACAAATTTGTTTCTTGTAATTTGAGTAACACGAAAGACGGATAATAATGGGATCTTCACTGTGTTTTGTTTTGAGGCATTGTCTGAAAACCTTAGATGCTTTAAAAGGATGTTATAATCAAATGTTTAAGGTTCCGTAGGCATTTGTTTTACTATAGAGCCTGGAAATACTTATTTGATACCTATTAAGATTGAAACTGTGCACAAAAAGTAGAAACTTTCGCATTGTATGTCAAACATCAAGTTTTTAAGAAAGTGGTGTGCTATAGAACTCAAATATGGGGACTATTAGTAGATATTTTTATTAAAGAAGAATGTATGCACTTTTAATTGTGTATGGGCACTGAGAGCCTTCAAAGGCACAGTGTATGATAAAGAAATAAATGTTCTAAATTAAAACTTCCACTACTTTTGATATTTACATTATGTTAAGTTAATTTTTGTACTGCTGTTTCTTCAGGTGATACACCTTTTTATGCGGATTCCTTGGTTGGAACATATAGTAAGATTATGAACCATAAGAACTCTCTTACCTTCCCTGATGATAATGATATCTCTAAAGATGCAAAAAACCTTATATGTGCCTTCTTAACTGACAGGTAAAATAGCTCAAAGTTTTATTCAGAATTTTAATAAGTTTTTGTTAATAACATTTTCTTCTCTTGTGACCAGAACAAAAAAAAGCATTTTGTGTATACATGATTTTCTAGTGGTATTCTAAACTGTTGAACAGTATCAGAAACATCCATTGTTCTGACCTTTTATGTAGTATATTTCTTTTACCATATAGACACTGTCACAGATGTGAGGCCAGTTGTACCTTCTGTCCTTTTTCTTGTCTCTGAGTGCACCTCCATTAGGTTTGTTTACTTCCATTTTTTTTCTTTTCTCCCCTTCTTCTGCCCTCCACCTCTCTTTACCTTTCTTGGGCTGGAATCTCAGAATTCTCCCCTTATTTGACTAGGATACCTGTACACTGCTGTGTGTATTTCAGCTGCATATCATCACTCCATAGGCCTGACTAGGTTTCAGGCATCTGCATTTCCTCCGTTTGGGAACCTGTGAATAGTCATATTGACCAAAGCCTTAAAACAGACTATTTTTGTTTACTAGTTGGAACAAAATATTACAGAAAAAAAGCTTTTAAAACAGACAGTCTGCATATTTAGTTTCATCTAATCTTATTCTTCACTATAAGCTTAGATATGCTTTTCTTTTAAGTTACAAGAACCAACTCACATGCTCTTAAAAAGTAAAGATCCTTTGTGTGTGTGTGTGTGTGTGTGTGTGTGTGATTCTGATTCCCCAGGTGATAAGGGCAATGGAACCAGAGAACTTTGTTGGTTCAGTTGCCAGGATCTCAAATGATATTCCACTCTCATCAATAGGGCTTGCAAATAAAAATAGACTTGAAATGTCAATTTGGCATTCCTATCTTAACTTTGCATTTATTTCAGTTTGTACACATGAGAATTGTTTTTCATCATGGAAACTTTTAAATTGCTAATTTGACATAGCACTTGCTACATTGATAAATGGAAGTTGCTTGATTTTAGAGTAAATTAATAACGCTTAAAAACAGAATTACATGCTTACCTGGGAACTAACTGAAAATATAGTTGGGAAATCAATCTTTTAAATTCCCTAAAAAGACAATAGGAAAGTTAATTCTGGACATTTCAAATTCAGTGTGGGATTTTGAGAGCATGGGGTTAAATGTTATCCAGACTCCAACAGTGTAAGCA
Organism: Dermochelys coriacea; assembly: GCF_009764565.3. Classification (NCBI taxonomy): domain Eukaryota; kingdom Metazoa; phylum Chordata; order Testudines; family Dermochelyidae; genus Dermochelys; species Dermochelys coriacea. The sequence goes on from NC_050069.1 coordinate 84,544,569, forward strand.
AATATCTAGGTGAGTATACGGCAAGAGAAGAGAGAATCCTAATTTTTAAATACAATTTTCTCTTACTTCAGAACTTTTTAGATTATTATAAGGGTAACATTTTATTTTATGATAGTCTGGTGGACTACAAAAAATCTAATTTTAATAATTTCAATTTTAGAGTGAACATTTTATGTGGAGTACCAGTGTTAGTTTTTATCCTTGCCTTTACCTCTTCCCTAATATTGTTGTCTGTTTCTCTTCCTCTTATTTCATCTTTCAGTTTGTCGTTTTTTTCTTTGTCTTGCCTTCTCAATCCTTTTCCCTCTCCCCTCTTTTTATTGTTTTCTTTTTTACCTGTCTTTTTCATTTTCTTTTGCATTGTAGCAAAGTAGCAGTGGTCTGCACATGCAAATGCTACATAGGAAAGTTGACTGAGTCATATGGAGCAGTGTTATTGATTGGTTGGTTCTGCTCTTTCTGAAAGTGTGTGAATGCTGTCAGTGAATACTGTTTACTGTTTATATCGTAAAGAACTTGGACAAGAGATGATGCTGATTTTCCTCTCACCTACAGCAAATGAAACTGACTTTTATGGGGTTACTGATTTACAACAATGGAAATGAGAGGATAATTGGGCCCAGTTTCTTAAATTAAAGGGACACTTCTTTAGCTGCAAATTTGATAGCATAAGACCTTGTCTACATTTAAAAGTTTATTTTGTATGCCCAAAGGCGTGAATTTAAATGAATATAATTGTATCAGTATAACATCTCCTTTTAGGTACTCTAATTGTAGAATAAGAGTGGAGTTGGTTGGTTAGTTTTTTTTAGCTTATGTCACTTATAACTAAACCAAAAATGCCATAGTTATACCTGAATGAGAGTCCATATATATGGGGGTGGGTGGGGAAAGGGAGCGATCTTATACAGATAAGACTATATCAGTATAACTGGTAAAACTTTCCTGTGGTAGACAAGACCTAAGACCAGATTGCATTATGGGATGAAGGGAAGAAACGCCATGATCCTACTTGTGCTGGTATAGGGCATTCCGTGTTACAACTTCAGAGAAACTAGAGTTTTTATACTGCCCTTAGTTGGCAGATGTAGACTTACTTCTAAACTCTAGGATACTTGAACTCGTTAAAAGAAAGGAAAAATCTTACATGGTGTTTTTTTGTTTGTTTTTAAACATTTTATTTACAGGGAAGTGAGGTTAGGACGAAATGGTGTAGAAGAAATCAAACGACACCTCTTCTTCAAAAATGATCAGTGGGCTTGGGAAACTCTTAGAGACAGTGAGTAGTTCTTTGTACTGAAGCAGTAATATTCTCTTATTTACATGGTGTATCAGCAAAAGGGCTGTCACCTGTCTGTTCTAATGGAAGGCTTTTTTCTCTTTAAGTACTGAATTAATGTAATTAACATTTTGTTCCATATTTTGCTAAGAGACAAGTCTGTTTAGATTTCCCACACAGTTCAAGATTTACTTCAGTCTTTTTTTTTTCTGTTAGCAAATGCTGAGACCAGATCAGTTTCTTAGCAATATTGTCTTCTGTATTTATTATTCCTTAATTCATAATGATATCATAAGCTTCTGGAGGGTAAGTGACAATAGAAAGTTTTGACATGGAATTAAACTGTCTTAGAAGTTTGTGGTACAGAATGCATCTGCCTGCTTGCTTATTGGTTTGAGCCATAGAAAGCATATTATCACTGTGCTCCATGAACTATATTTTTAAGCACAATGTTTGTCTGAGTTATCTGAAAAATTCTTCTCTTGGTCATCACACAGTGGAGGTCAACTGGTAACTTCTTGCTAATCTTGTCTCACTTTGAAAGCCTGGGAGCTGGAGGCAAAGTTTTCAGTATAGGGTCATTCAACTCTTGCATTCTTTCTCCCACGGGTCTGACAAAACCACATCAGTTTAACCTTTAGAACACAGTGTAAAGCCTGTTTGTTCAGGTTTATGCCTGGGAGGGTAGTGCTGTGGATTATTTATTTTTATAGCTTGATTCAGGGTTGAATCTCCATCTTTATTTTTATAAAGATTATTTAAATTTTTTTCATAAAGCAAACTCACAAGGATAAAACTTTTTGTATAAGGTAAGAACTGTGCAGTCACATTTTTTTCAGAGTGCGTGGTATGAGGTCATGCTCATCAAGCCCAAGGAAGTAGATTTTTACGGGAGAGGGTAATGGCTGGTATTGATATAGTTCAGTGTTCTTTGAGTATATGTCAGCGTGGATCCCATTCTAGGTGTGCATATACCTCATGTGCCCAAGATTGGATTCTTTTGAATAGCAATGTCCATTGGAACTGTGCATGCGCCTTGAGCCTCTTCATGCTCTGGTGTGATGGCATAAAGGGTGGAGCGGTTTTGAGCCTTACTATCTCTGGCTTGTATCTAAGCTACCATTACCTCTTAGTTCTTTGGTCAGTTCCTCTTTGTTAGAACAAGGTCTAACATATTTTCCCAGTGTTGGGTGCAAAACTTTTTGAGTTAGGAAATTGTCATCTATAATGTTTAGAAATTCCAAGAATGTTTTAGTATTGGCACATGTCACTCAAATTGAAGGACCCACATGATTGCACAGGTTTTTTTCCCCTTATAGACGGGAAGAAAGTGCTCATATCCTGTTCCCTAGTGTGATTTGGTGGTCTGTAGCAGACACCAACTAATAGCTCATCTTATGCTTTATCTGTTAGGACATTGATCCATAAACATTCAAGATCATTTTCTTCCAAGTTCTTAGTGACTTGGAAACAAGTAATCCCATTTTTGATGTAGAGAGCCACCCCAACCCCCCCCCCCTTTGCCCCCTCTATACTTCCTAAATAGATTATAACCTTTGATTTTAACATCCAGTCATGTGAATCATCACACCAGATTTAAGTAATACAAACTAGATCAAATTTATGCTCATGAACAATTCCTCTTGTTTGCCACCCAGGCTCCTAGTGTTAGTTTGTAGGTAATTCAGGAATTTCTTCTCCATGTCCTTTGGGCTTTTGACTAAATTTGTTCTCAACATATTGATTTTGTGCTAACTGAGTGCTCGTATCTTCCCTCTTTTTACCCTCCTCTTTGCTATTAGTTTAACCCCCTGCAGACTACTCTAGCCAGCCTGTCCACAAGGAGATTGGTCCCTCTTTTACTGAAGTGGAGGCCATCCAGACAACAGTCCCCAAACTTTGGAGGGATGCCTCCCCCGCTCCCCTCCACACCTGCCTGCTTGGGCATTTCCAATGCATGCCTCCTATCCACCCTCTTTCCTTGTTCCTCTTTAGGGACTCTTCTCATGAGAGCCTGTTTAAGTGTTGTGTGTAGGAGCTGTAGAAGACATAGTGCAAGAGCACAGGGAAGAGGCTTCTACTCCTGATATTTTCTTATCCTGAAGACAAGTTTTTTTTTGTTCTATCCTAGACCTGAGGAGACTGAACAAATACAAATGCTGCCTCAGAATCAGGATGGTAACACTTTCTAATTCCATCACTTCATGCTCAAGAACTGTGTGCAACTCTTGACTTGCAAGATGTATATTTCCATGTAGCCTCCATCTGGCCCAGTCGTAACCAGCACAAGGTATTGCCATTTGGACTCACCACAACTTTGAAAGTCTTCACAAAGTGCCTATCAGTAATAGTGACATGTCTCAGAAGAAGGGGCATTCGCTGTTACCTTTACCTGGAGGATTGGCTGCTCAAGGGAAGATCCTAGCAAGAGATGGCGGCAAGCTTGGAATTATGCCATCTCCCTGTTATCTCAATTGAGCATCCTGGTGAACTACAAAAAATCATTTCTTTTGCCACTGTAGATGATCGAGTTCATAGGAGCCTTTGTTGACTCCAGGTCGATGAAGGCGTACCTTCCCGAAGATAGTCAGCATACCTGCCTGTCAGTGCAATCACTGGGGCTCAAGAAAGACTCAAACGTGACCACATGTGTCTGGGACTGTTAGGCTATCTGTCAGTGTGCATATATGTGATGCCACTTGCCAGATTTCACCTGTGACTGCTCCGACTTTGGCTCATATTGGTTTGTTCCTCTGTGAACACCAAATGAGCAAGAAGATCATGATTCCACCTCACATTGTTGCTGAACTGGGATGGTGGACGGAACCCACAAACGTGTGGAAGGGTACTGCTCTTCTGCCACCTCTCTGACAAGGACTTTAATCGTGGATGCCTCAGGGACAGGTTGGGGAGCCAACCTGGGTCACTTACAAATGCAAAGGATCTAGTCTCCAGAAAACAAGGAGCTCCACATCAACGTTCTGGACCTCAGAGACATCAGGGTAGCATCCATGACACTTTTATCTGTTCTTCAAAATTCCACAGTGCATGTCCTGGCAGATGACACCTCTGACATGCTCTGGATAAACAAGCCAGGAGGCACAAGCCTCTCTCTCCTCTGTCTGGAAGATATGAAACCCAAGCAATGGTGCCACCCATACAAGTTTACCCCCATGGCTTTTCACTTCCCATGAGTTAACTTGGTAGACTTCCTGAGTAGACCATCTGTAATTTCTCTGGAGTGGTCACTGCAGATGTCCATCAGAGGTCTGATATTCCTTTGTTACAGTACCTATTTCCCACCAATGATTAGAACTATTCCAGACCATGCCTGAGTCTGGGCTTGATACCAGATGCCTCCTTCTTCAGTAGTCCCAAGGCCTCCTATATGCCTTTCCACTGATTTTTCTGATATTCTGGGTGAGTTCCAAAATCTGAGGAGAAAAAGCCACTAATGGTCTCCTAGCTGGCCTGATGGGATAGGAACGTGGATTCTGCTCCCAATGCTTGAGGCCCTGGGTTCAAATCCCCATCTGGCTGTGGTAGGGGAGTGAAAATTTTTGTACCTAGAATCTATTAATGTAAGCTCCATACTGGCGGAGGCAGTTTTGGATGACAGATCTGTTACAGATATACGTTTAGTTTCTGGACTGCCTGCACCTGATCTTCCAACACTATTGACAACTACTGTCATGACCCGCTGTCTCAAACTTGGGTCTGCAGGGTTAATGGGAGTGGCCACACTCCAAACCTCCACCTGATAGCCTACTGACAACTGCTTACCTAGGATCCATGAAACCCAGCCCCAGTTTGAGGCTCTGCCCCGGTGTCCTATTGGCAGGGTCCCAGAGCTGCTGGCCGTACTTAAGCCAACAGCAGGATCAGGAAGCTGTTTAAACAACTGGGCTTCACCGTCTCCCAGACAGTGTGCCATCTGCTTCTTGCTCCCCGCCTTGATTTTTTTTTTTTTTTCAGCATCCTGACCCGGCTTGACTCCTGGCATCTGACTTGTGGTTCCTGATCTCCAGTTTTTTCTCCAGCCTCTAACCTCCTAGTATCCTGAGCCAGCCTGACTCTGGTTACTGACTCGTGGTTCTGATCTCAAGTTTGTCTCTTGCTTCTGATGCCTGTATCCTGACTTTTGACTTCTGTCTCATGACTATGGACTCTGGCTCTGATCATTAGGTCTGGCTGCGACAGCTACTCTATCCAAACCCAAGGTCACTGCACCTGATTGTGTGGGTTATTGGCTGGTTGATACCCCAGACAAGGGCTGCTCTATGCAGGTCCAGAAAATCCTGATACAAAACAGGAAAATGTCAGCCAGAAAAACTTACTCTTCTAAATGGAAGACATTTTCAATGTGGGCACATCAACGTGGTCTGGATTCAGTTCAGGTCTTGATACTGGAGATCTTTGACTATTTGTTGCTCTTGAAGAAGGTTGGCCTTTCATTCAGTTCTGTTAAGATCCACTTTGCAATAATTTTACTTTTCATTCACTTATACGGTTCTCTCTCTTCTCATCTGACCGTATCAGAGTTCCTCCATGGGAATAAATACTTACCAACTGGGTGAAGAATTTATTCCTGCCTGGGAGCTCAACCAAATTTTCCCAAGCCTCATGGAACTTCTCAGAATGCTCCTGACAACCACATGCACTGAAGTTCATCTTCCTCGTGGCTATTACTTTGGCCAGAAGAGTGTGTGAGCTTCTGGCACTTACGCTGAGCTCCTGTATACAATACCCCACAGAGACAAGGTGGTGCAAGATCTCATCTGAAATTCATTCCCAAGGTGGTCTCAGATTTTCATCTAAACCAGTTAATCAACCTCCCTTTCTTTTTCCTGAAACCATACTAGGCACTAGGAGAAAAGAAATTGCCTATACAGTAGAACATCGGAGATACAAACACCTTGGGAATGGAGGTTATTCGTAACTCTAAAATGTTCGTAACTTTGAACAAAACATTGTTTGTTTTATTCAAAAGTTTACAACCGAACGTTGATTTAATATAGTTTTGAAACTTTACTGTGCACAAGAAAAATGCTACATTCCTTTTTATTTTAGTAGTTTAGGTTTAACACAGTATTTGCTTTTTTCCTTCTCTGCTGCCTGATTGTGTACTTCCAGTTCCAAATGAAGTGTATGGCTGACGTGTCAGTTTGTAACTCTGGTGTTCATAACGCTGAGGTTCTACTGTACTAACTGTGTCCAGGACTTCGCTTTATTATATTGAGAGGACCAAACTGTGGCCCTGTCTATTTCTCATTATAGCCAGGCGTTCTAAAATTCAGGCCATCTCATCAAGATGACTTTCAAAATGGATACACAAAGAATCTCCTCATGTTACCAGTTGGCTGGTATACCTCTCCCACCATATATCAGACTCACTCCACCAAAGCTCAGGCTGCATCATTGCCTGCATCAGAAATGTACAAGTATCAGATATCTGCAAAGCAATGATGTAGAGTAACCCACGGACTTCTGTCAGACATCTTTTGCTTGTGCTTAGCTGGTAGAGCAGTAGTAATATCACTATTCAAGTGATTTAGCTGGAACTTCTCATTACCACCTTCCTAGAGGGATACTGCTTGCCAGTTGCTTACCTGGAATCCATACTTGACACATACTCAAAAATAAAGGAAGGTTATTTACCCTACAGTAACTGTGGTTCTTTGAGATGTTGTTGGCAGTGTGGATCCAATGACCTGTGGGAGCTCCCCTCCCATTCCTGCTTTTGGAGCCTTCAGTTATCACAGGGTCTGAGTTGTGAGGGAACTGTGGGAGGTTGGTGGCTGGCTCACTCTTTATGCCCTCATTTGGGAGTATGAGGGTGTATATGTATAGGCTCCCACTCCACCAATGGACTTTGCTATTCAGAAGACTCCGATTGAACATGTATGCGTACCTAAGGATAAGTAACCATTCTTTTCTTTACGGCTGGTGCAAATGGTTGCCCACAAAGGGGCTTGTGGCAAGACCAAAGGATGCGTGATTATAAGGCATGAGAGTAACTATATCTCCTTGTTATAGAAATAGTTTTAAAAACAATTAAAACACTTTTAGTTTTGATTTGAACCCAAAATAAACTTTTTTTCTTGAAAGAACAGGAACAGTGTAAGTGCATGTGATAAATGAATAGATATGAATGCAAAAATTGTCTGCCGAATGCCAGCCTTTGTAAAACCAACAAAGTTCTTCAGAGTTATTGAAAATATGGGGCTTTTGTTTATCATAGATTCATAGATTCATAGATACTAAGGTCAGAAGGGACCACTCTGATCATCTAGTCCGACCTCCTGCACAGCGCAGGCCACAGAATGTCACCCACCACTCCTATGAAAAACCTCACCCATGTCTGAGCTATTGAAGTCCTCAAATCATGGTTCAAAACTTCAAGGAGCAGAGAAGCCTCCCTCCAGTCAACCATGCCCCATGCTACAGAGGAAGGCGAAAAACCTCCAGGGCCTCTCCAATCTGCCCTGGAGGAAAATTCCTTCCCGACCCCAAATATGGCAATCAGCTAAACCCTGAGCATATGGGCAAGATTCACCAGCCAGATACCCAGGAAAGAATTTTCTATAGTAACTCAGATCCCATCCATCTAATATCCCATCTCAGGGGATTTGGCCTATTTACCCTGAATATTTAAAGATCAGTTACTTACCAAAATCCCATTATCCCATCATACCATCTCCTCCATAAACTTATCGAGTAGAATCTTAAAACCAGATAGATCTTTTGCCCCCACTGCTTCCCTTGGAAGGTTATTCCAAAACTTCACTCCTCTGATGGTTAAAAACCTTCGTCTGATTTCAAGTCTAAACTTCCTGGTGGCCAGTTTATACCCATTTGTTCTTGTGTCCACATTGGTGCTGAGCTGAAATAATTCCTCTCCCTCTCCTGTATTTATCCCTCTGATATATTTATAGAGAGCAATCATATCTCCCCTCAACCTTCTTTTAGTTAGGCTAAACAAGCCAAGCTCCTTAAGTCTCCTTTCATAAGACAAGTTTTCCATTCCTCGGATCATCCTAGTAGCCCTTCTCTGTACCTGCTCCAGTTTGAATTCATCCTTTTTAAACATGGGAGACCAGAACTGCACACAGTATTCTAGGTGAGGTCTCACCAGTGCCTTGTATAACGGTACTAAAACCTCCTTATCCCTACTGGAAATGCCTCTCCTGATGCATCCCAAAACCGCATTAGCTTTTTTCACAGCCATATCACATTGGCAGCTCATAGTCATCCTATGATCAACCAATACTCCAAGGTCCTTCTCCTCTTCCGTTACTTCTAAATTATCCTTAACCTCTTGGAGAATTGAGGGCCAGATTCTCTGCTGCCCAGAATTTTGATCCACTCAGTGGGGAATGCTCTAAACCAGGGGTCTAAAACGCAATTTGTCTTAGGGCCAGTGCCAGTCCTCAAATCCTCACAGTGAGCCAATAATGTCACTGAAGATGGTGTTCAGAAAAGAAAACGTTTATATTGTATTTTTTATTTTGAATTTATTAGAAATAATAAAGCTGTCCTACAACTTTATACAATTCTTTGCTTGCCAGAGAGTTTTTAGCGTTTGCCAGACACCTGGCAATGCTTCAGTTCCGTCAGTTTGTTGATGTTTGGCCTCCGTGACTGAGCAGTTGAAACTTTCAGGATTGCAGCAAGGTGTGCCTCAGATAGTTGTGTTTGGTATTTTGACTTGTTTATATTCATTGTGGGAAAAAAGTGATGCTGCCTCCATGGCTGACTCTGCCTGGCAGCTAATGTTATATATATATATAATCTGTCCTTCTCCCAGCCAATGGGAGCTGCGGGGGGTGGCGCCTATAGCGGACATTGCTGGCAACTGCCTGCCTGCGTCTCTCCTCCCCGAGCCACAGTGGGGAGTTCTTGGGGCCGCAGGTGGCCCGCGGGCCAGGAGTTTGAGACCCCTGCTCTAAACTTCCTTGCTCGTAGTCTCCAAACAGACTTTGTCAGTTGGGAATTGAGTAGGACGTGCTCTTATCAAGCCCCCTTCTGTCTCTGTATGTCCCTGACATGCCCTCTGATCCATGGCTGAGTAGGGAAAGATGGGTAGTGCAGGAACCAAGTATGCTTGCTCTGCTCCAACTGAGAACTCATCGACACCAACAACGTTCTCAGCTGGTCAAATCTGGCTTCTTTCTGCCTCTCTTTTACTGCCAGAGTGACACAAAGGAGCCAGAATACACAAGAGAATCTGGCACTAAAGAACTTACTGATTCTTCACTGGTCTTGACTTCAGTTTTTGTTTCTGAACTCCTCTATTGACTTTTCATGATGTCCATGGTTAACTTGACAGATCTAAGTTGAGGCCCTGATCCTATGTATTACATAGCACAAAAGTGAACTGCTGTAACTGTAGAGTAGCCTACTGAATCTGCATTGTCCCATACACTATGGGATCAGGACCTACATTTGTTCAGATGATTACTGTCACATCCGTCCACCTACTGACACACACAAATCCCTAAATGTCGAGTCATGACTATTTAAAATAACACAAAAATTATTGACTGTAAGGCTGTAACAGAAGGGACAATTCTAATATTGATAACATTTACATTTGTCATTCAGCTGGTTATCATATGAGTGGAATAATAATTTTATTTTATTGTAGCTGTAGCACCAGTTGTTCCTGATTTAAGTAGTGATATTGACACTAGTAACTTTGATGATTTGGAAGAAGACAAGGGAGAGGAAGAAACATTCCCTGTACCAAAAGCATTTGTTGGCAACCAGCTACCTTTTGTAGGATTTACATACTACAGCAACCATCAGTAAGTATGTAGGAAACAAACTAATGTTATGTACTATCATCAAGTTTTGTATTTTTGATTCTTATCTACATATTTTTGTGTACACACATGCAAGCGCGTGCTTGCTCTCTCTCTCTCTCTGTATATTTAGATAATAGACTGTTTAAAAGGAAAAATTCTAGAGTGTCATAATTTGTGGTATTTATATGAAAATGGTCCCACTGCTAGACGTTAGTGTTTTAAAATGTTACAGGCATTTTGTAATCGGGTCAGTGTTACTGATTCTGAATTAACCATACATATAGGCACCTTGTTATAAATATAAAGGGAACGGTAACAACCTTTATGTATGTAGTAATATAACCTTTTTTTTTTTTTTTTTTTTTTTTTTTTGCCAAAGGTACAGAATTACTTACCTGCTAGGGGTTAATTAGTTTAATTAACCTAGTTGGCACCTGACCAGAAGAACCAATGGGAAAGGAAGATGCTTTTAAATTTGGGGGTGGGAATGGGGTTTGTTTGGGCTTTTTGTATGTGTGTTTAAAAAAAAAGTAGGTAATGCAGCTATTACTAAAATAATATATTTAAAATTACAAAAATTGTAAGTAATAGTAAAAAAAAACACATTAAATTAATTTTTAGCTTGTAAATTTTTTTATGCCAAAAGAGAGGTTTATTTTTGTTTTGTAATTTTAAAACACATACACACAATTTTTTGAGGCTTAATTTTAAACTTTATTACCCTATAAAATTACCTTTTATTTTAATTTTACAGAGGTGTGTTTTTACCTTTTTTTAATAATAAAGTGGGTTTTTTTTTGTTTTTTGTTTTTGTTTTTTTTAATTTTAAAACTGGATTGGTTTTTAGTGTTCTAAAAACCCAGGGTTTGGTTTGTGCTTACCTTGTTTACCTATTTGGTTGGTATATTATCTTTAAGCCTTCCCAAAAAATGGGGTAAAAGGGCTTGGGGGAATATTTTGGGGGGGGGGGTGGATATGCCAAAAGAAAGGTTTATTCCTGTTTTGTAACTTTAAAGTTAAGCCTTAAAAAAAAATCTCCTGTTTTAAATCTTTTTATTACCCTGTAAACTTATCTTTTATTTTAATTTTACAGAGGTATTTTTTTTCTTTTTTTAATAATAGTTGTGGGTTTTTGTTTTTGTTTTTTTTTTAAATTTTAATACCTAATTGTTTTTTAGTGTCCTAAAAACCCCACGGTCTGGTCTGTGCTCACCTTGTTAACCTATCTGGTTGGTATATTATTCTCAAGCCTCCCCAAAAAAGAGGGTAAAGGGGTTTGGGGGGATAGGGTTCCAAGTGGCCCTTCCCTAAATGTTTGTTTAAATCACTTGGTGGTGGCAGCAATACTGTCCAAGGACAAAAAATTTGTGCCTTGGAAAAGTTTTTAACCTAAGCTGATAAAATATAAACTTAGGGGGTCTTTCATGTGGGTCCCCACATCTGTACCCCAAAGTTCAAAGTAAAAAAACCCAAAACCCTGACACATCTACTAGACAGAATCACATACAAAAGGTTAAAGAGTAGTTTGTGAATGTGTCTGTACGAGGCCAGAAGGAGGAGCGCAAAATCAGTTATCCCAGGGCAATGAAAAGCTAAGTGGAGCCAAAACTCACTTTATTCCTAGGATGATGTTCCTTGACTTGGCTTGGGGACTTTCTTTTAGATCAGTTTCTAGCTAATAGATATCTAATAAACTTGTCTCCTCATGGCTGCTAGAAAGGATAAGGAAGTTTCTCATTCTCACTTGGCTGTTGTGAAGATAGTGACTCCACTCTGCCTCTTAGTCTCTTTTTTCTTTTAAAGTTCTCCCAAGCAGCAGCTTGAAATTGATGTGATTTTTATAATTTGCACTACTGCCCATGAGGATAACATCAATTCAAACTGCATGCATTGCTATTTATACGGTTATTACAAATAGGTTGTGTTGGTAGCAACAATGGTTAAAGGTTGCTCAAAGCCTTCCGTTATAGGATCCTGTTTTCAGTTGCTTATAACTATGGCTTCATGTCTGTCACGGTGGTCATGGAAGTCATGGATTCTGTGACTTTCTGAGACCGCCATGACTTCTGCAGTGGCCAGTGTGGCTGACCCCATGGCCGCCCAAGCAGCTGTCCTCAGGATCAGCTGCTCAGACAGTCCTGGGGACAGCCACACAGCTGCTGCTGGAGCAGCCCTGGTGCCAGCCGCACTGGCTGCTGCTCTGGCAGTCACTGGCAGCTGGCCCTGGGGACTGCCCAAGCAGCGGCCGATGCGGCTTGCGGTGGTTCTGGGGTGACTGGCACCGGGGCTCCCTGCCCCTCCTCCCCATAGCAGCCACAGCAGCTGCTGGTGTCCTGGGGCTCCCTCCCCTCCAGATACAATCGGGTATTATGGTATAAGTCGTGAACAGACAGTGAATTTTTGTTTTTTGCCTGTGATCTGTCCATGACTTTATTTTTAATAAAAATAGCCATGATTAAACCAGAACCTTATTTATAACTTAGCTGTTGAGACTGATATTTTCCATGCCAGGTGTCTGCCTCAGGCAGGTTTTTCATAGAATATCAAGGTTGGAAGGGACCTCAGGGGTCATCTAGTCCAACCCCCTGCTCAAACCAGGACCAATCCCCAACTAAATCATCCCAGCCAGGGCTTTGTCAAGACTGACCTTAAAAACTTCAAAAGAAGGAGATTCCACCACCTCCCTAGGTAATGCATTCCAGTGCTTCCCCACCCTCCTAGTGAAAGTTTTTCCTAATATCCAACCTAAACCTCCCCCACTGCAACTTGAGACCATTACTTCTTGTTCTGTCATCTGCTACCACTGCAAACAGTCTAGATCCACCCTCTTTGGAACCCCCTTTCAGGTAGTTGAAAGCAGCTATCGAATCCCCCCTCATTCTTCTCTTCCACAGGCTAAACAATCCCAGTTCCCTCAGCCTCTCCTTATAAATCATGTGTTCCAGTCCCCTAATAGTTTTTGTTGCCATCCGCTGGACTCTTTCCAATTTTTTCATATCCTTCTTGTAGAGTGGGGCCTAATGCTGGACACAGTACTCCAGATGAGGCCTCACCAATGTTGAATAGAGGGGAATGATCACGTCCCTCGATCTGCTGGCAATGCCCCGACTTACACAGCCCAAAATGCCATTGGCCTTTTTGGCAACAAGGGCACACTGTTGACTCATATCCAGCTTCTCGTCCACTGTAACCCCTAGGTCCTTTTCTACAGAACTGCTGCCTAGCCATTCGGTCCCTAGTCTGTAGCGGTGCATGGGATTCTTCTGTCCTAAGTGCAGGACTCTGCACTTGTCCTTGTTGAACCTCATCAGAGGTTCTTTTGGCCCAATCCTCTAATTTGTCTAGGTCCTTCTGTAGCCTATCCCTACCCTCCAGCGTATCTACCTCTCCTCCTAGTTTAGTGTCATCTGCAAACTTGCTGAGGGTGCAATCCACGCCGTCCTCCAGATCCTTAATGAAGATATTGAACAAAACCAGTCTGAGGACCGACCCTTGGGGCACTCCACTTGATACCGGCTGCCAACTAGACATGGAGTCATTGATCACTACCTGCTGAGCCTGACGATCTAGCCAGCTTTCTCTCCACCTTATAGTCTATTCATCCAGCCCATACTTCTTTAACTTGCTGGCAAGAATACCATGGGAGACCATGTCAAAAGCTTTGCTAAAGTCAAGGAATAACTTTTTTGTTTGTTTGTTTGAACAGGTTCAGCAAAAAATCAGGTTAGCTGTTTGAGAATGAGGCTAGGGAAAAAATAAATTGTTTTGCCCGTGTTAAAGTATATTACGGAGAATCTATAATGCCTCTGTGCTTTGGAGCCAGGACTTGAAATTTGGCAGGTGACTCGCCTATATGTCAGATATGTGCTTTTAGCCATCCCTGTGAAAATCTGCCAAATAAGCCTCTGAAAATAATAATTTAGACATGCTTGCCAGTGGTTAGAGGCTAGCAGCTAAATTCTCTGAAGATTCTATTTGTGCTGAGCATGCTCTATCCCCACAAAGCACTCATGGGTATGTACCAACCAGGCTATGCATATTTCATCTTCACAAAGTGACTGAGCATCCTTACTTCTGGGGCTTCAGGAACTGAGAACAACTTTCTCTGCAGTTGTTCTTCCTGGCTGACAGGGACCACTGTAGTGTGAGGCACAAGAATTAAAAATGGGGAGGCTGTGTGACGAAACGGGACTGTTCTTAATGTTTCCTCTGAATATTGTGCGGCTGCCTCAGTTTCCCCTATGCAGTTCTTAAGATAAGGGTGTATGATCGTTGCAGAGCCCTAGAGGGCAGGTGTGTGCAGGGGTCTGGACACAGAGAATGGCCAGCACCCTGTTTCCTGGCAACTGATGGCCTGGCCCTTCCCCCCTGCAAGGTGAGAGCTAAAGGGTTGGAGAACAAAGGAATCCGGTGACCTCCTGGCCCAGGAAAGGGACAAAGCCCAGAAGAGGAGGGGCTGGAAAGAGTTTCAGTTTGGGGCTGGCTGGGGACATGGAGTGAAGTGCAGACGTGGTTGTTTGGCTCACTGCCCCCCAAAATGGACCCAGCTGAAGGGTCCTGTTCTCTGCACCTACAAGCTCTGTTTTAGATCATGTTCCTGTCATCTAATAAACCTTCTGTTTTACTGGCTGGCTGAGAGTCACGTCTGGCTGCGAAATTGGGGTGCAGGACCCTCTGGCTTCTCCAGGAGCCCCGCCTGGGCAGACTCACTGTGGGAAGCACGTGGAGGGGCAAAGGATGCTGAATGCTCCGAGGTCAGACCCAGGAAGGTGGAAGTTGTGTGAGCTGTGTGTCCTGAAGACAGTCTGCTCACAGAAAGGAGACTTCCCCAGAGTCCTGACTGGTTTCGTAGGGAGCAGTGCCAGAGCATCGCCTGGGGACTCCGTGACAGGCTGTCTCTCCAGTGCTCCTTTGCTGGTGTTCAAGCATTCTGGAGGAAACTGACTTGAATTTAAAGGGGTGAGGAATAAAGTGGGGGCAGGAGTAGGCTGGGGTTGATAGAATACCGAGACAGGAGCTGGGGGTGAATGAAGATGGGGACAGGGATCGGAGTCAAGATGGGGAGGAACAGGGAGCATAGGAGGGGACGGGACAGAGTGCATAGCAACCGAAGGGAACAGAAGATGGAAGCCCGAGTGGGAGGAATACGGAGTGGACGGGATCAGAATCATCTATAAGCACTAGAGTACATACTTGTTGAGAACCTGGAATAGAACCAGGATTTCTGAGTTGCAACATCTCCTTAATGTGGTTTTCAAACATCTGAGTGCTAAACAATGTTAACTGAAATTAAAAAGCAACAAATTCAAAACTGAAGAAAAGAAATACTTTATGTAGTGATTAATTAACCTGTATAACTCAGTGCTACAAGATATTATTGAGGCCAAGAGCTTTGGCTTGATCGAGTGCCCTTTGAAGTCAGCGGGAGTCTTTTTTCATTTTCTGTAGTGGCTTTGGATCAGATCCTTGGTGTAGGAGTCAGAAAAATAGGATTTGGAAAAAGCTAATATGTTCTTATTATAATGCTATCCCTAGATATACTAGATAGAATAAAAATATATAAGGTGTATAAACCTACTCGCTTCAGAGCATAAATCAGACATTGACTGACTGGTGGGGGGCATCTCCCATTGCCACAAATAAGTTATTTCATTATAGGTAATTTACACCATCCTTTGAAGCATCTGTTTCTGCCCATTGTTTGAGTAGGATACACGACTAAATGGACCATTGGTCTGATCCAGCAAGTTTAAAGGGATAGTACCCTACAATCTACTTTATACTCCCTTCTTTTTTAAAAAATAATCTTGTATCTATTCCTTCAGGTTCTAAATGTTCTGTTTTTAATTCAACCACTCCATTCCCATGGAATACAAAAACATGCACAAGAACCACCCCTTTGCTATTGTATTGCCATCCAGTCATCCAACGGAACACATCATATATACCCTGTGCATTGTTTTGCGTTGTTGATAGCAGCACCAATTATATTGTTTTAAAATAAGAACTTCTTACATTTGTTTTAGAATACAGTATTACCAACAAAAGGACAAATTTTGGCTGTCTCTGCATGCATTTGTTTAAGGGGGAGAAGGTGCTTGAGAGCCTGTCATCGAACCTGTTAAGGACTCAGCCTCAGTGTTGCAGGCAGCATTCTTAAGTTCAAGGAGATTGAGATGGCTGGTGCTGACCATCCCAAGGGGAATGTGATCAGGCAGGCTCATAGCCCCATATCTTATGTACTTGATAGTAGGTGCCACAAGTACTCCTTTTCTTTTTGTGTATACCTCTTAAGTGTGTAACAAGTGCCACTTCTGAACATGCTTCCCCAAAGTTTCTGGAATCATTCTACTTTTTAAAGGTTTAGCACTTATAGACACCACTGTTTAGCTGCTACTTTCTATGTACTCCCCTTCCCATCGTGGCTTTGGCTGTAGTTACCAGACTAGAATCTAGTGTACCCAAAAAGCCACATTAACTCCTATTTCTTTGAAATTGCAGGAAAAATCATTATTTGTCAAATGGAAAAAGTAGGGCAATACATATTTTTAATCTTCAAGGATGAGATTTTTGGATTGTGTTTCACAGATCTCAAAGTCCAGTGGAAGGAAGGGCTAAGATTACTTTAAGCCACCTTTGCGACCTCCTGATTCTGGACTACCTCGAGTAGCCAAAGTGGCCCCAGGTATAAGTTAGGCAGCCTAACTTATGGGAGCTGTCTGACTTATGAGAGCCTGTCATTGTTGCCTATGAGTAATAATGCTCCCCAAAATCTCCTCGGTACTCTGTGCTGCAGCTTTGCTTCCAGCACATCCATCCCACCCCTAGTCCTGCCCCAGACACACTCCTTACATCAGGATGTGGGAGGGAGTCCTCAGAAGAGAGTCTGTGGCTGTCTTTCGCATGCTAGACTTCTTCTTCTGAAGATGGATCCAGGGTTTGTGGAGCCCTTTTATGCCATTCTGTCTCCTTTACTCAAGCATAAAAATGTAGGAGTTGGGAGCAGAATCTCATCCCAAGCTTTTAAGGTAATCAGCAAATTATTTGCATTTATTTATCTGACTTTCATAGTCCATGACAAATAAGCATACAATGTCATGGCAAATAAACATGTATATCTACTTGGTACTCCGAATTGATACCATTACATAAAACAGGAATACTGTCAAAGAGCCCTGTGCTTCAAGTCCCTCCAGCTATGGAACTCCTGTTAACTTCACTGGGAATTCTGTGCCCATACCCCCTGCAGAGTTGACTTCTATGGTACTACTCCTGTGAGAAAAATTAAGCCTGTGAGTAAATGTGTGCAAGATCAGGGCCCTAGAGAGTGTTTGCACCATGGAAAGCAAAACTTTTAACTTACTATAAAAGGAAGTACTTCTTTCCTAGAAGAAGAATGGTAAAAACTGCAGATTTCTACTTAACATAATTATACAATGAATTGTATGGTTTTTTAATTAAACGTGTTTACATCTTATAATAAATGCAAGCACTAAAAATCTGTCCTTATAGTCCCCTTGGCTAGCTGGATCTCGCAGAGATTGTGATCTTTGGAAATCCTTTTTAACCAGTTTACTCTTTTTCTTTCTCATAACCTTGCTTTTAAACATTTTTAATTAAATATTTTGTTATAGGTATTTATCTGCCTCTACAGAAAATTCAAATGACAACAGAACAAGTTCCAGTACAGATAAAAGCCTGGTATGTATTTTGATATTAGTTTTGTGTAAACTGACAGTGGGTACACTGCACATTGAAATACTGAATTAATTTTAAATGACATGAAACTGCTGTAGTGTTTTGAAATATGGAAAAACAGTACATTTATTTTAACTGTTTAGACTGACATAGTTTTAAGAGTTGGTAGGGAAACAGAATTTCAATTCTGAAAAATAAATTGATACTTTAGAAAAAAAATTATCCTGAATCAGAATGAAAAATGCTGAAATCTCAGAATTTTCATTGAATGGAAATTCCACAATATTTAGTTTTAAGAAACACCTAAACATTTCCATTTGGTTTTCCAAAATAAAATATGCTCTCTGGAAGTCAGATTTGCATTAGCATGCCAGGCAGGCCACCACAGAGCTAGGAAGCCAGGCCAGCCAGGGAGCAAGAGGTTGCTCAGCTCCCCAGGGAGCCAGCTAGTGTGGGGTCTAGGGATATCTGGGAGCCCAGCAGCCTGCTGGGAAGCTGAGAGCCTAGAAACCCTGGAAGTTCTGGGAGCACTGGAAGAATTAGGGAGTCTGTATGGTCTGGATGCCATTGGGAGTCCCAGCTCTAGGACAGCTTGCCTTGTGAGCTGCTGAGTAACTCTGAGAGCTACGGTTCTCAAGCTCCCCATGAGACCGGATGCTGAGGCACAGGGATCCTCAGATCCCAAGCTCCCTGCCAAGTGACCTGTTGAGGAGCCTCGGAAGCCCCAGGTTCCAGAGAGTTGGGGAAGGAAATCAGGCAAGATTCCATTTAATATTTTTGGCAAAATCAACCCATTGTTGCTGAATATTTTAAAATTGGCGTTTTCTGATGAAAAAATGTTCTATCCGAAAATTTTCTGGCTAGCTCTAATAGCTATCGTGCTAGGCTTGGATGCTACTAGCCCTATCCATGCCTTGTTGTCCAGTCCATTAATGACTGTTCTGTTACTATTTATTATTAATTAGATTGCAATCCAAGGTGTTTTCCAAACAGAGGAAGAAAAGAAAGGCTGTACAGTTGAATGAAAGGAAAACAAGTGCAACTGCAGAATGTACTCTGTTTTATGCCTATTTTTGATGACTCTATATAGTTTGTTCTTAAATACTGTATCACCTACAGAAATATTTTTAAAGGGCAGAGGAACCAATTATATCTTGTATTGGCTTAACATAGTTCAGTAAATGTTTGATTTGGAGGATGCTGATTCTTTGTGCCCATTTTGACTGGTATCTTCTTTCTTGTATGTTACTTCACCTTCCTTTGGTTGGTGATGTGAGAAAATAAGAATTTAAGGCCAGATTTTCAGGTGTTTAGGTGCAGACAGTCTCCTAGTGAGATTTTCAAAAGTGCCTGAGCAGGCACCTGAGTTGCTTAGTCATTGCGAGAATCCCCTAGAAGAGTTCTTTGTAGCTTGAAAGCTTGTCTCTTTTACCAACTGAAGTTGGTCCAATAAAAGATCTTACCTCACCCACCTTGTCTCTCTAATATCCTGGGAGCAACATGGCTACAACAACATTGCAAACAAAGTTTAAGTAAATGTGACACAGGATGCTGGCTACGTGTACAGTTCTGCAAGGTGCTGAGTGCCTCATGGGAGGAATTGAGTGTCTGCAATTTCCAGGAACACATTGGGTTTTGAGGATCTTCAGGACCTCATAGGATTCGACCTTAAGATTCTAGAGAGAGAAGGAATCCATAGTCCTTTAATTGAAATTCTGAATCTATTTGGAAATATGAATTAAACTTTACTCATTTATTTTGTTTTAACACTTGAAATTCAATGCCCATCAGAGTCTAAAAGTTAAGTTAAAAAAGATTCAGAAAATCATTTGCAGTGGGTCTTCAGTCTTCTCACCACTGAGGAGGTAGAACCAGATATGTTAAGTCATTGTCAGGGAGGGTGTGGCCAGCCCCTAAAGATCTCAGAGAGGTTTTTTGTTCTTGCCTTCTCTACCGTCGGCAAACTTCTCCAGCCTCTCCCTGCCCCAGAATGCAGAACAGAAACAAAAACATAAAGAAATGTTTTTATTCTAACTACTCTGTTGAATTCCAGGCTTTTGCTGGGGTGTTATTTAGCCTTAGACTTTGGCAGAAACATCTCTGAAAGAACATCTTTTGATAACTAAGGCAACTGGCTGCAGCAGCTGCTAGCACAGCATGTCTGGGCAAGCCTCTTAGGGAACTGCACCACACAGGCAGCCAGAGGCACAAGGCAGCCAGCTCCAAGCCAGCAAGATTGAGTACAGAAATTCCTGGGCTGTCATCCCCAACTGTCAGTGTGGACAACTATTCCTCTTCCTTCCACAAAAAGTAAAAACAAAAAATACCCTGGAGTAGTTAGCATGGAGAGAGAAAAAAGGAGAGCAACCCAGACACAGAGACGCAAGTAGGCAGTAAGGAGCCTTTCATTTATTTCTGTCCAGCTCCCATGCCCTTTCTTATCAAAGTGTGGGTGAGCCCTTATGTAACGCAGCCTTATTTTCTGTGTGACTCATTCAGGCAAAGTGGCTGCTCCCTGCACAGGCTTCCCCTGGTCCCCACCTTGTCCCTACAAATTATGGGGTTAGACACCATCCATAAAGTCAAAGGGGTACCACTCAGGAATAGTCTCTTTCAAGGGTCACATGCTTTCTATGGTGTAGCAGTAGGTGGGATTCTCCCTTTAGATTTCATTGTCAGGACTACTCTAAGATCTCAGGATGGAGTCCACTTCCTCTGGAAGAGATTGGGGAACTCCCTCATATCTCAAAGCTTTGTGGCAGAGTCTAATAAATTCATAAAGCATATTGTCTTACCTAGATGGAGAAAAGTTAGAACGTCTCCACTCTACCTTTAGATACCTCAGAGCAGCCCAATGATGTGGAAGAAAGCACAAAATTATAAAACCAGCGGGGGTAGTCACTTGCCAAAGTCTTCAGCCTCTTGAGGAGTATAAATTTTCTGTCTTCCTCTTTCCATTGGAATAGCAAGAAGAGTCTAAAAAGTAGAAAAAGGAAGCAAGGAAACATCTTGCTCAGAAGCAGGAAAATAAATCTCTCACACACTCCCATCTAAGATGGGTAAAGAGCATTAGATTCTCTCCCCAAATATCAGATAGCAGCAGAGCAGCAGAACAGTTCCTGTACAAAGTATTCAGAATGAGCAGGAACAGATATCATGTGGAATTTCCTTCCTTTGTCATTCTACTATGGAGCCTTAGAACCTAATTTCTCAAAGCACAAATTCGGTAGGATGGAGAGTAGTTGGGGTGAATCTCAAGAGACCTAGAAAGAGCAGTCCTTTCTGAAATGACTGACAGTTGTCTGACTCCTCAGAATACTGGAGACCCAAAACAAAGTTCTTGCCTTACAGTATTTAGACACTGTTTTATAGAAGAGTAGCAACACATCTATGCTTTCCTCCAGACAGCCCACCTTAGGAGGAGTTACTTGAGGAAGATGACTGGATAGATAGCAAGACCACTTGGATACATTTCCTTTCAGGATATAAATTGGAACTGTTAATCGCTTTCCATGCAGCTCTTAAAATATTATGAGTGAAGATTGGGGGAACCAACTAAGACCAAGCACCTGAAGAGACTGAAAATATTGAACATCTGGGATGTATCTTGGCAAAGAAGAGATCCCGTGCAGTAACTTTATTGTAGTAAGAAGATCTGAAGTTCTTGTTAGTAGTTTCAAAGGTTTATAAAGTAGTCATGAAGCTGTGGAAGTTTTCTCAGATTGGCTAGATCTTCGGGCACTGAGCCATTTCCTCCCTATCAGAGGCTCACAGGTCTGATTCTACTTCCAGAGCTGTTGACAGGCAGAAGATTTACTGAAAAAGATCTGTGGATCTTCCTACTAGAGGGGGGAAAAAAGGAAATTTTCACATAAATACAAATAATGTTTCCTATATCCTTTGCAATAATAACTTAGGCTTGATCCTGTAAACACTTAAGCATATGTGCAATTTACTCATGTGTTTCAGCAGTACTATTCAAGTACATAATGCTTTACTCTTGTGCCTAGATGTATGAAGGATCAGGCCTTACACTATTTTACATATTCTGTATAATGAAATCTATGAACTGAGATAGCACTGCAGGAATAAATTGAACTTTGATTGAGAGATACTTTGTTTGATTTCGCAACTGCTACATTGCATTGTTGATGTTTTTGTAATTTATTTTAAAAGCTTCACGAAGGGAATATCACACTTTAATAACCAACAAAACATAGTCTTTACATTTTTCTTCTCGTGCCAGTGTTCGTGCACAGAGTGGAAACTAGTCTCTTCCATTCCTCTGTCATTAAATGCTTGATATAAAATAGATAGATTATGACATCATTTAGCTAGTCCAGGCAAGTGCTGGAATTTTTTTTTACAAGTTTCATAGAATGTAATGCATATATTTTAAATGTGTATGTATATATATTTTAAGCTGGAAAATATGCAGAAAACTATCTATCAGTTGGAAGAGCAGCTTCAAAATGAAATGCAATTGAAAGATGAAATGGAGCAAAAGTGCAGGTGAGACTGAACTTAAATACATTTTCAGAATTAAATAATATAAAACATCAGCTGTAAAAAATACATTAAGGATAACAAGCATGATATCAATATTGCTACTATAGTAATTCAGTGGTTTGAGATTCAAGGCCATAAATTAAATCACTTTAAAATGATCTCAGATGTTTTTCTTGTGTATTTAAAGGAAGATTAATTGTTTGTGTTCGCATCAGTGAAACAGACACACATCTTGAATATTTGAACTCCATGTTGTTTTTCTTTCCACTACCCTGATAGGTTTCAAAACATCTGCGGGATACAGTGAATACATAGATTTTTTTTTTTTTTTTTTTAAAGAACATAAAATACTATGTGCACCACATGTTCTAGAATATTGGAGTTTAAGATTGTAAGCGTCTTGGTATCTTAAATGCTGCAGTACTATTGAAAGATCCAGCGTGTAACTTTTGTTGAGACTGACAGATATGAGCAGCAGTTTTCTATCTGAGTATTAAATTCTGTTTATATTCTTGAAAAAAGTAAATATCTGACAAATTACTGCCTATTCTTGCATGTTCAACAACATGAGCATACACTTGAAAATCTGATAAAATGGAACTTAATGTGCACACATTGCTGTTGGTTATCTTAGAAGAATTTCTACCAAAAAAGGTCTTATGGGAATTCAGACCACATAATAGTATTTAGGACATAGTGGCCTCTTTACACATATCCGGAGTTTCACTGTCCACATACTGACTACCGACCACATGTGAGCAGCATGTGGGATGCTAGAAATATATTCAACAATTGTATCCCTACAATCACACTGACAACGAGTATTCAGTAACATCAGTGTGTCTTCTGATGTCTCACAGTTAAACACATTTTATCACAGAGTTAATAGATTTGATTTAGGGCTGTCAAGTGATTACAAAAATTAATTATGATTAATCATGCTATTTTAAAAAAAATAATTGCAATTAATCGGGCTGTTAATAACAGAATAGCATTTATTTAAATATTTTGGGATTTTTTTACATTTTCAAATATATTGGTTTTAATTACAACACAGAATACAAAGTGTATAGTGCTCACTTTATATTTATTTTTTATTACAAATATTTGCTCTGTAAAAAACAAAAGAAATAGTATTTTTCAATTCACCTAATACAAGTACTGTAGTGTAATCTCTTTATCATGAAAGTTGAACTTACAAGTGTAGAACTGGGAACAAAAAAATAACTGCATTCAAAAATAAAACAATGTAAAACTTCACAGCCTACAAGTCCTCTCAGTCCTAATGCTTGTTGAACCAATCGCTAAGACACAAATTTGCTTACATATGCAGGAGATAATGCTGCCCACTTCTTGTTTACAATGTCACCTGACATTGAGAACAGGCTTTCGCTAGCCGACCTTGCAAGATAATTACATGCCAGATACGCTAAAGATTCATATGTCCCTTCATGCTCCAACCACCATTTCAGAGGACTTGCGTCTATGCTGATGAGGCGTTGTGCTCGATAACAATCCAGAGTAGTGCGGACTCGCTCATGTTCATTTTCATCATCTGAGTCAGATGCCACCAGCAGAAGGTTTATTTTCTTTTTTGGTGGTTCAGGTTCTTCAGTTTCTGCATTGGAGTATTGCTCTTTTAGGACTTCTGAAAGCATGCTCCACATCTCATCCCTCTCGGATTTTGGAAGGCACTTCAGATTCCTAAACCTTGGGTAGAGCTATCTTTAGAAATCTCACATTGGTACCGTCTTTGCATTTTGTCAAATCTGCAGTGAAATTGTTCTTAAAATAAACAACATGTGCTGGGTCATCATCTGAGACTGCTGTAACGTGAAATATTTGGCAGAATGTGGGTAGGACACAGAGCAGGAGACGTACAATTTTCTCCCCAAAGGAGTTGTCACAATTTAATTAATGAATTTTTTTTTTTAACAAGTATGTCCTGTGGAATGGTGGCCAAAGCATGAAGGGGCATACAATGTTTAATATATCTGGCATGTAAATACCTTGCAATGCTGGCTACAAAAGCACCATGCGAATGCCAGTTCTCACTTTTTGGTGACATTGTAAATAAGAAGCCGGCAGCATTATGTCCTGTAAATGTAAACAAACTTGTTTGTCTTAAGGATTGGCTGAACAAGAAGTAGGACTGAGTGGACTTGTAGGCTGTGAAGTTTTACATTTTATTTTTAGTGCAGTTATGTAACAAAAAAAAATTTACATTTGTAAGTTGCACTTTCATGATATAGAGATTACACTATAATACTTATGAGGTGAATTGAAAAATACTATTTCTTTTGTTTATAATTTTTACAGTGCAAATATTTGTAATACAAAATATAAATTGAGCAATCTACACTTCTGTGTTGTAATTGAAATCAATATATTTGAAAATGTAGAAAAATAAACAATAAAATACCAATTGAAGTGTATTTAATATTTTGGATAACAGTGCAATTAAAACTGCAATTAATCGTGATTAATTTTTTTGAGTTAATCACGAGTTAACTGCGATTAATCAACATCCCTAATTTGATTACATATGTTGGTATAAACTGCTATAATTAGTTAATACTGTCTGAATTGTTTTTGCTATAACTTTTTTGGACAGAGGTAAATAACTACAGAAGGCTAACATTTATGTGGCCTAATGTTTTATAAAGGCCAATGCTAGGAATAGACATCCATATGAAATGTATAGAACTGGAGGAGATCTTGCTGTAGATTAACGGATGTTCTGTATTGCTGGTTGACCAGTTCATATTTCCTTTGTGGGATGTTACTCAGCACTTATTTCACCTTCTCTCTGCAGTAACTTTCCCCCCCCCCCCCGGTTTTCTAGAGATACTTTTTTGTGGTAATAGCATGTAGATATCTTTTATATGTGATATGGATATATTTGTATGGGTAATTGATCAGTATTGGGGATCCACATTCTTAGAGATGTGGGATGTGCACAACTGGAGCCGTTCTTTCTAGAGAATGGCAGAATATTTGTTGACCAACTTTTACTAGTTATAAAAACTTCTTACTCTGCACCTTTGTGTGGATATAGGGACAGAATTTGACCCTTACCATTTTTGACGCACATTGCCTCCAGTGAACTGTCAATACATTTGATGATTGTGCTATTATAAACTACTGATGTTAATTGGTGGCATTCTTCAATTTAAAATGTTGGTTTTAGGATGAAGGGCATACACATAGTAAGCATTTTTTAAATAATGGTCTTAAATAGTTTAAATATTGAAATACCAGGCATGTAAAATAAGATCATCTTCTTTTACATATTGAAATAATTCATTATTTATAGGACTTCAAACATAAAACTAGACAAGCTAATGAAGGAACTGGATGAAGAGGTAAGTTTGTGTGTTTTTCTTAATCACAGAATTTTTAACTGTGTTGAGTCAATCTGTGTCCTCATAATACTGCTAGAGGTTTATAATTTTCCTGTAAAAATTTGCACTCCAATTTAAATTTGAAAATAAATCTCCACATTCTAAAACACCAAATCATTTTGGCCATGTTTGTTATGAAAGTGAAAAATGTAATTTTCAAGTACTTTTTTTGCCTCTACAATTGAAAACTACTTTCTTTCCTGTTTAGCCTTGTTCAGAATATTCAATATAATTTTCAAAATTAGCTAGATTTTTAAAAATCAGTGTACAGATAATCCTCTAGGACATCATTATATTGTAGTATTCATAAACCTAATAAACAGGTAATTTTTGTTTTTTTGTTAAATACAGTTATTGCAGTGGTTTGGAAGATTTAATCAGAGACAAACTACAAAAGTGATGTTGGGAATTATTAGGCTCTATTCTGCAAACCTCCTGTTCATATTGGTAGTCTCAGTGAGTGAAATCCTGGCCCTACTGGCTTCAGTTGAGCCAAGATTTCACCACTTGAAGTCAGTGAGACTACTTACAGAACAACAGAATTAAAAAAAGTTTGTAGGATCATTCTGTAAAATGTAAATGGAAAATACTAGTGTTTGTTATAATTTCAGGGAAATCAAAGAAAAAATTTAGAATCAACAGTATCTCAGACTGAGAAGGAAAAGATGGTGCTGCAACATAAAATAAATGAATACCATAGAAAAGTTGAACAGGAAAATGAAAAAAGACGGAATGTAGAAAATGAAGGTAAGCAATGTTACCCAGGTGCTAGAAATGTTGATGTGTATGCTACTATACAGTTTTATGAAAAATTTACTTTTTTAACATTTGAAGCATTTTAGAATAGATTTTTTTCTTGAAATTCTGTTATCACAGGAAAATAGCGATTTCTGTTTTTGATATTTGACGTATCAAATTCTTCCCGTAGATGTATGCATGTGGAGCCCCTAGTGATTTGAGTGAGCCAGGTGTATATATTCAAGAACAAAATTTGACCTCGGGAAATTAAAAGGAAATATTTTAATTATTTTGCTGTCTTTCACGTAGAAATATCTAGTAATGTCACAAAGATTTTCTGTTCTGAGCTGCTAAGAAAATTGAATTCCATATTCATTTCTATCTCTAGTGTCCACATTAAAAGATCAGTTAGAAGACTTAAAAAAAATTAGCCAGCATTCACAAACGACAAATGAGAAGATGACACAGTTACAAAAGCAAGTAAGTGATTGCTGTTCAGTATTTTCATTGTTTTCTAAAATTTGTCAAATAGTATTGATTACATAAATGTAGCAAAGTTGAATCTGTTAATTTTGAATGGGAATCTTGACTTTTCTTACTCTAACAGCTAGAAGAAGCCAATGACTTGCTAAGGACAGAATCAGATACAGCAGCAAGATTGAGAAAGAGTCATACAGAAACGAGCAAGACTATAAGCCAGTTAGAATCATTAAATAGAGAACTTCAGGAAAGATGCAGAGTTCTAGAAAGCACAAAATTGGAAGTGGAAAAGGACTATTATCAATTGCAAGCAGCATTGGAAGCAGAACGAAGGGACAGAAGTCATGGATCTGAAATGATTGGAGATTTACAAGGTAACCATTCCATGCTTATATACTTTTTAATGTTGCAGTAAATATTTATTCTTACAAAAATCCATTTTCATAACTTCACTTTGTTGCTCTGTACCATTGTTTAAAGCTTGAAAAAGATGTACCAGCTGTTTTCAAGGAGTTTAATTCTATTCATTTAGTGTAGTGGAGCAGTAATCAACATATGAATTGCGTATCCCTAGAGGACTAATACTTGAGAACATTTGTAAATACAGTTTAAGGTATCAAAAGTCTTACCAATTCAGTATTAACTCAGGTACATAATTCCTGTGTGGTTGAGTTTTGGGGATGAGAGGGAAAGCGGTATTGCGGACAAGAGCTATTTCGCCTCCCCGTCCTCCAACATGATTTTTTTTCATCTGTGGATATTAACCTCTTCAGAGCAATGTTCATGAATTCTGGGACACTGACACAGCAGAGGTAATATCAGAAAGTTCCATAAACTTTAGAGTGTTGTGTGTTTAAGAGAATAATTAGATTCTCTAACGCAAGATGACAGCCAACTGACAACTTGGTTAGCCACTGAGACAACTAAATAGAATGAATCCATTACAGATTAATTACTCTAGATTGCCACTGGGGTAACTGTATGAGAGGGCAGTTTATCCAATATGAAGAAAAAGAAATATATTCAAAGAATACAGAGGGACAAGAGGGAAGGCCTCCTCCTGTACAGATTGTATGATGTGATGGAGCAAACCTAACGGATGCAATGTTAGAGTTACACAGCTCTTTAGGCTTGCATGAAAGGGTAATCTTCTTCAGAGTTTCTAAAGTTTATAGAACAGGATGTTTTGCTGGTATCTAGCCAGACAGTTCCACATGAAATTTGCACACACAATTGCCAGTTTTTAACAAGCAAATGTTTGACAACTAAGCACAGCATTGAAATTCTGGAAGAAGTGTTTTCTTTTTCATATCATTTTGTCATCTAGAAATTCCTAGGACATTTTATATTTAAAAAAACTATGCTAAGCATGCAGTGTTCTAGATAGTCTGACATACTTTTGAGCTATGTTGCTGACATAGTGTGTATAAGGTATAACAGTTAACACAGAGAGTAATACAAGAAACCAAATTACAGTTGCAGTTGGAAACTTCAATTAAAATGTCTTGGTGTTACTGTTTAAAGTCTTCAATTTAATAGTACACTGAAGTAGCTGCATAGGGTAAGCTGTGGGGCAAGCTGTTCCAAACTCAAGGCTGGAGGAGAGCCTTTGCTTTTGTGGAGTGATCAGTAGGGTAAAAATAATTCCTCTTTCTCTGAAGGACCTCTCCAGTGCAGGTTATTTAAATTATGTTTATGTCCTGCAATAGCACCTTGAGGCCCCAACTGAGATTGGAGCACCATTGTGTTATATGTTGTATCTACTCTGACAGGGTCAGGCCAGATGGCTACAGGAGAGTGATAGAAGGCAGATATATTAGCCCCAGGTTAAGTAGGTCCCTTTTCCCTGGGTAAGGTAATAGGGAAGATTCCAGAACAATCAGGAATTTTCTGGAAACAATTAAGGCAGACAAGCTGATTAGAATACCTGCAGCCAATCAAGAAGCTGCTAGAATCAATTAAGACAGACAGGCTAATCAGGGCACCTGGGTTTAAAAAGGAGCTCACTTCAGTTTGTGGTGTGTGTGTGAGGAGCTAGGAGCAAGAGGTACTAGGAGCTGAGAGTGAGAAGGAATACTACTGGAAGACTGAGAAGTACAAGCATTATCAGACATCAGGAGGAAGGTCCTGTGGTGAAAATAAAGAAGGTGTTGGGAGGAGGCCATGGGGAAGTAGCCCAAGGAGTTGTAGCTGTCACACAGCTGTTACAGGAGCCTCTTCGACAGCTGCAATCCACAGGGCCCTGGCTGGAACCCGGAGTAGAGGGCGGGCCCAGGTTCCTTCCATCCCCCCCCCCCCCAACTCCCTACTTGATACTGGAGGAGTTGACCTGGACTGTGAATTCCACTAGAGGGGAAGGTCTCTGGCCTGTTCCCTGATCCACTAGGTGGATCAGCAGAGAGTGCGTGGATTGTTGTTCTTCCTTTTCCCCATGCTGGCCAGTGATGAGGCTAACTGAGTGAATGGCAGATTTGAGCCACGAAAGTGGCCAAACTGAGGGCTGCCATGAACCTCTAAAGCGAGCAAATGTGCCAATAAGTGCAGGACCACCAAGGCAGAGGAGGACCTTTGTCACACTATCCATAATAAGACTTCAGCAGAATTAATGTCTGTGAAAATGTGGCTGTTGTATGTTGTAACAGGACTTGTATTAATGAAAGGAAACATCTATACATTAGCAGTTGGACAAAATAAAATCAGTCCTGTTTCTGCATCTAGGCATAGTAGCTGAAATTGAACTATTTTTAATTTGTGTTTGCTAGCTCGGATTACATCTTTACAAGAAGAAGTAAAAAATCTTAAAAATAATCTTGAAAGAGTGGAAACGGAAAGAAAACAAGCACAAGACTCACTTAATCATTGTGAAAAGGTAAGGTAATTAATAATACGTACAAAAAGAAAAGGAGGACTTGTGGCACCTTAGAGACTAACAAATTTATTTGAGCATAAGCTTTCGTGAGCTACAGCTCACTGCATCCGATGAAGTGAGCTCTAGCTCACGAAAGCTTATGTTCAAATAAATTTATTAGTCTCTAAGGTGCCACAAGTCCTCCTTTTCTTTTTGCGAATACAGACTAACACGGCTGCTACTCTGAAACCTGTAATAATACATGATAATTCAGGAAAATGCTAATGTTAGCTCACTGGCTTTGGTCAGAATATGATCATGTATTAAATTATTTTGTATTGTGTAAATAAATCACAGCTTCAAGTGTGTCAATGTGGATTCCATGGAAGGATCCTTCAGTGCCTCCTGGGTGAGACTGGACTTTTATCCTAGGCCTGAAGAGACTCAACAAATACATACTCGGTCTCAGGATGGTAACACTCGCCTGCATTGCTCCAAGCTCTAGATTGGTTCGTGGCTCTTGACATCCAGGATGATGTGCTTGCATATTGCCATCCATCTGTCTCATGGGAAGTGCATAAGGTTAACAGTATCAGCCAGCCATTCCCAGTTCAGTGTTTTGCCCTTCACACTCTCCATGGCACTGAGAGTTTTCACCAACTTCCTAGCTGTAATGGCAGCATATCTAAGAAAACATGGAATTTACACCTGTTTATATCTAGATGACTGGCTGATCAGAAGCAGGTCCCAGCAGGAGACCAGAATGTCCCCGAATTGTGTTTTGTTGATGGCTTGTCCTGATGAACATGAGAAAAGGGAACAGTGATGCTTATCTCAGACACTATAGGGACTGATTGGGGTGCCCACCTGAACCACATTCAAATGTAAGATACCTGGTCTCATGATGATTTTAACCTACATATGAATGCCTTGGAACTAAGAGCCATCTGGCTCATCTGTATAGCATTCCTGCTGGAAGCCATCCAATGCTGGAAATGGTGTTTATCAACATGGGGGTGATTCCACTAGCTCTACACCTTCCAGGGATTAGCAATGACCTAGCAGACGTTTAGTGCAGAATGTGGTAACCAGCCATGAGTAATCTGTGTAAAGTCCATACTAGACCCAATATTCTGTCAGTGGGAGACTCCCGCCACACATTTATTTGCCACAGAGGACAATACCAAGTGCTAGAACTTCTGTTTCAGGGAAGGTCGGGAGTCCAGGCTAACTGCCGATTGCCTTGCTATTTCAGTCTTCTTGAGGACTCCTGTATGGTATCATATTGTATCCCCTGATCCCCAGGATATCCAAAATCAACAGTATAGGACCTCAATCATTGTGCTAGTCCTATATTGGTTGAGACCATTCTGGATATCAGACCTGCTCTGGATGTCCCAGCAGCTTCCCATACCCATACATCTTCCTTCCTACCCTAATGTGATATCCAAAACCTCAGTCAGACAATGCATCTAGACACAGTCTTTGTATCTGACAGCCTGGATGTTGGCTAGCTTAACAACACTGACAGAAGGTGTTCCCTACGGGTTCAGAAAATTCGAACACAGAGCAGGAAACCATCTGTAAGGTTGACCTACTTCTCCAAATGGGAAAAATTCTCCATTTGGACAACTCAGACTAATACTAACCCAATGGAGCCCCAGTAACCAAAGATGTTGTACTGTAACCTGCTCTTGCACATGTGGGACTGATATTTAACTCCCTTGAAGTCAACCTCACTGCAACATTGGCATGTCACACTCCCGTACAGTTGCACTCTGTCTTGTCGCACCCTTGCTGTTTAATTTCTTCATACTTTCTCTCCAGTAAGAGTACAGACTTCCATAGGGGACCTCAGTGTTGTCCTTTTAAAGCTTATAAAGCCTTCTTTTGAACTGCTGTTGGAGTGCTCGGTATATTGTCTTATCACAATGTTTTTTCTTGTGGCCATTACATCAGCAGAGAGAGTTAGCAAGCTCCAAGGTCTTATGGCCAGACCACCTTGCATATTCTTCCACAGGAAGGTGATGAAACCATACCCCAAATTCATAACTAAGGTAGTCTTGGAATTTTGCCCGAATCAATCAATTTTCCTGCCAGTCTCCTTCGGAAAGCTGCAGTCCTCACAAGGAGAAAAGATGCTCCATCCTCTAGCATCTCCAGAGTCATGTTCAATTGTCCCAAAAGGAATGAGTCCTTTAGATTCTCTCCCTGCCTCTTTGTGGCCATAGCTTTGCCTTTTAATGTGCCAGATATCTTGTCACAGGGAATCCTGAAATGGATCAGAATGTACCTCTACCTGCTATCAACTGGTTGGCAAGCCTTTCCTTCCAAAAGAAGTCAAGGTATGCTCCATCGGGGCAGGCAGTATCTTCTGCGTGCCTCAGAAATATTGTGGTAACCAGCCATATTCACAACTGAGGCCTTCCTACTTGGTTGGCAAGCACATCTACAGATGGTACAGGGCAGGTGGTCTGCTTCAGAATCCGTGTTGCACATCAACCTCCTAGAATTATTTGCAGTCCACAACATGTGCTGACGCATTCTACCATTAATCAGACAAAGGACCATAAGAGTAATGATGGACAAGATCGCTTGCATGTTCTATATCAACTGACAAGGGGGAGCGAGGTCCCAATTCCTGTGCTCGGAAGCAGTAAAATTGTGGAACTATTGTATCCAGCATGACATCAACATCTTGGCCTCATACTTACCTGGACACCAGAACACCACAGTGGACTCACTGAGCAAGAGATTCTCACAAGACCACGAGTGGGAGTTAGACACAAGAGACCTGCAACACACATTCAACTTCTGTGAATTTCTGAGTATAGATATCCTTGTCATGCCCAAAACTGCCAAATGTCCCTGCGGGGCGCCTTCTTCATTACATGGGATGACCCCTGCTCTCTGCTTTTCCACCCTCTCCCCTATTGTTCACAGTGCTTCACAAGACACAGGTGGAACGAGCTACAATCATTCTCCTAGCCCCAACATGGCCACGAAAGATTTGGTAACCTGACCTTGTGTGCAGGTGGTTTGTCCACCAATCACCCTGCAGTTGACTCCATACCTCCTCTCTCAAGACACAGGCCGAATCCTCCAATCCAATTTAGAACTCCTCCATCTGAAGGCATGGCTCCTTCATGGTTCTGGTTCATGGTTCGGAGATGACCTGTTCAGAAGAGGTAAAAGAGATTATTTTAGGTAGCAGGCGTGATAAAACTTGCCTTACTTATCTCAATAAATTGAATAGATTCCAAACTTGGTGCAACACCAAACATGTCCTCGCAATGAATGCTCCTTTATCACTCATTCTAGACTACATTCTAAAATAACTTAAAAGAGCAGGACTGCCCACAAGCTCCATTTGTGTACACTTGGCTGACACTACTGCATTCCACCTCAAGATAGACGGTCATTCCATATTTACCTATGCACTAACAAAAAGATTCCTTACGAGCTTTCAAAATGTGTACCATCAAATACAAGACCCTATCCCACCTTGGGATCCCAGCCTAGTGTTGCGCTGTCTCACCAGTACCCCATTTGAGCCCACTGCAGCATGCTCCTACATACACCTATCCATGAAAACAGCATTTCTTGTTGCCATCACTTCCACATGACGGATAAGAGAAATAGGTGCTCTCTTGGAATACCCGCTATACACAATCTTTCACAAAGACAAGGTCATGATCACATCCGAAACTCTTACCCAAGGTGCCGTCCTCTTTCCATCTAAACTAACCTATCCACCTTCTCTCCTTCTTCCCAAAGCTGCATAGCAGCCAACATGAAGCCACCCTGCACATCTTGGAAGTCAGATAAGCAATAGCCTTTTATCTTGACTGAAGAAAATCTTTCAGGCATTCACCATGCTTATTCCTCTCTATTGCTGAAAGATCAAAGGTAGCAGCTTTATCCAAATGGATCTCAGAGTACATCCACCTTTTGCTGTCAACACAAACTGGATCTTGAACGCATCCTACTCACTTGCTGTCTACCTCGATTGACTTTCTAAACAACGTGCTGATTACTGACATTTGCAAAGCCACCACTTGGGCATCCACAGACACTTTTAGCCAATACTGTGTCATTACCGATGACATGGCATCAGATGCCCTACTAGGATGTATTGTCCTATCGTCCTTGGTTCACATCACTCTGAAGCCCCAGCCTTTCATCTAAGGGCACTACTCTACAGTCACCTACAGTGGAGCATCCATAAGGACACTGGTTGAAAAAGAGAAGATTACTCACCCTGTGCAGTAACTGAGATTCTTCGAGATGTGTGTCCCTATGGGTGCTCCACTACCCGCCTTCCTCCCCTCTGCTTCGGAGTTTTAAAAGTAGACTCTGCAGTAGAGAGGGAACTGAGGGTGGTTGGACCGAACAGCTCTATATAGATGGTGTGAGATGGGGAGAAGTGCATGTGCAGCCCAATGGGTGCTGCTACTGAAGATCTCCAATCTCAGGCGCACCTACAGTGGAGCATCCATAGGGACATGCATTTCTAAGAACCTCAGTTACTGCACAGGATGAGTAACCTCCTTTTTTCACTTAGAAAACCACTAGTAAGGAAGAGGCACAGAAATGCTAGCAGTAATTAAAACCTTTATTGATTAATGCATTCTTTAGTTCATTCAAAATAAGAAATGATTATCTTATGAATTCATAGATGGAAGAAAAAACACTCATTTTATTCAGCAAAGTCTTATTACCCCCTTCCTCTCCTTCAAGCCTCATTTTTAAACACCTAAAAAGGCATGGTATAATGCACCCTATTAATATTGTGACTTATGAATAAACAAAAATGTAACCCTTCCTTTTTTTTTTTTAAGGGAAGAAAAGGAAATGTGGGTCCATTCGACGGCTTGGTAAAATACTCCAGAATTTTTTTTACAGTTCAATCAAGTTTTAATCAAGTATGCTTTTTTTTTTCTTTTTTGGTCCCCATTTGCAGGAAAAGAATAACTTAGAAATAGATTTAAACTATAAACTCAAAATATTACAACAGCGGCTGGATCAGGAGGTAAATGAGCATAAAGTGACTAAAGCTCTGTTAACTGACAAACATCAATCAATTGAAGAGGCAAAATCAGTTGCAATGTGTGGTATGTATTTCCTTTTAGTTTCAAACAAAATATTGAGCAATAATAAGGTCTGTTTTTCCTAATTCCATTACAATGGCAAAGAATTTTTTTAATGTAGTGTTCATAAAACCAGTTTTTAATCCTTGGTGTAGAGAAAATGTATATGCATATCAAAATTTGAAAACATAATGCAATACATTATTTAAAGATCCTGGGCTCTCTCCTTAGCTGATATAAGTCAGCCTAGATCTGTTAACATCACTGTACTACAGATATGAAAACCCTGTACTGTTTATATCTTCAAGTTAAGGAAAAATTAGTTCACTTCAAAGCAGTAAAATTATAGGTATCACACATGACTTGTACTCATCCAACCACTTCTCTTCATAATTTAGAGGCCCATGTTTTTTAAGTGTGTTCTAGGGTTGCCAGGCATCTGGTTTTCAACTGAAACGCCTAGTAGAAAAGGGACCCTGCTGGCTCATGTCAGTACTGTTGACTGGGCCACTAAAAGTCTGGTTGGTGGTGCAGCAGGGCTAAGGCAGGTTCCCTGCCTGCCCTGGCTCCATGCAGCTCCCTGAAGTGGCTGGCATGTCTGGCTCCTAGGCGCAGTGGGGGTCATGGGGGCTCCGTGCGCTGCCCCCACCCCGAGTGCCAGTTCCACAGCACCCATTGGCCAGGAACTACAGCCAATGGGAGCTGCGGGGGCAGCGCTTGTGGGTGCAGGCAGTGCACAGGGCCCCCTGGGCCTTTCGCCTAGGAACTGAACATACCGGCTGCTTCTGGGAGCCACCTGAAGTAAGCGTTCCCTGGCCAGAGCCCGGACCCCAAACTTCTCGGCTCCAGCCTGGTGCCCCCTACTGCACCCTTGCCCCAGTCCAGATCCCCCTCCTGCACCATGAACTCCTCATTCTGGCCCCATCCTGGAGCCCACACCCCTAGCCAGAGCCCTCACCCTCTCCTATACACCAACCCCCTGCCCCATCGTGGTGAAAGTGAGTCAGGATGGGGGAGAGAGCAATGGAGGGAGGAAAGATGTAGTGAGCGGGGGATGGAGCCTCAGAGAAGGGGTGGGGCCTCGGGGCAGGAGGGTGGCAAAGGTGTTTGGTTTTGTGCGATTAGAAAGTTGGCAACCCTAGTGTGTTCACACACCTTAGGATGTTTTTTGCTATTCGTTCTATCAAAATTTTTATTTAATTCCATTTCTAAATGGCTGTGGTTGGAAGCTCTCTGTTTTTGAGCAACACATGAACTGGCTGGTACATTTCAAGCACTGGCATAATGGCAGTTAGTGGAGTGACAAATAGCTGCCTGTAGGAGGGTCCTAATGCTCTGGCAATCACTATCACTGTCTCTGTTTGTTGCAACAATACTATAATGATTTTGTTCAGTAGTAGACTAGAGATGCCTACTCACCTGACTGTAAAAGATTTCAAACACCCTAGCCATTGTGTGTGGGGAGAGAAACCCTGTGCTTAACTCCCAAGGATAGAATCAAAGCTGGAATATTAGGTGTATTTAAGAAAGGAATGGTCAAGTAAACATGTTCTTAGAAGTACCATATTTGTATTTTTGCATATATACCTTTTTATTGTGCTGTCAATTGCTTTTGTTTCCTGTTTAGAAATGGAAAAAAAAGTGAAGGAGGAGAGGGCAGCAAGAGACAGGGCAGAAAATCAAATAGTTCAGATTGAAAAACAATGTTCCACGCTGGACTTTGACCTGAAGCAGTCTCAGCAGAAGCTTGAGCACCTCACTGAGCAAAAGGAGAGGCTAGAGGATGAAGTAAGCAAAACCGCATTGTTACTTATCACGTTTTCTGTGTAAAAAAACAAACTAAAGAATGATAGTTGCATTAAGAAATAGAAAACTGAATCTATTTAAGTTGAGATGTTTATGTAGCATAACATTATTGAAAATAACTGTACTAAGAAATTTCACCTAAATGGTGTAAACATTTATGTCTGAGTAGGTCAAATGCCATGTCTGTCTTAGACCCTGGATAATAATATGTCTTTCTTTCTTTATAAGAGCTATGCATTAATAGTGAACTGATTCCAGGTTTGAAGTCAGTGGGGTCCTATGCAATATAGTTATGCAGGAAGTAAGTTTTGCAGAGATGATGGGTTTCAAAGTGGCTAGCATATTTTCTTCTGCATTATCAAAGCCATCAATTTATTACTGAAGACTATACTAGCTGTGTATTAAAGGACACTAAGCTCAATTGCAAAACAGTCAGTAAATTCAAATGTTAATGTTCCCATATTAATGTTACTTAGCCAGATCTAACATTTGACATGTATGCTGTTATAATTGTATGCCTTAATTTATAACATTGCTAGTTAATGTTGCTCTGAGAAGCTAACTTTCTGGCGTCCTTTTGTGCTTGAACTCTTACTTGATTGGTAATTTTTGCATTTAAGTTTATTTCTATTTTTTTTAAATAAAAAAGCTTGCCTGTGAATTTGAACATGCACTCTTATTACACTTGTAATATAGATATTTTGCGTGTTCTGAATTTGCATTCTTCAAAATGCAGTGTATCATTCAGAGCATGCAAAATTTAATCTCAGAAAAACCAACTGAAAGTTGTTGTAAGATATATAAGAGCTAATTGTTGTTGTTAGGTCTCATCCCCACTGTCCTTTCAGATTAATTGGAAGAGTCAGTCTGAAAGCCTTTCTGCTAGGCCATGTTGTCTGCAATTCAAATTTTAGACCGCTCTGGGCAGCATAACTTTCTAGGGTGAAAAGACACAAAGCTTCTAAAACCTTAATTCCACAAATAAGAATGGGGGTCTGTCAAACCTCTTGGGCCTATTCCACTGTCCCCCTTAAGGTAGAATAGATGAGAGTGAATTCAGGCCCCACCCCAGAGTCTGTTACAAAAGAAAAAATGAATGGCTGGGAACAGGGCGGTTCTTGAGGCCGAAATATAGACTAAAATCTATAAGAAAAACTAGTTTCTATGATATTGCACCCAAGTAATATTGAAGGCTATTTTGAATATTTGTATGCATTATTTCATGAGTAAAATGTAGGAAATGGTTACGCTTGACATAAAATAATGCACATGTGAAACATAATTACTTTTAACAAAATCCAGGAAAATATTTGGTAAAAGAATTTTAAATTAAAATGATTTATTAAATAATTAGGTTAAGAATCTAACACTTCAGCTGGAACAAGAGACAAATAAGCGACTAATGACACAGAATGAACTGAAAACACAAGCTTTTGAGGCAGACAACTTGAAGGGTTCTGAGAAGCAGCTGAAACAGGAGATCAATACGTTGTTGGAAGCGAAGAGATTATTGGAATTTGAGTTGGCTCAACTCACTAAGTAAGTAGAGGCCTGACATAAAATGGAAAATCCTTTTTTTTTTTTTTTTTTTTTTTTTTTTCCCCCCATGTTCCATGTCACCTTTTTCCAGAAACCAAAAATACTTGTTGGCATTTTTTAAATGTGTCTGTGTGAAGATGTGTATGTATTTATTGTATTAGAATATTTTTATTTTGAAATATAAAAGCTTTGCTTGGCTGATACTTCTGTGCTCAGGCTTGTCCAGCCTTTCTGGAACAATTGAAGTGCCTATCCAAGAACCACCATTTGAGACTTAGACTTTGGAGCGTGGAGGACCACTGAGCTCCATGACGTTTTTTCTCCTTAAAACACTTCTCCTTTCATTTATGGTTTTTTTAGCTTGACAGAAGACCGCATTACTTTTCCAACAAGAGTATCCTTCCTTTATTGGACCTGTGCCACAATAGTCTGTAGGTTGAAGACCGAAACCAAGCACTTTCGGAGCACTGCTTCCCATCCAAATTATCTGTGGTAGCTACCATTATGGTACCATAAATTATATTGTTACACCGGAATCTTAGAATGTGGTGGTTATGAATTACCATGTTTATAGGTGGTGTGTGAAAGAGGAATTGGGTGCATATGAAAGAAAAATGCTGAGTTTAAAGCTGCAAGTGTAATGGGTGGCTTTTATATGAGGTTTTGTTTTCTCTTTAAGGCAATATAGAGGAAATGAAGGTCAGATGCGGGAACTTCAGGATCAGCTTGAAGCTGAACAGTATTTTTCGGTAGGTTTAATTTTACTACAATAAAGGATTGTTTTGTTCAATAACTTCATGACTAAATACCCCAATGCTCTGACATAAATGAGTGACACACAAAATACTACTAAAAATGTACAAATACACAAAAATCAAGCTAACAACATGAAAAGATTGTGATATGTATATAGTAACAATCATAAATACTGTACTTGGTCTATTACCCTTTATTTATATGATTTTGTGGGCAGCAAAAGTACTGTGTTCCATTTATGTTGCATAAGTAATACCGCTTCATATGCATATAGTAGTGAACTGCCTCCAAAAATTTCCTAAAAGTGCCTCAGGTGTAAACTAGTTCCAAATTAGTTTGCTCATAATCTAGCAGACTTGATTAGAGAGCCAGGTGTCACTTCCCCATTGTCCTTCTAAATTGGGTAGATTTATACAAGCTTCAGCCAATGCATTTGGCATTGAACTTTAGGATGAATTGAAAGAAAGAAGATTCATACAGTTTAAGACCAGAAGGGCACATTAGATCTTCTAGCCTCACTCTTCTTGTATATCACAGGCTATTAAATTTTACCCCTGTGACGGTGCCCAATAACTTATGTTTGGCTAAAAGAGATCTTCCAGAAAGGAATCTTATATTTATTTTAAGACATCGAGAGATGGAGAATCTATCCCTTCCTTTACTAGTTTGTTCAGTGGTTAGTCACCCTCACTTTTCAAAGTTTATGCCTTATTTCTAATTTGAATTTGTCTGGCTTCTGCTTCTACAAATCGGTTTTTATTACGCTACTCTCCTCAAGGTTATAGAGTCCTGTAGTGCCCAGTATTTTCTCCTCATGAAGGTATTTATACTCAGTATTCAAGTCACCTTTTAGTCTTTAATTTGTCAGGTAAACATACTGATCTTTTTAAGTCTCTCAGTGTAAGGTATTTTATCTGGCCTCAAATCATTTGTGGGTTTTTTCTGCAACCTCCAATTTTTCAACTTTTTATAATGTGGACAACAGCGAGAGATACAGTAGTCCAGTATCAGCCTCACTATATACTAAGGCCAAGTAAGAGATACTTAATATCCAACTTATCCAAGTCAGTAAGGTTTATTAACTTTTCTGTTTGCAAAGCCTTAGCATTTGAGGAAATTTGGCTTAGGCTAGGCATCTGAAGACTCAGTCCAGGCTCTAACCTTGTACAGATGGGACAGATAGGGATCCCTATATTTTGGTTGTCTAACACTTTTTTTGATAAAAATAACTGTTACCTTTTTAAGCTCTAACACTTCCATTCTTTGCCATAGGCCCTTTACATTTGTCAAGGAGCAAGCCCTTGGGCTAAAGAAATGTCTTTCCTTTATTCCCTGAGATTCCATTGAGGTTTAGCTGAGAGATAAACTGTTAAATTACAGTTTCATATGTCTCACTTGCATTTCTCATGAAAATTTTGGCATCACACTAAAATAATAACTGAACAGGAACTTTTTAAAAAAATTGTAATTAAAATTGAATTAAAGGTTGCATAGACAACTGTAAATGTGGCATTTCTTAACTATTGAGTACTTGACTTTGCAACTCAAATAATTTTTAATACATCTTTAGTATATAATATTATACCCAGTTTGCACACATGACTCTTCATGCCCACAAAACCTCATTTTTTAAT
Source organism: Dermochelys coriacea (assembly GCF_009764565.3). Taxonomy (NCBI): domain Eukaryota; kingdom Metazoa; phylum Chordata; order Testudines; family Dermochelyidae; genus Dermochelys; species Dermochelys coriacea. Next base: position 84,585,157 of record NC_050069.1, read on the forward strand.
ATGTGGGATTCTTGAGTCACAATTGGGCCAATCTAACCAAACCATCTTTAAGTTAAATGCTCTTTATCCGAAGATTTTCAGAGTGTTGCACTCTGTGGTGTAGGTTAATACCCGTCTATCCATACATCACAGAAACTGAATAGCCAAAAAGTAAAGAACTGCACTAGAGCCCCAGATTCCACCTTCCTGGTCTCTCTTTTTACTATTAATCAGTAACTTTTCTTTCATTGAGTGTATTTATTGCACTTGATTTACAATCCTAGGATTTTGGCTGGAAAGAAAATAACCTTTTAACATATAATTATATTATTCACTGGATGTGTTTTTGCACTGTCCTAATATAGCTTTACATTGCTGCAGCCCAAGTCTAACCTAAGTAGAGACAGCTTATCAAAACTATGAATTCTTTGAGTGTCTGTCAGCGTGGATCCCACTCTAGGTTCTTATGTCTCTTAAGCGTGCAAGAATGGATTTTTTTGACTAGTCATGTTTGTTGAGGCTCTGCATGTGCCCTGTTCTACCTCGTGCTCCTACATGAGGTAAGGAGTGGGGTGGATGGGGCAGCCTCAATCTTCCCTCAGGTCCCCCTCGCTGCTCATGCCAGTGAGACAGAACCTAGCTGATGTCTGATCTACTAGACCAGAGGTGGGCAAACTACGGCCTAAGGGCTGGATCTGGCCCCTCAGGGCTTTGGATCCAGCCCACAGGATTGCCTCCTGTGGTGCTGCAGGCCCTGCGCCGCTCTCAGAAGTGGCCAGCACCACATCCCTGGGGGGGCAGATGGCTCTGTGCGTTGCCCTTGCTTCTAGGCACTGCCCCCCGCAGCTCCCATCGGCCAGGAACGGGGAACTATGGCTCATAGGAGCTTCTGGGGAGGTACCTGGAGGCATTGCAAGAGCAGTGTGTGGAGCTCTGTGCGCTGTCACAGCGGCCGCGCAGGGACGTGGTGCCGGCCGCTTCCCGGAGTGGCGCAGCGTGGGGCCAGGGCAAGCATGCAGGGAGCCTGCCCTGGCCCCAGTGTGCACCGCTGCTGCCCTGGAGCTTCTTTAGGTAAGCGACACCAGGCCGGAGCCCAAACCCCTCCTGCACCTTGCCCCCCGCCCCCAACTTCCTGTCCTGAGCACCCTGCTGCACCTTGCAGCCCATGCACCCCAACCCCCTGTCCTGAGCACCGTGCACCCCAACCCTGCCACACGCCGCACCACTCCTGCACCCCACCCCAAAGTCTGTCCATCCTGCAGTGGACTAATTCTGCTGAAAGACTGGCTTGACAGATACCTATTCTACTTTGGAGAGTCCTGTAAGTGAAGCAGGTTCTTGGTCTCAGTCTCCTTCTTTGTGAGGACTGGGAAGTCGTGAGAAACAAGAGTAATGCTCCACCTTCTGGAGCAATCCATGAAAGTGGCATTGGATCCAGATGTATTGAGTTAGAAGACACTTCTAGTGGTCTCTAGATCGCATGAGGTGGACTGATGACTCCAAAGACCTCCTCAGAGAAAACAGCAATGAAGCCAGATCCGATGTCAGCACCGGTATCACCTTTGGTGCTGAAGACACCAACAGCCCCAACGTTTAATCAGCATTTCAGAGGTCGAAGCAAAATGCTGAAAGCGATCACTCTCAACAGTGAGGCAGGAGTTCAAGAAGGATCTCTGTCTTCTTGTAAAGAAAGGGATAGAAAGATGTCGGAAGATAGTTCGGTCAAGTCCAGTGTGGCTTTGAGGATCAGTGGAAAGGAGCAGACTGCGATGCAGCAGATGCTACCTGTGTGGAAGTGTCCTCATCTATGTTGACTCAGCACCAGCAGGGCAGACTTGGAGTGCACTGGAGTCACGGTTGGCACCAAGATATGTATTGGCACTAGTACAGACCTTGACACCAACAACCCCTTACCAGTCAGCACCACCTGTGGAAGAGGTGTACCCCTTCTCCACCATTTCCCCCAGGCACATCTTTTTGCTGGCAGCCTGCAGAGATCTGTCTCCACTAAAGTCCACAAGTTGTACCACTAGGACATCCAAGGACCTGTACAGACCTCAACTACTAGCCCACCAGGATTGTCACTGGACCAGCCAGCAATCCGAGAGCCACCTATATGTGTATGGTATGCCACTGTGGCTATTGCAGCCTACCTTCCCCAGCCTTTAGGAGCTTGTCCCTACAGTGGTAGAAGACTGGGAGGTCTCCCTCTCTAGCAGCTTTTCTAATAAGACCTCAGTCACTGGCATACACAGAGGAGCGAGATCCAGAGGTCCAGCAGCCCCCCTCACCCCTTAAGAAATTCTCCCTTACTGTCCCTGGTGCTAGATAATTTCAAGGCAATTCAGGAGCTCCTAGTGCAGACTGCAGACATCTTGAAGATGAGACTTCAATCATCCCTAAAAAATTCCACAAGTTATTTGACATTTTGTCAGCCACTGGCCCTCCCAGGATTGTTCTCCCCATAAACAAGGCCTTGTTCCAAAGATGCTGGCCTACAAGCATGATTAGCCTTTAACTCTTTTAAAGTCCACCTGGCAGTGATATCAGGGTGCCATGCACCAATACAGTTACCTTCGGTCTTTTTACACCCTATGGTGTTCAGATTCTTCAAGGCTTTTTTCATATCTGCCCTCACTCCCACCATCCAGGGAGGATGCTGCTTGTCAGTGACCTTCAGTGGGATCTCCAGATACACAATATCAAAGCAGAAAGAACGATTGCTTGCAATATAGTAACTATGGTTCTTCAAGATGGTGTCAGTGTGATCCCACCACTTGCTTTCCATCCCTGATTTCTGGAGTTCTTAGCTACACAGGCTTCGAATTGTAAAGGAGCTGAGGGAGGGACGCAGCCACCTTGCCCTTTGTGGCCTCATGTGGAAGCATAAGGAAGCAGAGTGCATTCTCATCTGCAGTGGGACTGTACTGCTAGTCCAAAAAAAAATTGACACGACTAGTCAAACAAAATCTAGTCTCCCTCACATGAGGCACATGCTCGCTTATAGTGGGATTCCCACTGAGTACAATATCTTGAAGAACCACAGTTACTGTAGGGTAAGTAACCATTCTTTTTCATTTGGATAGCTATATACAGACATATACAAATCTAAGAAAAACAAACTAAAGTGTGTATATGTAGGCAACATCTAAGGGCTCTATATAAAATTGTTATATTTTAGGTCCTAATTTTGACACCCTTACCTATAGTCCGCAGTGGGATTACTCAGTGGGTAAGGTACTATTCAATATGAGTAAGCATGGCAAAATCAGACACTTAGTTTAGTCAAGACAAATTCATTGTAATATAGTCTATTAATCGAAATAGTTGACTTTTTTATTATATTCAACCAAATGACTATCATCTTGATCTTGGGAATAGGAAAGTATTTGAGTCAGTGTAAATGGGTTTACGCAAGGGAATTTTAGGAGGGAGGGATGAAATCTACTTTTGTGCTATGTTGTTCCTCAGTATGTTTGCTCAGATTACAGAGAAAATAGCACCCCATGCATTCTGCACATGTTCCTCAGAATGCTAGAAAAACATCTTTGTTGTCATCCTATGGGCATCTCTGCTGATTCAGCCCCAACAGAGCAATGGTTCATGGCACTCAGAAACCATTCTCCGCACTTTCATGCACTGGGATTGTATCAATATTGTATTCAGGGCCTTCCATGTCTCTCATTTGGCTGGAGGATTTGTTTCATTCGTGTGAGTACAGACAACGGCATAAGATGCTCTCTAATGCATGAACTTGAAATATCCTTGTGAATTTATATAGTCAGTTGAGATTTCAGTTTGAGAAATATTTTTATACCTGTCACAGTTTCAGGGTTCACTTCACCTTTGACCACTCCCTTCCTGGTCTTCTTTGAAGGAACCTACTTAAGGTGACAGGCTTCCAGCCGTCACCTCTCTCAGAAAAAGACCCATTTTTCTCTCTCCAGACCTGGGGTTTAGGCTTGCATTCCTTCTGCATCTCACTGTAATTTCCCCAGCAGGTCTGACCATGGTCCAGCACTGTGGCTAACTTAGGGTCATTGCTACAGCAGTGTATACTTGTTACCATCTAGCCTTCATAAAGCACAATACATTTATTCTTGTGGTAAATGCATTACAGAGACAACAAATAAAACCCATAAAAATGTCTATACACATGCTAAAAGCTTACCAGATATCACCCATCAGTCTTTTGGGGTCCTAGTAGATCAGTCTTTCAACCTTTCCACAAGGATTGGGGTCCACCCCATCCCTTGGACACAGGGTCCTATCTGTTTACTGGATCTGAAAAAAATGCACTGTTTAAACTCTGCCTTTTTATGCCAAAAGCCCTTCCTTTGTCTGATGGTCTCTGGACCAGTATATGCAAGCCTCCACAGGGTGTGGTACCTCTCTGGAGGTGTTTACAACCTGAGTAGTTCACTGAGTAATCGCTGTTTTTGATTTCAGGAGTTGTAGTAATTCTCCCCCTGGAGTTGCATGTAAAACGATACATAAACCATTCATACAATACAGTTAATACAGTGTGATCCCCAAAGATAATGCAGTATCTATCATAATACCCACTACAAAGAAGTTTATTTTGTAATCATTTGTTTAACTAAACTTCTCTGTAATTTTATCATACATATCATGATTTGTGTAACATTTTACTAATTGGAAGACCAGGAGTACAGTGTTTTTACCCTGATTCTTTCCTCAGTTTCATGAACTCATGTAATTAAAGAAATATTAATCAGTATGATCTGAATTCTTAGCCATAGTTCTTCAGAGTAAAATGTTTTTTAAGCTCAGAGGATTATTACTGTTTTTAATATTTGTATTATCCTGGTACCTAGGAATCCCATTCATGGACCAGGACTTCATTGTGTTATACCGTGTACAAACAGAACAAAACTATAGTCTCTGCTCCCAAGAGCTTGCCATCTAAGTATGAAACAACAGATGAATACAGACAGACGGGGGAATACAAGGAAACAATGAGACAATATTATTAGTCAGCATAATCAGAAGTGATATCAGTGTGCCAGCTGTCAAACGGTTGTGAAAAATTTTTTATAGGAATCACAGCAAAGGAGAGTTTTAAGGAAGGATTTGAATGATGATTTCTTTCTAATACTTCCCTTACAGACCCTTTACAAAACTCAGGTTAAAGAGCTTAAAGAAGAAATTGAGGAGAAGAATAAAGAAACTCAAAAAAAAATACAGGAATTGCAAAATGAAAAGTATGTCCATTTTATATTTTTCAAGCAGAAAAATCTTTACTTTGTATAGTAGTGTGGTATCAATCTTGAAGCCCTGAATCCAGGATAAAAACATATTTTTTTTTCCCTGCAGTAATGCTGAGAAATGACTACTTATAAAAAGTATAACAGGTCTTGAAATATAGTGAATATATAGGATGTTACTTATATTGATGGATGATTAAGAATGGAGTCAGGGTTAATGTTTATTTTCTTGGACTAGGTTTGGAGTTTTTGGAGAGTAGAAATGTCTGACATTTAGAAAAATAGTTTTGTTGGATTCATAATTTTGTCAGACTCACTCCCCTCCTCCAAAAATATTGTTAGCCTGGTAATTACATTTAGTTTTTGAGCCAATAAATGGTTTTCAGACAAAGAATTTAATTTTAATGAAGATAATACTTCATTTGAAAGCTCATTTTAAGTGTGTCGTACTAACTACAACCAAATCAATTAAGGTTATCCAATTTTGTGAATCTTTTCAAATAATTGAAGAATTTACAGTATTTCAAAACTTACAAAAGACTATTACTTAAAACTATTTCCAATTCAGTAATTTGTTCTTCTATCTATGCAGAATTAGTCCTGTCCATTTCATAATCTTTATTCAAAAAGTGATGGTTTTGCGCCTGTGTATAGTACAGAACTTGTGGTACTTGACAAGCATGGTCATTGGTCTGCATAAGTATTGCAGACAAGTCTTTAAGAGTAAATTAGGGCATGTTAAAAACAATGTTCACTGTGGATTTGAGAAGAACGAAAGGAAGGAGAGAAAAGACACGATGTTGTTAAATATGATATAAGGAGAGATTATCAACCAATCACAGCCCTGAGCAAGAAAATGTTGGAGAATCTCAATTCTCCAAGGTGGGGACAAGGGAAGAGACACTCCCTTTAGCCCTTTTGGTGTCTCTTCTCTTCTCTTTTTTTTTCTTCCCATTTATTTTTTTGTCGTCTTATGGAGGCTTTTTATTCCCTCACCCCTTCAGCATAATATATGTTGTATACATTTTTAATTAGATCTATACATGAGCTATTCCAAACTAATTGTTGCCTGTCTATGCTAGGGGCCCTCTTACAAATACACCAGATCAGGGACTCAGCTGCAGCACAGTTGTCGTTGAACTATGAAAGCATATTTTTATTTTGCAATACGGATAGGCCTTTAATATAACCTAATACTGCAGTAAAAACTTAAACAGGCTTTAGTATGGTTTGGGAAAATTGTGAATATCCCCTCTATATTGCAACATACCACCATGTTTTTTACCATGTTGGGGGCTGTGATGCTTCCCTGGATTGTGAGGCAACTTGCTACAACCTTCCCTTAATATGAGAAATCCTTGAACTGTGCCAGCTGTGGGTCAGCTCCCTAACTCCACTGGCCATAGGCAACACAAACACTGCTCTCTAGGCCCTGCAGGCCCACTGTCACTCTGTAGGTTACCGATTGGCACACCCCCCAGCCCTCGAACCCTCCCTGGAGTACTGCCCCTTGTCTGCTGAACACTCTGTTTCCACAGATTCACTTCTTCCAAACAAATAGTACACTCTAGCTTACAAGTTCCATCTTGGATCACTGCTTAGCATTTAGGTGTATTTATAGTGAAATCAAGAAAAAGTTTATTTAACAAAGCCTAGAGATTCAAGTAGTAGCAATTAGAAGTATTGGAAACAAATAGTTACATATAACATAACACACATTCAAGAGCCCAAACTTAAGACATTAGAGTATCTCCTTAATTTTAAAGTATTGCTCACCCAAAATCCTTGCAGTACTTTACAGCCAGGCTGGCTGTGATGCATCTTTCATGAGACAAGCACGCTGTCAATTTGCCTTCTAGGTGAAGGATTCAATGTATTCATTTGCACTGCAAGGTATACTAGACCAATCTTTTGTCGATCTTCATAAAGAGGACACCCTTTCTCCTGTATCATAGAATATCAAGGTTGGAAGGGACCTCAGGAGGTCATCTAGTCCAACCCCCTGGTCAAAGCAGGACCAGTCCCCAATTTTTGCCCCAGGTCCCTAAACGGCCCCTCAAGAATTGAACTCACAATCCTGGGTTTAACAGGCCAATGTTCAAACCACTGAGTTATGTTGCTTCCTGTAGATTTCCTCACTTGTAGATTTTGCAATCACTCCATTCACACTTGGTCCACTATGCATATAGTAGGTATATAATAAACAAATGGCCAGACATGGAGATTGGTGTCGGTTACCTCCTGCCTGAAAGGAACATCTTCACGGTGTGTCATCTCCTGGTGACCTGCCATAACTCCAAGACCTTAACAACATAATTTTTAGTATACCATGTGCACATACATTTCACAGTGATTATGACAACCAGTGGGCTTCTAGCTCTTGGGAGAGATTTTGCATGCCACTCTGGTGAACTATTATGCATATATCTGACCCCAGGGATCCCTGTAAAATCATATGTATCCACTTTGCCCTCTACCAGTTGGCACCAAAGGGACCCTTGCTTACAGGGGCCAACTGTGTTTTAACCTCCCAGTATGGCTGCATTTGTAGTGCAAGTGGACACTGTTGCAAAAAATTGTGCTTCTTCAGAAACTACCCAAACAGTATAAAGCATGATATCTGAGCAGTCTTTAACTTCATTAACTGTGAATGCTAAAAATGTAACAACTGTTATGCAATAACCGTGGTTGAAAAAGTTTTCAAACATGGTATCAAGTGCTGATATGGACAGGACCTATGCTTTTGTAGTGCATTACATAGGTGTCCTCTCCCCTTTTAATGTAGAGCTATTTGCTTCTCTTGATCCTTTAAAGGCAATGTTTTTAAAAAATGGTGCACTGAAAAGTACAGTCTGGGCTTGTTTGTTCTCCCTGCAAATGTTAATTATTTTCCACAGGAAACATAAGATCTTAACATTCTGTTATAGAGAAACTCTTGCTGCACAATTGGATCTGGCTGAAACTAAAGCTGAGTCAGAACAGTTGGCCCGAGGTCTCCTGGAAGAACAGTATTTTGAATTGACTCAGGAAAGCAAGAAAGCAGCGTCAAGAAATAGACAAGAAATTACTGACAAGGACAACATTGTAAGCCGGGTAAGTTGTTGTTTAAACGTATAAAAAGTGGCTTTATTGTCAAAAAATCATCAAACGTTACAACTATAACTGAAAATTTGTGTGTGTGTGTGCGCATAAAAATTTAGGTTTTTAAAGTCCAGCATCCAGCAATTTGTGCGTGCAAATTGAGGCAGTTTTGCATCTGCAGTTATTTGTGCACATAATTGCTGCCATTTAGCTAACTGAGAATCTGATCTGAGGGCACGTTCCGGTATTTAGACATTTAAATTACATTATTTGAGCTCCCAAATAAATGTGGACACAAAAAGAGGGTCTGGGTTGAGGCCAAGTTGAAAATCAAGCACAGTATCTTTCAGTTGGTCCACCATCCATCACTATATATTTTTAAAATCATCAGTTTCTTTAATAGTGTACTCGGGGATCTGACTGAATAATCACTTTCCTCATTCAGAAAGGATTTGAAAGATATTGGGTTTTTTTCCAGGCAAATATTTTTAAATCAAAATATACAAGCTAGAAATTCTCAACTTCAAAGAGCAACCATTTAATTTTTGCATTACATTTACAGTAATGTTAGCCAAGAGTTTTTACTCACAAACCCTATTAATTTGCTGTATAATATTTCTATTTTATAATACCTTTAAACTGTGTTCTTCCACTTCGGCCTTCTGCATGCAGAGGCATGCATGCACTCAGATACTGCCTAACATAACCCAGCAGTAAAATTTTGCGCATGATGACCAAAATGCATTGTTTTTCTGCATGCTATTATGTACTTTACACCCCCACATTCAATTATTTGAAGTAACATTTGTTGCAGTAATGTTACACGTGCAATAGCCCCAAGAAATAACCTTTCACTTTCCAGAATGCCCCATTTTCATTTGAGACTATTTTAAATAACTGCATAAATATGGAATCTAAGTAGGAACTTCCTACCCATAAGTTGTCAACTTCAAATATTATTGATAACATAACTCAACACACAATCATTCAATGTATTTCTGTAGGTTTCAAACAAAACTTGCTTACTGAACACAACTGTAGTCTTTTTGTCTTTTAATATGTTTGTATAGCATCCAGCACAATGATCCTGATTGGGAGCTAATATAGGCAAATAATATTAATTTCCCCCTACAGTTTATTTCACAAATCCTGTGTGCTCCGTTTGACAAAAAAACAAATATTTTCTTTTTACCCATATATGCCTGTCTGTTTTCCATGATATATAACACTACTCAAATGTAAATTCCATGGACTGAGAGTGATAATAAATAATTATGGAAAGCCTGAAATCTTGGAATTTCATAACTAGCACCTGATTCTCTGGATTCAGGTGTAGGTAGCTACGTGTTATCGTTTACAGAAAAGTTCCTTAAAATTTACTGAAAGCTGCTGAACAAAGTAACAGTGAAGTTCTGCTTAATTCCTTAAGTTCTGTTGGGTATTATTTATTGCACACTGAAAATGTGCTTAACGCTGCATGGATCATAAAAGTAGACCTAATCCTTTTCTTAGAGAGAGTTGTATACCCAGTGTCTTTGTGAAGGAAAGAGGGATCAGAAGTAAAATATCTAGAATTTTATGTACAATTTTGAAGTATGAACAGATTAGTTAGTATGCAATCTAAGAATTGTAATTCTGTGTGGAATACTATTATTGATTTAAGATTATTTTAAAGAATAAATACAGTTTTGAATATGGGTAGGATGTATAGCAAATGCTTTGTTTTAAAATCTGTTTGTTTTCATTTAGCTGGAAGAAACAAATAATACATTAACCAATGATGTTGAGTTTCTAACAAAAGAAAATGCAGAGCTCATTGAAAAAAATAAGAAACAGGAGGAAGGTATGGCATGTTTTGAGTTTTAAATTATATTAGGATGATGCATAATTGATTACAGAGAAATATGCATTTGCTGTTACAGACTTGAAAACCAATTTTGGCCATTTTTTCCTTCATTATTAAGGACCTTATCTTTTCCATGTTGTCAGCATGAAATTAATTACTTCCTCCCTCCCATGTGATGGGGGACATGTGGTTCCTTTTCTGCTCCTAGGGATTTCTGGTGGACGTAGCTGTTGAGGAAGCCTGTGCTGCCATGAGGATGAGAAAAGACTGTGGGGAGCCAGGAGCTAGTGAAAAGTTTTATAAGACTTGCCTGAATCTGCTGGTTTTGTGGGTCAAATTCCCAGCCCATTTCGTTTGTACAAAGAGAGATTGCAAATCCCATCCTCTCATGATTTATGATTGCAAAGAATACATAATAATAATAAGCTTAGTGTATTTAGCTTAATATTATATCAGAATATGTTGTTAAACATGATGTAAGGAAAGAATATCAATCAATCACAGACCAGAAGTAAACAAACCTTCTTCTTCATATTCCATGTCTACTAATCTTCATGATGGCACTTAAATTTCCATGGAGCTCTGAAAATTATAGTATGAATGGTTTTTTTATGTTTTGCCAGATCTAGTCATGACACCATAGTTAAGGCTGCATTTGAGTTTTTTTGTTTTGACAAGATTTTTAAATCTTTGTTTTGTAAAAATATCATAAAAATGGCAAAAATCAAAACATAAAATGTAATCTCTTTTGAGTGCTATTTGAGTTTTTTATGGTGGTTGGATGAAAAATAGATTTATTACAGAGAGAATAATAAGCATTCCAACATCATTACTTTTGGCAGGTTTACAAATCCCCTGAGCTGTAAAGTATACCTTGACTTCAAATCACATCTCCAGTATGGTGTTTATATTCCCAGGCTCTTCGCTATCCTTATTGTTGGCTAAGGTTCTAAACCTAGAACACAATCAATTACGAGTTGCAGCGCGCACATCTTTCCCTCTCATTTTTAAAATACATTAGCAGAGAGGTATGCAGGGTCACTGCAGGCAGAGTGAAGAGTGGAGTCCAGATCTCTAACATGGCAGACCCACATTTTGCCACTCTGCTGCTGATCTATGGGTTATGGTTGTATGTGGTTAAACATTGTGAGAAGACACCTTACAGGTTTTGTACTTTAAAACCACAATAATCTGTACCTTATACTTTGAATCACCAAAATAATGTTTCGTATTTCAGTCATTTGTCCCACATTTTGTTTGCTAGTGTCACATACTAGCAGATTTGAAGGTTGAGAGGTGAGCTTCACACTGGTAGGGAGACATATCAGAGCCTCTTGTGTCCTTCAGGTGGTTTGAAAGCCAGCAGCAGCCTCAGCAGTGCATTTTCTGCTTCTGATCAAAGGTCAGGTGTATTTCCATTTCAGAGCAACCCTCGGGTCATTGAGGGTATACATGCCAGCTCCCAAACATAAGCATTTCAGACCACAAGCTTACCACAGGTACCCTGCTTACTATTGGTACTGACAAATGGATGCTCAAAGGAAACAACAGAAGTTTGTGGGAGAAATTCTTATAAACAGTTGGAACTTCATCTCACCTATCTTCATTATTGAGGCTGTAAATTTGATTGCTCACCCAGGAATATTTTACAAGTTATTATGGATCTAGCTATCCCATCTCCTCGCTTTTGGCGACCGCCTGTCTCATTTCCACTATTTCTGGACTGATATAACAAGAAATGGGTGGGTATTGGAAATCATTGGAGTGGGATCTGAGATTTAATTTCAGTCCATACTCAACACTTGCCCACCTTCCCTGTTCCTGTTCAGGGACCCCTCTCACAAGAGCTTGTTAGACCAAGATGTCCAATCACTTCTGGCTCTTGGCACAATAGAGGTGATGCTTTGCTTCAAAGGGAGGGCTTTTTAATCGAGGTACTTCCTCATCTCCAAGAATAAGTGGGGGGACTTTGGCCTGCCCTAGAACTCGGAAGAGTGAACACTTACTTCAGGAAGATAAAGTTCAGAATGGTATCCCTAGCCACCATCATCGCATCTCTAGACTGACTGGTACAGTGTCCAAATGACTGATTGGTACACTGCTCTTGACCTTCAGGACGCATTCCCTTATCACAATCCACCCATTCCACAGATGATATTTGACGTTTGTGGTTGGGAATTACCATTCAGCCTATTGGCCACTGCCAAAGTATTAGCAAAGTGTCTAGTTGTAGCAGCTTACCTCAGAAAAACAGGGATCCAAGTATGCCCATACTTGGACTATTGATTAGTTTGTGGGAGATTATGGCAGAGGTAGAGGAACAATATTCATCACATCCTTTGGTTGTTCTCTTTTCTGGGACTGTTAGGAAAGAAATGCCAGTATTGATCCCTATGCAGAAGATAAAATTAATTGGAGCAATATTGGATTTTACTAAAGGTGTTAAAGGAGCACTCGACAAAGACAAAGCCATTGTTGAAAAGCTTAATGAATTATTTGCAACAGTCTTCACTGAAGAGCATGTGCGGGAAATATCCACATCAGAGCTATTCTTTTTGGGTGACAGATCTGAAATAGTGTCCCTAATTGAGGTGTTAATAGAAGAGGTTTTAGACCAAATTGAAAAACAAAACAGTAATAAGTCACCAGGACCAGATAGTATTCATCCAAGAGTTCTGAAGGAACTCAGATATGAAATTGCAGAATTATTAATTGTAGTATTTAACCTCTCACAGAAATCAGCCTTTGAATCAGATGACTGGAAGGTAACTAATGTAATACCGATTTTTAAAAAGGGCTCCAGAGGAGATCCTGGCATTTAATGGACAGTGAGCATAACTTCAATACCAGGCACATTTGTACAATATATAGTAAAAAACAGAATGATCAGACATGTAGATAAACATGATTTGCGAGGGAAGAGTCAACGCAGCTTTTGTAAAGAGAAGTCATGCCTTACCAATCTATTAGAATTCTTTGAGGGAATCAACAAGCATGTGGAGAATTGTGATCCAGTTGATATAGTAATTTGCATTTTCAGAAAGCCTTTAAGATTCCTCACCAAAGGCTCTTAAGGAAACTAAGTAGTCATGGTATTAGATGGAAGGTCCTTTCATGGATCAGTAACTGGTTGAAAGGAAACAAAAGGTATGACTAAATGGTCAGTTTTCACAGTGGAGAGAGGTGAACAGCAGTGTCCCACCAAGTATTTGTACTGGGATCTGCGCTGGTCAGCATATTCATAAATGATTTGGAAAAGGGGATGAACAGTGAAGTGGCAAAGTTTGCAAATGATAGTTATTTAAGATAGTTAAGTCCAAAGCAGACTGCAAGGAATTAAAAGGATATATCAAAACGGTGTCACTAGGCAACAAAAATAGCAGATGAAATTCAACATTGGTAAATGAAAAGTAATGCATGTTGGAAAAAATAATTCCAACTATATACACACGGATGGGTTCTAAATTAATTGTTACCATCCAAGAAAGAGATCTTGGCGTCACTGTGGACAGTTCTCTGAAAACTTCTGCTCAGTGTTGCCAGTGGTCAAAAATGCTATAACAGTATGTTAGGAGCTACATATATATGCATTTTAGCTTTGCCCTATCTATCTGAAGTATTCTGCTGTGAGATATTTATGATATTCCAGTATCATTAAATAAATGGTCTTTGTGTTTGTATGCAAAGTCAAAGAACAGAAAGATGGAAAAAAACCCACATACTATGGAGAAATGAATGACCTTTAAAAATTGTTTTCTTGCCATAAAATGTATATCTTAGAAAGTTTAATGGTATTTTTTAACAGAATTTAAATTGAAGAAAGAAGAGGAAATCAACAGTATTAGAATGCATTATGAGAAGAATCTTCATACTGAAAGAACTCTTAAAACACAGGTATTAATTTTTAGATATTTTAATATGAACATGTTGACTTCATTGTGGCATACCAGAAAAATAGCTTTCAAATTTTAATGAATTACTCTGTGTGATTACTTCTCAGCACTATAGCTAGATGAAATTTGTATTTGTGATGATCTATAAATCTTAAATTTGCATTAGTGTAATTTATAGCTAAAAGCATAAGTTCTGATCCTGTAAACTTTTCACTTGATTATGGAATGTTCAAGAGAGTAAGGGTTTGCAGGATCAGACCCACAGATGACATGTTAATAGGAGCTTTTTTGTAGCCAGTGCATTCACTTTTATAATTAATTACGTTCTGGGAAATCTACACTTTTTAAAGATGGTCTCAGCTCATTTAAAAAAAATCTATTCCAAAGTTGGAAATGCTACATTTTACTTTTCTCTTATTTCTACTTTTTCTTACTGAAATATAAGTATTTTAGTAGTCAATTTGACAGCTGCAGTAACAAGGGGATAGAAAGGCAGGGAGTTCTAGATGCATGTTTTCAATATAATGTCATGCTGAAATATAACGTGGGCTTCTGTAACCCAAATGATTTTTCTCTCTGACGTGGTTCTGAACCAAGAGAAACTTCTACGTTCTTTACAAAAGCTTACGTGTATAGCATCTCTCTTAATTCATGTACTTTTTTTATACAGGCTGTGAACAAATTGGCTGAGATAATGAATCGGAAAGATTTTAAAATAGACAGAAAGAAAGCTAATATACAAGATTTGAGGAAAAAAGAAAAGGAAAACCGAAAGCTACAATTGGAGCTTAATCAAGAAAAAGAGAAATACAATCAGATGGTAGTGAAATACCAGAAGGAGCTCAATGAAATGCAAGCGGTAAAACCTTTTCCTTTTTCGTTGTAGTTGGTGATCCAGTCCAAAGGGAAAGAGAGTGTAGACATTATCTTCCTTAAAAGTAACAATTATGAACCAAATATATGTACTAGAAGACACCTTTTTTTTCTGTCCAAAACACTGTGATTATGTTTTCTAATACAGTAGAATCTACTTTATAGACCCATTTCATTGTGACAGTTGCCAGGGAACAAATCCGACGCCATGCATTTGACTTACTGAACAATGAAAAAAAATGACACAATATAGTTTGATTTTTGCAAACCAATTTGCAATAGTTTACAGATGTAAATTGGTACTTTCTAGTATAAAATTCCCCTTATGTGGTCTCTAGCTTGCTTTATTACAACTTAAAGAAATTATTATTGCTCTAATTTAGAGTCTAAGTGGCTGATTTAATATTTGGGGATGTTCTTTTTAAGAAAAACATTAATGAAATTAATCAGACTATTTCCTAACTTAATGTATT
This sequence comes from Dermochelys coriacea, assembly GCF_009764565.3. Classification (NCBI taxonomy): domain Eukaryota; kingdom Metazoa; phylum Chordata; order Testudines; family Dermochelyidae; genus Dermochelys; species Dermochelys coriacea. The sequence goes on from NC_050069.1 coordinate 84,600,530, forward strand.
CCCACAAGTCCTTGATAACTGGGCTGATCGTTTTAATTAGCATATTTTAGTCTCAAACAAAAGCCCAAACCAATTCAGAGAATTCTGTTATTGTAATAGAATAGTAAAAGATTCCAAATGAATAGTAATGTTACCAAATTAATCCATAGATTTACTGAAAGCTTGTAATCCATCATAATTCATTCTTATTTTTTTAAATATCTTATTATTTTGTATCCATGTTCTCTTTGGATCATATGCTTACTCTGTGTGTGTGTGTGTGTGTGTATATATATATAAATACAGCAACTAGCAGAAGAGTCAACATATAGGAATGAGCTTCAGATGCAGCTGGATAGTAAAGAGAGTGATATAGAACAATTGCGTAGTAAAATTTTGGACCTTCAGCAAGGAATGGACTCTACCAGTGTTGCCAGCCTCCAGCCAGATGAAACTGATGGAAACCTTACAGGTAAGAGAATTATGCATTTGGACAACTTTTTTTTTGTATATATACTTAGTCTTAGAAATTGTTGGCCATCACCTTTTAAAATGGCTTCTCTCAACTTTTCTTCATCCCCTCTCCATTATTTTAACTATTTTTTTTTAAAAAAAAATTTACTTAATCTTTTGTTGAAGTCCTGAATGCAGGATAATAGTGTTAACTTTTTATGTTGGAGGCCAGGTAGGGATTTCATAGCTTGGCTAGCTTTGTATAGAGCACTGTCTTAATTTCATCTGAAATTAGTCTTCCCAGGTTAGAACCATCACTTCCATTCAGTGGAAGAGACCATCCTTACCACTGTCGTTGCTGCACTGTGTGAATATAGTGGATGTGATATGTGTTGTAAATGAGGAATCTCAAATTTTTTCATAGGGTAGACCATACTGTAATGCAAAATTGCCTTCTGGATCTCCTATAGTTCACATAGCATCGCTGTGGCAATGACAAAAATTGCCTCCCTGGAAAGTAAATGTTAGGAAAATATTTAATGCACTTTTAGCTATATGTTGTGATTCAGTAGATGAAAACAAAGAGAGAAAGCATCATGTTACTAACCATCTCTTTGCAGACCATGAGCATATAGTTCATGGACTGCAGTTTGAGAACTGCTGTTGTAGATACTGGTTACTTTTTGTGGTGCTGCAAGAATATAACCTGATCTCTGTTATGCCAGCACACAAGATTTATTTTTGATACAGAACAACATTCAATAATAATATGCTGTGCTGTAAAATGCCCATAAGGTAAAGTTATTAGGCTTATTTTCTATATGCAGTGATATAATTTTCCTTGTGAAATTAGTAAATATGCTTGTCATGTGACTTTAAAATCTGAATACACAGCAGCAAAATACATCTGAATATCTGTAAATAAGGATAGGACCTATGTCATCAAGAGCATTTTAGACAAGGGGGAGAAGGGATATTGGTTTACACATGACCATACGACATCAGAGGACGAGCAATGTAAAAGAAACATTTTAGGCATGTCTCTTTTCCTATTGATGCACTTTCCGCTGCCTAGATCTTCACACTGCAGTTTTTCCAAAGATCTTTAAACGGTTGAAATCTTGAATTTCAGGTATGTAACAATCGTTAGTGAATGCTTCTAGATAGTAGCCTCCCTCCCCTTTGTCTGCATTGGTGCCATGTCTTCTCTTAGTTAGTTTTTGTTTTTTATTTTAGATGTTGATTTTAAATTATATACCTTTTCTAAAATGTGTTTTTAGTCAGTTAATGGTGTGTTAAAATCTTCACAACTGCTGCGCTGTGTAATAAGTCTTCTGGCTTCTAGCACAATTCAGACTGTAAAATAATCAGACTTTAAAAACCTAAAGGGTGCATGTCTGCTGTATTTGTACCAGGAACATCTTCAGGATATTGGTATATTTGATGTTAAACCCCTCTCAAATCTGCTAGCGGTGACTCCTACAGTCATCATATCCATGTAGAAATACATCTCCCCTTGTGTCAGATTCTAGGAACCCTCCTGTTGTTTCCAAGCTGTCAGTAATATCCAGGTCTTTTTCAAGGAACTTTATTCCTTCATGGCACTTCTTAATGCATTCAATACTAAGGTATTGAAAAGGGATCAGAGACCTTCAGCTGGCAGCTTTCCTCATGTTACTAACTGGCATCAAGTCCTATGTTCGACAATATCTCCTATCTGAAAAGAACTTCCATTGATCCTCCATGCCTAATTTCTGAGCTCTTATAATTTGAACTCACTCAAAATTTTCCTGAAATTGGTCAACATATTAGAAGTCTTATGTTGCCTAGGAAGGGCAGTCTTGAACGGTCTAGTCCTAATTATATCAAGTCCTAAACTACCAAAAGTACTCAATAATTAGCTCTAACCATGTACATACTTGTGTTTCATCTACTCCAAACCAGGGAGGTTCCCCACCAGGTTCCCCACAAGAAGGAGTTAAAGCGCTTCAGAATCTTATTTATGTTGATAAAATCATGAGGATAAAATTGTGGCAGTACTGAACCACAAAACCTGGAGAGGTTGTGAAGGTTGAAACTATAACTGGGTTCAAAAAAGAATTAGGTAAGTTTTTGGAGCATAGGTCCATCAATGGCTATTAGCCAAGATGGTCAGCGATGCAACCCCATGTTCCTAGCCTCAGACTGCCAGATACTGGGACTAGACAACTTGATAATTGCCCTGTTCCATTCATTCCCTTTGAAGCATCTGATATCAGAAGATAGGATCCTGGGATAGATGAACAATTGGTCTGACCCAGCATGGCCGTTCTTATCTCTTTATGTAAAGCACTCAACAAATGCCCCAAAAAAGGGAAATCCTGCCTTCAGCTTTTACCAGTATGCAACCAGGAATACTTTTTAACTTCTGTAGAGTTGACAGAGGCCTTTCTGCGTATTCCAGTCAGGTCCACCCATCAAATGTTTCTGAGATTTACACTGGCTTCAGTAGCCTACCAGTAAAAAGCACTGCCATTCAGTCTTTCAGCCACCCCTGAGTCTTTATAGAAGTGCTAGTGACCATTGTTGCTACCCTTCACTACCCAGGGATCCACTTTGTTCCTGGATGTTACATTTGTTTGAGATGTCAATTCATTCAGGACACAGAGGGTTGTGTAGATAACTGTTCCGACTCTCTCTAGGAACGTGTATTTGTGATAAACCAACAAAAGAGTGACCAAACACTGCCCTAGAATATAATCCAGAAATCCCTTTCTGGGGAGTAGTGATAAACTCAACTAACAACATTGTGTACCTTACCTGTAATTTCTAAAATCTGAGACTTCATGAGAACCACAATCTGAATATTTCTAAATATCCTTGGATTGATGGCTTTGTATATTGGTATACCTACCCTGGGGTTGCTGGATCATGAAACACTGAGAGGATGTATCCCAGCAAAATACCCTATGAGAATACAAAATACATTGGAATTTAGAGTGATGGTACCTCAGCTGGTTAGCATACTCATTTTAACTGACAAATCAAGAGAGATTCTTGAAGGGCGTTCTGCTGCGGGTTTGAGTCTAGAGCAGTATTCACATTGGATAGCAGCATAGGAAGATGGAAGCACTTCTTGGCTTAGGGACAGTGGGCCTGGAAAGAAAGGCAAAGCAACATAAGCTTTCTGAAATTGAGGACAGTCTGCCTTGCAATCATTCCCTTTCAGGTAGTCTTTCAACAGGAACACCTTACCCTTATGTTAAAAAAAAAAAAAAAAAAAAATTGACCACCATATCCTACCTCATTTGGCAAGGAAGGACTAAAGGGACACAGTTGCACCAGCAAGGCTTGTTTCTGTTCAGATTGGCAGAAACATATCATTCAGAGCCAAGCACCTGTAAGGTGTCCTTAATATGAAGGCAGACTGTCTCAGCAGAACTATGAGATGACTATTCCACACTAGCCCACCCATCCCATATTTTCTGAGTTACTTCTGAAGGGTAACACCAGATATTTCTGTCCTGGATCAAATGTTCGTGGAGTGACCTAGACCTGCATTTAAAATTGTGTTGGTTAAGTTAACTGGTAATCAGTTAAATAAAGCAGGACAATAAATGAAAGTCTAAAGAAACCCATGTGACACCATCAGTGTCTCTAATTGAGAGGAAATGTGTACTGCTTCAAGAGCCCATTAGATACTGAGGAATCTTGAGCCTCCTAGAAAAGCAGGACATTGAGGAGCACATATCTTCAATTGCAAGGTGCTTCTTTGTAGCTTGAAAACCATTCCCTATACAAATGTACTTTGCACACTGGAACAGATCTGTCAGCGGGTGCTCAGAAAAAAATATCAACCAATTCAACATTCAGTCAATGAAACATTGTAAATATCCCAAACTTTCTCTCATTCCTGCAAACTTACTTTGACAAGGAACTCAGGCCACATACTGAAACAGAAGCCTTTGTAATTTGCTTACAATCAGTGTCCTTATGAGCACAACCTCTTCATCTTCATGACAGCTATTACTCTATTTTGTGCTGAGGATTGAACCCCTAACTTGTTTTTTAGATTTTCAGAAATTACACCAATTTTAATAATATTCATTCTTGCTTAATTGAGAATACCACAGGAACGATATATTTCTAAACAGAAGAAACTTCTTAAGTGTGACTGCTGTAGAGCTTGAGGAAAATATATTTCCTGCTAGGAAGTTATTGAATGTTGAGTCAGAGAGCAAAGAGAGTTTTTTGGAGGTTTTTGAAAATATATGTGTATAGATTTGAAAATGTGAGAAGCAGAGGAAAGGGCATTTCCTTGGCTTTTACATCCAGATACATTTCTGATTGCAAAAAGGTAATTCTGGCATGCATTTTGCCTATCTGAATTTCAAGATTTTAATGACTCTGCATTCTTCCAAGTGGTTTGGGGGAACATCTGTAGAGTGTGGAGAAGAGACTCAAAGAGAATTCCAATGATTGATGAGTAACCCAGTTTTAAGTGATTACATAATGTTGTCTTTATTATAGGCATTAATGCAAGAAGTGTTACCATTTCACTGAAAATAAGGCATGTAAAATAATTTTTCTTTTTGGAAAATTAGGGTGGCAAAACTCTTCCTATTTTTAGTCAACAAAATATATGGATGTTCGGAAAAATATTTGGGTATATTTTCACAGCAGTGCATTAATACTTGCATGGCTAAATTTCATCAGCTGCTTTCCAGAATTATCCCTACAGTGGTAGTGTGTGTTGGAGAAATATACAGACAGAAAGTTGTAACTAATTTTGTTTAGTTGATGATCTTGGGATATTGAAATGCCGTTAGCCTTATTTTAATCAAATTCATTGTTATGGCTGATTGATTTATATATTTGTTACTGTTCTCTAACTTTTTTTTTTTTAAACAAACTACTTTTTAGGATTCTTGTTTTCTTTTTATAAAACTAAACTTAAGTAATTATAAAATAGATTTTCCATGTTGAATATCCGTCATGTTATTTTAACTCAGTTGAAAGCCAGACAGTGTTTCACTACTATTACCAGTTTCATACATATTTTTAAAAATGCACCCCAAACAATAGAAATAAATTTAGAACATCAGATAGCTAGAGTTTTCTGTAGTGATAGCCAAAATGTGGCAACAAAATGTTAAGTGTCAGTGTGGGAAACTTCAGTTTTTTTATCAGTGTTCAAAATAATAATTGTTATTTCAGTAGCTATATTGTAAGAAAATTAATGATCAGAATACTCAGAAAATTGTCCTTTGAAAAACAAATAAATGCTTGTCTCTTATTCTTTATATCTAGTTGATTCTTCCTGCATTCCTTATTTATTTATCTTCTATTCTTATCTTCTGTGAGTAATGGGACACTTGTGTACCTTTGCTTGTTTTCTTGTGCATTCTTTCTCTGTGTTTTGTAAATTGTGGCTCTGGTTTGTTTCACTTGCAGAATCTTTCTGCTAAATATTTTTATACAGCCCCTCTGAAAGTTAAATGATATTTATATTGATAATCTTTTAATTATCTTCCATTTAAGCTGCAACACATTTTTCAAACCAAAGCATTCTGTCTGGCTTTTTTTAATATATATATATATTTTTAAATACAGTGTTAGATATTAGCCTTATGGAAAACAGCTTGATATTTTTTCTGCAGTAGCTGTGTGGACATAAAATGTTAGTTTGTGATGAAGCATGAAATATAAATGCTTATATCCTTGTTTTATTTAGCTATTCTTTTAATTCCTGCTTTGCTGATCCATTGGGTAATTGCCTATTGCCGCATGAAGTCAAGTGTGCTTTGTTATATTATTTTGTTCTGTTATAATATATTAAGACTGTTTAATTTTCATGTATTTTAAAACAGAGTCAAGAATTGAGGGTTGGCTTTCGATACCAAACAAAGGAAATATAAAACGACATGGCTGGAAAAAGCAGGTATGAAAGAATTCCCCTCATTCCCACCCTGCCATCCCCGAATAGAGCTCTTTAAGCATATTAATATTAACTTGCAATTTACATTTAGAAAAAAAATTGAATAATTTAGTATATATGTATTACATTATTGTAGGAAGACAGACAACTTCAAAATTCAGGGTTTCATCTGGCATCTAGAGTTATGCAGTAAAAGGTTTTTCAAGTAGGACTAAGTCTGGTTTGTGGATTTTCTGTTTTTTTTTTTCAAACTGCAATATTTGGATTTTTTTCATGGCAACTAAGCATTGCCAGCAATGTGAAGATGTTTTACAGTACGTTCTGCAGAGGAATAACTGTCATATTTGGTCTAAGTATGATTATATAATTGGCAATAAAACAAATTAAGGACTAAATGCTCCCCATCTCCTTTCTGAGTTCACAGAAGACACTTTACAGGTGAAAGAAACTACATAGGGGTCCATACCCATTGTGTACAAAGGGCCTAATCTAATACCCTTAGAAACTTTTAATTTACTTAAGTAAGCTTTGGATATGCTCATTGCATCTCTCCATAACAGTATTGAAGAGAGTTAGGAGGGTAGAAAGTAGATCCAAAATTATGCAGATACTCGAGCCTAAACTTTTTATTTAAGGGGGCTTGGAAGGATTATATTTTTATTGGTAAATATCAAATATGCATGTCGCTGTGCGCACACAAACACAAGAAAATATTTCCATCGATGATGACAGAAATGTACACTTAGGCAAAAATTTAAAAAAATTTTGATTGAGAACTTTCAAGTTTGATTTAAGGATATTTACTTTGTATATTTTGACGTGATGTTTACAATTTCTGTTTTAACAATTATTATGCTTTAACTTTTTCAATCTCAATGTCTACCATCGTTAAATAATTGTCTGACTCCTTCCCACGTTGTCTAACCTCCCCACAATTTCCTGCAACAAAAATTTAAATTGATTAAAAGAATAGAGATCAGTTTATTTTTAAGAATTTAAGAATTATCTGTCAAAATAATTAAAAAAAAATCTGATTCTGTCAAGTCTAATTAAGACTTATGCATGGACTATTCTATATTAAGTTGCCAAGTTTGAGGGGGGTTCTTCCACAAAATTGTTCTAGATCCTAGGCACAAAAATTCCATTTTTTGTTTGAGTAAATCGCTGTATATTTCCCACTATTGGGAAATGTGCCGGTAGTGCAGCTGGACCAGTGGAAAGCTCTCGGAGCAGTGTGTGCCTCCTTTGCATCCCCCAGCTCCAAACATTCTGGAGAGAAGCTTATAAAGGGGTGTGTGGGGTGCTTGAACCACATCATTTCCTTTCAGCCACAGTAGTGTGCAGACCAGGAATCTCAGCTGGGTCTTTAAACAGCATTACAGAAATTTTATTTCTTAATGCCATAAGTTAGTAGTTTTAGAGTTTAGCAAGTAATGTAGTTTTAGTCTTTGTGCCTGCCATAAATTTGCAGATATGTAATGATGGATTCTGTCATAAAAAGAATGGGGTTTAAGAGATGTACTTCTTGTCCAGCTGGTTTCAGAAGCCCATACTTGGTGTCTGGCTTGCTTGAGGGAAGGTCATGAGCTCACTAGATGCTTCATCTGTAAGCGCTTCACACTATTGGCGAAGGAGGAGCATTAGAACTGGCTCCAGGTTATCCTTAGTCAAGCAGTTGTGACAACTAAATCTTGCACACTCGATTTCTGGAACTCTGTGTGCTTTACAGATCTCCAAGAGGCCTTCAGCTACTAGTCTTTCTCCAGGAGCAAAAAGGCCTAGCCAGACCACTATTTAGGAGTTGACCTCTGGGGGCAGCTTTCCGCAAGGAAGCACTCTTGGATCTGCTTTTGATTCTACCCTGAGATCTTTATCTATGGGTTGACTGCTCTCCTCTTTCACCCACCTTGAGAGACATCAAAAATGTCCGGGAGATGCGGGGCTTGGATTGGAGCATGAAACAGTATCTCTGGTCCATCAGGATAGAGGATTGTGCAGATCAGGTTCCCCAGTCCCCTACCGGTTGGATTTTTATCAAGGTTACTGGCATGTTTTCAAGATACAAGTGTGAATAATGGGGCCTGTGGTGATGGCCCCCTTCCCCTAGCCTCCAACCTATCTGTATATGGGGTGAGGCAGGGGAGGTAACGATTTTCCAGCTGTTTTACAAGGATCCTTCTTTTTGGGGAGGCGTTAAAAAAACTCTTCCTGTGCATCAGTGCTGAAAGCCTTGTACCCATTGCCGCTTCTGGACCCACTAGATCAGTCTCTCATGTGGATCACAGATAGCTGTCTTAAAATGAACTGGATGCAGCCATAGACATCACTACTATGAATCCAGCTTTGAATCCCAGTGCCCAGACTTCTTCAGCCTCCCTATACAAGAATGTTGGGGCCTCTTTCACATCTTCTCCAGAGAACCTTGTCAGTTTTAGGAGTGAATGGCTTTTGAGTGGTGGAGAGAATGGCTAGAACTCTCAACATACCTGCAGTGGCATTTCAGAAAATTGCACATCTGGCAAAAGGGCAAAAGTGACCTTTTCCATGTTGGATGGCTAATTGCAAACGGACATGGATATTTGAATTAATCCAGCATCTAGGCCTGTTTCTGAAAAAGCTGATATAACTTAACAAGCCCCTCTTGAATGTTTCATGTTCTCCAGTACCCACCTCGCTCAAATTCTCTTTGTGTCCACAGTTATGGAACAGTTATGGAACCCTATGGGTAGCCGAGTTCATTCCACCCCATCAGACAAAGAGGGCAAGAAGCTAGACAGTATTGTTTGGAAAGGTCTTTTCATTGGCCACATTAAGCAGTCAGTGGCAGTATTAATCTGTCATGTCCTGCTACCAGTACTGCTTGTGGGACAAGCTGACTTGTCTTCACCCAGACTTCACCCAAAGATTGGAGAAATTTAGACAAGGCCCAAATCACAGAAGGTTAATCAATTACAGATATGCCGTGAGGGAGTTCTTTGATTTGTCAGATGCTGCTTCCAGGGAAGTCCCCTTGACTAGTACAAACAGCACACATGGCTGAGAGAGTCTGATTTATCCTCCAACTTTGAGTCCAGCTGGAGATTCTCCTATTGAAAGGGAAGCAAAATTATCTATCCTCTGAAGAGATACCATATCAGTAGGACCCTTAACAGAAGTAGCAGAAGAGAGATTATAGTTTTAAAGTGACAAAAAGGTGTTCTACCATTTACTTTTCTCCACCATCATCCCTGAGACCTCAAATTTGAAGGGGTGCCCAAAAGCCTAGAACCAATCTTAACCATGTTTTCTGGTTCCCTTTATTGTTTGAAGACCACTTAGCATTCTTTCACACAACAAACTGCAAAATCACCATGGATATTTTTGGAAGTCATGCAATCCAATTATGCAAACTAGTTTCACTCCATACTACCTCCCCAAGTCCCCCATACTCATCCTTCTTCAATGATCCTTCACACAGGCTCCTGTTGACCTGGCAGTGTGGCCTTCCTGAAGTTCAATTTGGTTTGTTCCTGCAGAGTCCAAAGGGAAAGAGTTTTACTCCAGATATTTCCTGATCCCAGAGGAAGACTAGGAGTACTTGTGGCACCTTAGAGACTAACAAATTTATTTGAGCATAAACTTTCATGGGCGACAGCCCACTTCATCGGATGCATGGAATGGAAAAGAGAGTAGGACGATTTTATATACATAGAGAACATGAAACAACGTGTATTATCATACACACTATAATGAGAGTGATCAGTTAAGGTGAGCTATTATCAGCAGGAGAGGAAAAAAAACCCTTTTGTAGTGATGATCAAGGTGGGCCATTTCCAGCAGTTGACAAGAATGTGTGAGGAACAGTAAGGGGGAAGAATAAACATGGGGAAAATAGTTTTACTTTCTGTAATAACACATCCACTCCCAGTCTTTATTCAAGCCTAATTTAATGGTGTCCAGTTTGCAGATTAATTCCAATTCAGCAGTCTCTCTTTGGAGTCTGTTTTTGAAGTTTTTTTGTTGAAGAATTGCCACTTTTAGGTCTGTAATTGAGTGACCAAAGAGATTGAAGTGTTCTCTGACTGATTTTTGAATGTTATAGTTCTTGATGTCTGATTTGTGTCCATTTATTCTTTTACGTAGAGACTGTCCGGTTTGGCCAATATACATGGCAGAGGGGAATTGCTGGCGCATGATGGCGTATATCACATTGGTAAATGTGCAGGTGAACGAGCCTCTGATAGTGTGGCTGATGTGATTAGGCCCTATGATAGTGTTTCCTGAATAGATGTGGACAGAGTTGGCAACGGGCTTTGTTGCAAGGATAGGTTCCTGGGTTAGTGTTTTTGTTGTGTGATGTGTGGTTGCTTGTGAGTATTTGCTTCAGGTTGGGGAACTGTCTGTAAGCAAGGACTGGCCTGTCTCCCAAGATCTGTGAGAGTGACGGGTAGTCCTTCAGGATAGGTTGTAGATCCTTGATGATGCGTTGGAGAAGTTTTAGTTGGGGGCTGAAGGTGATAGCTAGTGGCGTTCTATTACTTTCTTTGTTGGGTCTGTCTTGTAGTAGGTAACTTCTAGGGACTCTTCTGGTTCTGTCAATCTGTTTCTTCACTTCATTAGGTGGGTATTGTGGTTGTAAGAACGCTTGATAGAGATCTTGTAGATGTTTGTCTCTGTCTGAGGGGTTGGAGCAAATGCGGTTGTATGGTAGAGCTTGGCTGTAGACAATGGATCGTGTGGTGTGGTCTGGATGAAAGCTGGAGGCGTGTAGGTAAATATAGCGGTCAGTAGGTTTCCAGTATAGGGTGGTGTTTGACATATTCTGGGTCTCAGGAAGTTGAATTCTTTCATCTGAAAATTCAAATATAGTACATTTACCTTGACTTCCCTTATCTCTTCTATATCCTTTCAAGACTGATTTAGTCTATCAATCTAACACACCTATTTTCACATTAGTATGAGGCCTTCTTATGGGAAGTATCTGCACTTTTCTGTCAGACAAGACCACTATCAATACAAGGCCCTCCCTTTTGGTCTCCCTGTAGCTCTTTGATTCTTCATGAAGTGTCTCTCTGCTGTGGCATCTGATCTACGGAGATGATCATTCGCCCTCTCCCCTTGTCTCAATGACTAGCTGCTCAGGGTGCCATGCCAGGAGGTTCTCATAGGGTATGTCTACACAGCAACTAGATGCATGGCTGGCATGTGCCAGCCAACTTGGGCTCATGGGCTTGGGCTGCGGATATGTTTCACTGATGTGTAGATGTCTGGGCTGTGGTTAGAGCCCAGCCTCTAGGACCCTGCGAGGTGGGTATGGGCCAGCTGCAGGTTTTTCTTTGCTGCGTAGAAGCATAGAAGTTATGCAAACTGCTTTAGGAGTTGATTATCTCATCAACTAGAAGAAGTCTTTCACTTCTTCTACTCAACGAATTATTTCTAATAACTTCAGTCCCAGATTTGGTGTACGGAAAGGCATTTTCTCTCCAAAGACAGTGCAGGAATAATAGGGTGTTATTTTAAGTAATTTAAAATAAATATAGGATGACCTCAGGAATGGTTAATTATTTCATCTTTTTCTTCTACGTAGGCTATTTTGTCTGCATTGAAGTTTTGAGAGAGAAACCAGTCTGTATCTTTTATAAATGTATTAAAATATTAAGCAAGTAGTTATTAAAACAAATATGTGATTAGACAAAATGTCACTAGCTAATTTAACTTAGTTTTCTGAACTTAATTTATGGTAATATGATGCACTAGTCACATTGTTTATAATTTGAAATGTAATCAATACATCAGTGGTTCAGTTATCTGGCTCGCCTATTACTACAGTAAGTAGGAATGTCTCCATCTTTCTGGCAGTCTTGCATAGATATAAAATGGTTTCTAGAATCCCATGCTTATAGCAGTTTTAAAATGACACTGGTTTAACTTAGAGATCTTACTATTTAGATAACAGACTTAGGGGTGTAGTGACTCCTTTAGAGAACAGTTAATGATGGGGAGGTGGGAAATACAGCATACAGCCACTCACACTAATGAGTGTTAGAGTGATTCCACCATCCTCAAATTGCTCTACAGAAGGATTTTTGCACTCTCGTCTTAAAGTTTTTAGCTCACAGGATTGGTCTTAATTCGGAACTAAGCTAATATTTGCCAGTATTTTTATCAATGAAGGCTTGTTACATATAGGCAGGGAAGCTTGATCTCTTTTCTCTCTCTCAGTTCTAGACTTCAGGTTTGGCTTAGCTGATGGTCAGAGTCTTTCACCTCTTCTTTGGATGGTCAGTCCATGGAAAAGAACAGGATACAATTTTGGATGTGGTGGTGGTTATGAGAGAGAACCCCAACCCCTTCCTTCTGCATAGCTTGGGTCTGTTCTAGGGATCAGCGTCCCTTTATTCCACCTTAGGGGATACCCTAATATCTTCAAAGGACAATTAGGTGTTACAGCCTGGTAGCCATAATTTAATGTGAGCCAATGGCCTGGTATCTTGATCTTGAAGTCACAATTGTAGATTCCAGGTTAGTGTGGATGTGTCTTGCAACAATTAGTTGATAATAGGAAACGGTTGCATCTTGAAAGCAGGCTTCAAGAAGGTGCCATGTGCTAAGGAGCTGGTAGGCAAACTTCCACTTATGCCCAAGACATAAATGTCTTAATTGTTTAAATATAATTTATGACTTGTCAGCATTCACATATCCATTTTTTTCCCCACACATCCTCATGACAGTAAGTTAATTATGATACTGGGGAAGTAGGTGCAGAATTTAGGGAAGTAAATGACCTTACCCTAACAACCTTTTGTCTAGAAGCAGGAAAGCTGCTTTGAGCATTTCTTAGTACTGCTAACTTACATTAAACATTTGGCCAACTCAAGTTACTCAGTCCCAATGTGGCCTATGTTCCCTACAACAGGTACCTCAAAATCTACATGACGCAGAGAAAGATAACTCATCCCAGCCAGTAATATTCTTCCTTGGGCTAATAGGCTTAATGGTCTCAGTAATTTACTGTGCTCCATTTGCATGGCTGAGAATGAGACATCTTTCCAACATTGGTTGGCAAGACACAATATCCTACACGGTAGACAAGTTCCTGTTGCTGATATTACCCAAAGACATGCTTCTTACTCCATTAGTGGAGTCAAAGAGACAAGGAACAATTTGTTCATCCTTTAGCTCCATCAATAGGGAATGTTTCAGATACTGCCAGTCTTTGGGCACTTGCTGCCAGTGCTTCAGAGTCCATGGCTATTGGAATCTGGGAAGGAGCTCAACTCTAGAGTTGTGGGTGACTTACTGATCTCTGAAGTAGTTTTTTCCTTGTATTCAAGGACATGTAGTACAGTAGCCACTGACAATTTCATGGCCATGTGCTGTATCAAAGAGCAAGGAAAGATCCACTCCTGACAACTTTTCAGGGAGACAGCGACCCTCTAGGTGTGTGGCTCTCCATCTGGCAGGGAAGGACAGTATCCTTGCAGATTAACATAGTATTCTTCCTAAAGACTCACTCTTATCCAGGACAGGTGAAATTGCATAGTTTGGAGGCAAAGAGGGCATTAGCATTTTATTTACATAGGTCAAAAGAATATAAGTATTCACTTAGGCTTTCTCCAGTGGGGATAATCACAAGGGTCAGGTCATTGCAATTTGGCAGGTGTCCAAGTTGACCAGACTCTGTATTAAGGAATGCTATAAACTGCCTAGAGTCCCTATCAGAGAAGCTTGAGGTCTATTCAACCAAGGCCAAGGCAACGTCTATGCTTTGTCTTAGGTATATCCCAGTAATTGAGATCTGCAGAGCTGCTGTGTAAAGATTGGTCAGTACATTCCAAAAACACTATTCGGTGGATGTGGCATCAAGATCTGATGCTCCGTTTGGGAGAGCTATGTTACAGTCCCTGTTTAAATAGGACTCTTCACCTGACCATTCCGGGGAGGATAAGCACCGCTTGCTAGACTCCGGGGAGTGGGAATATGCAGAGGCCCACTCCAAGAAGATATGAAAATGCTTACCAGTAACTGGAATTCTTCAAGATGAGTCTTTGCACATTCATGCTACTTCCTACCTTCGTCACTTCCTCAGATCCCTGTTATTAATAGGCTGTAGAATTAAATGTGGAAGTAACAGAAGTAGTTGAAAGCATTTTACTCCTTTCTATTGCCTCACCTTCAAAATGTTTGCAAGGAGGGAGTGCCTTGGAGCTTCCAGTGGTCACTGCTTCTAGAGATTTCAGCCAACCCAGTTGAACTACCAGTACATCTCCCAATAGTGAGGTAGTGCAAAGGTTCATCTTGGAAAAACTGCAGTTATTGGATACATAACTCCGTGTGTGTGTGTGTAACTTTTTTCCCTTTCCTTTTCTTTCAGTATGTTGTGGTAAGCAGTAAAAAGATTTTGTTCTATAATGATGAAAAGGACAAGGACCAGTCCAATCCATCCATGGTACTAGATATCGAGTAAGTGATGCTACTGTTAGTTTGAAATTTAAAAAAAAAAAAGGTAGAAAAGCATTTTATGTACAGTGTAACTGACAAATTTGAGAACTCAGAATTAAGATACAGTAAATAACCTTGAGTTTGCTTTGGCCTTTTGAAGATGCATGTCATGTTCTACTTCAAGATATACAGAAGTATTTTGTTTCTAGTATTTTCAACATTTAGACTTCAGTGACCATTTCTAGTTCAGTGGTAGTCAATTGATGGACTGCGGGCTAAATCTGGACTGCCAGATGCTTTTGACTGGACCCCAAAATCATTTTGTTTTATCATCATTGGTATTATTTGTATTATTTTCTCTGGAGTCTGGACCTTGACTATACCTTGACCAAGAAATGTGGACCTTGACAAAAAATAACTACCCCGTCCCAGAATCTTGTTTTGATAAAATACAAAGGAAACAAATGAACTACAGAATAATATGATAATGGGATTAGCCATTGGCTGTATTCGGGGTGGTGCAAAGCCACATCATCCCATGAAGAGCACAGGGACAGGGGAACACATGCACTACACCACATGTTTGTATGATGGCGGTATTCTCTCCTTTGTATGGCCAGCCAAGTCTGCAGGGGAGGGGAACATGAAGCTATGGCCCTAACTCCCTGACCCTGCCTAACCCTTTTGGGATGACTTGTGCTCCCTGAGCTGCACTGAGGATACAGTCCTTATGTTCCCTAAACAGAAGAACTGCAATTGTACGTGGCCCTTATCTGGGACGCAAAGGTGAGGGAAAGGCTCCTTGATTCCAGAGCCTTGTGTTCCATCATCACCACATTACTTCCTCTTTCGTATATTTCTGAGCAAGGATCAGGTTTGATCTAGCCCAGTGTTCTCAACCTTTTTAGGTTGTCCACTCCTTATCTGAAGTCAAAAATTTTCACAACTACCTTACATTTAATATAAAAGAGTAAAAAATGGATAAAAGACATAAGTCTGTGATTTTTGTGTTGTGTGTTTTGAGATGTTGACAGAATATACTCTTCTTTGAAGGCTAAGGAGGCATGAGGAGTGGGGCAAGTGAGATTTTCTTTGCTTTGGATTGTAATAAAATTTTCAGCGTCTCATAACGGTCCTGATTTTCTACGTGACCATGTTGGCATTCACAGCTGACTGATTGATTGAGAAACATTAGTCTAGCCCAATATCAATAAATGCTTTGCACTTCCAATAGTCTTCCATCCAAGGTTATCAAAATGCTTTACAAACATTAATGAATTAGACCTCATAATAATACTTTAAGGCTCTAAAACTCCCTTCCTGTCTTCAAAAGTAAATTTGCTATGCAGGATAATGTATGCCTAATAAGGTGGTCCTCTTCCTATGTTACAACATATTTTGGTATTCCTTGTGTAGGAAGGATTAAACAGTGTGTATAAACACATTACTAAATCCATGTTACAGCCCTGACGTTAATGGGACAACTTGCATGAGAGAGGATTCTTCCCATGAAGTTAGAGTGATAAGATTGAGCCTCCAATCTATATCCAGAGCAGTTTATTAAACAGATTTGATTTATACTCTGTTAACACTTTGAAAATCTTGTTTCTGTAATTTCAGTAAACTATTCCATGTTCGACCTGTAACCCAAGGAGATGTATATAGAGCAGAAACTGAGGAAATCCCTAAAATATTCCAGGTAACAGGAATTTAAATAATTTTTAAAATCAATACAATTTGTCTGTTATAAAAGTTTTTCCAATATATCTTTTTTTATTATTATTTTGCTCAGATTCTGTATGCTAATGAGGGTGAATGCAGGAAAGATTTGGAAGCAGAATCAGCACAGACAACGGAGAAAACTAATTTTCTAAATCACAAAGGTCATGAATTTATTCCAACATTATACCACTTTCCAGCCAACTGTGAGGCCTGTGCCAAACCCCTCTGGCATGTCTTTAAGCCGCCCCCTGCCTTGGAGTGTCGAAAGTGCCATGTTAAGTGCCATAAAGATCACCTAGATAAAAAGGAGGAATTAATTGCTCCATGCAAAGGTAAGGAGCTGTATCTATTATGTTTTTTGTAGCTTGAAACGGTTATTCTGTGCATTTCTAGCTAAATATTTCAAATTACCAGATGAAAACAAAAATAATTTATTAATGGTAGGCTTAGAAAAATCTTTACTGGTAAGGCTAGTGTTAAAATAATGGGACAACGAACACATTGCCATTAAAGAGGCAAACTGTGCCCTGCCTCCACCTACTGCGGGAGGTTAGAGCATGATTCTAGAGGCTTACATGCAGAGAGGCCGTAGGAGGGGAATACTAAAGAGCACCCACTGCGACATGGATCCTCCCATCATTCTCCGCACCTTCATAAAGGGACACATGGGGGCCGTAGAGGATACTGCAGCATTAATTCTAGAGCAGCATCTTTGGAGAGACTCTTCATCTATCCTCTGGGCTGAAGGGGATCTTTCTGCCTTTGTGCTCCCACAGAGCAGTACACATCCCTGTACTATGGGTGTGTTTTTCTCTTCAGAATTTGGGCCACAGAGCACTGATACAATTCTACCAGTTTTATTAAGACTAAAATTGAAGTAAACTAGTCAATCTCCATAATATTAATTATATTAATATAGACAGACTTGCATAGTTTTATGTTTAATTTCTGTAATTTCCCCATATATTTATTATGTGTGTTACAAATATATAACCCTTTTTAGTAAAAATTTATTAGGTATGCAGACTCCAGCATTATCCTAGCAGCATCATAACACCATAAGCATTATATTGATTATTCCTAGTTTTTCACTGAACAGTCTTATTTCTTCTCTTATTTATAGTGAGTTATGATGTAACTACAGCAAGAGATATGCTGTTGTTGGCATCCTGTCAGGATGAACAGAAGAAATGGGTCACGCATTTAGTAAAGAAGATCCCCAAGACCCCCCCATCCAGTTTCATTCGTGCTTCCCCTAGAACTATGTCTGCAAGATCCTCCGCAAATCAGTCTTTCCGAAAAGTTGTTAAAAATGCTTCTGGAAAAACTAGGTGAGAAATTAACTATAAAATTTCTAGCTCTTTTTAATGCAAAAATGTCTGTCTGTGTATCGGACATGGGAGCTTTGTTACTAATTCTGCAGTTAAAGTTGTGCTGAACTTTTCACTTACAGCCGAATTAAAATTCCTTTGTTTCACAGTTTCATGATTGAAAATAGTCTTCATGAAAAAGAGGTACAAATCATTCAATTTTGAAATTTAGCTCTGAGAATCTCATCTTTCTATTTTGAGTGGTTGTCCATATGCATATTCCACTAATGGTGTGCGTGTACCCCCTGCACTTGAGTTCAGAGCCATTTGGCCAGCATATCTGTACAGTGCACATGTACCCTGCAGCTCCTTATGTTCCTCAGTGAGGGCATAAGAGGTGGAGAACACCATCTGCCATCAGTTTCTCTCAGTCACCTCTTGGTATTGAGACAGAGCAATTGTTGTCCATCCCTCTGTATTCCAGTTTAGTAGTGTATTCATATTTATAGTTAGTTATAGCTAATGTACTTTTTAAAATTAAAGAGAGTTTTTCAGAGGTGGCCACCTCAGGATCTCCAAGGTTTAACTACTGCCCCTCTTCTGAGGGAGCTATGCCCACCAATAATGAGCTTGTTAAAGGCCTCTACTGTCTCAGGGAATCACACATTCCTGGAAAATATAAAAATTGCAAATTATTCACATCCCGGGCCTGTAAGAATGGGGAGGAAATATTTCAGATTTTTCTGTTCTAGATCCATACAGCTGACATCAAATCCAGGCTGACCAACTCCCCAGTACACTCTCCTCTGAAAAGTGCACGTGCGGGCTTCTTACCCCACAGATGGTCATTCTCTATGACCCGTAAGTCGACAAAAATGGAAAAGAGGCCCGCTAAAGAAAAAAAATCAGAGCACAGGAAACTCTAATGGCAGATCCTCCTCTAAGAGTTGGGCAAAGAGGAGTTCTCCTCCCCTGCATGATTTATGAAGTTTCACGGCTCCACATGGCAACTGTAGAAGCTCGATGAGTCTCAATCCTGAAGAATCTCTCAGGTCGGCACTGCCAAGATCCCCACGAACAAGGGATGGCACCAATCTTTGATTTACTACCTTAAAAACAAATGCGGTGTACTTTAGCTAATATGATTATATATTTACATTGTACTGCGTTGGCGGACAACTAGTTGAACCCAGAATACAAGGCTTGTATCCAGTTCCTTAGCTTATTTTCTAGAAAAGTTAATCACAGATGTTGATATTGGCAAATGTGGATTTTTTTAAAATTGACAGTAGTATATATATTTATGAACACCTTAATTAGGAAGAACCTTCTTTAAAGACACCATATATACACAATTCCCATGTTTGCATCTCAAGCCCCTGCACAAGAGAGCTCTGATTTCCCTAGCTAATAGATTTACCTATTGAGGCAATCACCGTTAGCACAAACTCTTCCCCATGCACAGTTCCAATTGATAAGCTCACTCCAGAACCTTCTTAGTCAGCTTCTTTCTGAATGCAGTCTATAATTGAGCTCTTCATGTCAGCTGCATGCCACTGCTACTCCAGCTCTTTTTTAGAACATTCTTTATTTTAGACACTCCACTGGATCCTTCATTGTTCTTTCTCTTTTCATTCTAATTATTTACTTTTAGTTGGTGCTGAGCCTTTAGACTCAGATTTGAATAGCAGCTTCCTTGGAAACCTTGGTTGTTTCCAAGATAACTTACATCTGGGGTTTGAGGCTACTACTTCATTTTTCTGTCTGTCAAAGCTTAAAGCAATTGTTTTCTATGAAATCTTAATTTGCCTGTACCAGGTTGGAACAGTAGCTTTATCTTTGACACAACTGTCTGTCAGGAATGAGGACATCTCCTTCGCTCAATTAATTTGTTAGTATGGGGAGTTTGTTGATTATGTTTCTCCTTATATGTTGCTCTCTTTCAGGGGTTTATCTGTGAAGACTACTTTCATCATTCCCTCACCACATAGCACTTGAAGTGTACCTGGCAATATTTTCAGGGTGGCATATGCCTGTTCCAGGGACATTCTGTCACCAGATTCCTAAAGTCTAGAAAACTATCCCTAGCCAGAGTTAAGAAATTTCCTCCACTTAAGGGTCAAGGATGGCTTTGGGGGTTAGATGCGTTATGTATTTGACCATTCTATTATAGATTTATAAATATTAAGGTCAGAAGGGCCCATTATGATCATCTAGTCTGACCTCCTGCACAATGCAGGGCACAGAATCTCACCCACCCACTCCTGCAATAAACCTCTCACCTATGTCTGAGCTATTGAAGTCCTCAAATCATGGTTTAAAGACTTCAAGGTACAGAGAATCCTCCAGCAAGTGACCCATGCCCCATGCTACAGAGGAAGGCGAAAAACCCCCAGGGCCTCTTCCAATCTGCCCTAGAGGAAAATTCCTTCCCGACCCCAAATATGGCAGTAAGCTGAACCCTGAGCATGTGGGCAAGATTCACCAGCCAGATACCCAGGAAAGAATTCTCTGTAGTAACTCAGATCCCACCCCATTAACATCCCATCAAAGGCCATTGGGCCTATTTACCATGAATAGTTAAAGATCAATTAATTGCCAAAATCTTGTTATCCTTTCATACCATCTTCTCCATAAACTTATCAAGTTTAATCTTGAAGCCAGATAGGTCTTTTGCCCCCACTGCTTCCCTTGGAAGGCTATTCAGGAACTTCACTCCTCTGATGGTTAGAAACCTTCGTCTAATTTCAAGTCCCGGTTGCCAGTTTATATCCATTTGTTCTTGTGTCCACATTGGTACAGAGCTTAAATAATTCCTCTCCCTCTCCGGTATTTATCCCTCTGATATATTTATAGAGAGCAATCATATCTCCCCTCAACCTTCTTTTTGTTAGGCTAAACAAGCCAAGCTCCTTGAGTCTCCTTTCATAAGACAGGTTTTCCATTCCTCGGATCATCCTAGTAGCCCTTCTCTGTACCTGTTCCAGTTTGAATTCATCCTTCTTAAACATGGGAGACCAGAACTGCACACAGTATTCCAGATGAGGTCTCACCAGTGCCTTGTATAACAGTACTAAAACTTCCTTATCTCTACTGGAAATACCTCGCCTGATGCATCCCAAGACCGCATTAGCTTTTTTCACGGCCATATCACATTGGCAGTTCATAGTCATCTTATGGTCAACCAATACTCCAAGATCCTTTTCCTCCTCCGTTACTTCTAATTGGTGCGTCCCCAGGTTATAACTAAAATTCTTGTTGTTAATCCTTAAATGCATGACCTTACACTTCTCACTATTAAATTTCATCCTATTACTATTACTTCAGTTTACAAGGTCATCCAGATCCTCCTGTATGATATTCTGGTCCTTCTCTAAATTGGCAATACCTCCCAGCTTTGTATCATCCGCAAACTTTATTAGCACACTCCCACTTTTTGTGCCGAGGTCAGTAATAAAAAGATTAAATAAGACTGGTCCCAAAACCGATCCCTGAGGAACTCCACTGGTAACCTCCCTCCAGCCTGACAGTTCACCTTTCAGTATGACCCGTTGTAGTCTCCCTTTTAACCAATTCCTTATCCACCTTTCAGTTTTCATATTGATTCCCATCTTTTCCAATTTAACTAATAATTCCCAATGTGGCACTGTATCAGATGCCTTACTGAAGTCTAGGTAAATTAGATCCACTGCGTTTCCTTTGTCTAAAAAATCTGTTACTTTCTCAAAGAAGGAGATCAGGTTGGTTTGGCACAATCTAGCTTTTGTAAAACCATGTTATATTTTGTCCCATTTACCATTGACCTCAATGTCCTTTAACTACTTTCTCCTTCAAATTTTTTTCCAAGACCTTGCATACTACAGGTGTCAAACAGGCCTATAGTTACCCAGATAGCTTTTTTTTTTTTTTCCCTTTCTTAAAAATAGGAACTATGTTAGCAATTCTCCAGTCATATGGTACGACCCCTGAGTTTACAGATTCATTAAAAATTCTTGCTAATGGTCTTGCAACTTCATGTGCCAATTCCTTTAATATTCTTGGATGAAGATTATCTGGGGCCCCCCAGTTTAGTCCCATTAAGCTGTTTGAGTTTCGCTTCTACCTCAGATATGGTAATATCTACTTTCATATCCTCATTCCCATTTGTCATCCTTCCATTATCCCTAAGATCCTCATTAGCCTTATTAAAGACTGAGGCAAAGTATTTGTTCAGATATTGGGCCTAGGTTATCCTTAACCTCCACTCCATCCTCAGTGTTTAGCGATCCCACTTTTTCTTTTTTTGTTTTCTTCTTATTTATATGGCTATAGAACCTTTTACCATTGGTTTTAATTCCCTTTGCAAGGTCCAACTCTACTTGACTTTTAGCCTTTCTCACTTTATCCCTACATGTTCTGACCTCAGTAAAGTAGCTTTCCTTGCTGATCCCTCCCATCTTCCACTGTATGCTTTCTGCTTTTCCTTAATCACCTCTCTGAGATGCTTGCTCATCCAGCTTGGTCTACAACTCCTGCCTATGAATTTTTTCCCCTTTCTTGGGATGCAGGCTTCTGATAGCTTCTGCAGCTTTGACTTAAAGTAATCCCAGGCCTCCTCTGCCTTTAGATCCATAAATTCTTCAGTCCAATCCACTTCCCTAACTAATTTCCTTAATTTTTGAAAGTCAGTCCTTTTGAAATCAAAAATCCTAGTTGCAGATTTATTTTTGTTTATCCTTCCATTCAGTTTGAATTGAATTAGCTCATGATCACTTGAACTAAGGTTGTCCCCTACAACCATTTCTTTTATGAGGTCCTCGCTACTCACCAAAACCAAATCTAAAATGGCATCCCCTCTAGTTGGTTCAGCAACTACTTGATGAAGGAATCCATCAGCTATCACATCTAGGAAAATCTGAGCCCTATTATTATTACTAGCACTTGTCCTCCAGTCTATATCTGGGAAGTTAAAGTCTCCCATGATCACGCAGTTTCCATTAGTATTTACTTCATTAAAAACATTAGAGGGCTCTATCCAGATCCAAATCAGATCTCGGCAGTCTATAGCACACCCCAAGCACTATCTCAGGGGAGGCTCTAGTAGTTTTCTTTCCCAATGTGATTTTTGCCCAGACTGACTCTGTCTTATCCATTCCATCGCTGCTTATTTCTTTACATTCTACCTCATCATTGATATATAATGCTACTCCACCACCTTTACCTTTATTTCTGTCTTTCCTAAACAGTACATACCCTTCAATAGCTGTAGTCCAGTCATGACTACTATTCCACCATGTTTCTGTTATCCCTATATGTTGCTCTCTTTCAGGGGTTTATCTGTGAAGACTACTTCCATCATTCCATCACCACATAGCACTTGGGGTGTACCTGGCAATATTTTCTGGATGGCATATGCTTGGTCCATGGGCGTTCTGTCACCAGATTCCTAAAGTCTATAAAACTATCCCTAGCCAGAGTTAAGGAATTTCCTCCACTTAAGGGTCAAAGATTGCTTTGGGGGTTAGATTTGTTATGTATTTGACTACTCTATTAGGATGTTAAGGTGGAAGAGCACTTGAGCCCAGAAACAGAGGGGCAGAAGGTTGCCTTATAGTAAATGCACACTAAGACCACTGCTTTGATGCACTGGTGCCAAACAGTAGAGGTGCACCAGAACACCCGTGCCGTAATGTATCTGAGACACTCTGGTAATTGAAACTTCTACATTGGCACATCATCATAAAGCAGAATAGGCATCAATGTCTTGGCCTAAATATATTAACGCCAGGGAAAAGAGGAACTCTGGTGAGTAACTATCTCTGCCTAGACTCAGCAACAGCATGTAGTGGAAGTCATCTTAAGTATACCACCTCTGCCTCAAAACCCCAGCAACAGGCAGGAGGGGCACATTGACGTATCTACCTCAACACATTGACACCACACAGAAGAGGCACTCCAGTGCTTTGTCATCTCTGCCTCAGTGCTGGTGCCATACAAGAGAGACGTCCTGGTTCACTGGTTTCAGATGAAGAGGTGCATCTGCCTTAGAATAATCACACTGATGTGATGAAGCAGTTTGGTGTGTCTGCCTCCACCTCCTTGCACAACTACTTTAATACACTAGTGCTTTGACCTCTCTGTGTTGGCACCATGAGTCTGATGTGCCTTGCTGCCGAGGGGACATGAAGTAGCCTATGTGCACCGCTGTCACAGAGATGGTGTGTCTCATTGAATGAGAGCTGTAGAGATGAGATATGCCGGAGTTGTAGCACTATAGCCATAGTATCTTGAAGTTAGGTGACCTAGTGCCTAGCCATTGGCATTCAAGCACCATGAAAGGGAGGTGCTGCAGTGCTGGGCATCACTGCAAGAAGGGTTTGATGCTCCTCTTATCTCTAGATGCCAAGTTTCGGTCCAGGTTCTCCTGGTCCTCAGGGAAGGGAAGTTGTTTTGTTGCATCAGCAATAACTTGGGTCCTTTAGTGTTCTGATGTGGGGTGACACTTTGGAGCATTTATACTACGTTCTCACTTTTCCTTTGCCCCTGAGGTACAAACTCTTCATAAGGCAGAGTGTTATGATGATGCTTGCCAGATCAATTTTGATTCTGCATCATGTTTCGGTTAGCTCACAATCCAGAACATTGAACTTTTCCACCATTCAACATTAAGAACTGCTCAGCATCTGGTTATAACAACTGTGGCTTGAATAATCCCACTGACAATACCTTCTCTAATGGCCTGTGTTGGAACATGAACTAAGCAGCTCAACACATTAGTGTGTGGCTTAGGATTTGTTGTTGGACTTCACCAGCTAGGTTATTCATAGATTATAAAGCCAGACGGGGCCAAGTTTTGCATTAACCATTTTTGCCACAGCATTGCATATTCAGCTGATTATCCACCATGACTCCCAAGTCTTCTCCCCCCCTCATCACTGCTTTCCAAAATAGTGTCTCTAGTCTTGTAAGCAGGGCCTATGTTCTGTGTTCTGAGATATATGACCTTACATTTAGCCATATAGAAATGCACGTTATTTGCTTGCACCCAGTTTACCAAGCAATCCAGATCATGCTGTATGTTTTCTTCAAGGACATGGATAAAAAAAAAAATTGTTAGATATCATAGAGCCAATAACCAGTCACTGCAGGACCCCACTAGAAACACATGCACTCAATGACTCCCCATTCACATTTTGAGACCTATCAGTTAGATAATTTTTAATCCATTTAATGTGTCGTGTTGATTTCATATCATTCTAGTTTCTTAATCAAAATGTTGTATGATACCAAGTCAAATGCCTTACACAAGTCTTAAGTATATTACATCAACACTATTACCTTTATCAATAAAATATGTAATCTCATCTAAAAAAGATATCCAATTAGATTGACAGAATTTAATTTCCATAAACTAGTGTTGATTGGCATTAATTGCCCACATTTAATTCTTTATTGAATCCCTTGTCACCCATTCTGTTGTTTTGCTCAAGACTGATATCAGGCTGGGACAGCCTATAATTACCCATGTTATACCCTTTACCCTTTTAAAATATTAGCACAATTTTAGTTTTCTTCCAGATCTCTGGAACTTCCCCCGTGTTCCAAGACTTGTTGAAAATCCAGATTAATGGTAGAGACAGCTTCTCATAAAATGCTTTTGAATGCAAGTAATCTGGACCTGCTGATTTTAAAATGTTAAGCTTTTATAGCTGCTATTTGACTTCTCTTTAGTTGGAATGGAAAGTATTTTATCATCATCCTCATATGATATGAATGGATCATCTGTTTTTTTTTTCCCAAATACAGAACAGAAATATTTATTGAAAATTCTGCCATCTAATAATGGACCAATACCATTGTTAAACATTTTCCCCCACAATATACTTTAAAAACCCTTATTGTTCTTAACTCACGGGCCACGGATTTCTGCTTGTCCTCCTCCTTCTGCCATTGCAGTGGCTGTAAGCTTTAGTGCAACATTCCTGGAATTAGTGCAGCTCATGTTGAAAGTCATTTCCCCAGATGAGGTAGTCTTGAGGATCACTGTTGAATATGTTAACGTATACAAGTACAATTCACTGATGTTCTTGGCAATCTAGGATTTGACCACCTGAACAAAGACATTTAGTTCGCTTTGTGTCTCTGATTGCTTTGTTCTGCTTTTCTGACAGCAGCTGAGCTGTCCCAGAAGGAACTTCTTTGGGGAGTGAATGCCACAGGCACTCTCACCTGCGGGAGGAGCTCAAGAATTCTTTCCCAGCTGGACATCAGCAGTTCCATATAGCCAGCTAAGATGGCTGTGTTCTTTCTACACTCCAAATTTTAGGGCAGTTTTACTCTAGATACTGTTGGTTGTTTTTTTTTTTTTTTTTTTTTTTAAAGCACTCCTGGTTTAAATTTCTTTCTAGTGCAAGATGCCTTACCTTTTCCCGTGTTCTGATTCATTGATGATGTGGGATCCATATTAGATTTGCCTTGGAGCAAACACACCTGCCAGGTCATGGGGCATAGACATTTATCTAAAGTGCCAGCCTGCTGAGCTTCCATTGAAAGACAACATAGTAGTGGGATTTCTCCATCCCTACGGATATACAAGTTGTGAAGCAAGGGCTCTGTGGAGCAGGTGTTTCCTCACTAAGTGTGGCAATATTATCCAGCTCCTACTTTGTCAAGGAAGAAGCGCTCTGTTGAACCTCAGCTTACTTAGCAGTACCTTTCTACTTGTTTATTATGAAACATTCCTTGACATCCTTCTCTTATAGTAGGAATCCTATCTATATGGCATATTGTACTGTAATCATGGCTTGTTCATAAGTTCCTGACATGCTGTGGTTTACCACTATCATGCCAGGTGTACCACTTCTACATAAGCACTTGATCTTAGCCACCTCTACCTAGGGAGCTGAGCGACTTCTTCTGCAGCCTCTGTGTCTAGCTCCTATTTTGCAACAGTGATTGTTCCTTCCAGTATTTAAGGTTTCTTCTTTCAAAGAGCTATCCCAGTCTCCCTTTCATATATGTAGATCACAAATTGGCCTGGTACAATGAACCTCGCATTTGTTCCTTAAAATGTAGGAATGCCTAGTGGCAAAATGTTAGAGGGCATAGCCAAAATCACTGTCTGATTCCCCTTTTCTTGTCACCAGTTATTGAAGTCTGCTTGCTTATACTTTGAATCTGTGGTTTGATCCAGAGACTACTACATGTAGGTCATCCTTAGTAAATGCTTATCCCCATTGCCTGTCAGATGCCAGCCCTTGAAACATCTGATTGACTTTGTGTTGGAATAGCAGATCCAGAAAATCCAGCTTGGTGGCCTCATTCCATCTATTTATTCTTGCAGTCCACTCAAAGTGGTTGATACGATTGGCCAGATCTCTGCCATCCCTGTTGTACACTCTAAGCATGAATATGATCTGTGGTGGTTCTACACCTCAATTATCGTGTCTGTTTTTCTTCTCAGGTCTAGCAAACACTTGAATTGTCAGGGTTACTCACTTCCAGTGCCAAGTAGCTGTCTGACACCTTCCTCACTCCTAACTTCTGCCTGCAAAATTAACCATTTGAGCTCTCCCTTATACCACTGGGAATGTAATGGGATCCCACCTGTATCACTTGGATAATCATTGCCCCTTCATGAGGTCTGGAGAGCGGCCTACACTCAGTAGTGTTCAAAGTGCATGCCTCAACAAGCCCTAGATGGTTCAACTATTAAGGCTGTCGCACTTGGTGGGTCCTAAATTGAACTCCAACTGCTGAAACAACTACCCTTTTCCCAGTACAACCCAGACACCCTGCCTTTGACCCATTCTAACGAAAGTCCTGATCCAAAAGTCCTGATCCAGTGAAAAGACTCCCATTGACTTCAGTAGATTTGGATTAGGCCTTAAGTGTCCTTCCATCTGCCATAGAACATTCCACTTCTGGTGACCTCTAATTCTCCTAATCAAAAAAAGAACCCACTGCTGATTTAAGATTGTTCAGCTGATTCTTAACATTACTTTGTAATTCTGCTTCTTTTAAAATATCTTCACACAGGATTCTTGCTTTCCTACTCACTTGGCCTTAGAATTTGGGGATTATATTTTAAATTGGTGTGTTGCTTTCAAAGCTTTTGTATGTCCATCTTTGAAATGATCTTCATATAGTGAATGCTAGAGAAGTCACATTTGTAGTTGTAGACATTTGTAAGGGAGCTTTTGCATTACCTAAACATAAGGAAAGGTACCGCTAAAAAGGAAGGAGCATTGTTCGATATCTCTCTGGAATATATCCCAGATTTCTTCTAAAGGATGAATTAAGGAAAAAGGGAATAATTTGACATACTGCATGTATGTATCTTATAACAAAATGTGTTGTTGATCATTTGAAATATACAAAACAAAAATAACCATCTTCTGTCTCTGTTTCTGGTTCTACTTAGTTCAAGGCTCACTTAAGACAAGAGCTTCATTTTTTGCCATAGTGCCACATTAGATCAAACAGTTACGCTACTCAGCTCTATTATAGTTGTCAGCCCCCTTGTTGGATTCTCTTGTATTGGAAGAACAGTCAGATTCTTCACTTAGATCATGCATCCTTGAATCTAGCTATTAGGCTTCTGAGTTTTGCATTTCAAGATCTGAACTTTGCCCAGGCATTCTTACAGATTATTTAGGGAAGACACAAAGTTTTCATTCAAATTCTGTAATAATAATGGAAAAATTTTCTGAGAAGTGGAAAACCAGCTCACTGAATCCTTTTCACTCTCTTTTAAGAGATTTTGGCTTGTGTCTTGTTTTTTAACCAGCACAGGCATACAGTTCGCTTTTTTAGATGCTCATATAGAGTGTATACACAGCACTCAGTGCATCTGAAATTTTTCTTGAAATGTTCATTTCTACATTTCAATAGGTCAAAAGATTGTGGATCTATGGGGGAAAGTATCCTTTCAGAAAACTCCAGTTACTGGTGAGTAACCTTCCCTTTTGATCCCATTGACACCTTTGTGTCATGTAACAGTCATAAAAAATCTGGTAAAGAGTCAGTGTTTCAGCACAGAACCAGGAATTTTATTAGAAAAAAAGGAAAACAGAATTGTCCCTCAAGCTAATTTTCTAAAGTATCTGTTTTTCTTTCTCTTTCTACTTCATTGTAGATCTTTTGCCCAAACCTTCTTTTGCCTCTCTACTACAGTTGTAAAGAAACAGATGCATGCTCTCACAATTTAGAATCTGAATTTTACTAATACAATATGTGCCAGGATGATGGGAGTTAAACCTTTAATTGCAATATATTCTTCTCAGACCTACTCTGAATCTTTTGGTGGAGGTGTACTTAATATCAGCAAAGAAATCTGCCCTGAGCAATCTCATTTCATTGTGTCTCAAGATTAATACAGATATACTTTATTTGAAGAACATAACTTACAGCATTCTCTGCATTTTAACGGTCACATACTGTAAGTATTGAGTGTATATCCTGTGATAGATAATGTTTATAGGGCAAGAGCATTGCTTGTGTTGCTCTATTTCTAGTAAAAATAGAAGTGGTCCAGAGACAGGTGACACAAATTATTAGAGGCATGCATACATGGGCTTCTTTATTGCAAGAGATTGAAGAGACTGAAACTATTTATTTTAGAGATGAGTGAAATAAGAGCAGATACGATAAAAGAATGCAAAATAATAGGAGGATATTTAAAGTCAACACATTTAAAACTTATAAAAGGAAATCTCTTTGGAATACCTTTTTACATGAAGTATAGTTAGCCTGTGGAACTAGTTGACACAGGATATTAAGGCTAAGAGCTTAGTAAGATTCCAATAATGGTTAGATATTTAAATGGATAATAAAAAGATCCACAGTTTTATATTAGGAAAAAATAGGGGCTATAAATGCTTAATGTCTATCTTATGCCCGGGCACATAACTGATAATGGTTAGAAAGAACTTTTCTCCATGGACAAGTTATTCTAATATGGACTTCCTTGTATCTTCCTTTGAAGCATTTGGTGCCAGTCATTGTTGGAAATTAGATGGATTACTGCTGTGACATGATTCAGCCATTCCTATGTTCCTAACATCACCAAGTATTCTCTATAGGGGTTTGGCTCATCTTTTAGAGGATAGGTGTGGGAAGGGGATTGTATTTTCAACAATTAATGAACACAGGTTTAGTAACAAAAGCCAGCTGAATAATTCACTTTTACATACTAGAAAGAAAAAGATTGGTTGCTTAATTGTCATTAATTATACAATGCAAGCCACTTATTGAAGACTTACTGTCCCTTCTTCCTGCCTCTCTCTCTCAGCCTCTGACCACCAAAAAATAATAATAATTATTAATTCTGTATTCTCCCAGAACTGAGGAGGAGGAGATGAAGACAGATGGTAATCCTCTTGGAATATAACATTTAGTATTTACCTGGTATCTGATCATTCTTAGATGTTGGAACCTGATCATAGGGGAATTAAGCAATTTACTTTGAATTTTATGTGAGCTTTATGTGTTTGTGGTGTTTAATTTACAATTATGTGATTCGCAATTCAGCAAAGTACCTTTGTCTATCTGTAAGTAAGTCTGTCTGGAGTTCTTTTATTGACTTCCATGAACTTTGGGTCAGGCTCCAAAGCATTTATTCTTTGCTGAATAGGTATGTGCTTTAAAGTTAAGCTTAAGTGCTTTCCTGAATCAGAGCCAATAAACTGAGTAAAAGTCCATTGCATCATGCCCACTTCATTATAATTAAGTTCTTGTAGAGAGTTTTCCTCATTTTAATTATTCATCACTTACAAATATAAATCAAAAATTAACTGAGTTTACTACTAATAGCAGTGCTTTCTGAAGAGCCGAAAGGATATTTTAGGCTTCTACCATACTAATTTTTACAGAACTTTTTATCTTTGGGGGTGTTGTGCCATTTTTGGTGGTTAATATTTTTGATATTTATTTAATTATAGCTTAAAATTACAAGGAGTGCGTGTAAGTTTATTACTGTATTTGCAATATTAACATTTACACTGAAACAGAATAGGTTTGATTATGTCAGGCATAGTCCATTGTTTTGGTTATTTACGCTTAAAAACTTTATATAAGCTTTGTGAGTTTCTCATTTTCTATAACTTAGTCCCATTGATTTAATATGTCATTAACCTTATAAGGACAAGATGGGTGAGGTAATATCTTCTATTGGGACCAACTTATGTTTGTTACCTATTGCAGCTTCTTTCTCGAATATCCTGGGACCAACATGACTGCAACAATATTGCATACATTAATCTTATGTATTGACAAGAATGTGTGAAGAACAGCATGGGGGAGGGAAATAAACATGGGGAAATAGTTTTACTTTGTGTAATGACCCATCCACTCCCAAGCCTAAGTTAATTGTATCCAGTTTGCAAATTAATTCCAATTCAGCAGTCTCTCGTTGAAGTCTGTTTTTGAAGTTTTTTTGTTGAAGAATTGCCACTTTTAATTTTTGACATTTGATTTGTGTCCATTTATTCGTTTACATAGAGACTGTCCCGTTTGGCCAATGTACATGGCAGAGGGGCATTGCTGGCACATGATGGCATATATCACCTAGGTAAATGTGCAGGTGAACGAGCCTCTGATAGTGTGGCTGATGTGATTAGGCCCTATGACGGTGTCCCCTGAATAGATATGTGGACACAGTTGGCAACGGGCTTTGTTGCAAGGATAGGTTCCTGGGTTAGTGATTCTGTTGTGTGGTGTGTGGTTGCTGGTGAGTATTTACTTCAGGTTGCAGGGCTGTCTGTAAGCGAGGACTGGCCTGTCTCCCAAGATCTGTGAGAGTGATGGATCATCCTTCAGGATAGGTTGTAGATCCTTGATGATGTGCTGGAGAGGTTTTAGTTGGGGGCTGAAGGTGATGGCTAGTGGCGCTAATAAGCGATGGTCACATAAACACCACCCTATACCGGAAACCTACTGACAGCTATGATTACCTACATGCCTCCAGCTTTCATCCAGACCACACCACATGGTCCGTTGTCTACAGCCAAGCTCTATGATACAACTGCATTTGCTCCAACCCCTCAGACAGAGACAAACACCTACAAGATCTCTATCAAGCATTCTTACAACTACAATACCCACCTGCTGAAGTGAAGAAACAGATTGACAGAGCTAGAAGAGTACCCAGAAGTCACCTCCTACAGGACAGGCCCAACAAAGAAAATAACAGAACGCCACTAGCCATCACCTTCAGCCCCCAACTCGTTCACCTGCACATCTACCAACGTGATATATGCCATCATGTGCCAGCAATGCCCCTCTGCCATGTACATTGGCCAAACGGGACAGTCTCATATGTCAAAAATTAAAAGTGGCAATTCTTCAACAAAAAAACTTCAAAAACAGACTCCAATGAGAGACTGCTGAATTGGAATTAATTTGCAAACTGGATACAATTAACTTAGGCTTGAATAAAGACTGGGAGTGGATGGGTCATTACACAAAGTAAAACTATTTCCCCTTGCTGTTCCTCAGATGTTCTTGTCAACTGCTGGAAATGGCCCATCTTGATTATCGCTGCAAAAGGTTCCCCCCCCCCCGCCCCGCTCTCCTGCTGGGAATAGCTCACCTTACCTGATCACTCTCGTTACAGTGTGTCTGGTAACACCCATTGTTTCATGTTCTCTGTGTATATAAATCTCCCCGCTGTATTTTCCACTACATGCATCCGATGAAGTGAGATGTAGCTCATGAAAGCTTATGCTCAAAATAAATTTGTTAGTCTCTAAGGTGCCACAAGTCCTTCTTTTCTTTTTGCAGATACAGACTAACACAGCTGCTACTCTGAAACCTGTCATTGTTCTCATATAAAATGATACTGGGAATGAATTTTCATTGAATAGATCAGAAAATATATTTACTTTGAATTTTATGTGAGCTTTGTGTTATTTAAATTTACAGTTATGCAAGTGTGCCTTTAGTGTTATGCTGTTATAAATTGAAAAAAAAAGTTATAAAATGTTGCTATGTAAAACACATTTTTTCATTTAATCTCTTGGTTAATATGAACTAAAAGTGTCCCTGTGATTTCTTCATTAATTGCAATATTTTTTTTTTTCCAGCTAACCACATGTACAATACTTTATGGAATCTCATGGGATGCAGTCTGAGAAACTGGGCTGCTTTAACCACACAGAGCAGTGCAGACAGGCTGTTGTTCCTTTCAACACAACTATCACAGGCTTCAGGGTTAAGATTGCTGTTACTCTCTCCTCCTTGCTTTGGCACAAAAAGCACACTGAGGGTGTTTTATTGCGGGTTTGCCTAATGGTAGATTAGATTAATTATTACTATGTAATGCAAGTTAAAGCAAATAACGCTTAGCTAGGTTTATGAAAAAGGTGCTGCCTTTTTGGATTTATAAGATAATGCCTGTCAATCATGATGAAATGCAGTCAACTTTCCTCATATGAATGAGAGAAAAGGACTGCTTTCCCTTTGGAGAGGATATTTATATCAAAATCAGTACACAAACCTGAGCAGAGAAGGAAGATATCTCAAAATGAGAAGAACTGAAATTTCTTTGAAGACTGAGTTGTGCTCTTGAACACTGCAGAACTAGCTTAAAAATGAAGCCGTATACTCGAACTTCAGTGCCTTCACTGCAGAGCTCTTAACAGCGTTAATGCTAATCACCCATAATAGAGTGGATCAAAGTGTTAAATACTTTGCATTATGCTTTACAAATACTGATTCAGAAAGTGTGTAAAGGGATGGGGACAACAAGCATTTAATCTATGCATTTTTGCCAAGCCATACTGAATTATTTTACAATTAGAGGCATTAGAAACTAACTACAAAAGAACCAAGTCTGGAAGCATATTTCGGGGGTACATGATTTCTGTCATTGTTTAACATATTGCCTTACCGTTTTAAGTGATAACGTACATTAAGTTAATAGACATTTAAGAAATGTATGCACTGTTTGAAATATAAATTATTCTTAGAACACTTTTAATGGGTGTTGCATTGCCCTTTTAGTGCCTTATTTTGAGATAATTGTATTATTGCCATGTCAATAAGTGTAGAAATCTCAAAAACCTATTCTGCATCAGTAGTTGTTACTGAACTTTAATTGGTTTAAAGTATTGTAGATGCTAGATGCATTTCCTAAATTGAATACAATCTTTGAATGAAAACTTCTGTTACAAAGAAAGAATTCTTATTCATAAGACAAGAGATTTCCAGAAAATGCAAAAAGCATGTAACAGAGAAACAACAACAAACGATACACCCATGAAACTTTAAAAACTCCAGATATGTCAGGAATTAAAGTATAAATGTTGTTAAACTCTTGCTTTGTAGCAGGGATACATTCATGGTATGGACAGTATGGTTTTATTTTATTTTTTTTAACCAAATACCTCCTCAGTAATTTATAATGGCTTTGCAGTTGTGTATTAAATAAGAAGCACTGGAAAACTGATTCGTCCTCGGGACGATTTGCATGTTTCAAGTGGTATTGAAAGCCGCACTGATGGATATGTAATAATAAACATATCTGTTATGGTAATGACTCTGTGCTCATTCAATGAGAAATAAAAGTAATTTATGGAAGGACCCTTTTGAAAATGACTGGTATGGTGTTTTTGCCTGACTAAAGTGCACATTTCTTTGAGCGCCTAAAAATTTGCTATGAAGTATGACGAGTATGTCAAAATATGATTTCAGTTTCTCTTAGTTTAAAAATGGTTGCATCTGTTTAATTTGATGCAAGAAGTTGGTACAGTGTATATTTGTAACAGTGTTTATGGGACTGAAGACTTGGTCTGCTACATGAACAAGTAAATATCATAGTAAAACGTACTTGATTTTCATCTGAAGAAATCTGAGTTGTAACAGTGGTAAATAGATTTCAAGAATTGTTTTTGGTAACCTAATAGTTACTTAAATATTTTTTTTGTTTTTTAACAACTAAGTATTAACTATGTTTTCAGTTATAATTGTAGCATGACTAATAGTAAAATTCTGCTAAACTTTATTATTAGTGTGTATGTGTTGCAGTAGCATCTAGGGTCACGAATCAAGGATCAGGAGCCCATTGTGCTAGCCACTATACAAACATTCAGAAAAAGCTAGTCCCTGCCTTAAAGAGCTACAGATGAGGTTATGGCAACTCAGTGGGTGGACTGGACTCTTATTAATCTTACATACCTCTGCCTTTTTTATTTTGAAGTGCTATACAATAATTAACAACACAGCATCCCTACTCCAAGTAGTTTACACTCTAATTCAACCCCCTAGATACAAGCCATGAGAAAATTTAGAAGGTGGTGGTAAGAAGTTGGTGTGGAAGCTTAGCACTGGGAATTTCACAAAAAGAATGTGTTTTTAACTAGTGATACATGATTAACAGATGAGAAGTAAGATAATGCTTCAAAAGTAAAGAGGAGATGGTATTGAAACTGAGAATGAGGTAAAACTAAGGGAGCAGTTGGAAGAAAATTGGGAAAAGGAAAAAAGATCAAAAACAAGACACCATCATTCAGTTCTCCTTGAAATAGATTTATCCATGTCTATAATTGGCCTAAATTAGAAAAATACATTTGAAACTTTTTTTAAATAAGGGGTTTATTTAGTTAGAGCTTTCATGCACGTATGCACAAACAAATCCAAACCTACCCCTCTTTTCCCACTCAACCCCCACCGTCACAAAGTAAAGTAAACTGATCAAATTTAAATGATCTTGCTTCAGAAATGCACATTATAAAAGGTACTTGATAAAAGATTTGATAGACAGGACAGGCATTTCCTCCCTCTTTGGGGCCTATGGGCGTCAGATAAATCTGGAGACCTGGGTTATTTTTCTTGTTGGTTTCCCAATTCCATTGTGTAGGACTGAATTTTTGTACTTGAGAGTTAGAACCCTGCTGCTGAATCATACCTCATTGCAAGAACAATGTCATACCTCACTCAGAGTACAAGTGTATTGAAGGCCTGAAAAAGATGCATAACATAATGTTAAAGGTAGAGAGTTACTTGTAAAATAGGGTATGATTGTGAAGCAACGGATAGGCTTCATAGAATACTTAACCACTATAAAAATGTTAATATGTGCCTGCAGTAAAATTCTACATTTCTTTTTATTCTGGTTTTACTTGGAGAAGAAGAAAAAGATCTAATGAAGTGTAAATTTACATTGATTTGTATATCTGGGGTATGTTGCAACCAAATAAAGTCTAGACGTGCAAATTACAATTTATGTGCTGGTATGTAGACATTGGTAATTGTTTACTGTGTGCTGTATATATGCGGGGGCAGAAGTATTTTGAATGACATACCCAGACAAATATTTTTTACTCTCAGAAAATCTTGACTTCGACTCTACAATGTGTGAGCTATTATTAAATATTTACTAACTATCAACTGTACCACTGTGGAAGAAGGCATGAAACTCTATTTATTACCTCTGTATCTTTTTACCTGTTCATACCATCTTAAGGTAACTCAAATACTTTTGATTCCATTAAAGTTCCATTATCCTATAAGGATATTTTATCCATATGAATTTTAATACAGTGCAAAGAGTAAATATGAGTTTTGAACACTTCAGAACTACAGTTAAGGGATGGTATAAATGAACATAGCTCCACTGCTGTCAGTGGAGCTATGCTGATATATACCTGTTGAGATTCTGAAGGAGACCAGTTACCAGACTCATTCTGACCAATAATGGGTAGGTTTTCATTGCGGACTCTATCTCCTTTCTCCCCTCATCCTATGTCCTCTCGCTGCAGAAGGCAGCAGGTGCTGCCTTAGCAGGAGTAGGATGCCGAGACCAGTTCTATGTCTTCATGAACCTCTCCCTCTTCAAATCCTCCTGGTCCCTGATGAAGGAAGCAGAAAAAGAAACCTCGTTTATGTGTAAACTGGAGCAAAACCACCTAAATGGAAGGACAGACATCTCCAAGGAATGGGAGGAGTGATAAAGAAATTCCTTGCATAATGACAGGTTTCAGAGTAGCAGCCGTGTTAGTCTGTATTTGCAAAAAGAAAAGGAGTACTTGTGGCACCTTAGACTAACAAATTTATTAGAGCATAAGCTTTCGTGAGCTACAGCTCACTTCAATCGAAAGTAAGCTGTAGCTCATGAAAGCTTATGCTCTAGTAAATTTGTTAGTCTCTAAGGTGCCACAAGTACTACTTTTCTTTTTAAAGAAATTCCTATGGACCTAACGGCAACAAACTAAAATGTAGAAGCACCTGCCTCAAAAAACTACTTAGCCTTGGTAGTCTCTGCCATCCAGAAGGATAGGTGAATGGCAGAAGAGATGTTTTTACAAGAATCCCTCTGTCAAAGAATCTATAGTCTTCGGCATTCCTCCGTGGCAAGGAACCATTTGGTTCCCTTCTCAACACGCAGGAAATATTCAGATCCATGTTACTTCTGTGGTTAGAAAAAAGCGACTCTCAGCGCACTGTTTGTGACCAAGTGCAGATTCAATGCCATATCCCCAGTAACGAAGGGATTAACTGTCTCTTCTCCCCTTGCAGAAGTGCTCAAGAGAGGAGCTAAAACAAAGGCAGCTGGAGACTTAGAAGCATGAGTATGTCTGGAAGCCAAGATGAGGGGAAGGGAGACAACTGAGAGGTGGATAGAAGCCAGCAAGCACATTCTTTAGAGACAATATTGCATGGATGTTGCTTAGAAAATGGAAGAAAGGTTAGGGGGAGGGGGGCAGGGACCTTCTTGAAATTTTATTTTGACACTTATATCTTCCTATGCTTCTGAGCTTGTTAAATGACTGAAAATAAAGGGGGGGGGGAGAAGGAAGAAAATATTTTTAAAAAAGCTTTAGGATATATTCTCAGAAAAAAAACAGAAGCAGCTTCATTCTATTTTTCTAATGAGACTTTCTTAAAACAATAAGTGGGGGGTTCTTTTTCCTCTGCCTTTGG
Organism: Dermochelys coriacea; assembly: GCF_009764565.3. Taxonomy (NCBI): domain Eukaryota; kingdom Metazoa; phylum Chordata; order Testudines; family Dermochelyidae; genus Dermochelys; species Dermochelys coriacea. Next base: position 84,638,231 of record NC_050069.1, read on the forward strand.
GGTAGGGTGACCAGACAGCAAGTGTGAAAAATCGGGGGGGCGGGTAATAGGAGCCTATATCAGAAAAAGGCCCCAAATCGGGACATCTGGTCACCTTACTTCTGGTTCTGAGCCTTTTCCATGCACTTGCTTTACATTTTCAAGTTTTTCTCTAAAAGAAAAGGAGTACTTGTGGCACCTTAGAGACTAACAAATTTATTAGAGCATAAACTTTCGTGAGCTACAGCTCACTTCATTGAATGACAAAGTGAGCTGTAGCTCAGGAAAGCTTATGCTCTAATAAATTTGTTAGGCTCTAAGGTGCCACAAGTACTGCTTTTCTTTTTGCGAATACAGACTAACACGGCTGCTACTCTGAAACCTGTCAAGTTTTTCTCTGTAACTCCGCCCTCTCGGTCTGTCCTTGGCCTTAGCCAGAGTGACGGCCGGGACTCCCCAGCCACCGCTAGCTGCCAGCGGCTGCGGCTCTAAGGAAAAGGCGAAGAATCCCCCAAACGATCAAACCCCGGGAAAGAAGAGCCCAGGAACCCGACCGATCTTGGCACGCCGGGAGGAGGCCCCTGCCTGCAAGTTAGCACCGCGGAGGAGTAAGGGGGGGGGGGAAATACGGTGATTTGTGACCCGGCCTCGGGGACTGGGCTCGTGAAGGCTGAACGCGGCCCCCGCTGCCCGATCGCCAGTGCGCGCGCAGCCACCCGCAGCTGCGCCCGCGTTCGGGGGGCGCGGCGGCTCCCAAGCCACAGGCAGGCGCCGGGCGCAGCCGCGGGCAGCCCGACCACGTGACGGGAAGGCCTGGCGCCGCTTCCGGAGCTGCGCGCGCCGCTTCCCCTACCGCTTCCGGCGCCTGGGCTCCGCTTGCAGCGTCATCGTGAGGGGCCGGTTTGAATGAGACCCTGAGGGTGGGACGTGCTGGAGCCGCTGCCCGTTGACTGACGCTTCCTCCCCGCTTCGGGACACGCCACCCGGCCGCCGCCATGCCGCTTTTCTCAGGTGAGCCGGGCCCTCCCGCGTTGGGCCGTGTGTGTGCGCGCGCTTGGGGGGCTTGGGGTCTCCCGCCTTCGGGGCAGCACAGCACAGGCTCCCTAACAAGGGGGCGGCTCGTGGGCGGTGACCGGGCCGCTGGTGTTACCGAGCGACTGAACGGACGCAGCTCGGGCCCCGCGTGGGGCGCTCCCGTCTCTCCCCGGTGGGTCGTTGCCTTAATTATTTAATAGCGCCGCGCAGCGCTAGAAAACGCCCCTAGGGCGGACCCCGGACAGGCACGGGCCCCCGCCTCCGTGGGACCCACTTGATAAACCTTCCCGGCGCAGAGTCAGCCGTTGTAGACAAGCAGCAGCTCTCAGGGCTTTGAACCAGATGTGCCCCCTCTTTATAGTAAACTCGTCTAATCACATTTCCCTGTTTTTTCCGTATGAGAGTATCGTGTGGGACAGTGTCAAAAATGCAAACAGATCGTGTCTGCTGTATTCTGTGAACACCAGAGAGCAGTCTGATGTTATAGGCATTACTTTTGTGCTCATCAGCGTCTCCTGGAGGTTGGGGAGAGGGGCATGGTGTGCAGTACAAAAGCAAGCACTATAGCAACGGTCTGCTGTGTCAGTTCATGTTTTGTCTGCTGTGGGGGGGAGGGGTGTATATAGAGAGAATTTAAAAACCTTTGATACTGATTTTATCTATTTGTTTAAACACACTGGTGTTCACCAAAACAAGAAATAATTGTACACTCACTCTTCCTAATGTAGGCCCATCAGCCTGTACTCTTTTTTTTTTTTTTTTTTTTTTTTTTAAAGCTGCACTGTATTCTAGCTAATACTAGAGAAGGTGCAATTTAGCACAATTGCATCTCATCCCACCCATCCCGGTTTCCACCAAGGAAAGTTACTGGCAAAAGCTGTAAGAGCTGGAAACTCCCACAATCTGGTGGCTCTCTTCAGGGAGTTGTTGCTGGTGTGTGTGCATTTCACAGTTCAGCCCTCCCAGGCCCGTCAGAACATTTCAGTGCTTGGCCAATGAACTTAATATGGCACTGTGAATTTATCTATCTCCCTGCAACCTGAACTGTGGTTTGCAAATTGGGGCCTTGTTTGGAGTTGGTGAATATGGCTTCTCAAACTCATTTAAACAATCCATTGTTTCTATTCTGCATGGCCAAAGCATCATTACTACTCTCTCCCCAGCCCCACAATGCTTTTTCAATAGATAGCCTGACTTCTGTTTTAGTTGTTTGTATAATCTTTGCTTGAATTATTTTATTTCCTTATCAGTAGCATTGATACTGGGCACTAGTTGATGAGTTGTATGTTGGAAAATGCTGGACGTTTTTATTACGATATCTAAAATCATGGAAAAACTTTGTATTTGTAGAAAAACGGTGTATTTCTATGGATACTAAGTTTTTAAAGATAGTTGTGTCTGAGATTAACTATACTGCAAGACATTAAACTTTATAATGTTCAGATTGGATTCTCGTGCAATTGATTATTAGCATGGTTTACATAAGAGCTCTATTTTTTTTGTACTCCAAAACCTTCTCTGTTTGAACAAATTGCAAAAATGATTGGAAACTGCCTCTTCAAGAATGAACACTCTGACTGTAATGCCCTGCTTAAGGCTACTTATTTGTCATGACAGACAAATGGGAGAAGTCATGGTTTCATGGCAAAAAACAAATCACAAATGTATAGAAAAAATGCAGAAGGACAGGCAAATCATGTTCTTTTTATGAATTGTCTGTGTGGAAAAAATTGTTTAAAATCACCCCCTGGTCATTTTCCCATAGTCTGATATCCTGGACCTATATAGATAGGGTGACCTGACAGCAAGTGTGAAAAATCGGGATGGGGATGCGGGGTAAGAGGAGCCTATATAAGAAAAGACCCAAAAATCAGGACTGTCCCTATAAAATCAGGACATCTGGTCACCCCATATATAAATGATGGAAGATCCTTTATTAAATCACAACTGCTTTATCCTTTATTGAAAAACCCTCACTTGCTGGTTTGACAGGCATAAACATACTGCTGTAACTGATAGAAGCAAAATTGTTTTGGCTATCATGAATTTGCCTGATAGTGTAGCCTCATTATAAGCTATGCTGTGTTGCTGTGTTTTCAACGAAGCAGTAACATTTTGAAATAACTTTTAGAAACATGCAACAGAATTTGATATAACCCACTGGCTGAAGACTTGCAACATCGCTGGAAAACCATGCTTTTTCTCTGCCATGGGTCAGTGATAGATTAGTCTAGCAACAGTTGCTATGCCATGCATGGATTCCAGCTCTGCTGCTAAGGAGTCAATTGCCTATAATATGTAATTGACTGGAGCTGCAGGACATTCCTATTATGTCCAACTACACTGAGCTAAAATCATTTTGTGACTGTACTGTACCAGCAGTAAAGCATTTAACAGTGGTTGTGGTGTAACTGGGGCTAGCTAGAGCAAGATAGTTTGTCTGGATACATATTTGACGTGCAGTATGCAATTTCATGTAAATAACCTTTGCCACCAGAAGTATTAGTTTTGTTTTGGAAGAACATAGGGTTATCCCACACAGAATTATAATAACTGACCCATGATTGATAATAGTTGCAATCAGCATGCCCCATAGATTGGGAGGATTAACTTTCTAATGACTTCTTAAGATTGGGCAGAGAAATAATTTTGCTTGGTTTTATTGTGAATAATTTTTTCAAACTTGTTGATAGCCAACCTGAAACTGAACATATGGTGGGGGGCCCAAGGTCGGTCTTCAGTAAAATATTATATACTCATAGTTAATTCTAGAAACTAAATATTCTCATGTGGAAGAGAATGATCCACATGTGTAATGCATTGTTTTTGCAGTGAACGTAAAATGGGGGAAAGAGAAATTTGATGGTGTTGAGTTGAATACTGATGAACCTCCAATGGTGTTCAAGGCTCAACTTTTCGCATTGACTGGAGTTCAGCCAGACAGACAGAAAGTTGTGGTGAAAGGAGGAGCTCTAAAGGTAGAAATCACTAATAACTTCCTTTTATTTGTCTAATTCTGTTTAATGTTTAATCAACAGTAAGAATATATGTTACAAATGTATAAACGTGACCACGAACAGTTCAAAAAACACGTAGTATGATGTGTTGATGCTATAGGTCTGTTGCTTGTTACTGGAAAATGTTTTGCAAAATATAGGTTGATTGATTGGTGGTCAACACAAACCAAAAGAAGTACTTGTGGCACCTTAGAGACTAACAAATTTATTTGAGCATAAGCTTTCGTGAGCCACAGCTCATTTCGTCGGATGCATGTAGTGGAAAATACAGCGGGGAGATTTTATACACAGAGAACATGGAACAATGGGTGTTACCATACACACTGTAACGAGAGTGATCAGGTAAGGTGAGCTTTTATCAGCGGGGGGGGGGGGGGAACCTTTTGTATTGATAATCAAGGTGGGCCATTTCCAGCAGTTGACAAGAACCTGTGAGGAACAGTAGGGGGAGGATTTTATATTAGGGGAAAATAGGCTTGAATAAAGACTGGGAGTGGATGTGTCATTACACAAAGTAAAGCTATTTCCCCATGTTTATCTCTCTCCCCCCCCCCCCTTCCTCAGACGTTCTTGTCAACTGCTGGAAATTGCCCACCTTGATTATCACTACAAAAGGTCGTGTCGTCCCCTCCTCCCCCCCCCCCCCCCACCCTGCTCTCCTGCTAGTAATAGCTCACCTTACCTGGTCACTCTTGTTACAGTGTGTATGGTAATATCCATTGTTTCATGTTCTCTGTATAAAATCTCCCCACTGTATTTTCCACTACATGCATCCTATGAAGTGAGCTGTAGCTCACAAAAGCTTATGCTCAAATAAATTTGTTAGTCTCTCAGGTGCCACAAGTCCTCCTTTTCTTTTTGTGGATACAGACTTACACGGCTGCTACTCTGAAACACAAACCAGTATTTCAAAACTCTTCCCCACCCCTTTGTACAAAGATAGTTTTGGTATTTTCCTTAAGAAATTAACAGAATTTGAACAGAACTTTCTGCCCGGTTAAGAATTTTAGCTTGTTTCTGCACTGCAGGCCAGTGAAAACAATCCAGAGCAGACAATGTATCTCTGCCATACACTTTTTATGCCAATATGATTTAATTTGGTCAATTTGCTTTTTTTCCCTTCCTTCTGAAACAGATATTTGAGCTGACTAGTTGTAAAACTATCAAGAGCCACTAGAAAAGAGTACCTTGCTGTTTTTAGTTTAGATTTACATAAGATTGGAAAAGGAATAGTCTCTAGTAAAGTGTTAACACTGCTATAATGTGCTGTTCAGAGACAAATGACTAATGTTGGTGAAAGCATCAGTTAGCCTTTTGAGTCTTCTAAAATGTCTTCTACTGTAAGACAGTAACACAATCCTTTTCTTCCCTTCAAACATAGGATGATGAGTGGGGCAACATCAAAATCAAGAATGTAAGTATCCTCAAAAATTCACTTGCATATTGGTAAACGGCTTAAAACTTGTTCATTTTATTATAGTGATGGTCTTTTTAAGAGTCTCTCATTACTTCCATCATAAGTGGGGTGATAGTCTTATGACTTTCAGGAAAAAATAGGAATGCCATTGTGAATAATGGGAGATACAGTAATCAAAATTGTTTTGTAACCACAGTGGCTTTTAGATTTTCTGCTTTTAAACTAAATAACAATTTTAGGATGTAGTTGTCTTACCCAAGTATATTTTTAAAAATCTCCACACTGTGTCTCCTAACATTTGCTCTCTGGGAATATGGTGAGAGAACTTGTGAGCTAGGACCTATGGGGAAATGACAATGTCTTCCTGATACTTTGAGAATTTTTTATTGCATTTTATATTGTTAGCCGCTGCTCACTCAGTTGCTCTCCTAGGATTGTTTCTCCGGTATTGGGTCTGTACTACTTTCACCAGCCTCAATGATGAGGCTTATCTGCTATTTTTCCACTCCCTAGGGTAATGCAAGAGATTCTTGTGATTTTTGTTGTTGCTGTTGCTGCTGCTGTTTCCCTGTAGCCTGCTAGCACTTTTTTACTCAACGTATCCATGTTGTTTATCTGATATTCTGCCTGACCAGCAAAAGGCAGAGGTTGCTCCTGAGCTCTCCTCTCTTTCTTTCTTGCAGGAACTTGGTAGTTCTTTTCTCTTAGGGCATGGCTACACTCGAAACTTCAAAGTGCTGCTATGGGAGTGCTTTGAAGTGCGAATACCAGCGCTGGGAGCACTGGGGCACTGTTTACACTGGCGCTTTACAGCGCTGTAACTTGCTGCGCTCAGGGGGGTGTTTTTTACACACCTGAGCGAGAATGTTGCAGTGCTGTAAAGTGCTAGTGTAGCCATAGCCTGAGATTCAGCAGTAGTCTGGTAGGGAAGGAATCTTTAATGAACAGATGGGAAAGTTGCTTGATTCCCCTAGCCTGGGGGTATTTCACTTATTATACAGTATCAGCAGGATGGTGCAGTAGATCAAAGAGCTGTGGCAAAGGCATTCGAATACTATTGTGCTGAGGGCTAGATAGGTAAAATTCTGGTCTCGCACTGTGTACCAGGTGCTGATAGCCTTCCTCCAATAATCTAACCACACTTCGGGATATTTTAAGGTATTTATACTACTTGCGGTGAGTCTCTGGGTACTTATTACTCATTTTTTGATATACCCCTTTCATCACCAGCGTCATACTTTCACTGACCTGTTGGTCAAAGGGGAAGGAAATGTCTATGGTGTGGAGCCACCCAGGTTGTTACGATGGCAAGTTCCTTTTGCACACACTGGCCCAGGAAAGATTATAGCACCAGTACCTTTCTCCCTGGACTGTCCACCTCTTGTTCTCTGGGCAATACTGTGGAGCATCCCCAACCCATTTTTCCCTCATACCTATGCCATGTTGGCCACCCTAGATCAAACATTTCTCACTTCCTCAAATAGCCCCCCGTCCTCAGAGGTGGCATCTCCCGTGTCCCCCTCCTCTTCGTATTCCCATCCCAAGAGAACACACAGATCCAAAACCCACAAGCCAGCTTTCATGGTAGTAAATTCAACAAGATCCCTCTCAAGCTCTCCCAAATCCTTAGCCAAAGAAGGGTGAATTTCTGAACTTGAATAATTAGCAACTTTTGCGCGCGCGCACACACACACACACACACACACGGAGATTCTAGTAAACTTTCAAATCTGAACATAGTTCTGGCTCCTAACTTCTTGAGGCCCAAGATCAGAGAGAAGGAGGATAAATTAGTTTCCCTTGAATAGTACTGGAGTATAAAAGACTTTTGACTTTGAAGGGTCAAAAACAGAGGGAGTTTTCATTAATTTTTTAGTCATAATTGGAATCTGATGTTAATTAGAGCTGTTTAGTAGAAAAATCTTGGCTACTGACTGATAGTGTCCAGGCCAAATGGAAACTTGCATAAAAATACTAAGAAATTTTTCCTATTGTGCATTTTTTACTTAATTACAAAGTTGGTAGTACTGTTTAGAGATTAATGAACTAAAAGCCTTTTCTTAGTTTTCATGAAAGAAGGGTGATTCAGTAATTCAATATAAATATAAAAAAATAAAGCGGTAGATCACTTCATTTTTTGTGTCATTGGTTAGCTTTGTCTTTAGAAACAATAATACAGTATCAAATAGACGTTGTAAGAGAGCTGTTTGTTTACCTCCAATAGGAGATACCTGAAATTACTAAATTTTAGAGGTTTGCAGATTTCTACCTTTCTTGCACTTATATTTTATGGATGTTGTTTAATGTGTCTGATTATATCTGCTGTGTTTACAGGGGATGACCTTATTAATGATGGGCTCTGCAGAGGCACTCCCTGAGGAACCGGTAGCTCGACCAGTCTTTGTAGAAGACATGACGGAGGAGCAGTTAGCCTCAGCTGTAAGCATATTTTGTACCTCAGAATCCTGTTGTTTTGGATAACTGCACTTTTCAGTGTATTTATAACGTTTATTTAAAAGTGGATGTTAAACTATAGTATATTTAGTTATCATTTTTAGTATCTAACAAACCTGAAGGTGTTGACAATGTAATGTGACTTTGGAGGAAATGGTAAAAAGTTTATTTTAAATTATAGCTCATTTAACTAATATCATTTGGCTTGAACCAACCTTATTGTGGGGTAGGCATACAGTAGAACCTCAGAGTTACAAACTGACCAGTCAACCACACACTCATTTGGAACCAGAAGTACACAATCAGGCAGCAGCACTAAAGGAAAAATAAGCTAATACAATATTCTGTTAAATGTAAACCTCTTTAAAAAAAAAAAAAAAAAAAAAAAGGAAAGCAGCATTTTTCTTCTGCATAGTAAAGTTTCAAAGCTATATTAAGTCAATGTTCAGTTGTAAACTTTTAAAAAACAACCATAACATTTGGTTCAGTTATGAACAACCTCCGTTCCCAAGGTGTTCGTAACTTTCAGGTTCTACTGTAGTACAAACTTCCCAGATGTCTCTGGAGAGGCATCTGAAGCCAGACTTGTATCGTCCTTGTGTTTTTGATCCTGGGCTTCTCTTGAACAAAAACTGCTAGTAGTGTCAAATTATTTGGAGGCTTTTCTATATTTACAATAGTGCACCCTGAAAATATCCTAGTCTCCTTTTTATGAACATTGGTTCCTAGTTGGAAATTTGAAACTCCTTTTTTAAACCGTTGGAGTAGAAGAAATCTTCTTTGAGAGAAGGATCTGGGCGGGGGGAAAATGACTTAATGTTTGAAAACAAAAGTTTCCCTAGTTTGGGATGTGTTTTTTGTTTGTTTGTTTTTTTTTTTTAAATAACATGAATAGTTTTGTTTGTCCTTAGTCTGAACTAGGAACTCTTTATGGTATTTTTTTAATTAACGTAAAACAGCCATGCTGACTTTTGAACAATGGCTACTGCACAATTATAAATATCCATATGATGATGGCTTTGTACTTCAGGACTGATATGTATTTTAATACTTGCGTAAGATCTGCCTATGGTCTAAGAGGAAAATAATTGATACTTAAATTATATAAACCTTTGAGACTAGAGCTATCCAGTCACTTAGACTAAATAAATAATAGAGGTGAACAAGGAGACATCAATCTTGGATAAAATTTGAAGGACTGTACATGTTACTTTTTCTCTTACCAAATTTTATGTCCCTGAATTTTTGATATCTGAATTTTAAATATGCCTATACTCTGTGCTGTTGGCTTTTTTAACAGAAACACTAACACAGATTGTGTAGCTAGATTAATGCTTTTTCCCAAGAATTTATCCAAATGCGTAATTGACTCATTTTGTACAAATCAATTTTTCCTGATATCTGGCTCGCTTTTAATTAAGTGTTGCACAAATACGTTATGATATTTTGTAATTATTTCTAATGGTTCCTGAAATTGTTATGGTCCAGATATTACATTAGTATGACCATTTTCTTCTTTTAAGTCAATATTTTTAAAATGTAAACTTCAGGACCTCAAATTCAAAAAACTTTTTAACTCCTCCCTGTAAACTAGTGATAAAGCAAAAGCAATATTAACAATTTAACTATGGATTTCATTACTTCTCAGAGTTCTGCTGAGAACATAGACATTGTTTTAACATTGATTTGATTATATTGCAATTATCCTTAACACGTATGCAAGATTATCAAGGCAATTAGCAAGATAAAAGATATTTTAAAGTTTGAATTTGAGGAACCTCTGTAAATGTCTTACTTTTAGGAGATTTGCCCTCTAAATTTCATTCTGTTCGCTATACCAAAATGTACACAAATAAAATGAAGTACTCTTTAATGTTTTTAAAAGCAATAAAGTGCACTAAAAGGTAAAATACTTCAAACTAACAAGATAATAGAACTAAAAATAAATACACTTTTTATAAAAATAAATTTGAATTAATAGATCTATTAGATAAAATTTGATGTAAGATGATGGTTGATCAGGTTTCTTTAATTTCAGATCTGTCCTAACAAGCTACTGTCTGAGTTAGTGTGTATACCAAAATAATTTCAAATGTCTCTTAAATCTTCAAGCACTATGTATATTTCCTTGGCAGATGGAGTTACCATGTGGTTTGACAAATCTTGGCAACACTTGTTACATGAATGCTACAGTTCAGTGTATCCGCTCAGTGCCAGAACTGAAAGAGGCCCTTAAGAGGTAGGGTTCAGTCCAAAAGTACTAAGATGAAAATTGTTTTCTTTGGATTATGAAGTGTCTGTGTAAAACTGTCGTTTTAATAGAGCTACAGACTAATAGAATCATTGTGTTGGTTACATCTTTGTCCTTACTAAGAGGTCACAGCAGCTGCATATTTATAGGAGCTAAAATATTTTTAATAGAGAATTGGTTCTGTCTCACTAAAAAAGTTCACATCCAAATTCTGATGCAGTCTACTGCAAATAAGACTTCATCAACCTGCCTAAACAGTTTTTTGTGAACTTCGATCATCTCTTTTAGCATTAACATATATTCTGTTTTCGTCTAAAGTATTATCATCTCTCCTTTAAAAAAAAAAAACAACAAAAACCCACACAACAAAAAACTAAAAACCTGTTATGCAGTTAACTTAAACAATCCTATTCCTTTGCAAAAACTTTTCCATAACTCTATCCACTAGTTTGTTTGCAAACTGTCCAATTACAGATTATATAGCTTGTGATGTTCAGTATGTTACATTTTGTTGGCAACACAATGAAAGATTTAGTTTTAGAAATCCACAAGCATTTTTTTAGTACACTTGGTACTTCCTAATTTTCCTGACTCTTCTAGATTGAGGTCTGGAAACAACCAATTTCTACACAGATTTAATTGTGAGTAATGCATGAAGGATTTTGCTACCGTCTTGAGGGTCAGCAAGATAAATAAATCTGTTCTTATAGACTTACCTTTGGAGAATTCCAGTGAGAGAGCCAACAGGCACACAATATGAGAAGTCTTTAACACTCAAGAATTGTGGGAATAGTGGTTATTTAGGCAGGATTACTTCACTCGCATAGAATGATCAAAACTCTTGACACTTCTGCACTTGACTTGGTTTCCCCAGTACTCCTGAGTGAATTCTGTGCCAAAAAAAATTCAGTAAATTTTATTTGTCAATAAATAAATGTGGCGGCTCCAGCATGGCAGTGGGAGCACAGGCCAATGGCTGCACGGAGATGGGAGATCACCCTTCAGGTCACCCTCCTCACCTGCAATCCCGGGATGTGGATTCAGTGGTGAGGCTGCACCTAACCCTGAAACGGCACGAGGGCCGGGCCTACCCCAGAAACACCCCAGGGCCCTGCCCCTCTGTACCAACTGTGGGCGGGCAGGCAGGCTTAGCCCAGCAGGATCTAAGTATGGAGGAGTTTATTATTGAAGGGATTGAGGTGTGGGGTTGAGAGGGTTCTGGGTGGGGCAGTTTGGGTGCAGGAAGCTCACTGGGGTCCAGATGTGATGGGGGATGGGGTTACAGCTGCAATTGGACTGCAGTGGATCCAGGTGAAGGTGGTTGGGGCTCGGTGGGGGGTGTCTGGGTGTGGCAGGGGGGTTTGGGTGCTGAGTTGGTGGTCTGGATGCAGCTGGTTGGGGTTCAGTGCAGAGGGGGTCCAGGTGAACAGGGAATGGGGTTTGGGGTATGGGTTCAAATGCGGGGGCTTATCAGGAGGTGGTCTGGATGCAGGGGGTGGGGCTTGGCAGGGAGGTGGTCTGGGTGCACTGTTGGGTCTGGATGTAGGGGGAGGAGCTCGCTGGGGGGTACAGATGTAGGGGTGTGTGTGAGGCTTGGTGTGGAAGTCTGGGAATGGGGGCTTCTGGATGAACAGGGAAGCAGCTACCTGTACAGTGACCCCTCCCCATGCAGTTGAGGAGCAATGGGGCAGGAAGTGGGAGGGAGGGATGCAGATCTTCCTGCAGCTGGGGAAGGTTTTTGGGGGTGGGTCTGACCTGGCCTCAGCCACAGCTACTCTGTGCAGGGAAAGTGTGATCCTCCCCCAGCCCAGATGGGACTGCAAGCTGAGCCCATTGCAGGGTAGGAGCCACCAAGTGGGGCTGGGGAGGTCCAAGTGTGGGGTGGGGTTGAGACTTGGGTAGAGGAAGATGGGGGGAGGGGAGATCTGAGTATTGGGGGAGGGGTCTGAATGTATGGAGGTTGGGTGGACAGGGGGTGGGTCTGACCAAGCACCACCTGGTGAGTCCCCAAACCCTCCCACCCCCTCCCCACACAGTAATTTAGCTCACCGTTGGCTGCCCCAGGTGCCCGAAAGGATGCACCTGAGCTGCTGGGGAGTGGCACTTGACCGCTCTTGCAGCTTCCCTGTCAGAGTCATTTTTCTCAGGGAAGCAAAGAAATCTGCAGGGGACATGAGTGCAGAATTCCCCCAGGAGTAACAGGTACAGTAATACTGATTATCCAGATACTTATTCAAATTAATTGCCTTCCGTTCTATTAAAGAATCAAGATTTAACTGTTAAAGTAATGAGTCTGGCATAAACGTTGCCTTGTAACAACTTTGATAGCTGTTTCTAGGCTGTAAAATTTAAAAATTTAAGTACACTGGAAAACTGTTCAGAAATAATCTTTGGCGGAAATCCCATAAATCTTAATTTCAGTCAGGAAATCTTTTTCACACTTAGTTTTAGAGCTGTATTTAGTATCTTAAATATCCCATGGGTTGTGTCAAGATGTATCCTATAAAACTAGGAGGATGCAATAAAAGGTGGCAGTATTCTATCTTCTGGGAAACCACAACCATTTGGTATGCATCCGATGAAGTGAGCTGTAGCTCATGAAAGCTTATGCTCTAATAAATTTGTTAGTCTCTAAGGTTACACAAGTACTCCTTTTCTTTTTATCAAGTTCAGTGAATCTACCGAGAACCCTTTTTCAGAATGTTTTTAAATGTCTGTCGGACCATTTTATCCACTCCCCTCTTCTGTGAATTAAAAACCTGGTGTTTATTTTTAAAAATTTATTTTATATGATTTAGTTTAATTGCATGCAAATTATCTGAATCTCTTTTAGGTATGCCGGTGCCTTGAGAGCTTCAGGAGAAATGGCCTCTGCTCAGTATATTACTGCAGGTCGGTATTTGGATTAGAACAGAGTGTTTTTGCTATTATGTAACCAGCTGGAGTCCAGGATTATTGTTGCAAGTCTTTAATGTCTGTTTTTCTTTGGAGTTTATGCCTTGGGAACTCCAGAGCACTGAAGGGTTCATTTGAACCTTTACCACCTAATGTACTTCTAAGGACTAGACTAATCTAGCATACTTTTCTGCACCTTCCAAAACTTACTCCAACAAAGGTACATTTGGAGTAGTGTGGGTTACCCACCTGAAACTAGGCACAATCTAGCCTTAAATGTAAAGCATCTTATTTCTTAAGCATGGTTTAAAGTAATTGGGACTTTGTAAAGCACTCCTCTCCATCATTTGAGATGAACACTTTCCATGTAAACATTTGAGTGGACAGTTCTTGTTTTTCACTTAATAGTAGGTTATAACTGTACTTCTGGAACTCACCATGCCAGTGACACTACATTCAATAGATGTTATTGGTCTTGCAACACCACTGGAGTAATATTGACTGCTATCCTCAATATGCCATAATCCTTACCCTAAAAATCATAATAGTGTCATATATTTAATCTCCAAAGGGAAAGTAACATTTTATTTTGGTGGTGGTGATGGTGGTCTGGGTAGCAGGAGCTCACAAAGGCCCAGTATCTCTGAGCTCTAACTAGAACTCTAGTTAGACCCTTTACATTTGAACAAGGGTACTACTTGTCCACTTTGTTTTCTTTTTTTACTCTATTTCATTGCCCCACTAAGATGCTGGGCCAGCACACTGGGATTTCTACCAGTCCATTTAAGGAAAAACAAAACAAAATAAGAAGGAAAGGTCCAGTTTGTGGGTATGCCTGCTGATCGAATTTTGGGGTGGTAAGTTCAATGGTTACTCTATACAACCATGCCTGCCCCTTCCCCTCTCACTGCCTCTACTTTGTGTCCCTTATTATTTTCTTTTGAGGTGACAATGTTGCTTCTGAGGAGTCTAATACATTGATAAGTAAATCCTTAGTTAACTCGTTGGTGCTGGGCTGGTCAGGAGCTCCTGCATGACACACACGCATTTTTTTTAATGCCTGTGTCATATTGAGATAATGCCTCTTGGAGTCAGTATTTGAGATGTTGGATCACAGGGACAGGAAGAAACTGGCCATAAAATTTAGTTCTTTTTGTTATAAAATAACATTAGCTATATCCATTGGTATAAAAGCTTCATGCCTCAGTCTCCTTACCTGTAAAGCCTACATCACAGGCTGTTGTGAGCAGCAGTCAGTGTTTGTAAAGCGTTTGGAAACTTGAAGTGCTGTATAATGGTTACATTTTTAGAAATAAGATTAATATATGCAGCTAGGAATGGGGGGAAAAGGGTGTGGGTGTGTGTTGCCACTCAACATATTCTTAATCAGCATTATCCACTACACTGCAAATAGCTTTGAACTTTCTGCACTAGTGTACATTCACTTGCTTTTCATGGGTGCGAAGTTTAAGAATTCTCTGAAGAATTTTAAGTGTGGAAAAATCAAGTTTAGATTTGGTCCTATCAGCAATAAGTGACACTTAAGTCACTGTGGCTTTCAGTTATAGAAAGTGGATCTTAACCTGAACACCTTTGTTTTTAGGTATAGACATGTTACAAAGACGTTGTGCTTCTGGAGTGTGTTAAATAGTTTTTGGTGAATGACATTTCTATTTGTGGACTGTTAGTGAGGAACCAGCTTCAAGTGGCATCAAAGGGCAAGGCACTATGTGCCTATCCTTTATATTTGGGTCATTTGTTATGCCTGCGTAATCATGTTTGCAGGCACATTTTGCATCTATGGTACCTACTGTGAAACAATTTGGCCCTGTGGTGAAAAGTTCTAATTTGACAATTAAATAAGTGTTCCCTTTGATTACTGTTGCCTTCTTGCTGTTCATTTTAACTACTGGTTTGCTGTAGTATTTTAAGTTGATTTTTTTACATTTAATTTTTTTATTTTCAAAACTCACTTGCTTTATTTTTAAGCTCTTAGAGATTTGTTTGATTCCATGGATAAAACGTCCTCCAGCATCCCACCCATCATTCTCCTGCAGTTTTTACACATGGCCTTCCCACAATTTGCAGAGAAAGGTGATCAAGGCCAATATCTCCAACAGGTAAAGACTTTCACTTAACTTCCAATGTATTATACAATGTCCAAGGAATACATTTCTGGAAAAGATGTCTTTATCAAATATCTTATTCTGTCATAGAATACGGTTGCAAAACATTAACTCAATAGAAAATTACTACTTCTAGCTGTTGAAGTCCAAATATTATTCTGTAGCCTTTTGTATCCCAAAAGCTAGATTTTTTTTTTTGTAGGTTATAGAAAAAAGTTGCATGAAGAGTCAAACACCAGCTCAGCAAAATGAGTGTTTTTGGGATGGCAATAAGTTCATAGTTCATGAATTGTCAGATTACAAATTTCATGTTATAATCAGGGGATTGATAGTAGTTTCGTAAGAGTACATACCTAAAATCATAAATGCCAATTACTGGTATCTAGTCAAATTTCAATATTCTGTTTTTTCATAGGATGCCAATGAATGCTGGGTACAAATGATGAGGGTACTACAGCAAAAGCTGGAAGGGATGGAAGGTGATGCTCTTATGGAGGTAATAGAAATCATTGTATTATTCTGATTCTGACTATAGATGAGGCTATAATACAGTATTCATGAGTTATATTCTTTTTGGGTGGGTACATCAATAAATAGTTGAACAAATTTCATTAGGTTGGAGCACTCCCAAGTTCTCCCTAGGTTATATTTATAGTCTAATAAATGAAATTGCCTTATGATGTTGAGAGCCCAGTGCAAGGCCCTCCATACCACTTAAATCGCATATTGGGGTGCCTGTGCTATGGAAGACGTCTCCATGTTGGCCCTACATAAGCCAGTGTGGAAGACCACAGGATCCATGCTTATGTGAGTCCAGTGGCCCTAACATTCTATTAATTTGATATGATGGCTGTTTCTGAAAAGCATTATCATGCTTTGGGATTCAGAGAAGGATGTCAGCAGGAATGCTGCAGCAAACAGGATTAGCTTAGTCAATTCACCGAGAACTTTATTTCCTCCAGGGTAAGGGTGAAACTTCCCCCAAAGAGTAGCTTTAAAAAGAATATTTTGTGGAGTGTCTTGGTTTACAAAGGTCAGTGATAAAACAGTTTCGTTTATAGTTTAAAAAGTATTATAGAGAACTCTACCTTTCAGTGAAAAATAAAGTGATGCTGTTTTTAATAAAGACATTTGCTGTTTCTTGCCAGTATTATGGTCTAAAGAGACTGCTTTCACAGTAATTAAATGCTAATGTTGTTGTCTAGTCTAAATCTTTTTCACTGATAGGGAGACTAAGCAGATGAAATTTCAACTTACCTAGTTTTCTTGTGTAACCATAGGTATGTGTTCTTTTGGAATGAATAGGCATTCATGAACTAACTTTTAAAAGTACTTAGTTGTTGTCTGCATGGAAGACATTGTGTTTTTGTTTGCTACTTAAAATTATAATAAAAAAACCTGTTTTGCAGACCGACTCTGGAGCTTCAGCAGCCGCTTCTAAAAAGAAGAGTTTAGTTGATCAATTCTTCAGCATTGAATTTGAAACAACGTATCCTAAGGATTTTAAGGTCTAAAGAGCAGTAGTGATTTAGTAACTCATAGTGGGGAGGGGATTTCACACATAACGGATAACAAATGAAAAGCTTAATCCAGAAGAGGCTAGAGAGAGAAGATACTTGGGGAAAAAATGCATCTGTATTGTAGAAGTACATAAAAGCACATCACAAAAATTAGAATAAGCAGTAACGGGGAAAAATGGTACCTTTGGAAACTTTTTTTAAAAACAAAACTTAAATATACAATGGTTCTTCTCTAGAAACTAATAGCATTTGAAATTTTTTGCCTCAGGAAATGCTGACAGTCTACTTTTACATGGATTCCAACGATATCGTAATACAAAAGGGACTAGATGGCCACGCATTTAGTCACTAATTTGAGGGTTGCTGATGTTCATAGTCTACTCCACGTTTTGTATATTGGTATCCCTTCCCTGAGGAATTTCGTTAAATGCAACAAATATATAACAAATAAGACTCACACCATCAGGTGACTAGGAAGTGGATTCAACATACGATTTGCAAAGAGTAGGGTTTTTTTATAGAAAAATAATTTGTTTTGGGAGGTGGATCAAGATTGACATGCCCCATGGAAGTGGCATTTCAGGCATAGTGTACTATTCTTGAACACCTACCCATAATGAAACTGAGTGCATGCCATATTTGGGCCTGCGGAGTTTTTTGTTTTTTTTCTTTTTTCTTTCCCCTGGACATATGGGGAAGGACCTCAGGCAGTTTTTAATTTTTCGCTTTTCTAAGATGTTGAGAGGGAAATATCTGTTAAGATCAGGGTAATCTTATACAACTTTCTTGATGCAGAGTCAGGCGTTAGATCTTTTTGGAGCAAGAAGGCCATGCTTTTCTGCTTTCATACCATGGACCTCATTTTAGTTTCTGAGCCCATAAACTGTGGGTGGAGGAGCAGAATGGTAAGAGAATAGATACATAGGTCAGTGGCATGATACGAGTCCGCAGAAAGTTTGGAGTGTAGCTTGGAGAATGAGGAGAACATAGTAATGGAAGGGCATGTGGAACAGAGATGAAGGTGTAGGAAAGGAGAAAATTAGCTGATAGGGAGACTAGGAGGTGCATGGTGGAAGGAACTGCAAATGAGGAAAGCCTGGACATAAGTGATCCACTATCAACTAGGTCACCTGATAGGAAGAACAGTGAAAGGAGGGGATGGATAAAACTACAGAAGAGGAAGTGATGGGGAGACTAGTTATAGAATTAGGGAAGAAAGAAAGGAAGTTGAGATAGAAAGGGAGAAGGTATGGAAGGGGATGTGTACCATCATTAAGGATACGATTTAGTCACGTTAGTCACTGATTCAGTGACTTTACCGGATGTCTCTGACTTCAGCTGTCAGCGGCTGAAGGCGGGACTGTGTACACCCCTCCTTTCCCCATGGCTGCTGTTGGGACTGTGCGCCCCCTCTGAAGCTTCGGCTGGCGTTGCAGCCACGATTACTGCTCTTCTCCCTCCTTCCCCTCCGGCCCCCCAAAATAATGGCTGGTGCCAGGCCCATGTGCCCCTCCTCGGGGCTGTGCCCAGTGGCTGCAGCCAAGGCCATGCGCCCCTGCTCTGCAGCCTCTGGGCTGGAACCGTGGCTGTGCTCGCTCTACTTCCCTCTCTCCCCCCACAAACTGTGTCTGGCGCTGAAGCCAAAGCTGTGCCCCCTCCCCACCCATGGCAATGGGACTTGTTCTGTCATTTCCCCCCTCCTCCAAATGGGGCTCCAGCCATCATTCCTTTTCCCTCCCTAGCCTTGCCCCCTAGTTATTTTTAGTAAAGTCACAGACTCCTTGAACTCTTGTCTGCAACGTTTAGTAAAAATATCCAGGATAAAATCTTAACCTTAACCATGATAAAATACCTATCAGTTTTCAAAGAGAAGGCTGTTCAATGGTCTAAAGAAGTGGGAGGAGCCTGGGAGATAACAGATGTAGAAGAACTTAGGGCAATTGTCTCTACTCCCCTCACCCACTGTCAGTGGAGCGTAATATTGAAGCTGATCCCAGGATTTGATATTGGCAAACTAAATAGAGCAGCAAAATGGCCTTTTGCAAGGCTAAGTGTCAACAAAACGTGTATTGCGAGCTATTGCTGTTTCCATGGACTAACACTCTAGCCATTAGACTGGTTAAAGCAGAGAAGAGTGGGTGGGGATTTATTTAAGAGAAGAGCTTTTCAGTGTTCCAAATCTTAGTAGTTTCTTTCTGATATTAAAACCACATTTATGTAAAAATTAAGCCTTTTAAAGGGAGGAATAAAACTGCTATCTAATCAGGAGTTTCAGATTATATTGACTGATTTAGTATTCCATTGATCCTACTCATGTAAATAGAGCAATAGTTCAGCTCTTAGGGTGTGATGGTTTTCCTTAATTGCGTGAAGCATGAAATGTACAGAAGCAGAAGAGGAGGAAGTAACTAAAGGAAAAGAGAATCAGCTTCAACTTAGCTGCTTTATTAATCAAGAAGTCAAATATCTTTTTACAGGACTTAAATTGGTGAGTAGTATTAAATATGTCTTGTTTGATATATATTTTAAATTACCTGTATCAGTGCCCTTGGCTATCAGAGACGATATCTGACAGCAAGCTTCACTTCCCAACTGTAAAAGGTAGCTGACCTTTTTGAGTAGAATATGGCAAGAGGAAAAGGGGAGATGAATTGCATATTAACCAAAAAAAACCAGAGCACTAGCTGGAACCTGACATAGTGCAGCCAGAGATTGATTTCTAATTCCAGCTATTTTCAGGTAAATCTATTGATCGTGCTTAGGGCTCTGTGTCTGTCACAGAGGTCATGGAAGTCGCGGAATTTGTGACTTCCTGTGACCTCCATGACTTCTGAAGTGACTAGCGTGGCTGATCACAGGGCTGTCCCTGGGGCCAATTACTCAGGCAGTCCTGGGGGCAGCAACACCGGCCGCTGCTGGAGTGACTCTGTAGCTAGCCGCTAGAGTGGCCCCAGGGTCAGCCGCACCGCTGTTGCTCTGGTGGCCTCGGGCAGCTGGCCCCAGGGGCTGCCTGAGCAGCAGCCAAGACGGCTGGTTCAGTGGCCAGGGCAGCAGTTGGCCCTGGGGCTCTGCCGCTGACCCCCAGGGGGTTCTTTGTGCCCCCCATCGGCAACCCTAGTGACAGCAGGCCTCCTGGGGCTTTCCCCCTTCCCCCAGCAGCAACCTGAGCGGTAGCGGGCCCTCTGGGGTTTCCCCGCCATCCCCACCCAGTATGACGGGAGCAGCAGCAGCAGCAGGCCACCTGGGTTCCCCCACTCCGGATTCAATCGGGTAATCATGGTATAAGTCAAGGAGAGGTCACTGGCAATGATTTTTTGTTTCTTGTCCGTGACCTGTCCATGACTTCTACTAAAAATACCCATGATTAAATTGTAGCCTTAATCATGCTGAATTGTACTCCTAAACTATCATAGGGTTTGGATAAATATTCTCCTTTGAACTGAGACCAAAAAAACAAATGACCTAAATGCTTGGAGCATGTCTTTCCAGGAATAAGGCCAAGTAATTTGTACTACTGAGAAAAACATGTAGGTAGCACCATTTGTAATTGCAGCTATGTTTATCAAGTCGGCCATTGTTGAATTTGCCACCATCTACACCTGGTTTGGCTGTTGGTGAAAGAGCTGTCATACCGAGCAGAAGCATGCTGACAGGCAGAGCAAGCAGAATGCCAAATCTGAGATCTCTTTCTACATAGATGGTGTAGGGGAATGCTAAACTGAGATACATGGAAGGAAGGGAGAGGAAGGAGTATCTGTTAACTCTCCCTACTTCCTCAGCAGCCAAACTTTCAGATTTTTTCTTCTACTTCACTCATCCAGTGGCAAATGCTAGAACGGTTAGTGTACTGTCAGCAATAAATTCTGAGGAAACAAATTTACAGCAGCATAAAGTAGAACAACATTTAAAAGTGAGTTATTAAACACTAAATTAAACATTAAATACAACTCTCCTGCAAAAATTGCAGGGCTTTCCTGTGAATTTAAGCCTAACATGCGATATTATATGCATGGCCTAGATTACCACTAGGTATAGTATTTGTATAAAAGAATAGTACTTTAAGAGTTGTTTACATTTTATAAATTATTTCCACAAGAGTTCACTGTTGTTTGTGAAAGAAATAGTGTATATGGGGTGAGAAACCTTAGATAAATTTTTAAAAAATTACATGGGTTTCATCTAAATAGAAGTAGAGTAAGTAAATTTCTCCAACTAGAAAAATCAAGGGTAAGGCTGAGAATTTTCTCTTTTTGGGACTAGCCACCTGAGGGAAGACTGACCTTCCAGAATTCCCCAAACTTATAAACTTGGGGAGAGAAAGTCATGACATCAACCTGGCCACTCTAGCCTTTTACTAGTCTTAGTCTGTACATGAAGGAGGTCCACGAGCAAGAAATGCTGTGCCAGCAGAACATCGCTGTCTGGCTTATGAACGGCAATTCCAGCTCCTGCTCTGAGAGCCAGAAGACTGAACTCAAGAATTTGCCAAAAAAACCCCATTACCTTAAGTATCATATTTTTTCTTTTCTGTTTCTTTTGTTTTTATTGTCTGGAGACATCCCAGTCTATTTTAGCCTTTTTGTTTTTAGGGTGTGGCAGTATGCATGCATGAAGTCCACATGAGGAAAGCACCGGAAGGAGAGTTCCTTTTGATCCAGACAACTCTAAATACTTGCAAATAAAACTATTCACTAAAGTGTGTTTAAAAATCCTGAAAGGCATGAAATTTTCATCTGTAATTTCTGAGAAATAAGAGTGGTGAAACTTGTGTTTATAATGCACGTTAACAGACTCCCTTGATGATAACTCTGAGGGTGGCGGAAAGAAAGGTAGCTGCTACAAAAAACTGAATTCTAAGAAGGTAGATTTATAATTAGCTCTGAGTTTGTGCTCTAGTCTAGACATTAGATGGCTTTGGTTTCAGTATTAATCAGCTCCAAGTTATAAATCTGATTGACTTTGGTTACAAATCCCAACTAATCAATTTTACCAAACAACCAGCAATCTCCTTAGAATCCTCTGTAAAATGTGTAAGTATTGACTGTTTTTTGATATTTGATTGATTTAACTATGATTTTAACCCCAGTCCAATATTGAGACTAATGTATTGATTTAATAGTTTATTGCTTTATTCTGTAGTTTACTATTAGTTATAGCTTAGCTTTGGTGATATATTTTCTTGATCTTATTTTTAAGTGTTGTTAAACTTTTATACGAAGATGTACTTGATCACATTTCTTTTAATAATCATGGTTCCTAAACCTTTAAGAACCTAGATGGATACCAGGTGGTTAATCTGAATGTTTTATCAGCTCCCCCTAATTAGTCTTTGGTTTTCATGTTACTTGGTTTTGTTTGGATTTTACATTTGTTTTCTACTAATGTGTTTCTAAATAATTCAAACAGTGTTCTAAGATAAGTCTGTTACTCAGTTCAGGGTTATCCTCTTTTGTTAATTACACTGATATAATAGTAATACTGTAAATATTTTAATTGCTTATATCTAAAATCTCTCACTGCACAACTAGTTTATAGCATTAATTTTCTAATGGGGGAAAAAAGCTTGATGTTAGGAGATAATTGTATGGTATCTTTAAGTTAAGCATCACAAATGTTTATGGCACTGAAGAAAAACATGGTCCTTGTGTAGAGAGTTCTCCTATTCTGAGCTCTTCTAACATATCAGGCTGTAGCAACCAGGTAGAAGAGTACACTTGGTGGAATAAGAATTAGGGTAAAGATTGTATATGTTCCATACAACTGCTTTGGTTTTTATGTTGTATAGGTGTGCATTAGTTCAGTGCTAATATTATCACTAATTTCTTTCACAGCGTCTTCAAGAGGAAATCACAAAACTTTCTCCAACATTGCAAAGAAATGCTCTGTACATCAAATCTGTGAGTAGTAATCAGTCATTGCTATTCTTGTAATCTTATTAACTTCATCATGTTGACAAGAATTTTTTGGCTCAAAACACTAAGTTGCTGTTGGAACAGAATGTGTTGAACCTTTGCAGATTTCCAGAACCAAGAAGTGTAAAAAATCTGAGCAATTTATTACTTTATTTAATCCAGAGGCTCCAATCAAGATGTAGCACTTTTGTGCTAGGTGTTGCACAAACACATAGAAAGACCCAAGTCCCTCCAAGAAGAGCCTACAATCTAAGACAAAAATGCTAAATGTCTAAATTCTCTGTGAAAATCTGAAGTATAATGGATCCCTCTAAATATTTTCTTATTTAGTCCAAGATTAGTCGTTTGCCTGCCTACCTGACTATTCAGATGGTTCGATTTTTTTACAAAGAGAAGGAATCAGTGAATGCCAAAGTTCTTAAGGTCAGTAGCAATCTTCATCAACATTATATTGAAGTTTAGAGTTTTTATACACTTGGAGATCAGAATTTTATTCTAGTTCGTTAACACTTGCAGATACTATTCTGTTGAAGTGTGTTTGCTCTCAAATTACTCCTTATATAGACAGAACATCTTAATTCCAAAAGCATACAGTATCTTTGAATAAAGAAATATATTGAAACTGTCAGAGAAACTACATTGTCAAATTAAATGTTGTTTTTTCTGAATGGGACTGAAGTTAAATTGCCCTGATGCTATTAAGCATTTTTTTATCCTGATTTTCACCATTAGTTCAGAGGAGGATGTCACATTTGCCACTTTGTGGCTATCTGTTTGGGGTGAGGGCTTTTGCTTTCAGCTTACTCCCCAATTAACACTCTGAGGGGAGAACTTTCAA
This sequence comes from Dermochelys coriacea, assembly GCF_009764565.3. Taxonomy (NCBI): domain Eukaryota; kingdom Metazoa; phylum Chordata; order Testudines; family Dermochelyidae; genus Dermochelys; species Dermochelys coriacea. The sequence goes on from NC_050069.1 coordinate 84,661,675, forward strand.
ACTTAGTGGGCCCCTGATCTTTGACTGACTGCTTCATTTGTAGTGTTCAGGCAGCAGGGCTGCTTAGATTACTTCCTGACTGTCAGACAGGGAAGAACCTGCCTCTCCACCTGCTTTTAGGAAAAGGAATGAAAAAGAAAATGGAAAATATATAAAGTAAAGGCTTGTGTGGCCCATTATGATATGACTGGGCCTCCAAGAAAATGTGTGCACATAGAATGGAAGAAGGATGTGTGTGAAATTAGAGCAGGAGGGCAGAGGCAGCTTTAGGTATAAGAACCTTGTTGGGGCTTTACTTATTTGGAGGGACCTATAATCCTCTACTGCTTTGACAAGTCCTAAGCAAGCCCACTCTCCCTTTCCTGAAACCCACTGAAAAGCGGCACAAGAAAAAAGTCTTGCTTCCTTCTAGCATGAAGTAAAAGCTGGTTTTGTGAGAGGTGGGAAAAGATCTGAATGCTTGCATGTAACAGATCCTATATTTAGTACTCTGTTTTGGATAGTGAGACAGTTTAGAGGTGAGTAGAGAGAGTGCTGCAATGAGGCAAGATGTGAAGGTGTGCATAGCTATAGAGCACAGAGTGCCAATTTATATGTAGCTTGTTAGTGGGGTGTATACATGGATTTTTTTTTTTTTTTTTTTTGCACAACATATATGTATCTAGGCTGTAAGTGTGTTTACTTGTGGTGGTTATGCATGTTTTTGTCCTCTAGCTATGCCACTACAAAATTGCACAATAGTGATTAATGCTGCTGCATTGGGCCACTTTTGAATACACAGTTAAACAGCAGAAATTTTATAGTGGACATAAGTCAATTAGATTTCAATTAGAAAAATTTAATACACACAAATTTACAAAATAATTCACCCAAGAATTCAGGACAAGTTCTATGCCTAGTTTTAAGTTTCTATCATTTTTTTAGTTTAGACTGCAAGTATACGTTTTTATGCTCAGCAACTGAAAAATAGCCATGCATGTGGTGCCTAATACAATTAGATGCCATTAGTGACTATGCAACTGAAAACATAGTAGAAATAATGTAGTTAGCATGCCAAAAGCCAGTTCTTTACTCCTCATAACTTTAATTTTACTTGCCTGTATTTAAAACCAACAAAGTGACAATTTCTGATAAACATTGTCACATGCTGTGTTTAATTGAGAAATTCAGCTGTTTGCACAAATATCTGTCTCCCTTTTGGAAGGTTCATGTGGGAGATTCAGCATTTGCCAAATTAAAATAATGAAAATAAAAACATGGATATGAGATACAGATTGGAAAGTTTCAGTCCCAAAGGAAAGCTAAGATTTAGTGAAAATGGAATTATGATAGAAACTGAGCTTCAAACATGATAGCACTGAGAATGGCAGGGGCCAATTATGTGGTAGTGGATGGAATAAAAGAGGCCCTTTTCTGCCTGGACTGGTTCTTCACTGCCTTGTCGCAGGCATCTGATTTGCTGACAGGAACAGGTTTCGAGGAATACTCAATGAAAGCTCTCCCTTTTGTGGAGCAGACCCATTAACTGACTGGCATTATCAGCTCATGGAGCATGGCCTGTTCTTTCAGCCATTGAGCTGAATAGAGATTGAAGAGTATGGTTTTCATACTCTTCACACTCAAATGGATTATCTTATTATCTTATCAGATAAATATCTATTCCTACAAAGGTGAAATGACACAAGAACTAGGAGTCGCCAAATGAAATTAATAGGCAGCAGGTTTAAAGCAAACAAAAGCAAGTATTTTTTCACAAGGTGGACAGTCAGCTTCTGGAACTCCTTGACAGAAGATGTTATGAAGGCCAAGACTACAACAGGGTTCAAAAAAGAACTAGATAAATTCATGGAGGATAGATTCAGCAATAGCTATTAGCCAGGGTGGGCAGGGATGGTGTTCCTAGCCTCTGTTCGCTGGGAATGAGCAACAGGATCACTTGATTGCCTGTTCTGTTCATTCCCTCTGGGGCACCTGGTATTGGCCACTGTCGGAAAACAGGATACTGGAATGGACCAGTAGATGGACCTTTGGTCTGACCTAGTATGGCCGTTCTTATGACAGCAAGTAGTACTGTAAAAGAGTAAAATAAAGAAATAAAGCATTCATTAATTGTATTTAAAACTAAATTATAAATTAGTATCAGTAAGTGATTAGGCAATCTAAACTGTAGGTTCAGATATAAATAACTGAATCCCATTGAGATGTCAGTCATTCAGTGTGTCTACAGAGAAAGGACTGTTAACATGTAAATGTGTGTATTAACTGTTTTTAGCTTGTTGCAGCTTACACTGCATTATCCTGTTACAGAAACACACATCAGCGCTACCCCATATGTAGACATACACAAATATTTGTAGTCAGTTTTTCAGCAGAGAGCTAATCGGACAGTTGTGTGCATTTCTATAACGTCTATGTGGACATCTTAAATTATTTTATACTTTTGAATAAATCAGGAAAAGGCTGTGTCAAAAATATGGCTAAGTGCATTTAAATGATCAGAGGGGATTGGCTTTCTATGAAAAAACACTTCTTTAATATGGAATTCTAAATTGAGCTAATAGCCTGACTCTCTTTGTAACTTGTTCCTAGGATGTCAAATTTCCTCTTATGTTGGATGTGTACGAGTTATGTACATCAGAACTTCAAGAAAAGATGGTCCCATTTCGGTCAAAATTCAAGGATCTAGAAGACAAAAAAATAAATCAGCAGCCAAAGAATGTAGGTTACATGAATATTTTTTAGCCATTTTGATTTATGTAGTATCCTAAATTAATGTTTGGTTTCATATAATCAATGAAAGTGGGACAGCATGTCTTAAAACTAATATGTATAAGTGGTAATTTACAAACCTGCATGCTGACATAATGGGCCATAGTTTGAATTTTTTTCATGACTTAAAAAAAAAATTCTTGGATTTGATAGATTAATTCCACAAACTGTTCACGGAAAAATCTCCATCTTAGCTTCTATGCACAATTGTAATTGGTGAGATGAATAGTAGATGCTTTAGATTTACTGAATAAATGAAAGTGATTTTTTCAATTTCATAAATTGATATATTCAAGCAATTTAAACTGTAGTTTTGTGGGCTGTGAAAGCTGCTTATTATGTAAGAGAATGTTGACCTGGTTATACCAATGTGCTTTAATATCAGTCATACCAACTTTAACTTAAAAGGACTTGCATATAAACAAGGCTGTACCCAGGAATAGTGATCAGATTACAGAACTTCAGCTTTGTTTCAAGAGCCTGGAGTAAACGTGTTTCAAAACTCAAAATTGGAATATTCAACAGTATTTGGAAAAAAAAAAACCTAATCTGATTAAAAAATTCACCTCACACAACGTAAAAGTCTCATCCAGAAAAACAATTCCCTTAAATATTACACATTTTTCTCATTACCTATTTAAAAACTGAGCAAAATGTTTCCCATACATACATGTACAATATTGTCTAAGTGTAGCAAAGCTGTCAGCATCATTGTTTGAATGGAAAAAAGTGCTGATGCTAGCTCTTACATGGGAGCAACTTGTTTGTTGCAATTCCCTGAAAAATCAACTTCTAAGAATTTTAAGTTAAATCACTCTTACCGGACAAATATTGTTTGTGCTTTAATTTCCGTAGATGGACTGTTCCAAAAATATGGTGCAGTTGATCTTTTTTTGGCGGATGGAGACCATTCATATAGAACGAAGTATTTTTTGCTATGCACAAGTACTTTCCATAAATATGTAAACGGTGACGTGCCCAAATACTGCTGCTTACTGGCAGATCATTTAAATCTCAATAGAATGAAGGGGCTCTCTCAGCTCAAAATCCTAAAGGGGTGACAAGTGGCTGTGACTGGTATTGAATTGAAGAGCGGGTGTAGATGTGGTTTTATTGGCTCAATAGTATGTTTTTAAAACTGCTAGTTATTTAGTGATGTGCTTTGATTTTGTTACAGCACAGGATATTTCTATAAGCCATTTTGTTGTATTCTGTATGGTACACTGATTTAGGTGGTTCTTTAAAAAAAAAAAAAAAAAGGGGGGGGTTTTGTACATTAAGCTATACCATTGTATAGCTGTTGCTAAAGTTGGACTGTTCATATCCCAGGCCCTATCAGCTTTCATTTCAGTCTTTAGAGGAGGAGGATTTTTTTCCCCTTTAGATGGGGGGAGAAGAGGGGTTTATTGTGAACAGAATTGGTTTGAATTTAGTTTGCCTCCCATCTTTTTATTTTTCTTTCTAGCCTCTCCCCTGCTTTCAGAGTTGACCCTAGCAAGAGATGAAAACTTTCTATTGCAGAATCTTGTTGGCAGTCCAGTCCATTTTCACATTTTCTGCTGCTTATATTGTCCCTGTTGGGTGACTTTTGGGTGTCCACCTCAAGATCTTACTGGTGTCATTTTCATATTGAGCATATTTTGGAAATCAGGTTCTATTAATGTGTTTCATGTCAAGCAAACAATCTCTCTTGAAAGATGTAGGCCATACATTTTGATACAGGTAAAATAAAGCATTTTAAAATTAATCATCAAAAATTAACTGTTTTCCAGTCTAGTAAAGGTGACGGTGCACAGAAAGAAGTTAAATATGAACCATTTTCCTTTCCTGATGGTAAGTGAATTTTGAGAGGTTTAATGTCACTTTAAAACTTGTATCCTAATTAAGCAAGGGCAAAATTATTTTGTATATGGGGGAAAATCTCCCAACCAGATAACTTTATTTTTCATGACTTTAAAAATGAATTATCAGAAACCCTGATGCAGTGTAATGGAATGGAGAGATTAATGGCAAGTGGAGGCATGTTTGCTATCTATCTAAGACACTTCATCATAGGAGCCTAATATTCATTCACAGGACAAGCAGATTATATGCTGTGCATGGAGAGGCAGTTGCATTGTGGCATACAGTTGCTTTCCAAGTCTCCTGGCTGGGAGTTAAAAGTTGAAGTCCAAAGTCGGAACTTAATTTAAATGGAAATACTTAGCTTGTAATTACCATGTTTTGAACTAGTAGACTCGACTCATTTCTCTTGTAGGATCCAGGCTTGGGATGCAAGCAATGAAAAGTCCACTTAGGCAGCAGGTAGCATTGTAAGTTCAACTCCCACTCTCTTGTAGTGGTGGTTTGACACTGAATGGACAGGGGCAGCCAGGGAGTGGGATTTATTGGTTGTAGAGCATTCAAATGATGTTCCATGGAACAGATGAGCACTGATTGCTTCCACAGGGACCATAGTGCAGAACTTCTGAAGGACAAAAGAGATGGGTGGTGTGAGCTCTCATTCAGTTCAGTTGCTTGTCTTCTCCCATTTCAGATGCTGCTATCCATCTGTGTTCATCCAGGTTTTTCCACACTTGTGTTTACAATGATAGAGACTGCCAAGGAAAACCTCTCCCCTTTTCAGATGTATTTAAGATGTAGATTGAAAAGTAAAACCTCAATGTGTGTTGTTTAAGCTCCATTTAAAAAAAACAAAAAAACAAAAAAAAACTAGGCATTGTACCAATGCTTTCATTTGATTTTAAGAAATCACCACATAGGGAGATACTGCCAGTACTGAGCTGCTGATTTTTAAGCTGTCTTCAAACACAATGAGAGATGGCATATGTCATCTACATACTTTCAGTAAATAACCATGTAATAAAATTTGTCCATGTTTCTCTCGAATTTCACAATAAGAATAGGTGCAGGAACTTCAAAATAAGCATATTAAGGGTATGTCTTCACTACCTGCTGGATCAGTGGGCAGCGGTTGATCCAGCGGGGATTGATTTTTATCGTGCCTGGTCTAGTCTAGGTGCAATAAATCGACCCGAGCGCGCTCCTGTTGACTCCTGTACTCCAGCGCTGCGAGAGGCACAGGCAGCAGTCGACTCACCACAGTGAGTCGATCTAAGTATGTCGACTTCAGCTACATTGTTCCCGTAGCTGAAGCTGCGTAACTTAGATCGATTCTCCCTCTCTTCCCCTCCCCCCACCCATGTAGACCAGGGCTAAGTTATCATGAGAAAAGAGAATTGTTTCCAAAACTAATGTTAGCAGGTAAAATGAGATCTGCTTTTAAGTTCAGCATGCTCTCAAAGGTAGCTCAGTGGACTCGGCAGGATTTCTTCTATCCTAATTCAGATTACAAAATCATTTCCCCTTTTCTAAAAAAAATAACCCTAGTAAATAGTTGACTTAAGTGATGCATTTAGTGTGGTGATAAATTACTACATGTGAATGGTAGTGATGTCATTGGGGTTCCTTTCAAGTTGAACAGCATGAATGATGGCGGTTATTAAATCTGCAAAAACAGCTGTTCTTTATTTACCTGAAATGTTATATTTCACATTGACTGTAGAACCATTCTGTAACCTGCAGTAGAGAGCTGTACTTTACTCTGCATTTGGGTTTTGATGCATTTGACAACCGATGTCAGGCCAGTACAATCTAACTCTTGGTACAAGGAAAAAGCTGACCTGGGTTGCTTAAAACAGTTCTACTTAAATGGAAAAAGTAAGGTTAAATTTTTTTAGTAAAAGTCAGGGACAGGTGGAAGGCAATAAACAAAAATTCACAGAAGCCCACAACCTGTCCCTGAGTGCTGGCAGGGGCTTGCAGCTGGTCTGCCAGCCCTGCCCCAGAAGTCACAAAGGTCCTGGAAAGTCACAGAATTCATGAACTCTGTGACATTTGTATCCTTAGCCATAAATATTGCAGTCTAAAGGTGATTCTAGAAAGGCAAGCTTAAACTGTGTGCAGGTTGATGTTTCTCATTGGGCTCTGTGTAATCAGTATGGTGAATTTTTTTTTCCAGATATTGGCTCCAATAACTGTGGTTTTTACGACCTACAGGCAGTGCTAACACATCAGGGAAGATCTAGTTCCTCTGGTCATTATGTATCTTGGGTAAAAAGGAAACAAGGTAATATCCTTTTCAGTGCTATTAACTAACTGTACAAGTTAACCAGTGCAATTAAGTTTTTCATTTAAACAGTGTTGTCAATACTGAGGCCCTGTTTAAACTTTCCTCCTAAAGGATACTAGACATAATTCTTATATTTACATGTGTAATTTATCTTTTTGTTTTTTGTAGATGAATGGATTAAGTTTGATGATGACAAAGTCAGCATTGTTACACCTGAAGATATTTTGAGGTTATCTGGGGGTGGAGACTGGCATATAGCTTATGTTCTACTGTATGGACCTCGCAGAGTTGAAGTAGTTGAAGATGAAGCTGAACACTAGTCTACAGTGTTAGTGGTTCCTGCCTAGGTGTGAAATAAATGTTGATCACTGATCATTTCTTTATCCTGGGAGCTTTAGCATTGGAGACAATTTGTTCAAGCCCTTTTTCCTCACATGAAGTGGGAAATTAATCTATTTGAAATTGATCTATGTACCAAACACTTACAAAAAAATCATTGCTAGACTGTACTGCTGCTCACTCAGTGGTATTAGGACACTTAAATAGCTTTCACCTAAGAATAATTTTTTTAATTAACTAAACTGAGCTTCCCTCTTTCTTCTCTAACTTCAACCAAATATTTATTACACACCTATTCTTACATCATTTGTTACTCTTGCATGGTTTATACCACTTGTTCAATAGCTGTCCATCCTTTGCCTTGTCTGACAATTTTGCCAGGAACATGGAATGGAAATTGTTGTCTCCTTGTGTAACTCAGTGCTGCTGCCCATAACCCACAGAAACATGGCTACAATCAAGTATTTGTCCAGCCTGATGTGCTGATTCAGTATGTTCTGTTGCTGGCATTTCATGTCTTTAAAATAAATGGTGATCAACAACAACGATCCTGTTTAAAATTCTTTCTTTATTTTGAAATGTGACATGCCATCTGTGCTTAGAGCAGGCACTTACGCTGCCTCTTAAACCAGAACTAAACTACAAGTGACCACAGAATCATGTCACTGTCAGCTAGCAGTACTGTTAGCACATACAGGTAGATGCTATTGGTTCTTTAGGAATTTAGTTTTTAAAAGCTAGATCTGTAACTCGTAGAGCAATATCCCAAAAATAACCATTGGGCTTAGTTACTTCATAGGTTCTAGTGCTATGTCTCTTACCTTGTCCTATTCAAAAGTACCCCCATGAGGAGTTCAGCAGGAAAGGTGGTTATACCTGAAGTGCTGTCAAATGGAGAAAGTAAAACAGAAGTAACCCCTACTGAATGCTAAAACTGGAGAAATTTTAAGGTGGAAGTGAGTTTTTCTGGCAAGTTGCTGTCCCTTTAAAGCTGGTTAAATGGAGGAAGTATCTACCTTGCCTTGCTCTTGGAACAAAAGAGCCTTTGTGCCTGTATGGTGGTAGCACCATTTGTTAGCTATGTTTACTTAGGCCTGGTCTGCATCCACTGTTTTTAGGGATGTGACTGTTCATATCACTGGTAATTGTCCACAAGAGGTAAGTTGTACCACTTTAACTATACTGATACAGAACACAAAGCCTTAGAACACCGTAAACTGTTAGGCCCCAGGATATTTAAATTTCAGCAGCTCAACATGTGCACAACCATGTGGGAGTCTCAAACTGCATTACCCCACTTAACTTGCCTTCTCTCCAATTAGTAGAACTGTGCAGAGCACTTCTAAACTTGGGTGTCTCTGGTCTGTCCATGCTAGCTTCTGATGGCAACATATAGTACATGGCCTAGCTTGAGTCAAGAACTACTCTGCACCCAATATTTTAAATTTCTACATATATACATTTTCAAATTGAATCTAAAAGCACTGCATGTAAAATGATGAGCTTTTACTATAAGTGTGTTGCTAAAATATGTGGTAATTCTGGAGAACACCCATAGACTTGCTGGAGGATTCTGTGCTCCTTGAAGTCTTTAAACCATGATTTGAGGACTTCAGTAGCTCAGACATAGGTGAGAGGTTTATCGCAGGAGTGGGTGGGTGAGATTCTGTGGCCTGTGTTGTGCAGGAGATCAGACTAGATGATCATAATGGTCCCTTCTGACCTTAATATCTATGAATTATGTTGGTAATTTAACAGAATGACACGTTTGTTTTTGTTTCAAAATACAAGACAGCAAGTGTGTCTAACAATACAAACAAAATTCAGGAAATGTTTTTTTTACAAATACATTCCTTATGAGGTCTATTACTATAGAACTTAGGTTTCAGAGTAGCAGCTGTGTTAGTCTGTATTCGCAAAAAGAAAAGGAGGACTTGTGGCACCTTAGAGACTAACATTTATTTGAGCATAAGCTTTCGTGAGCTACAGCTCACTTCATCGGATGCATTCGGTGGAAAACACAGTGGGGAGACTTATGTATACACACAGAGAACATGAAACAATGGGTTTTATCATACACAGTGTAAGGAGAGTGATCACTTAAGATGAGCTGTTACCAGCGGGGGGGGGGGGGGGGGAGAGGAGGAAAAACCTTTTATGGTGATAATCAAGGTGGACCATTTCCAGCAGTTAACAAGAACGTCTGAGGAACAGTGGGGGGGTGGGATGGGGTGGGGGGAGAAACAACATGGGGAAATAGTTTTACTTTGTGTAATGACTCATCCATTCCCAGTCTCTATTCAAGCCTAAGTTAATTGTATCCAGTTTGCAAATTAATTCCAATTCAGCAGTCTCTCGTTGGAGTCTGTTTTTGAAGTTTTTTTGTTGAAGGATAGCCACCCTCAGGTCTGTAATCGAGTGACCAAAGAGAATGAAGTGTTCTCCGACTGGTTTTTGAATGTTAAAATTTTTGACATCTGATTTGTGTCTATTTATTCTTTTTACATAGAGACTGTCCTATTCGGCCAATGTACATGGCAGAGGGGCATTGCTGGCACATGATGGCATATATCATGTTGGTAGATGTGCAGGTGAACAAGCCTCTGATAGTGTGGCTGATGTGATTAGGCCCTATGATGGTGTCCCCTGAATAGATATGTGGACAGAGTTGGCAACGGGCTTTGTTGCAAGGATAGGTTCCTGTTAGTGGTTCTGTTGTGGTTGCTGGTGAGTATTTGCTTCAGGTTGGGGGGCTGTCTGTAAGCAAGGACTGGCCTGTCTCCCAAGATCTGTGAGAGTGATGGCTCGTCCTTCAGGATCGATTGTAGATCCTTGATGATGCGTTGGAGAGGTTTTAGTTGGGGGCTGAAGGTAATGGCTAGTGGCGTTCTGTTGTTTTCTTTGTTGGGCCTGTCCTGTAGTAGGTGACTTCTGGGTACTCTTCTGGCTCTGTCAATCTGTTTCTTCACTTCAGCAGGTGGGTACTGTAGTTGTAGGAATGCATGATAGAGACAAACGCCTACAAGATCTCTATCTGAGGGGTTGGAGCAAATGCGGTTATATCGTAGAGCTTGGCTGTAGACAATGGATCGTGTGGTGTGATCTGGATGAAAACGAGAGGCGTGTAGATAGGAATAGCGGTCAGTAGGTTTCCGATATAGGGTGGTGTTTGTGATCATCGCTTATTAGCATCGTAGTGTTCAGGAAGTGGATCTCTTGTGTGGACTGGTCCAGACTGAGGTTGATGGTGGGATAGAAATTGTTGAAATCCTCAAGGGCGGAGGAATTCCTCAAGGGCTTCTTTTTCATGGGTCCAGATGATGAAGATGTCAATGTAGCGCAAGTAGAGTAGGGGCATTAGGGGACAAGAGCTGAGGAAGCGTTGTTCTAAGTCAGCCATAAAGTGCCGCTGATTTGAAGGTATACATTGTCCCCAAATGTGAAATAGTTATGGGTGAGGACAAAGTTCAGCCACCAGGTTAGCCGTGACATTATCGGAAACCTACTGCCTGCTATTTCTATCATGCATCCTTCAACTACAGTACCCACCTACTGCAGTGAAGAAACAGATTGACAGAGCCAGAAGCGTACCCAGAAGTCACCTACTACAGGACAGGCCCAAAGAAAATAACAGCGCCACTAGCTATCACCTTCAGCCCCCAACTACAACCTATCCTGAAGGACGACCCATCGCTCTCACAGATCTTGGGAGACAGGCCAGTCCTTGCTTACAGACAGCCCCCCAACCTGAAGCAAATACTCACCAGCAACCGCACACTACACAACAGAACCATTAACAGGAACCTGTCCTTGCAACAAAGCCCGTTGCCCACTCTGTCCACATATCTATTCAGGGGCCACTATCATAGGGCCTAATCACATCAGCTACACTATCAGAGGCTCGTTCACCTGCACATCTACCACTGTGATATATGCCATCATGTGCCAGCAATGCCCCTCTGCCATGTACATTAGCCAAACGGGACAGTCTCTATGTAAAAGAATAAATAGACACAAATCAGATGTCAAAAATTAACATTCAAAAACCAGTCGGAGAACACTTCAATCTCTCTGGTCACTCGATTACAGACCTAAGAGTGGCAATTCTTCAACAAAAAAACTTCAAAAACAGCCTCCAACAAGCGACTGCTGAATTGGAATTAATTTGCAAACTAGATACAATTAACTTAGGCTTGAATAAAGACTGGGACTGGATAGGTCATTACACAAAGTAAAACTATTTCTCCATGTTATTTCTCCCCCCTATCCCACCCCCTGTTCCTCAGATGTTCTTGTTAACCGCTGGAAATGGCCCACCTTGATTATCACCATAAAAGGTTTTCCTCCTCCCCCCCACCCCTGCTGGTAACAGCTCATCTTAAGTGATCACTCTCCTTACACCATGTATGATAAAACCCATTGTTTCGTGTTCTGTGTCTGTATACATAAATCTCCCCACTGTGTTTTCCACCGAATGCATTGGATGAAGTGTGCTGTAGCTCACAAAAGCTTATGCTCAAATAAATTTGTTAGTCTTTAAGGTGCCACAAGTCCTCCTTTTCTTTTTATAGAACATAGAGTAATTCATTTAAACTACGCTACAGAAACTTATTTCTACACCCCGCAGAAGCAGTGCAAAGTCTCAGAGGACTGGGAAAGATCTTGGGTATGAAACTGCTTTTTTCAGGGGGGTGGAGATAGGCAGGACAGAAGAAAGGGGAGTGGGAGAAGCTGACCCTAAGCCTCTCCCATTCAGGCAGGTACATCTGCCCCTCTCCCTACACCCACCCCTGCCCCATCCCAATGCTAATGCCCCACTAGCTCTTCCGCACCCCAGTCTGAGATACCCCCTGCTCTATTGGCTGGCTGTTACTTGTCAGCTCACTATTCTGCTTCCACAGCAGTCTCTGGTGGGTGAAAGGCAGAACTGCAGTAGTTCTTGAACAGAATGTATTTTAGAGAATTAATATGGTATACCTTAGTATTCCCCACCTCCAAGCAAAAGCCTATGAGATAATTAACAGCTTCCCAGGTACTCCTGGACTGCGAATGGCTCTTTCCATGACATTTTATGGGCCTAGAGCACCTTTAAGCCCATGACCTGCTCTCCTACTTTGAAGGAACTCACTCTCTGGCATGTTTATCATACCAGACTTTTTGCTCTTTTTTGAGCATCCTGTAGGTTTTCTTTCGCAAGGGCTAGAGAGGTTCAGAGGGTGTTTTGTAGGTAGTTACAAAGTCCAGAATGTTAGTTCCTGGAGAAAGTATAAATCCCTCCCATTGCTGCTTCACTAACTGTAATGGCCCCTTAACCTCATAGCTATATACAAATTCAAATGGTGAAAACTCTGCCTACAGAGCTGTACCACATCCTAGTTTAAAGAGCAACTGCTGCAACACTAGGTCCTAATCATTAAAGTGCTCATTTACAAATTTATGTATCATGGCCCACAAAGTTCCATTGAACTTCTCCACCATGCCATTTATTCAATGGTGGTAAGGAGTGGCAATTAAGTGATTTACCTCAGGAGCTTCCCATAGTTCCTGCCAGGAAATTATCTGTGAGGGCCAACCTTCCCTAGCAAAAATGTCTGCTAGTGCCTGGCACACGCTTTTAGCCCTGGTGTTGCTTAGAGCTACTGCTTCCGGCCATCAGGTGGCAAAAATCCATGAAAGTCAGTATGTACTGCTTTCCTCTGGGTGTCTTTTTTGGAAAAGGACCCAGACTATCCACAGCTACTTGCTGAAATGGAACTTCAGTGATGGGGAGGGGCTTTGACCTGGTCTTGGGGTTTCCCCACTTTTTGGCATACCTCACAAAACCAGACAGGTAGAAACATCCTTGCCCATTCCCTCCCAGTAGAATGACCTCCCCACCCAGTCTTTGGTCCTGTTCACCCCAGCCTGGCCACTAGGATGATCATAGGCTAAGCTCAAGTGCTTGACCCTGTACTTAGTTGGAACTACCAACTGTCTCTGAGGATGCCAGTCTTCCTGATGTCCACCAGAAAGCGTTTCCTTCTACGAAAGTCCTCTTTCTACAACAAACCTGGATCAATTAGAAGAGCTGAGAGGCAGAAGGTTGCTCTGTGCCGCCGTCCAAGCTCTGGAGGCTTTCATTTACTTCTTGTTCCGTCTGGAACTGTTCCCTTGATGCTGGAGACATTAGTTCCTCATTGGATTGTGGACTTATGCTTGGTCCCTGTGGAAGTGATGGAGGGGATGGGGCTGTTTCCGTTGACTGTGAACCATCCTCCGCTGGTACACTATGTTGGGGTTCAGGCTTTAGCTAAGCCTCTTGAGTAGGGTTTTCGGCTGCTGCCGGTTCAGGTTCGGTAGGGCCCTCTGCAGTTGGGGTTGCAAGTACTGGATTCAGTGCTGGCAAGGGGTCTGGTACTGGTTGTTCCATCAGATCCAGTTCTGGAACTGGCTCTGTCTGGGTCTCTGGGACTGGATCCACTACTGCTGTTCCAGACATTGGCCTGGTGTCCGGGTCCATCACCTCTGATCGGGTCCTGGTAGAAGTTTCCAGAACAGAGCTGGGCGTGATGACTTGTTTAGCCTGGCTGCAGGTGACCGTTCCCACCCTCTTGGCTCGCTTCACATGATTGGCCAAGTCTTCCCACAACAGCATGGGGATGGGATAATCATCATAGACTGCAAAAGTCCATGTTTCTGACCAGCCCTTGTACTGGACAGGCAATTTAGCTGTAGGCAAATTGAAAGAGTTTCACTTGAAGGGTTGAATCATCACTTGGATCTCTGGGTTGATTAAATTGGGGTCCACTAAGGAAGCATGGATAGCTGACACTTGTGCTCCGGTATCCCTCCATGCAGTGACCTTCCCACCCACACTCTCAGTTTCCTTCCCTTCCAAGGGTATCTGGGCCTGAGGACCTCTGGGGTGATTCCGGTGCAATGAACTGTAATCTGTTGGGGTACTTGGGGCAGTTGGCCTTTACATGCCCTATCTCGTTACATTTAAAACATCGTCCAACCAATGGGCCACTGGGGCGAGGTTGGTTGCTGGAGAACGGTGTGGCAGGATGATAAGGTGTCTGGAGGGTTCCTTGGGTGGTAGTTGGGGCCTTGGGCGGCCCCTGGTAGTAGGGAGCGGTCTGAGGTTGGCCCTTGTGGTATCTGCTCCAACTGCGACCAGTTTTTTTCTTTTCTGCCACCTCCACCCATTTGGTTCCAATCTCCCCCACCTTGATTACAGTTTTGGGCTTGCCATCTAGGATGTATCTTTCTATTTCCTCAGGAACACCCTCTAAGAACTGCTCCATTTGCATTAGGAAGGGCAAATCTTCTGGAGATTTAACACTTGTTCTTGATATCTAGGCATCCCAATGTTTCACAATGTGGTAGGCATGTCGGGTAAATGACACATCTGGTTTCCACGTTAGAGCTCTGAATCACCAACGGGATTAGGCCCATTCTGACTCTCACCCTGGTTTTAAAAACAGTTCATACTGGTTCATGTGTTCCTTAGGCATTTCAGCTGCCACCTCAGCTAAGGATCCACTGAGCTGTGGCCTCACCTCTACCATGTATTGGGCTGTAGAGATGCTGTAGCTAAGGCAAGCCCTTTCAAAGTTTTCTAAGAAGGCCTCGGTATCATCACCTGCGTTGTAGGTGGGGAACTTTATGGGATGGGAAGTGGTACCTGGAGAAGGATTGCTCAGGTTGGTTGGTATATTCTGCTGAGCCTTTGCCTTCTCCATCTCCAGTGCATGCTTCCTCTCTTTTTCCTTCTCCTCCTCCTCCAATTCTTTGGCCCTTGCCTCCATTTCTCTCTTGTGGGCAACTTCTAGGGCTTTTTCTGCCTCTTTCGCTGCCTCCAGTCTGGCTAACTCCAATTTCTGTTGTGTCTTGGTTTCTGTCATCTTTATCTCTCTGTTTTTAACTAACTTTACACCCGAGAGTTAGAAATAAAACAAATAAAAAAACTTGGCTTGTAAAATTTTGCTGTGCTGTAATATGATATCTATATTCTCTGATAGTGATTGTCAGCCTACAGAAAAAAATAAAAATTTTTTTCAAATAAAAAAACTCAACAACCTTAACAACTTTGTCTCCAGGCATATAGGCAGAAAACCCTCATAGTTGCTCTTTGGTTAAAAAAAACAAAAACGAAAAAACCATCATCTTCAGGTCTGTGAAGACTGATGAATTTCCCTGCAGGAGGTTAACTACCCTGCCTTTAGGTAGAAAACTCCAGCTCACAAAAAGACAATTCATTTTTGGCTCTGCTCTGGCCCCAAAGCAGAAAAAAAAAAAACCCTAGCTGCTTTCAGCCAAAACCCTGCTTTTCAGCAGCCCAAGGGAAAAAAAAAAAATTTTTTTTCAAATCTGTGCTTCTGGTTCAAAAAAAATCTCAAATTGATCTCAAGTTAATCCCACTGCTCTAACACCATGTCAAGGTTCCTTCCCCACTCTGAACTCTAGGGTACAGATGTGGAGACCTGCATGAAAACCTCCTAAGCTTACTTTTACCAGCTTAGGTTAAAACTTCCCCAAGGTACAAACTATTTTACCTTTTGCCCTTCGACTTTAGCTGCTACCACCAAACGTCTAACCGGGTTTTTTTTTTTTATAGGAAAGAGCCGTTTGGAAACGTCTTTTCCCCCCAAAATCCTCACCAAAGGAAGGTCTGGGGAAGGTTTGGTAAATCCTAATTTGCATAAGTGAACACAGACCCAAACCCTTGGACCTTAAGAACCATGAAAAAACACATTCAGTTTCTTAAAAGAAGAATTTTAATAGAAGAAAACGTAAAAAGAATCACCTTTGTAAAATCAGGATGGTAAATACCTTACAGGGTAATTAGATTCAAAACATAGAGAATCCCTCTAAGCAAAACCTTAAGTTACAAAAAGACACAAAAACAGGAATATCCATTCTATTCAGCACAGCTTATTTTCTCAGCCATTTAAAGAAATCATAATCTAACGCATATCTAGCTAGATTACTTACTAAATTCTAAGACTCCATTCCTTTCTGTTCCTGGCAAATGCATCACACAGACAGACAGAGGGTTTTTTTTCCTCCCTCTCTCTAGCTTTTGAAAGTATCTTGTCTCCTCATTGGTCTTTTGGTCAGGTGCCAGCGAGGTTGTTTTTAGCTTCTTAACCGTTTACAGGTGAAAGGGTTTTTTCTCTGGCCAGGAGGAATTTTTAAAGGTGTTTACCCTTCCCTTTATGTTTATGACAGTCATCTTACCTCAGACCTTGTTGCAGTGGCTGTCTTGAACTCCTGGGTAAGGACTCTTTCCTGCTCTCTCACCATGCTTAATGTACTCAGTCTGCAAGAACTCTCAAATGTGGGGAAGGAGAAGAGGCAGGTATGGCTCTATTATAAATAAAATTTATTAAAAGCCTAGGAAAACAGAACTGCATCTCACACAAATTCAGGCACTCAAGTTAGGAAACACCAGAATTAAGGTTGCCTGGGTAAGCATGTGTGGTACAATAGTCTTTAATTAATTTAATTCCTACTTTGTGCTTCAAATGTACAAATAGTATAAAAAACTAAATATTCTAAAAAAAAAAGACATGGAGGTGTGTTTTAATGGGCACTTTTATGAATTAAGGCTTTATTTTTCTGCTTTAGTTCAGTCTGTTAAAAGGGGGAGGGGGAAACGACTTTGCTTTGTTGCAGGGAAGATGATGATACATTCACAGATAATTAAATGCTGAGGTGTGATAAGCACCCCAAGAAAGCCTATGAGGTCATAATTCCATATTCAGGGCAGAGTTTGTGGCCTAGGTCTCCATAGCAGGAGCTTAAAAAAAAAAAAATCAACCAGCCAAACAGCTGCCCCTTTCTAAGTATCATTCAGCTTGTGCACTGATGGAGGTAGGAGATCCTGTAGCAAAAACTAGTACTATATGCAGTTGTGTAATTAGTCTTCTCAGCACGTACATGCAAGAGGTAGTTACATATTTTGCAAGTAGGAAAAGCAGACACGTTATTGACTGAGCCCATAGAGAACAGGACCTCCTGACTCAAGCCTGTGCTCATTTCTCCATACCACAGTGAGTATCCAGAACTCACACTGACTTCAGCTGCAGTTCTGAACGTTTTGCACTTTGAAACGTGAGGCCTTTGCTGTCTTAAGCTGTGCACCCAGAAAGAACAGTAACCCCATATGAAAGTTTTGATTTACATGGTTTTTCTATCATCACAATCCATACATAGACTCAAGTTCTCCACTGGCATTCACCTACCTAACTGCAAGACCAACCTTGCTCTTCCTGCACTGTCCTACCCCATTTTTTACATATTTTCAAACTTCTAAATTAAATGAACCAGGGTTCTAGAGCCAGATGCATTGATTACACAAGGCTGAATTTTTCCTTAAGCACTGTTGCATGAACCAAAAAAAAGCAGTGATGTATTTAACAATTATTATAAGGCATTTATACTAGGGACAGGCAACCTTAATTCTGATATTTCTCAACTCGAATGAATGATTTAGCACTCCCTGAATGTTCTTTTAATTTGTGGGGGAAGTGTTAAATTTAAAGTTCTTCAAGTGCTTGCTCATGTCAATTTCAAGTAGGTGCGCGCTTGCCGCATGCACAGTCACTGGAAGGTTTTTCCCCTAGCAGTACCCCCTGGAGTCGCGCCTTCAGGATGCCGCATATAGGTCCCTGCTGACCTGCCGCCTCTCCAGTTCCTTCTTACCACCAGTGACGGTTCTCGGAGCGTTCTCTTCTCCCATTTTCAAATGATCC
This sequence comes from Dermochelys coriacea, assembly GCF_009764565.3. Classification (NCBI taxonomy): domain Eukaryota; kingdom Metazoa; phylum Chordata; order Testudines; family Dermochelyidae; genus Dermochelys; species Dermochelys coriacea. The sequence continues at coordinate 84,679,654 of NC_050069.1, forward strand.
CCTAGTGTACTCATATCCTACCTATAAACAGTTTTCAATAGTCAGTTAATAGTTTGTAGTTTAGAGCAGTGTAGTGCTTGAACACCCTTGTTAGTCAGGTTTCCCTTCCCCTGCTCAGGGCATGCCTCGGTCCTAGGGGTTTAAGCTGTGTAGGATCTGCCAAAAGCTCATGCCAAAGGGCGACCCGCACCCATCCTGCTTAAAAGTGTGTGGGGGAATCCCATCAGGATAGGTGCAAGATCTGCAGAGGATGCCGCCCCCACACTAAGAAGGAAAGGAAAGAAGGATGCCGTCCCCACAAGCTGAAACTGTTGCTGATGGACACAGCCCTGAGGCCACAAATCAGAGTTGAGTCCCAGAGACCTGGCCCTGGGTTCTTTGGCACACTGGCCTCGATCAGGGATGTGGCACCAAGGCAGGGCTCAGAGACCCCCAGCACTGCTCAGTGCTGTGTAAGAAACCTAAAAAGACTGAGAGGGTGCTCACCTGCTCAAATGACTTGAGCTTGAGCCTGCTAGTGGAGCGCGACCCACACCGCACCACTCTGCCTCATCGGTGCAGGAGGCAGCACTGTTGACTCCAGGCCTGCAGAGGGATCCATCTAGTCCGGAGCCAGTAGAAGAGGGTCAAATGGAGGACTTGGATCTCCCTTCCACACTGCAGACCTTAGAGGCAGCCAGGATCCCAGGGGAGCCTGGGTCCCTCCAGCTGCTCTGGGATGGGGAGCCCAAGCAGCCCTCTACCCAGGGCAGGTAGAGGGACCCAGGCTCCTTACAGCTGCTAGCACTGCTCTCCCTGACCAGGCTCTGGCCAGGGAGGAGGGCAGCTCAGAGCCACAGTAAGAGCTGGGCAGGCAGTTGTGGGGAGTCACGGTAGACCCTGGGCATGGGGCCCGAGTAGCCCGCAGGCCCTCTGCCCAAGACAGGTGGAGAATCCGCACTGCGGTTCCTCACAGCTGTCTGTCCACTCTTACTGTCAGAGCCCTGCCCAGATACAAAATTTGTATCTGTATCTGCAGAAATGATCCACAGATATCTAAGTGGATACCCCCGACTTTGCAGGGCTCTACTGATCCTTGGCATTTTCTGGCACCACACCACCATGGTCTCAGACTCAGAAGTGGAGTCCTATGTATTTAGGAGGAGCCGGCACCAAGGGCAGTAGCAGATGCCAGCGTAGTAGCCCTTTTGGACCCCCTGGGCATACCACCAATCCCAGGGTCCTTTTCAGGGCGATCCCTCTCAGTTGCCTCAGCTGGATGAGCCCTGTCCAGGGCCAGACAGTTATCTTGCAGCGCCAGCACCACTACCAGTGCCATAGTAGACAGGTGCAGATACTGACGACTGGGTGCATATTGCAGAACCAGACAGACAAGGCGGCCCTATACTGGCCCAAGCCTCCTAACTCATCCTCACCTGATGAGGCAGTAACAGGAACCTCCTCAGTGCCTGTCCCACCTGATGGAGCTCCTCAGAAGGGTGCACAGAATCTGGGGCTCCAGATGGAGGAGGTCACTGAGGTGTCGGACCCTATGGTGGACATTATCCCCTACGGGCCCCACCAGGGTGGCACTCCCCCTTATTAAAACAATACAGATGACCACTAAGACGCTGTGGCAGACGCTGGCCTCTCTAACCCCCACAGCAAAAGGTGTTGAAAGAAAATATTACATGCCATCAAAAAGATACGAGTATCTGTTTACGCAACCCCCACTGGACTTTAGAAATCAAGCCACTACACAGCCAATATTCATAACTTCAAATACAAAAATGATACATGCATACAAATAGAACTAATAGATTCAGTAGATCATAACCTTCACATAGATATGTTATATGGCATAGAACATATTCCAGTTATGTCATATATATTCATAGTATATTTCCATAAAGCCTTATGGGGGCACCATCACAGGCTCCACCTTATTTTCAGGAAAAAAAAAAAAACAGACTTGAAGCTGCATAGTTTAAAAGTCACTTGAGCCACTTTAAAATCTTTCCAGGTGGCATACACCTGCCACTCAACGCAAGCATTTTAAACCCCAACCTATGCCATGCCTGTAACAAGGGCATTCTAGGCAGGACTTCAGTAGAAGGGGCAGAAATCGTTGGCATCGCCAGTCTCAACCACCTATCAACCAGGGCTTGGTTGTCAACACAATCCCCAGAAAGGTACGCATGGGGGCAACTCACCAAGCCAAATCCTGGATCCGTTACTACCCTTCTCGACCTATCTATCCCATTTCTATCATGTGTGGTCCCAAGTTACCTCAGACCATTGGGTACTATGCACAGCAGAACTGGGATATTCCCTCCAATTCAGTTCAACCCCTCCCTCCCACCCCCCTTTACTGTCCCTCTTCAGGGACCCCTCTCAAGAGCAACTCCTAATACAGGAAGTACAAACCCTCCTATTGGCAAGAGCAATGGAAGAGGTTCCTGTGGAACCAAGGAGCAGAGGTTTTTACTCCTGGTACTTCCTCATACCAAAAGCCAAAGGGGGTCTCAGACCCATCCTAGACCTGCACAACCTCAACAAGTTCAAGAAACTAAAGTTCTTAGAGTGATTGCTCATATTGATTCCAATTAGGGTGTGTGCATGCACATTCATCAGAAAGTTTTTCCCCTAGCAGCACCCGATGGATCACTTGTGGAGCCCCCTGGAGTGACTCCTTCATGGCGCTCATTATATGACCCTGCCGACCCGATGCCTCCTCAGTTCCTTCTTACCGCCAGTGACAGTCGTTGGAACCATGGCGTCTTGCTCAGCAAGTTCTACCACATTTTCCTAGCCTCATTTGTTTTTTATACGTTTTAGTTAAACTTTTACTTAGTATTAGTACTTAGCAGTTGGGCTGGGGGAGGGGGGAGAAGAGGGGTAGCCCTCTATCCTAACTGCTTTTTCTTGGGAGGACTTTCATGCCCAAGTCCCGGGGTTCAAGCCCTGCAAGTCCTGCTCCAAGCCCATGCCAACGGGCGACCCCCACAAAGCTTGTCTAAAGTATCTGAGGGAGGCTCACCAAGCCGATAGGTGCAGGATTTGCAAGGAGTTTTGCCCCAGAACCAAAAAGGAGCGAGACTTTCACCTTAAGCAGCTCCATATGGAGGTGGCATTTAGACCTCAGCCTCTGCCAGCATGGCAGGACCCAGCACCGAGTTCTTCAGTGTGTAGCACCCCTGCGAGAGTGGTGGAAGTGGTACCAGAGGGACAGATGCGGAGGGACAGATCCTCAGTAATACTGATAGCGCCAGCCTAACCCCACCACCCCTGATACACCATGCTGCTGGAGCTGTCAGTGGACACCCCAATCACCTTACCTTTAGTTCCGGACCTGATCACCCAACATCACGGCCGGCTTCAGCATCCCAATCTTGAATCTCTCCACCTCACTGCTTGGAAGCTGCATGGTTAAACCCGTTAGAACTCATATGTTCAGACCTTTTAGGGAAGTTCTCCTTGGCAGTAGGAAACCATAAACCAGGGCCACCTACTTGGCCAAGTGGAAAAAATTCTCAATCTGGTGTTCGCAGAGTTGTACCTCTCAGACACAATCATCAATAGCCTTTATCTTGGACTACTTGCTACATTTTAAGCAGGGGTCAGCAACCTATGGCATGCATGCCAAAGGTGGCACACGAGATAATTTTGAGTGGCACTCAGACCACCCAAGTTCTGGCTGCTGGTCTTGGAGCTCTGCCACTCGGGGTCCTGTCCGCCAGCCCCGCTTATCTTCCTGCCAGTCCCGGGTCCCGATGGCTCTGCAGCCACTCCCAGCTGTGGCCCACTAGCTGCAGCCTGGGGCAGTGAGGGTCCAGACAGGGGTAAGAGGGGGCACAGTTCAGCATTCCCCCACCTTAAAAATTGTTGAAGCGCCACCGTACTGGGATATTTTAAAGTCCTGATTTGCTGCTTACATCACTATCATGTCATGTGGAACAGTGCACTACGTTTGACATTGTGTGTGCAGTCTGTCACAATTTTTTCCCCCCTAAGTTGAGGGGTATATTTGACAAAATGTCAGCTCCTAAGAAAACAAAGTTAAAATGTCCATTCATTTCAGCCTTCTTGGACAGACACATTTGGATTTATTCAAAAGAAGGACCGTGCTTTCTGTTGTGAAAGTGGTTGTTGCACATCAAGTGTTCAATATTTTCAAACGAAGCATGATAAAACCTCTCTTGACGAAGCAGACAAGAGTGAAATAGATCAAAAAGGCAGTAGCAGGATATGAGAAGCAAAGCAGTTTTTTAAATGCTTAAGTGTAAGTAAAAATCAAGCCACAGAAGGAAGTTACAAGATTGCAGTCACTGCAAAAAAAAAAAAAAAAAAAAGCCTTTTACAGATGGGGAATATATAAAAAGTTTCTCTCAGCAGTTGGGAGGTTTTGTTCAATGATTTGCCAAATAAAGATGTAATCATATCTAGAATAAAAACTTCCCATCTCTGCCAGAACAGATGAGAGATGAGTAAGTGAAATGGCAGAAAACATTAACAAAAAGCAGACACCTGCATTAAAAGAAGCAGTTGCAGTTGATGAGAGCATGGATATAAACGATGTTCCACGTTTGGCAGTTGTTGCAAGATATTGTGCTTCTGATGAAATCCAAGAGGATCTTTGTTGCCTAAAACCCCTGCATGGCACAACAATGGGGGAAAGATACAGTGGAAACTTTTGTAACCCATTCTGAAGAACAAGGAGTTGACATCAGAAAAATATTGGGTGTGATAACAGATGGTGCTCCTGCCATGGTCAGAAAACAGATTTGTAAAGTTACTTGAAGATCAAATTGGCCCCCGACACTCAAATTTCACTGTATCATCCATCAAGAAAACCTGTGTGCTAAAATTTCTATTTCAGAGCTTAATAATGTGATGAATAGAGTGGTGCGAATTGTGAATTTCCTTGTTGCTCAATCTGCTTTGACTCACAGACAGTTTCAAGCTCTGCTAGAAGAGATAGACAGTGCTTAGAATGACATTCCACTTCACAGCAACATTCAGTGGCTAAGTTGTGGCAAGGTTTTGGTGCACTTTGTAAACTGTTTTGATGCTATCAAGTCCTTTCTGTAGGAAAAAGGACAAAACTACCCCAAACTGGATGATGACAAATGGCTGTATAAGCTCATGTTTCTAACTGACATCACCACTCACGTAAATAAATTCAACCTCCGACTCCAGGGTGCAGGGCAAACGGTTCTGGATCTTTATGAAACCTGGAAGGCACGTCGTTGTAAAAACTAGCAGTTTTTTCTCAGGATATTCAAACCTTGACTTTCTGCTACTTCCAAAACATAAAAGAGTTATCGACACGTTGCACTGTCAGTGTCGATGAGATTGGAATGTACATGCAAGAACTGGAATCAGAATTTTCTGCCAGATTTCAAGATTTCCAGCAATTTGGCCCAATGCTTTCTTTTCTAATTAAACCTGAAAAGTTCAACGAAAGCGACTTGGATTTGTCTGTATTTCAGTGGATGGGTGTTGAAAATTTTTAAATGCAGCTCATTCAGTTAAAAAGCTCAGAATTGAGGGCATCAATGTTTGGAAATCTGCGGAGTGCACTTGAAGCTTCCAAGAGAGACCCTGGGGCCTCTATTCTGACCTGCTGGACGACCCTGCCAGTGAAATTTAACTGTTTGAAGAAAACTGCATTTGCAATGCCTTCAGGATTTGAATCCACATACCTGTGTAAACAGGTATTTTCACACATGAAATTTCTCCTCTGTCCCTCTCAGAGCCAGTTAACAACTGATCACTCAGAAGCTTGTGTGCAGCTTAAAGTATCCAAATATGTACCAGACTTTGGAAAACTCAGCAAGAAAAAGCAAGGGCAAGGATCACACTAAACTGATAAGATCTGCATTTTAATTTAATTTTAAATGAAGCTTCTTAAACATTTTAAAACTTTATTTACTTTACATACAAAAATAATTTGGTTATATATTAGATAGAGATACCTTTTAAAAATGTTAAAATGTATTACTGGCATGCAAAACCTTAAATTAGAGCGAATAAATGAAGACTTGGCACACCATTTCTGAAAGGTTGCCAACCCCTGATTTAAAGGATCAGGGCTTGTGGCTTTTGTCAATAAAAGTTCACCTGGGCGCCATTTCAGCATTCAACCCAGGAGAGGCAGGCCACTCTGTCTTTGCTAACCCAATGGTGTGTCGTTTTCTTAGAGGACTAGACAGGTTATACCCACAAGCTCGGCAACGGCTTGGGACCTTAATCTGGTGCTTTCGAGGCTCACAGGGCCTCCATTCGAGACCTTAGCAACATGCTCATTACTCTGTCATGGAAGGTGGCTTTCCTGGTCGCTATAACTTCAGCAGGAAGGGTGTCTGAGATGAAGGTCCTCACATCTGACCCTCCTTTTACCATCTTTTACAAGGACAAAGTACAGCTTGTCAGTCGCACCCAGCCTCTCTCCCTAAGGTCTTCTCATGATTTCATGCCAACCAAAACATTTTTCTCCCAGCTTTTTTCCCCAAAGCCTCACGCTAACAGTCGGGATCACAGGCTCCACTCCCTGGATGTTTGGTGGGCATTGGCTTTTTAAAAAAGAGCAAACAAAACCATTTTGTAAATCAAACCAGCTGTTTGTCGCAATGGCAGACAGGATGAAGGACCTCCCAGTGTCCTCTCAAAGGATCTCGTTGTGGATCATGTCCTGTATCCGAGCATGCTATGATTTGGCAAAGATACCTGTCCCCATGCTGATGACACATTCTACTAGAGCACAGGCCTCCTCGGCTTTCCTGGCCCAGGTCCCAATCCAGGAGATCGGTAGAGCAGCAACATGGTCTTCAGTCCACACCTTCATGTCGCATTATGCCATTACCCAGCATGCCATGGACGATGCAACATTCAGCAAAGCAGTGCTTCAATCAGCGATTCCATGAACTCCGACCCCACCTCCTAGGTGAGGCTTGGGAGTCACCTACTTGGAACAGACATGAGCAAGCACTCGAAGAAAAACGATATCTACCTCTCGTAACTCTTGTTCTTCGAGATGTGTTGCTCAAGTCTATTTCAAGACTCGCCCACCTTGAATAATCCATCAAGAAGGAACTGGAGAGGCGGTTGGTCAGCCTACATGTGGTGCCATGAAGGTGCCTGAGCCCACCCGATGGGTGCCGTTAGTGGAAAAACCTTCCGGCAACCTACTTGGAATGGACATGAGCAACACATCTTGAAGAACAAGTTACAAGAGGTAGGTAACCCTTTTTTTCCTAGGCTTTCTAAAAAGCCAACTGAGAAAAATTATATGATGTGGAATCATCTTTTCTGTGATTTCCTGTAGCAAGCAGCAGCAAGCACTACTACAGTGACTATATATCCAAAAAAGTTCCTTAACTAGAGGGAATGCTACTGTAGTAGTAGGAGACTTTGTCAGCTACATTATTTCTTACATCATCCATAGCATGGTAGTTAGATTGGGGTTCTTGTTATAGAAGGGAAAGTTCAGCAGCAGAAATCGTTGTGGAAAGGAACCTCAGATGCTCTGCCCTTTGTCCCCAATTCTTTGGGGATATGAGGGAGAGAGAAAGAGCTTCCATAAGGATAAGATGGCCCTTGGCTACTCTAGTATCTTTGCTGTAGGGGAGGATGCAATAGCTCCCCATTTCCATTCTGTTTCTTGCAAGACAGATGGCTGGCTGCCACGGTTTCCTTCTCCAAGATTAATGGTGCACTCTCACCTGGTAGCACATGAGTAAGCCTTGTTGCCACACTTAATTTTGCTCAGCTTCCTACTTGCTACTGCTCAGAAGAAAAACGTGAGCTGTAGCTCACGAAAGCTTATGCTCAAATAAATGTTAGTCTCTAAGGTGCCACAAGTACTCCTTTTCTTTTTGCGAATACAGACTAACACGGCTGCTACTCTGAAACATGTTTTCTACAGAAATCATGTATTCTTACAGCAGAAGGTAGATCCAGCACTCATGAGTAAGTGCTTTTAGGAAGTTGCATCCTGGCCCTTACACTGATCACAGCCTGGTAGTTATAAACACTACTTTGTCTCTTGATCCGGAAATACTCCACAGCATGAGGATTGTTCTGAGATTAGAAAAGGAACTATAGCACTTTGAGATCTCTCTAGACAGCAGCCTTTGTTCTATCTGGACTTTATTACATCCCTAAAATTTACAAAAATCATAGTGCTATTAACTGCCTTCTTGAGAAAATAACTTGCCTGATATTTTATAGTGCTAAGAAAAACCATGTATAAAATGCTGATATCATGACAATCCTCCAAAACACTTCAGGAGAGAGAAGTACTTGGTCAGAGCATTGACTCACTACTATAAAATCATTAATGGAGTTTACTCAATTACTTAGTGAACCAATTCAAACAATGTGCACCAATGTGTGTGTTTGTTTTTCTTTCTCATGACATAAAACATGTGGAGGTGCCAGGATTAGTCATTTGCTAACAATCTTTTCCCTGACGATATGTACAATCATCAAAAACATCAGAACTCCACCATTAATGGTTAAGACTCAGGAATCAAAACAAATCTAGTCCCAGAACACCTAGTAGTCAACTAATTCCACCCACCTTATAATACTATTGCTCTCCTAGTCCTCTAAAAGTCTCAAATCCAAAGGCAACGAGAAAGAAAGTAACAAACAAGACTTTAATCCTTATGAATCCTCGTCCAATGGGGCTCTCAACTTCCCCAAATAAGGATAATTCCCCCCCACCCCCAAAAGAGGAATACAGCCTCCTACAGGAGTAGTCACATCCATAGCAAGGTGCCAATCCAAAAGTGAAGGATTCAGCCCCATGCACAAAGAAATCTCTTTTCCCTTCTAAGCAAGGATATTCCCTCTAGTTCCATAACCAATCAGAATCCCTTTCTGCGCAACTCCTACCTCCAAAGTGCCATGGAATTCAATTCCCACTCATAGAATAGAAAATTTCTTACCCATAAGTTCCTTTCTGCTAGCAGCATCTCCCACAATTCTGGGCATCTAGACTGCTCTCCTCTCTGCAGCTCACACAGTGGATCAGCGTTTTGGCACCATGCAGTCTGGCAACGCCCCCTCTGCTCCTCCTTGCTGCCACATGAGTTATTCCCAAGCATCATCATAAACCACTATTCCAACTGTACTTTAGATCAAGGAAGATGTATGGTAACAATTCCGCTTAATATCTCTCACTTGACTCATGAGGCATCTAGGGTGGGTAGAACTGTGAAATGCTGCTAGCAGAAAGGAAATCAGTAAGAAGTTTTCCAGTCTGTAGCCCAGCATCTCCTACAATTCTGGATGCCTGGGAAGTAATGAGCAGCAAACAGATATAGGGAAGGTTATGAAAAAAAAAGTTTGCTAAGCAAGTACCAGCCACTTTTTTATGAGTTCGCTCAAATGTCTGCATTATTTCTGAACCACTGCCTGCAGCACCTTCCTGCCAAAGGAGGCCTCTAGAAAACAAGTCCACCTTGCAGTAGTTAATGAAGTTAGCTGTAGACAAGGTGGTCACTTTGCAAATTTCCAAGGCGGACGTGCTCGCTCATTCTGCCCATGGAGGTGGCTAAGCATCTCGTAGAGTGCGCCTGGACCCCTTCTGGGACAGGCTCTGATATGTAGGCTTCCTGAATACATTATAGAGTCTAATCCACCTATCAATGGAGGACCTGGAAACTGAGTTCCTGGCATTTTGTATGGAAGGACACAAACAGCCTAAAATAGTCTCTCAGATTCTGTATGCTTGAGATGTTTCCTGCCATAGGCAAACCTCAGAAGTCTGTGGTGTGTCGTCTGTTGGGGATATGGAGATACAGGTCTACTAGATCTACTGAAGTAGAGAAGTCCTCTCTGGGACAGGGATGACACCATTAAGGGCAGGAGCTTCATCAGAAACTTTTTTTCATCCACTCGTTGAGCCCTTTAAAGTCAATGCTCTTCTGACATCTAAAGTGGCCACAACTTTTCAGCTGGATGGCATGTATTGGACAGAATGAACAAAATACAACTTCAGTTGAGAAATGTAGAAGGAGGGAAGAAAGGATTCTAGGGTCAACCTTATCCCTGTGGAACATGCAGTAAGCTTTCTGTATAGATAAAGCTGCCAGCTCAGACATTTGCCTGGCAGACATGATAGCTACTAAGAAACAAGTCAATGGATAATACAAGGCCCACTCGGAAATCAGAGGCTCAAAACAGATGACTTATTAGGGCCTTCAGAACTAGTAAAGTCCCATTTTGGGAAAAGTGACCTGACTGCCAGTCTGGCTAACTGGACTGCTCAAAAGAATCTGGCTACCTGTGGATTGTCTGCCAGGGAGCCAAGGGATCTTGCAAACAGCACACTACTAAGGGCAGACACCGGACATGAATGGTACTGGGCTGAAGGCCTCTGCCTTCTTGGAGAAAGTCCATAACGTTTGGAATTCCTGCATTTCTGGGATTTGCACCATCTGCTTGTCACCAGATGGAGAAGTATGGTTTTAGTGTCAATACTCTCGCAGATTAAAGCAACGTCTAAATGACTGAAGGACAGATCGGGACATTCTAACACTTTGCTCCCACTAGTCAGGCTGTTAGTTGAATCTGTTTCAGGTCCAGATGAAGAAGAGGACTTTGTGACAGGATGCCTGGTCTCCAATGAAGCAGGAATGGAGGCTCCAGTTTCATCTCCATCAGGTCTGACAACCAAGGTCTCTTCAACCCAGGGGAATTATAAGTATTAACATCTATTCTCATTTTATTTTCTGGGCTACCTTCCCCAGCAAAGGAAGGGGTGGAAATGTTTAAAATAGACCCTTTGGCCAACTCTGGAATAAGGCATCTGGGGTTTGCTTCCCTTGTGAAGTATTTTGGCCTCCGTGTTCATACAGTTTGCAAACAGGTCAGCTGAAGGGAAGCCAAACATCTGAACAATGAGATTGAAAACCTCCTGATTTAGACACCACTCAGAATTGTTGACCCTGTGCCTGCACAGCCAAATCTGCCTTTTGTTTGAGGTGAATCGCTGCAGGAAATAAGGGACAGTTTGTCCACTTCATTATTTCCAATGCTTCCGCAAATAGTGCTCGACTCCTTGTCTCCCCCAGTCGCCCTTGGTGTTTAAATATGTAACCGCAGTCATATTGTTTGATGGAACCACATTCTGGTCCACTCTTAGGGTGGACTGCAACCTTCATAGAACTAGATCGACTGCTTTCAGCTCTAGGAGGTTTATGTTGAGAGTCTTTTCCTCCTCACTGTTTAGGTGCACTATTTAGGTCTCCAAGTGGGCTCCCCAGCGGGCATTAGTTGTGGAAGGCAGATGGGCTTACTTTTATGGACATTGTTGTGGACTGATCACCACTTTAAGGAGTTGAACACCTGTGTCAAAACCAATAATTGATCTTTCCTGTGTTCCAGGGAGCGGTCCCACATGTTTAGTATGAAGGCTTAAAGACGTTGGATGCATGATTGTGCCCATGGAGTGATATCTATGCATGAGGAGTCCTAGAAGTTGGAGGCACAATGCTATGGTAGGCCTCCTGCAGCTCAGGAGCAAAAAAAAAAAAATAAATTCCTGGATTTTCTGAAACCTAATGACTGGTAGATCTTTGCTACTTAGGTGTCTATTTCCACGTCCAGGTAGTTTATTTTGGTGAGAAGACGGTTACTCACCTTTGTAACTGTTGTTCAAGATGTGTTGCTCATATCCATTCCAATTAGGTGCGTGCATGATCGTTGGAAGATTTTTATCCTAGCAACACTCAGTAGGTTGACTGAGGCGCCCCTGGAGAGGGGCCTTCACAGCGCCGGATATATGCCCCAGCTGACCCAGCGCCCCCTCAGTTCCTTCTTGCCGGCTACTCCAACAGAGGGGAAGGAGGGTGGGTTTGGAATGGATATGAGCAACACATCTCGAAGAACAACAGTTACAAAAGGTAAGTAACAGTCTTTTCTTCTTCGAGTGCTTGCTCATACCAATTCCAATTAGGTGACTCCCAAGCCTTACCTAGGCGGTGGAGTCAGAGTGAGATGTCGCAGAGCGAAGGACTGCTGAACAAATGCTGAACAAATGCAGCATCACCCCTGAACTGCTGAATTATCGCATAGGGGGCAGCGAAGGTATGCACGGATGACCAAGTCACTGCCCTACGTATCTCCTGTATTGGTACGTGTGCCAGGAAAGCAGAGGATGAAGCCTGAGCCTGCGTGGAGTGGGCGGTAAGGTGCGTAGTTGGGACAACAGCCAAGTCATAGCACGCACGGATGCATGATGTGATCCGGGATGAGATGCCCTGGGAGGAGACCGGAAGGCCCTTCATCCGGTCTGCCACAGCAACAAACAGCTGTGACGTTTTCCTGAAAGGTTTTGTTCGCTCGATGTAGAAGGCGAGGGCCCTGCGAATGTCCAGGAAGTGCAGCTGTTGTTCCCGTCGAGATGTGTGCAGCTTTGGGTAGAAGACGGGGAGGAAGATGTCCTGGTTGAGATTGAAGGCCGACACCACCTCAGGGAGGAAGGCTGGGTGGGGTTGAAGCTGTACCTTGTCCTTGTGGAACACCATATACAGTGGTTCCAATGTGAGTGCCCTGAGCTCAGACACACACCTCGCCGAGGTAATAGCTATGAGAAAGGCTGTCTTCCAGGAAAGATACAGGAGCGAGCAGGTTGCCATCGGCTGGAACGGGGCACCTAGGAGTTTGGAGAGGACCAGGTTAAGATCCCACATAGGGACCGGTTGTCAAATTCGTGGGAACAGCCGCTCCAACCCCTTGAGAAATCTGCTGACCATGGGATTGGAGAAGACCGAACACCTGTTTTCACCTGGGTGGAAAGCTGAAATAGCTGCCAGGTGCACTCTGATGGATGATATTGCCAAGTCCTGCTGTTTTAAGGGCAGGAGATGGTACCTATCATCTTGAACTGACGCCTGTGCGTATGACTCTGAGCGCACAAGCAGGAAAAACGCTTCCACTTGGCTAAGTATGTGGACCTCGTAGAGAGCTTCCTGCTACCCAAAAGAACCTGCTGTACCAAGTGAGAGCAGCACAGCTCAGATTGAGTTAGCCATGCAGCATGGAGTTCATAGAGGAGATGGTATGATGGGATAACGTGATTTTGGTAATTAATTGATCTTTAAATATTCATGGTAAATAAGCCTAATGGCCTGTGATGAGATATTAGATGGGTGGAATCTGAGTTACCCAGGAAAGAATTTTCTATAGTATCTGGCTAGTGAACCTTGCCCATATGCTCAGGGTTTAGCTGATCGCCATATTTGGGATCGGGAAGGAATTTTCCTCCAGGGCAGATTGTAAGAGGCCCTGGAGGTTTTTCGCCTTCCTCTGTAGCATGGGGCACGGGTCACTTGATGGAGGATTCTCTGCTCCTTGAAGTCTTTAAACCACGATTTGAGGACTTCAATAGCTCAGACATAGGTGAGGTTTTTCGCAGGAGTGGGTAGGTAAGATTCTGTGGCCTGCATTGTGCAGGAGGTCAGATTAGATGATCAGAATGGTTCCTTCTGACCTTAGTATCTATGAATCTATGTGAGGTGGAGAGACTGCAGGTCGGGATCACAGAGTCATCTGTGGTCCTGAGTGATCAGGTCTGGCCACAGGGGGAGCGGAATTGGAGTGTCCACCGACAGCTCTAGAAGAGTGGTATACCAGTGCAACCAAAATCAGACGGGCTCTGTCCCTGCACAGCTTGAGCAGGACCCTGTGGACCAGCGGGAATGGAGGGAAGGTGTAGCACAGGTGATCCTTCCACTGTATTAGGAAGGCGTCCAACAGGGAACCCGGAGAGTGTTCTTGGAGAGAGCAGAACACCTGGCATTTCCGATTCTTGCGAGAGGCGAATAGGTCCATCAGGGGAAAGCCCCACTTCAAGAAGACAGAACGGATGACGTCCGGGTGAACTGAACACTCGTGAGCTTGGAATGATCTGCTGAGGTGGTCTGCTAAGGTGTTCTGGACTTCTGGGAGAAACGACGCCACCAGATGGATCGAGTGGGCTATACAGAATTCCCACAGACGAGCGGTCTCCTGACAGAGGGGCGGACGACCAGGCTCCCCTTGCTTGTTGATGTAAAACATGGCCGTCATGTTGCAGTCCTCACAGAGAATACAATGGCCTTGAATGCACTCTCGGAATGCTTGACACGGCAGGCGCACTGCTCTGAGTTCCCATACGTTGATGTGCAGCGATAACTCTCCTGCTGACCATAGACCCTGTGTACGTAGGTTCCCGAGGTGGGCTCCCCATCCCAGGGATGACGCATCCGTGACCAGGGACACGGAGGGCTGCGGGGCACGAAATGATATCCCTTCGCACACTGATTTGGGGTCCAGCCACCAGCCTAGAGAGGCTAATATCCCTGGCAGGATGGTAACCACTGTGCTCAAGCTGTCCCGACGTAGGCGGTATACTGTTGATAGCCAGGCTTGGAGTAGATGTAGTCGCAACCTGGCGTGTATGGTCACATACATGCAAGAGGCCATGTATCCCAGCAGGCATAGGCATGTTTTCAGAGTCGAGGTCGGGAAATTTTGCAGGCTATGGACGATATTCACCAGGGATTGGAAGTGTGCTTCCGGCAGGAGTGCCCAGCTAGGCTTGAGCCTAAGACTGCTCCTATGAATTCTATCCTCTGGGTTGGTACCAGAGTGGATTTCATGACTGAGCAGAAGGCCCAGTCAATTGAACATATTCATATTGAGCTAAACATGAGACTGCACCTGATCCCTGGAGCGACCCCGCATAAACCAACTGTAGAGATACAGAAACACTTGCATCCGTTGTCGACGAAGGGAGGCAGCCACAACAGCCATGCACTTGGTAAAAACCCTGGGGGCTGTGAACAGGCCGAAAGGAAGGACGGTGAATTGAAAGTGCTGTTGATTGACCACAAAGCGAAGGAAGCATCTGTGTGCTGGGTAGATCGCAATGTGGAAGTACGAACCCTTCATGTCGAGGGCGGCGTACCAGTCTCCAGGATCTAAGGAAGGAATAATGGTCCCTAGTGAGACCATGTGGAACTTCAACTTTACCATGAATTTGTTGAGTCCACATCGGTCCAGGATAGGCCGAAACCCACCCTTGGCCTTGGGGATCAGGAAATAGTGGGAGTAAAAACCCCTGCCCCTTGACTGTTTTGGAAACTCCTCTATCGCTCCCACAGCTAGGAGTGATTAGACCTCCTGTAGAAGGAGGTGCTCATGAGAAGGAGGTGCACCCTGAAGAGTGACAGGGAAGGAGGGTGGGGAAAAAAGCAAATTGGAGGAAGTATCCCCTTTCCACGATGCGTAGGACCCAACAGTCTAATGTTATCCAAGATCACGTACGGAGGAAATGGGAGAGAATTTTGGAAAGGTGGGGAAGGATCCTGAATGGAGACTGGTGCTCCGTCCTTGGGCGCACCTTCAAAAAGTTCTGCTTAGGCCCCACCAATGGCTTGGCAGGGCCCTGGCCTTGGCGGCCAGTTTGTTTTCTTTTACCACCTCGGCCGCATCTTCTAAAGAAGTCCTGTCTTGGCCTAGGGGAAAGGTAGGATCTCTGAGGCTGCAGTCTGAAGGGCCTTCTCTGCATTACTGGGGTATGCATTCCCAGAGAGTGCATGATAATTCTCGAGTCCTTCAGACTCTGCAGCCTTGAGAGTCTGTCTTTTCAGAGAATAGGCCCTGGCCATCAAAGGGCAGGTCCTGGAGGGTCTGCTGCAACTCTGGTGGTAAGCCAGAGACCTGCAGCCACAAGATGCGGTGCATGGCTATGCCCGAGGCCAGAGTCCTAGCCGCCGAGTCTGCTGTGTCCTGAGAGGCTTGTAGGGAGGTTCTGGCCACCTTCTTGCCCTCCTCTACTAGAGCGCCAAATTCCTCTCTGGACTCCTGTGGAACCAACCCTAAATTTTTCCATAGAGTGCCACGAATTATAATCATAATCGGCTCAGGAGTGCGTGCTGATTGGCCACCCTGAGCTGCAAGCCTCAGCATCTAGCATCCTTTGATTTAGGCGTCGGGGCCTGCTGACCATGACGTTCCTTCTCATTGACCGAAGCCACGACAAGGGAGCACGGTTGGGGTGTGTGTATATAGAGGTACTTATATTCCTTTGAAGGGACAAAGTACTTCCTTTCCATGCCCTTGGCCATAGGTTGAATAGACGCTGGCGATTGCCAGATTGTCTTGGCATTGGCCTGTATAGTCCGTATGACAGGGAGGGCCACTCTGGACAGTGCCTCCACCAAAAGAATATCGACCACTGGGTCCTCTACCTCCACCACCTCCTCTATCTGGAGGTTCATATTGCATGCCACCCTGCGAAGCAGTTCCTTGTGGGCACGGAAGTCCATAGGAGGAGGACCTGAAACCGTAATCCCCGCCACTGCTTCATCAGGTGAGGATGAGGAAGATACCCCCGGGACTAAGGGATCCTGTGTGAGGTCCTCTTGCAGGGAATCTTGATGCTTAAGGTCCACCACGCTAGGGGCATGGGCCTGTACTGGTGCTGGAGCAGTCACCTCAGAAACTCCCGGGGGGGGGGGTGAGAGGAGAAAGACACAGTGGCCTCCGGTACTTGGGGCTCCAAACGGGCGGAGCGGGAAGCCCCTGAAGGAACCCCTTGGGCCTGATGGTATGCCCGGGGGTCCAAAAAGACCACTGTGGAGGTCCTTGGTCCAGGTCCTGCCTTTGTCCAGCCACTGTCCTGCACCGCCCTTGCCCTGGGCGTGGTAGCCACCTTGTGAGCAGGATGATGCCAACGTGGAGCGAGACAGCCAAGGCGGTGCTGTACGTGTCATCGCCAAATACCCCGGTGCTGTATGGTGCCGCAGTGCCGGGGACTGGTAGCGTGATGCAGAATGCGGGCACCGATCGATGTCTCGGTACCGGTCATATCGGTACCAGAAGCCTGATCTGGATCTCAATGATGATTTCCGGCGAGATCAGTGCCGGGATCTGCTTCGGGTCAAGTGCTGGTCTGACCGGTACCGGGAGCAGCATCAGGAGTCCGATCGGTACCGGCCGAACCGCGATTTGGAACTCCGCGAGCCAGAGTGGCATCGCAAGTATGATCAGTGCCAAGAACGAGATCAGTGCCGGGACTGGGAGAGACGCCGTGATGGGTGCTGGGACCAAGATCAGGACAGGGACCGGTGCCGTCCTGCTTCGCTTGGTGACAGCGCTCATATCAGGGATGTTTTTCCCCTCAATGGCACTGCCTGCACTGGAGGTGCCGCCGGCTGCAGAGGAGTTGGTTCTGTGAGTGCGATCAAGTCCTACGCTGTTGAAAAGGTCTTCGGCATGGAGGGCAGCTTCAGCTTGACCGTGGTGTGCACCGGGGAGCTTACATGTACCAGACTCAATGGCCCTTGCGGCGCTGGAGTCAACCGTGTAGGAGCCATTACTTGTCCTGCGTGCTCAGGCAATGGACGCGGCTCCAACCGCAGTGCGGGACGTGTCGGTGGCTGTCGAACTGACAAACAAGAAGCAGTCGGCATCTGCTTGGGCTGCTTATTCTTCTTCTTCTGGCCCGGAGGTAGGGACCGGCGCTGTGTTGAAGGTGGTGCCAGCCAGATCTGGCACCACGAGTCTTTAGTAGAGTCCAAACGTGGTGCCGGGCCAGTCGGTGCTGCAGGGGCACTTCGCACCAAAGATGACGGTGCAGAGTCCCGGTGCACGGAGGAAGGGACTGGCCAAGTGCCGCCTCCATAAAGAGCTGCTTCAGTCTGAAGTCCCACTTCTTTTTGGTTCTCGGCTTGAAGGCTTTGCAAATGCGGCACTTGTCCGCTTGGTGGGATTCCCCCAGACACCTTAGGCAAGAATCATGGGGGTCTCCCGTTGGCATCGGCTTCAGACAAGCCGAGCAGGGTTTGAAGTCTGGAGACCCAAGCATGGGCCCGACTACTGGGACAGGCAAGAGGGGAGAAGACTCCGTTCCACCCCACTAAGTAAACTAAATCTATCTATAATAAGTAACTAACTACTAACAACTAACTATAAACAAAACTAATCACAAACTATTAACAGGTACTAAAGCGAATGCTAGGGAGAGTGGAGATCAGCCAAGCTGCGCTCCACAGTTTCAACAACCATTACGGGGGGGTAAGAAAGAACTAAGGGGGCGCTGGGTTGGCTGGGGCATATATCCGGCGCCACTCCAGGGGGCGCCTCAGCAGACCCACCGAGTGTTGCTAGGGTAAAAATCTTCCAACGATCATGCACGCGGTGTGCACGCACCTAGTTGGAATCGATATGAACAAGCACTCGAAGAATGGAACTTTTCTTGGCATTGATGATGAAGCCATATGCCTGGATAAGATTCAGCATCCAAGACATAGCCCTGTATGCTACAGTTCTGATCAAGGTATCATCCAGGAAGGGTACAAGTGAGTTCCCTGTGACCAGAGTCTGGCTATTATCACGACCACCATCTCTGTAGAAACCTTTGGGGTTGAGAACAGGCTGAAAAGCACTGTTCAGTACTGATGCTTCCTGCCATAGGCAAACCTTGGAAATCTGCAGTGACATGATCTGATGGGGATATGCATCTGCTAGATCTACCAAAAAGTCAAGACAACCTCTTGGGACAGGGATGACACCGCAGAGGCCAGGGGCCTCTGAAGCTGAAATGTCTTTTTCTTCATTCACTTGCAAAGCCTTGTGAGGTCAAGAATGACTCCGATACATCCCCCTGCCCACGTACAATGAAGATGGAGTAGAACCTTTCATCGAAAGGAACATACTATTACTTCCATATCTAGAAGATGAGATATTTCATTCTGGATCAGACTGTGTTTTATGGGATCATTGGAGCTGGGTGACTAGATGAAGAGTGGATTGGGTGGAGCCCATATCTTAAGAGAGGATCCCTGGCTCACATGTTTGTGGTAGATGAAAACTATTCTTCTAGGAAATGGGAAATCCTGCCCCCTAACTTCAGTTCTGGATGGATGCCTATGCGATCTTTGTAAGAAAGTGGTTTATGGGAGTGGGGGCAGACTGAGGTCCCTCAGGATTTTCCCCTTGACCTCAATTCCATGATTTCCTTTGGGGAAATCTATTGTCTCTTTACTGGTTCTCTGTGAGGATGAGGAGCAAAAACAGCACCTCTGCCTGAAGGCTGATCTATAGTCTCTCCTGATGGCACTTAGTTGGGAAGAGAGAGACTTGGATTTTGCTGCATTTTCAGCCACCACCTTATCCAGCTTTTCTCCAAAAAGCAGGAAGTCGATAAAGTTGACCGAGCCTAGGACCTACTTAGAATGTCCACCTTCCAGAGTTAGAGCCATAGGTAGCACTTGGCTCCTGAACTGGAAGCCTGGAGAACTGGAGGCTCATTGCATCTACTGAGGCATCAGCAACAAACTCTTTTGGCTAGGGAGACGCTTTCTTTAAAGTGGAGCTGAAGTCAGGGTGATTCTCTGTTCTTAAAGGCTTCGAGATCTTCTAGCCAGGAAAGGGATGCTCTAACAAAGCAGGTAGATGCCAGGGATGCTCAGAGAATAGCAGAGGAGACTTCAAAGTTATCGTTGAGAGTGGCTTTCTATCCGCAGGGTTCTTGGGGTAGAACTCACCCTCTGAGGGAATAACCGTACCCCCGGCAAAGTGCGTTTCCATCGTTAGTACCTCAGCAATAGAGCTCTTTGATTCTTGAATGTTACAGAGCCTAAGGTTGCTCTTATTAATACGCTTGCCCTTGTCAGATGTGTTCCATCCATCCCTAATAACTTCCTTGGAGGAATGAAGAAGTATTGCAGCTTTGGGAAAGGATTTTGAGGGAAGAAATATATTCTGAGGCTTACTCAAAAGGAGCCTGCTAAGGTTGCATTTGAATAATGCAGACAACCTTGCTGCACAGAGCTTGAAATTTCTCAGGGGAAAGAAAAAGCAAGCAAGAAAGAAAAAGTTGGTGTATTTTCCTCTATTCTGCTCAGATTCAGCGCCAGACAGCTCGCCTTCCTCAGTGGAGGAGTCAGAGGACTCACAGATCCTAAAAACATTTTGTGTTTTTCTTTTCCCTTCCCTTTATTAGCCTCTCTTTTTTTTTAAAAAAACCATTTGTGCGCGCTTTGGGAGTGTAGATGCTCTGCTGTGGCTTTTTGTGCCTTGCCTTCTTTAGGCCTGCTGCCTTCGCAAGAGATCTGTCTCAGAATCCTCCCCTACTGTGTTCCCATTCTCCCTGGAGCGGAGGGAATAGGACAACTTGTCAGAGCCCTCCTGGCTGGCTTAGGAGGGGGAGTGGCTGATCAGAAGCCTTGCTTCCTTTTCCCAGGGAACTCAAGACACACCTTAAGACTTGGAGGGGAGGGAGAACGGGATTGGTGACCCTGCAAGCCTCCCCTCTTTGTTCTGTGAGGGTTCCCTGGGACTTATGTCCCCCTGCCCGGGGTTGAGTGGTCACTGTCCTGCTTATTTTTGGAGCCTCTCTGCTTTGGCGCTCTTAGTCCATCTTTCCCACACTGGAGTTGCTACTGCTTTGGTGGGTATGGGACCCCAGCTGCCTGTCTGACTCATAGCCCAGGGACCTACAGAGTTAGGGATAGAAGGCTGGGTGCTGGCAGGATATAATTCTCTATCTGCCAAGCCTAGGATGGTTGTCTCACACAGAGAGCACTACCTGGATAAGGTGCAGAGGAGCCAGCAAGGAGACACTGCAGGGAAGATTAAACCCCCAAAGGGTTAACCGACCCAGGGAGGAGAAATGCTGAGGAGGGGAGAACACTGCTCCCCACTGCAAAGGGGGAGGAAAGGAAACTGCTGCTTTTCTACTGCCCATGGGGGCAGAGGGATCAAGGCCAAACCATCCAGTGTCAAAAAGCTCATCTGCTTCCATGGGAGGAGAGCAACCCAGATGTTCAGAATTGTGGGAGATGCTGGGCTGCAGGACAGTGCTCCTATTTCACAGCTCTTACTTCCCTGACAAATGAGATAATCTCCTTTAAACTCCACAACATCTAACATCTGCCTTGAAATATGTTCCCAACACCGTCACACATTCAAATTATTACCCTTAAAGCAAATAATCCCTTAATATTTTACCCAAATTACAATCCCATAACCAGCAAAACAGCAACACTGGATCATGCCCGTGGCCCATCAAATCTAATATCCTGTCTCTGACAGCAGCAAGCATCAGATGCACCTCCCTGAAAACAACAAATGCAGCAGTATGCAGAAGTGGGATAACCTCCCATCTGCATGAAAATCTCATCCTAACCCTTAATGGCAGGGTTTATGTTATGCAGAATTTTTTTTTTTTTTGGAAGGGATATAAAGTATTAGCATGTACTATAGTTGGATAGTCTTGTTATCCCCAGAAATGTGCAGTCCCTCTTTGAATCTGGTTACATTCTTGGCCTCAATTGTCATCCTGTGGCACAGAGTTCTACAGTCCAGTCACACTGAATGGAAAAAAGTATTTCCTGTTGTCTGACTCCTTTCCCCATACTCTGTTCGTGTGTTCTGTGATAGAGAGAATACTTGATCAATCTTCTCCATAAAACCACCTACATCAGCAATCTACACATCAGACAGAAACAGTCCTTTAAATAGGGCTCCTGATCACACCACGAGGACAAAACTCCTTAGAGGTTTAAAACAATGAGGAAAAGAGCCCAGAATGAGTGGCTCTGCAGGCAAGAACTATCTAGTAGAACTCCCCACTACCTTGCTCCATCCACAAAGAAACAGTACGTGTCCCAGCCCAAGAGTCCTATTGGGCTGGGGAAGAAAGGATGGAGTTTTCTTTTTAAAAAGTCCCCCCCCCCCATCTGGTGCCAGTGAAATCAGGTTTGGGGCCACAGTAGCTTGACACCTTCCCAGCTTTTTAAAGGACTCTCTCCTCCTTATGGTTGCCAGTCCTGCTTAAAGGGTCCTAATGGCCATGGCAGCCTCGTGGCTTCCCAGGCCAGGATATATAGCTGATCTGTTTGTTTTCAGCAGTGGGAACAATTAATCTAATACCACTGACAAACGCTTACGGAAGCATTTATAATTTTTCTGTAGTAGGCTGCACAGTCATTGGCGAGCATCTGTAGAAATTTAGAGAGTGATTTTGCAACTAGAATAGAGACTTTCAAAAATAAAAATCCAATGATGCCTAAAGCTTTCTGAGTATTCAGCGACTGATGCACTTCAATTAATAAAGCAAACTCTACATAGAGAAACTCTGATTTTACTGAAGTAGGTTCTAGCCAAGTACTATACAAACACCATCAAAAACTCCTGAAAAAAAAATTTTTTTTTTTTTTTAAAATAAACTATATCCAGAAAGGCTTCACCCATCAATAAAATGTAGCCATCCCTACATTTGAAGAAGGAAGCTTAAACTAGCACTCAGCAACACTCTACAACAGACCAGGATATAATACCTCACCCACATTACATTAGAGGTGAATTTTAGGTAGTCAGGTGACCTAACAACCCTATTCCTAAAAATAAATTTTTAAAAGTCACATGGGATTTTTTACTGGATTAGAGTTAATACCTCAAATATATGCCTAATCCAAAGAGCATTGGAAAAGAACAGGACACTTCTTCACTGCTGATTTAGCAGTTAAACCAACTTCCCTCAGCAGGGAGAATACCAGCTACCGGATTATTAGCAACACTTTTTTTCCCCCCTAAGTTGACTTGAGTCAACATTGACAGTCAAGTTTTCAGGAAGGGAAGCCAGAGGCCTGCATACAATTCCACCCCAACATTTTCAAGTGCAACCAAGTTAATTAGGAATCGTGTCATTTTACACACATTTAACCTGGATTACATGTAAGCAAGTACGAAGATAGCGCACATTACACACAGACCTTCGACACGCTTGTCAGCAAAACATGGTCTAAAAACAGCAAGCTGTTAAACTATTCTGGTGTGTGTCTCAGAAATCTCCACTGAACCTTGGCTCTCCCCCCTTTACATTTTCATAATTTAAGGATGATGCGTGGGTTGCTATTTCTGGATCACTGTTACTAATCCTTCTCGGGAACTCAAGAAAACTAAATATTATAGAAAGGTTTTATTTGTTTACTAAACATAAAGCTGGCCTATCAAAATGTTAGATCTGTTACCTAGCAACAATAATCACAAATTGTTTTAATAAAAAAGTTGCAATCTGAAATAAATTAACTACTGTTTTCAGTGTCATTAGTTAGGCTTTCTGCAAGGTCACTTAATCCAGCTTTGTTCATTGCAGTAATCAGATTCTCAGGTGTTGCATGTATCCCCTCTTGATCCTGCCAGGCAACCAGCAGCTGCTTCGCTCTCATCTTCACATCCTCACTATCTGACTCAATCTGTTTTATATCAGAGTCCTTCATTTCCAAGTAGGGGGCCAGAGTCTTCCACTGTTCTCCAAGCTTGTTAGCAAATGATTCAATTTGTTCCCCTGTCACGGGTTTGTCTCGTCGTACATCTGGACCTGAACACACACACAAAGAAAGAGTAAGGTTATACCCTCAGGATGATGCAGCACTCCACAATCCTTGTGATCTGCTAAGTTTTAAAACTATTACAGTAGAACCCCAGAGTTATGGATTTCAGCCACATGGGAGGTTAGGGGCAGTGTGTGTGGGGGGGGGGAGGGCGGGGGCACAGGGCTTCTGACCCTCGGGGTGCCAGAGCTCCAGCAAGGGGCTCAGGCTTCTACTCCATGGGAGGACTGGGGCTCAGTGCTTTAGATTTGGCGGGAGGGAGTGCTCAGACTTCCAGTTTCAGCCTTGTGGGAGGGTGCTGGGGCTGCTTTTGGCTTTAGCAGGTGGTGACCTCAGCTACAGAGGGAGCACTGAAACCAGTATTCCCCTCATAGCTAAAGCCCCAAGCCTTGGCACTGGGAACAGAGCCATGGGGCTGAAGCCCCAAGTCCCAGCACCACGCCACCTCCCCCCACCCTTCCTGGTCTAAAGCCCTGAGTCCCAGTGCTCCCAAGGGTCAAAAGCCCCTAGCCCCTGTGGCAAATTGCCAGTACGATTATGATGGGTCCCGTGCTTCCTCTTCTTGGGGGGGGGGGGAGGGGGAGGTTTTCAGGGCACACAGTTTCCTGCCCCTGAACTAGGGTATCTACTGTCCCACTAGTAACCCAGAGAAGGGAAGTGGAGCAGGAGGGACCCAAGCACGCCCTCTACTCTGGGTCCCAGCCCAGGGGCCCTAGAGATAGTGGTAAACCACTTGAACTAGTGCTTCCTTCCTCTGGGCTACTTCCCTCTCCTGTTCTTCAGCTTGTGGGGCTTCCTGCCCTCTCTGTCTGCACAAGCCGGGTGTCTATTTACCTAGGGTCTTGGTCTTCTAGCCTTCTCCAAACTCTCCTCTACTTCAACTCCTCTGAACTGCTGGTCCCTAGCCTTTTATCTGCTCTCTTTTCCCGCCTAGACTTCTGGGGTTTCCCAGGGGATGAAAATAGCTCTGGGGAAATTCGGCAAAAATTGGGGTGAGGCTATCTGTAGGTGCCTCCATCTCAGCCCCAGGGTTGCTACCCTCCCCTGGCTCTACTGGGGGGAAGTAAGTTCTCAAATCCGGGAAGTCCCTACCAATTAAGACAGGGTAGGGGGGCCTAGGGACCACTCCTGCAGTTACCCTGGTAGTGTTCCCCTGGATCTCAATCTGTACTGGGATTGTGGGGTAGAAATTTATGGTGCCATGAAAACACATTACCCCTGTGGTTTTGGCTCAGGTTAGTTGGTCTTGCCCCACCAACTTCCAAGACCAGCGTGACAGCACTCCCAGAATCTACTAATGCTATGGTCACAATACCATTCATCTTTACTGACCTTGTATACCCAAGTGAGGTTACTGCGACCCATACCAGCTGATCAGGCCACATTGTTCTCCAGGATCCCCCAGATTGCACTACATAGGCTCTTCCCTGTTGGGGCACTGGGCTGCTATATGCCCTAATTCCCCAAACTCGTAACACCGTCCCCTTATCCCGGTTGCCGCCCTCTGCCTGGGGCTATTTGGTCAGCCCCTCCAGCCCTCTCTTCCCAAACCCCCAGGTCTCTTCTTGGCCTCGGGCCATTCCTCAGTGTCTTTCCTTCCAGTAATGGTTCTTCCGTAGTTCTCAACAATCCAGGGCCTTGGGTTTGGGGCTGTCTTCCTGGTTTGCCGTGTCTCACCCCCTGGGGTCTGGAACAGTTCATGGGCTGCCAGCTGTCTTGCCACGGGGGAGAACAACTCAATGTAGGTAGAGGGGTCATTCTGGCCAACCCAAGCCAGGAGTCCTGGTGGTAGCCCCCTCAAATACCAGTCCAGTACCAGGAGCTCCATCATTTTTTCTGAGCTGAGGGCCTCAGGGCGCAGCCATTTCTGGGTCAGGTGGATCAGGTCAAACAATTGCGATCGGGGTGTCCTGTCCTCTGTATACTGCCATTCATGAAACCTCTGGGTTTGCAACGCCATTGTTACTCCGGATCTGGCCAGGATCTTTGCCTTCCGCTGGGGGTAATCCTCTGCAGTCTCTGCAGCCATATCGTAGATGACCTTCTGGGCCTCTCTCCACACAGGAACGGGGCGAGGATACCAGACCACTGATCTTGGGGCCAGGCCTCCCGCAGGGCTGTTCTCTCAAATGCCAGGAGGTATGCCTCTTCATCATCCTCCCGCGTCATTTTCTATCAGCCAGCCACTGGCTACACAGTCCAGGTTCCATCGCAATTGTGGTTCTGCTCCATAAGGGCCTTCATCTGGTTTGCCAGCTCCTGTAGCAGAGCTCTGTCCTGGGCAGCCTGATTCATCAACAGCCCATTAGTCTCCTACTGCACCCAAGTCGCCTCCTGTTGGGTGGTTGCTTGGATTCGGGTAGACTCCTGCTGGGCCGCAGTGGCTTGTATTAGAGCCTTGACCATGTCATCCATCTTGGGGATGGGATGGTTTTGGTTAACTCTGGTTTAAGTCCCCAGCATGGTGATCCCACTGCTAATACCACGCGTGGCAAACCGTTGGTACGATTATGATGGGTCCTGCGCTTCCTCTTCTGGGGGGGGGGGGCGCGCTCAGGGCACAGTTTTCTGCCCCTGAACTAGGGTATCTACTGTCCCACTAGTAACCCAGAGAAGGGTAGTGGAGAGGGAGGGACACGGGCCCGCCCTCTACTCCGGGTCCCAGCCCAGGGGCCGTAGGGATAGTGGTAAAACCACTTGAACTTGTGCTTCCTTCCCCAGGCTACTTCCCTCTCCTGTTCTTCAGCCTGTGGGGCTTCCTGCCCTCTCTCTGCACAAGCCGGGTGTCTCTTTACCTAGGGTCTTGGTCTTCTAGCCAGCCATAGCACTTCTCCAAACTCTCCTCTGCTTCAACTCCTCCCAACTGCACTCCTGCTCCAACTCCAAACCACTCTGCTCCCTGTTCCAACTCCTTCCCCTGGCTGATTGAAGCAGGTGGTTTTTATCAGGTGACTAGCTTCAGGTGCTCTAATTGGCTTCAAGTGCTTTTAATTAATCTATAGAAACCTTTCTTCCCTCTATAGAGAATAAGGCTTCTCCTCAACCTGGCAGTTACATATCTCTCCTATATCATTCCTGCTGCCTTCTGGCCATGCTGTATCACACCCCCCAATCACAGCCCCAACCCCCTGTGGCAGGACAGAATTTGCCCCCCCCTTTTCTTTTTTTTAAAAACAAGTCTGTGCTGCTGCCTGATTGGTGTCCGGTTGACCAGTAAGTCCATAACTCTGGTGTTCGAACCTTTGAGGTTCTACTGTAGTTATAAGAAAAGGAGTACTTGTGGCACCTTAGAGACTAACAAATTTATTAGAGCATAAGCTTTCGTGAGCTACAGCTCACTTCATCGGATGCGAGTGAGCTGTAGCTCACGAAAGCTTATGCTCTAATAAATTTGTTACTCTCTAAGGTGCCACAAGTACTCCTTTTCTTTTTGCGAATACAGACTAACACGGCTGCTACTCTGATACTGTAGTTATAAACTCTGTTTTACCCATTTCAGCTAAGCATCTTATTTTGTATTTATGCTCTGAAACAGTCCTTTAAACTCTACTCAAAAACTGTCAGCCATCAATTTTACATAATCTGATCAATGCCTGAGTCTAAGATAAACTCCCCCCATAGGTGTATTATTGAAAGACTGTCCACTATGAGGCTTTCTAAACCACTAGTCCAATCTGGTACAGCTACTATATTCTTAGGTTCATCAGAAGCAACTGTTTCCACTGCGGAGGATAAGAAGTCTATTCTTGCAAGCCACTGCAATTTTCAATACCTAGGTCGATAGGTGTCTGAAAATCTAAAACCATAACTGGAATTTCACTATATCTGGAAAGGTTTAGATTAGTTAAACCAAGCAGAGCTAGCCCAGTTTAACTTGTCTGAATTTGTGAAAAACAAAATTTGCTTCCCAGCAGGAATGAAAACTTTGGTTTTCCTGTTTACAGTGCAGCCTGCCCTGGATTATACGGCAGTTAGTTTTTAACTGTATAAATTATCTTTTTTTCTTACTTAAACGTTTGGCATCAAGATGAAAACACTTTGACCTTTGTGTCTTGCTGAGAAGACAAATGCTGCGTGATTATGCAAGTGAGTTTACAAACTGGTAGTATATCACGGCTTGTCATCTATGTGCTCTGCTGACCACGTTTATAACATTTCCAAAAAACATAGCAATGGATGAAGTTACCTATACAAGGAGTTGAACAACGTTCTGCAACAATGTGTCTCTCCTCACACAACTTCGAGAGCCAATTGGCATGTTCTGAATGTTTCTAACTTTCTCCACTGCTTATCAGTCACACTCATTTATAGGACATTTCACAAAAAAATAAAACCATTACATCGAGAGTTAGGAATTGAAGTCCATGAACAGCTTGGGACAAAAGCAAACACTTCCATTATTGCTCAGAGACAGAGCATGCATATACTGCATCAGACCACAGCCATCTCATCTTTACTTTAAAATGAGATTTAAAAGGAGAAGGAAAGTCAACAAAATGGAACTATGAAGGCTGTTCCAGGTATTGTTAAATTGAAGAGGAGGAGAAAGCTCTTGCACCTAGAGTAACAAGATTGTCCTCTTTCTTCCCTTCTACAAGTGCTAGATGAAAAAAGGCAGTGGACTAGATACACAGAGAACCATGAAAGGTTTTAAAAACATGGAAAGATTGTTTTTAATTCGATCCTGAAGTGAATGGTCAGCCAGCAAGGGTGTCTGGGGATGGGAATGAAATCACATGCAACTCCCAGCAGAGCACTCCACATGCTGGATACTGGAGAGCTCAGATAGTGAAAGACCACACAGAGAAAAGCTGGAATGAGAGGATCGCATGGATAAGGATGGAGATAGGCAGATTCACTCACATGGGGGAGGAGAGATCAGAGTAAGAATGCGCCAGGATTATGGGCAAGAGGCAAGTGAGAAAAGTCTGATTCATGGAAAGAAAAGAAAAAAAAAAGGTGGCATTATCAGGAAGAATGCTCCTTCACTGTCACAGAGAAACTTCTGCATTTGAGAAAAATGAAGAAAAATCTCAGCGATCTTGGAGACCGCTTATATGCTACTATTATTGGAAGCACTGCATAAGGTATTTAAGGGTCTGTAAGTAAACACTATCCTGGACAATTTAACTTGTAGTTACAATAGAGGCCGAGAATTCAGAGAAAGCATTTCACATAGCTGTGCCATACTTTTAGCTTTCAACATCTAGTTACATAGTAAACACACACTGCCCAAGAGGAACATTGGGAGAGATTCCTAATTATGTGTTCACAGTCCAAGTTGCACCCAACTCTGAGGAATGGAACACTTTCAGTGATGCAGGGGTTGGGGATATCCAAGAAATTACTAGCTTTGTGGAACCTGATATGGCGCTGCTTGTTACTTTCAATATGAGCACTGGTGCCAAATGTTGACAGGTCAGAAGCAGAAGGTGAAACAGGACAGATGACCTTGGGGAGAAAACATGATAAAAAAAACCATCTTCTAAATATGGATCAAGAGTGAAACTGAAAAAAAACAAAAACATGTAAATCTTACTTTCATTGTTTTCCTTTAATAAAGCATCATTATCTTCCTCATCTTCATCCTCTCCTGTTTTTATTTCTTCAGAAGGAGGCTATAATGAGAGAATTGAGTATCACTCGATAGCTTTTGTGTTTAAAAAAGAAAGGTTATAGCTGTGTGATGTCCCTGACATGCCTGCTAAAATAGACAATTTGACAAGACATTTGTGTACCAAAAAAACAAAACAAAACCCCACACATTATCCTTCTGTAACCAAAACCCTAACGACAACAAAATACTACTGACCTGGTCACAAGAAAATTTCCTGCTTTTTTCAAGAAAACAAAAGCTTGCATGGAACTTTCTCACTTTAGGGAAAGCTAATCATTCCACTATGATCTGTGATACTACAGGATATTCAGTACTTATTTTTTTCCAAACCTTGTTCCCCGCTCCCCCACCCATTTTCCCGTTCATTAGCCGATGGTGGCATTCAATGGAAAAAATATTGCGCTTATGGCCTTTTTTGCTCCTTTATGATGGATAAAAAGCCTAAGAGGATTAAAAAAAGGTTCCTGCTTGTTCAGCATTTGAAATTCAGGTCTTCTCTACTACGTTTTTTTGCTGTAAGACCTGACAGATGACTAGACAACTAGTTGGATGACAGAGTAATTATGCCAAGTGAATCATGATTGAAAAGGATGTGATGTTTACTGAGCATTAAAAAATTGGTTGCAACAGCTAGTTAATTCAAATGACTGAACATGCTGAAAAAAGTTTTTTTTTATTAAGAATTGAGTTCCCTCTCTCTCTCTCTCTCTCTCAACATCTTCAGGTTAGGAATAAGAAAGCTCCCAAACATAAGTATGGATCCTCCAAGACTGATGACAACCACCACAATCCAGAGATAGACAATCCTGATATTTCTAAAGGGGTAAAAAAGCAGATTTAAAAAACAAAAAAATCCCACCCAACCTTTCAGGCCTTCTTCATATATCAATGAAAATAAAAAGGGCAAAATCCCAACATTTCTCTTGTTCCTTTTAAGGTCACCTTTAACAACACGCTTAAGACATACTGACTCTACAACACATGAAAGCTGAATGTTTCTGCAAATATTTTAAGAGAGTCACAATTAGTTGTTCTAACAAGCCAAAATTTTAAGCACGATAGCAAATCAATTCTGTTCCAAAGTCTAGCATCAGCAGAGTCTTAATAGATACCAGTTTTATTTGCAGTTTTTATTTTAGCACACAACCATACGCATGAATATAAATTCTTTTGACACAAACCAAACATATATATGATCATAATTTACCATTCTGCAGAATAAGAGACCAACAGGAGATCAGTTAGCATAATTTGATTTAAGTACCAGGAAATATTACTTACAGGCAACTCCTTGGCTAATTTGATTACCATGTTTTCTAAGTATTCTGGTAAACTCTTAAATTGTTGATTGGTTGGCTGGAAGAAGTGGGGACTTCTGCGTGCTAGTAATCTTAATGCTCTCCATCCATAATTAGAGTTGTTCACAGCCCTATAAAGACAAGTAGTGTTAGTTACATGTTCATCATCTATACATAGGGTTTGGAAGGCAAAGAAAGAAAAATGCCACTACAGAATTTATTAGCGTTTGATTTAAGGAGATTTATTTGTATCTTTTGATATGCGATGTTGACAATTTGTGTTTTAATGGTTACAAAGCTTTTAATGTTTTGAATCTCAACATCTATTGTCATTATATAATTATCTAATCCCCCAATTGCCCGATCTCCTCAATTTCCCACAATTGTGAAAGCTTAAATAAATTTTTTTTTAAAAATGCTTAAAACCCATAATTTTGCACAAGTTTGAAAATTTAAATTGACAAAATTTTTAAAAATAAACTGATATTTCTGTCGAAACTATAAAAAAAAAAACCAAATTCTATCAAGCCTATCTGTTCAAGACGGGGGGGGAAGAAGGTCACTCATTTCGCAGCTAATGTCATGCTGTCCAAGCTTACTAGCCTTCTGGACAGAAGTTCAGACTTGTGGAGACATCAATAATCCAGAGAACAGACACTGTACTTCAATGATCCAAGCAAACTTTAAAAAGAGGGACACAAATTAAGTGGAATAAAATGAAATCGACTCACTTATACTCATTTTCAACCATGTTTTCAGGATCTGCCTGCTCAATAGCCTCTTCAAAGAATTCCTCCAGTGTCGGCATATATTCCCTATGACATAAATCAGAGCTTGATACTCTTCACGTTTTCTTTCTGACTAATCTCTATTTATCCCTCCAATTAATTCATGCACACTTCAGTCTTCCTTATGAGGCAGCGATAGATATCTTGATTTGGACACTGCACTGAAGTGACAGATCTCTAGTTTATCTATGCATTGCTAATGTTGCTAAGACATGAACTACTGCTCCAATACTTAAATGCAACAGAGGTGTAACGTGATCTATTATCAGTTAAGCACCACAGAAGACAATACAGACAGAATCCCTGCCCTGAAGAATTTACAGTCTAAGGCCCCAATTCAGCAAAGCACTGACTTCAAATAGGACTTAAGCACATGCTTAAATGCTTTACTGTACAGGGGTGCGATTACTCGTGTGGTTAAGTGTTCTGCTCAACCAAACTCGAAATTAACTTTAACATAAGGCGATATAGAACGTATTGGGTGGGAGGGAGAGAGTTACAGTAATACGATTACCTGGTTGCTTTGATTACTAATATGCACGAGTCTTGAGGATTTTGTAAAAACATTGATTATTTAAGTTACCAGTATTATGAGGGGAAGATTAGAATACACAGATTTCATGGTAGAAGTGTGTTTTAAAGAGAGCTTTGAAGAAGAGAGAGAGTGGAAGCATGGCTGACCATATCAGGAAGGACCAGGCAGATGTAGGAGTCAACAAAGGTTGTTAGTTTTGTGCAACGTGGGTGAAACCAAGTAGGGAAAAGCACAGGTCCTTACCACCTCATCTGCCAATTCAGAACAACAAAGTGTTTGATATAGGCTGCATATATCCCTTCCATTCAGTTCATTTCTGGCCACTGATTTTAGAGGAAAAAACTGTAGATATCTTTATACTATACTTAATATATTATTCCCATGCTGATGGATCCCACTCCTGGTTGAACATTTCAATTAGCATGACTTTGCTAGTTTTTCTCCA
The DNA here is from genome assembly GCF_009764565.3 of Dermochelys coriacea. NCBI lineage: Eukaryota > Metazoa > Chordata > Testudines > Dermochelyidae > Dermochelys > Dermochelys coriacea. The sequence continues at coordinate 84,711,715 of NC_050069.1, forward strand.
CTTGCAATGTGGCACATGAGATAATTACTTTATGTTTAAATTAAAAAGAAATCAACATACTCCTGAACATTTAGGGGATCACAAAATTACATAGCTTTATTTAAGAGTCAATATTTGTAGTTATCAGTCACCCTTTTGTTAGCTGCACTGTTACTGTTCTTGCAATAGTCAGCAGCTGCTTCTACTGGATATTCAAATCTGCACTTAATACTCTTGACTGAATATGGGCCACATTATTCTGTGCCCACCGTGCAGAAAAACACCAAACACTGCTGGGGGACACAAGTCCCTTCCCCAGCAGTACGTCTGTTTCAGCGTGCTTGGAGCAGCCTCAGAGATGGGGGCTGAGCATGCATGCCTCACTGTCGGGGAAGTGGGGAGCGGGGCTGGATGTACATGCATGCTAACAAGACAGACAGACAGACTCTGTCCCTCTTTCTTGGGAATGCAGCTCCCTAGCGTGGAAGGGAAGGGATTTTTATTATGCACGAGGCAGAAATGTAGCAGCCTAGCTGAGTTAATTGATCTCATTCTCAGAGGCACAAATGTAGCAACCTGTGTAATAACACTGTTAACGTTCCTATTGTTAGTTAACTGTTCCCATTCCCCAGGAGCACAAAACCTGTGAAAGTTGTAAGGCCCCTACGTTGCTACAGTGATGTAAAAGAGCCTTATTATAAATGACAGTAAGGGAATCCTCAGCTAGGAAGACCTATACGCTTTCTCAGTTTTTCCTGTGCCAGTATCACCATGGGGTTAGATTACATCTCAGGATTTAAAATTTTACTTACCCATTTAAAATATTAAAAAAGACTGAGGGCAAACAAAACATTTACTTAGCAGTCATTAAAATGTCCGGACAATCAGAACCAATCACTTCCCAAAGTACCCAGCCAGGTCCAGGACAATGATTAGCAAAACTGTACGACTTTCGTTTGTGAAAATCTGTACAATTTAAAATGACATTCTACTTTTAGGGTTTTTGTGTGCTGTTTGGGTTCCTGTAATTTAAATGAAAATCCAGGATTATAACTGGAATGCAGGGTAGTAGTTACCAAGTGCTTGTAACTTAACTTTCATGTGTTTAGGAAATGCTGAATAGTTAGTGACTTTTTCTGTATTGTAGTTTAAATAAATTACCCAAACAATTGAAACTGGTGTGATTATATTGCGCTATTTTGACAAAGTATGCAGAATTTTGCATAATTATGAATTTTTTGGCACAGAATTTTGAAGTTGTTGGCGTAGAATCCCACCAGGAGTAACTTAAGTACCTGATGCATCTAAAAATATGCAGAACCATCAAGATAGTTTAGTTCCTGTTTCAGAGACTGTCAGGGTTCCCTCCCCACTCTGAACTCTACGGTACAGATGTGGGGACCCGAATGAGAGACCCTCTAATCTTATTTCTACCAGCTTAGGTTAAAACTTTCCCAAGGCACAAATTCTTTGCCCTTGGAGGGTATGCTGCCACCACCAAGTGATTTAACAAAGAATCAGGGAAAGGACCACTTGGCGTTCCTATTCCCCAAAATATCTCCCCAAGCCCTTATACCCCCTTTCCTGGGGAGGCTAGAGAATAATATCCTAACCAATTGGTTAAAAAGTGATCACAGACCCAAACCCCTGGGTCTTAGGACAATAGAGAAATCAGTCAGGTTCTTAAAAGAAGGATTTTATTTAAAAAAAAAAAAAAAGTAAAAGGTAAAAGTCACCTCTGTAAAAATCAGGATGGAAAATAACTTTACAGAGTAACAAAAGATTAAAAAAAAAAAACACACAGCAGAACTTCCTCTAGGTTTAGTTTCAAAGTTACTAAAAACAGGAATAAACCTCCCTCCAGCAAACGAAAAATTCACAAGCAAAACAAGAGATAATCTAACACGCCTTGCCTGGCTTTTACTTACAATTTTTGTAATATGAGAGACTTTTAGGATGGTTTATAGGAGAAAGTTTTCTGACCTGATGCTTCTCTGCTTCCGAAAAGCCTCCCCCACCCAAGATTTGAAAGTATCTCCTTTCCCCATTGTTCCTTTTGGTCAGGTGCCAACCAGGTTATTTGAGCTTCTGAACCCCTTACAGGTAAGGAGAAATTCTAGGCTACCCTTAGCTGTATGGTTATGGTTACAACTATAGGGTACTGTGATATGTGCATTATCTGGCATCACAAATACAGCAGAAGACAGATTCATCAGGCATCAAGTCCTCATCTACATGTGCCTTATCTAAGGTCCATTCAAGAGAGATATCACCTTTGCCTGAAAAGGTGGCTATCATGGAGCAACAAGGAAATAGGGAGGACACACTGTAGTACAGGATCATGAAGACATCTAGATAAACTGACTTTGATTTTGTTTTGAAAAGTGGGTTTTGTCCCAGCTGAGACTGGGCCCCATTGTGCCGGGCACTGTACAGAGTCAAAGTTAGTCTCCACCCCACAGAGTTTATCAATATATAGAGACAATACTGGTAAGAGAAAGGAAATATTATCCCATTGTACAGATGGGCATCTGAGGCACAAAGATGAAGTGACTTGCCCAGAGTCCCAGTCCAGTGCCTTAACCATTCAATCATCCTTCTCAACCACTTCCCGTCATGATAAAATAAATACTAAATGGCTTATCATACCTCCATTGTTTCAGGTTTTTGGGTTGGGGGGGGAAGGAGGTCACAACTCCATGTACTGATGCATGTGGAGTAAGCACCCCTCTATCTGCAGCACTTTTCTGGTACACAGAGGGCTAACCTACTCCAGCCTCCCCAGCCAAGCGAGCATGGCAGAGATTCTGAGACTCCCTCTAGCACATATTAGAAGCCTCAGGGCTAAAGAAAGCACCTCTTGTGCAGAGCTACAATCTGTGAAAGCAGAGACTCTGCAAAGTTCCAGTGGAGCAGCACAAGCATCTTTCCTTGTGTTTGTTTTGGCCTCCTCAGCCACTGCCTACCGCTCAACTGCCCCATCCAATCTCCATGCTCCTTGGCCAACCACTGATGTTGCACAAAAATAGATTAAATGTAGCAATGTTAGCAAAGACAATTATGTGGTCAAGTGTAGAGCCTTATAGTTGCACAGTACATGGGGCCTTGACAGTGGCACAATTGTAAGGAGTAACTGAAGAGTGCCTTTTACGGTCATTGCCTTAGCAGGTGTGTTAAATGATAGAAATCACTGGCAACAGATCTATTCCTAGCACCAGAAATAGTAGCCAGCTTCACCTCAAGTAATGCTACATACATACATGCTAGCACCTACCCACCATCTCATTTTATTTCCCTCAAGCATCACACTTTTAATACAGCTTAAACATTTAAAACCAGATTCTGCCACCCTCGCCTGCTAGGAGTGGCAACCACTGTTCCCAGAATTACTAAGAGCAATGGGACTACTTGCATGAGCATGCACTATTCAGTGAGAGTGAGGGCTGCAGACTGTGGCCTTTAGTTAGAATTTTACTTTAAAAAAAGGTGAACAGAATTGTTGACAGTATAAATAATTTTATTAAACTGTTAATTTCTTTGATTATTTTAAATCTCGTATAGTCGCAGGAAGTTAGCTTGTAGGTAATGAAGTACTTTTCCTGCTTACCTAGTCTCAGATTTACAAGCTTCGCATGTTGTCTGGACATAAATTCCAAAGCCGAGTTTAGCTCCTCACTGCAAACAGGAATACAAAATTGTGTGTTAAAACTGCACATCAATCATGCACCTTTTTCTTTTAGTGAAAGAAATATTCCTACCATATGCTCATCTAAAGATCCTTATAAAAAATCATGTCAGTTATGAGATGTGCATAGAATGATATGTTCTGGGTTTATAATGTCAATGATGATGGACTTTGTGGTCTGCGCTGGCCATTATGATAGTTACATTCTTAAACATGTGCAAAAATGCTGCCCTGGGGATTTGGGATCAGAAAGAATTTTACTTCCCAAGTTAGAAAAGCTTGACTCTGTCATGTTTGTGATAGAGCGAAGTACCACTTTCTAGCTCAGAGGGGACTTTCTGACAAATCAACTCAACAGGAGGGGTTTGGAGTTTGATAGAAGGTTGAACCTTGCCTCTCCCAGCTTGGAGGTTAGGTGTACAGCTACAACGGAAAGGAGAAGAAAGAATTTCTCACTCCTCCACCCAAGAACAGTTAAATGTAATCAGTACATCACTATGGTTGTCATCACATAATAGTAAAGGCAGCAAGGCAGAACATGACATCATCCTGTTTGGGGATGCACTGACAAAGAGCCAGTGTCCCCAAAATGTTTATAATTAATTCAGTCACATTAAAACAACATAGACATAACACACTGTACATGACAGATACACAAGGGGGGAAGGATTCTTGGAGTGCAAAGATCAGCGTGCATAGGCTTTTGTAGAAAATGTATCTTAAGAAAAGATTTAAGGCAGAAGAGGGAAAGGTGATTCAACACGTGGCCAAGAAAAATGGTCAATAGAATGAGAGAGAGATAGAAGTGATGAACATGATCAGCTTCAGAAGGAGGTGATTAAAAGGAGGCATGAGAATAAGGAGACACTGCTACACTCTGAAGAGATATTTCAGTAGTTTAGCTCATTCTCAGAATTTCATACTTTTCTTATCACCACCAAGTTATCAATACAACAATGAACTGGGGCAAAGAAAAATTAACATTACTTCCCCATGAGAATTTTTCTTGTTTGGTCCTTTCCCTAGGAAATCCTCTGGAGCTGGCCTCTTTCTCACAAGTCTTGTTGGCTTGGAATCTGATGGTCTAAGTAAAAACACTTTTTCAATGTCAAAATTACAGTATTTGGAGATCCAAAATGAGGACAATAGCTTCTAGCTGACTTTCAACGTAAACTTTCCACAGGCAAGATTAGCTATTAGGATTTTGGGGACCTAGACCATATTACACCTCAAATTCATGAGATAACTGACAATACATCTCAGAATTTGTCAAAAAGAAATAATTCCCATCTATTCCAACAGTCCATATTATGTGTGATCTACCCTACTGTGCGTGTCATCTGCATGCAACCTCCAGGGGATGCAGATTCCCTCTCCACAATGCCCCTGAAGCTACGGAAGAAAAGGAATGGAACTTCCGACCATTGTGACTGCCAGGGTGAGACTTACCCAAATTCAAAAATTCTGGCTAGGATCTGGAGAAGGAGGTAAGGACATTCCATATAAAATTTTATTATGATTATTTGTAGCTTTGTGGTTTGTTAGAAATTCCTCCCTTCCCTCATCTCTTCTGCTATCTCTGCAATGGGTGAATCAAAGAGAATGGTCCACCAAATTCCCCCCTCAGGATATCAAGTGGTTGAGAAACGCTGGGTCACCACTAAAGATGCCAGTCAGCCATGGGGGAAGGAGAGCTCCAGGATGAAAGCATAAGATGGTGGCCCAAAGCCTAAGAGAGTACATTTTTTTAGCCTGACATTTTATATTTTTTAACATGGCTATATCTAACGGCACGAGGACCTTTTTACTGGACTGTATGTAACGAACTACGTTTTCTTTCAGGTCACTCACTGATCATCACTGAGCAGCTGCCCTAGGGAATTTATCCATTCAAGCATGAGTACATAAATGCTCGGCCTCACTCCAACAAAGATGTACAGGTTTTATGTCACTACAGCCAAACTGCCAGAGATCCTATTACTGGGAATCCACACCACAAGACGTGGTCATATGGGAAAGTATTTCAGCTTGAGCATCTTACTTTTTCATTCTGAGCTCTGCTAAGTGCAGGAGGTGGGGAACCACATGGACACTCCATCAGTCTCCCACTCTCCAATCACAAAGTCCTTGGTAGTGTCCAGAGGAAAAACACGCTGCCATGGAGGCAGCTGAGCCTCCTCCTCCTGCACAGGAGAGTTAAAATCCAGATGTGCAGAGTCCCCAATGTGCTTGGGAGTACAGGGGCACGATGGGTTCCTAAGATTTTTACACCACAGACCTAACTGCCATCAACACACACATGGTATGTCTATAACTCAAACTGCAATCACACTTTCAGTTGAAGTGGACACACCCACACCAGCTTTAATGTAGCTACATGACTAAAAATAGCAGAGAAGACACGAGCTTCAGCATGGGCTGCAAAAGCCTGCACAGAACCCTGGGTATCTACTCTTACTGCTAGCCCGTGCCATGGTCTGTGCTGTCCCCATGTTCACTGCTACTTTTAGCCGTGCTAGCTACATTAAAAGTAGCATAGGAAAGCCTACTCCAGCTGCAAATCACAACTCCAGCTGCAGCATCAACATACTCTCAGGTATGATACCCAACTATTCTGTTTAGCAAAGTTACCTGCTAAGTCACTAAATGCATAAACATAAGTACACATACTTGAGTGGAACAGTCATTTCAAGCTAATTATAAAAGGAAATTTACTATTTTCCTAGTACACTTACCTTTCTTTCACAAAACTTGGGCAGCCTCATTTTTCCAGGGTTCCAGTTTTCTTCAGTGTTTAATATATGCTGAAAAAAGGAAATAGACACCTAACACCATTAAAGAACACAGTCATCTTCCAAACAGTGTCTGCATTTTTTAAACTCACTACTATTAGAAACACCTGAGAATGCCAAGCGAAAGATTAGAGGAAAAAACAAGTCTGTTTTTTAGTACTTTTACCCACAAAGTGCTGTAAAATGCACTAGGAATCAGTCACACCATTTTCCTTATACAAAATTTAAAAGGGAGCTTGGTTATACATGTGTATGTTCATGCGTGCATATTTTCCCCCCACAGCAACAGGAGAGAGAAAAGCATTTTAAAGAAATATGAAAATATGACTGCATAAAAAAAAACCAATGGGGAATTGGTGTTGGTTATGGCACCTGAAACTTACCTTAACTTTGATTACCTTAAAACTGACCTAGATAGATATCAAATCAATGGCATTCTTTTAGAGCTACTTTGATTCTGTTTAGATAAAATTACTATTAATATATATATATTTTTAAATACTTACCTCTACCATTTTTGAGAATCTTTCCCCATCTGGGGGGTTTCTGAAAGAAGCTGCAATTGGAAGAAATCATATGATTAGTATTAACTTTTGGCAATATAATTTGTAGCAGAACATTTGAAAGAAGGTAAACAACCAAAAACTGTGGTAACCACTTCATGGATAAGAAACGCCATTTATCTGCCTTTCTGGTATTTTTCCAAGATTTCTATTGTTTTTTTCACATTTAGGAAGACAACATAGCTAAATTCCCACAGTACAGCTGTGTTGATTAAAAACTGATAATACAAAACAGCAAATGGAATAAGGAAGCCAATTCAGAGAGTTCCTTGGAGTTACAAGAAGAGAGTTAGAGCATGCATTGTTTGTTCTCTACAGTACTGACCTGGTAAACCAGTTTTGTAGTATCTTCAATCCAGAGGGACTGTTCATCAGTTAGAACGTAGTTTGAACTGTGGGTAGGGGGAAAAAGCACTGAGTAAAAACAGGCTGGCACATGAGATGCTGTATATTCAAATTTGTAATTTGAATATTAAAATTTTCTATATGCGAGGAAGTGGTTATGAAGTTAGCCAGCAGTGTTTGAAAGGAACCAATGAATCTAGGAACAGTAAGCAATGAACTACAGTAAAAAACCCACATTCATCTCAAACAATAACTTCAGCCTATTCTGTAGACTTCATGAAACAAAGGACATTGCTTTCTTTATGCATCTAGAACACTCAACAAGAGTGGCAGGTAGGAGGGGAAGGGAGAAGTGAACTATTAACAAGATCCGTGACTTGGTTCATTTACAAAAGATGAGTAACTTTTACGAACTGAAAATGAACTTTAAATTCTATTTTTGAGTTTTCACTGGTGAAAGAAAAAAGTCCATTTGTAAAGAGGATCCCTCGGAATACAAAGCCTGAATCAAACCATTCAGTAGCAACATAATATGTAAAAATTCATCTTTTTTGTGAGGCACAAGCTATGTTCAAAGTAATATAAACATGGTTATGGCTAGTCAGCTTATGGAAGAAAGATTTCTGCAAGGAGCCCTCTAATTAGAGGAATGTGAAATTTGTTAGCTCTTTTAGAAAATCAGTATCATCTTACAATAGCTACATGAAATTTTATGCTGTCACATTCCTATTTTATTCCAGGTTGGTCTACACTAGCCTACATAAATATTAGTTTATTAGACAGGAGAATAAAGTTAGTATTTGTGCCCAAATTGGATTGTAGGGCAGTTTTGCTCATTGGGTAGGACACTGGGATGGGACTTGGGAGACCTGCATTCTATTCCTGCCTATGTCACTGCCCTGCTGGAAGAGCTTGAGCACGTCACTTCCTCCTCTCTGTCAAATGGAGATAATAATACTGACCTCCTTTATAAAGTGCTCAGAGATGTGCTAACTAGAAGCACCATAATAAGAGGTAAGTATGATTAATTATAATTAAAGGATACAATTGGTCACAAAGGTCATGGAGTCTGAATTCCATTTCAGCCCCCTGCAACTGGCGGGGCTCTGACTTCCATGATTTATTGCCCATGTTCTGCCCATGAATTTTAATAAAAATTCTCATGCCAAAATCTTAACCTTAATTATAATAAACTCAGTAGGCAAATCATATGTACACAGCACAAGAAATGAATGATCTAAATGTATCAGTGGGTAAGTCTGGAAATTGCAAACATTGTTTTAAATTTAGAAAGTTGTACCATAATACAGAAAAATTAGAGTATTTAGCAACATAAGAAAACTCTGTTATGTCACTTTAGGATTATATATAAAAAAAGGACGACCATAACCACTGCTGCTGGTATTTTGGACACGGACACGGACACAGACCCCTTTAGCATACAAAGGGCCAGATCCTTCAACCAGATATTCCTGACTGTCAGATCTCTCAACCAGCTCAAATCCCATTATCAGATCTCTTCCTAAGTTTTACAGGAGATTTTCCATTAAAAAGACAGCAAATTTGGTGTGTTTTAAAAATGCATTAGTCTGCTTGTACTTATAAACCCAATCTCCCCCAAAAAGACAAACATTCCCAACTTACCTTTTAAATTTGACCTGTCCCTTTAGGTACTGAAATAGTATTAGATATTGTAGCAAGATGTGACGGCGAAAGTTACTGTCACTCAGCTGTAAATCCATTAGCTAAAAAAACCCAAAAAAGCTAGGTTAAAAAACCCCATATCAACTATATACGATTCATCTGATCCAATATATTTTCAGATCATCTTCAAGCTTTCAAATGGAAAGCCTGTATGTATTTGATAGGAGCAGTCTCAACTTAGCCTACATAAATCTGAAGTTATTCAAATATAGTGAAATCTGTAGTCGAGATTGTCCATATGTGGCAATTCATCTTAATGATCTTCAAAATGTATTATATATCGTTCTGCCCCACTTTTATTAGAATGCCTTCTCTACTAAGACACCAACTTTGATGTCTTGGGTGATATATTAATGGGATATCCGTTAAGAAAACATAAAAAGCGTGAAGAATGGTGTATATGGGCGACTCATGGTTCCTGGAATCCATTACAAAGGTTTTATGCTGTTATGCAGGCCAGTTTTACAACATTCTACCAGAGGCATCATTCACTTCAAGCGTGCAAGGATTTGGACACCCACCACAAATGCGCTCACAGATGTAAAACTATTTTTCCCTTTACCAGCATACATTTGCAACCTGGAAAAGCTATTACCCTGCATAATTAAAGTTTAAAATTAACAAAAAAGGGCTCTGAACACTTCTTTCCCATGCAACATTTATGTTGCAGCCAGCACAAAAAAAAATAAATAAAATAAAAAATCTAGTTTTTAGTACCAGATTCAATTTCTCCAGCAAAACTTCCTATCGAGGTGGTCCAGTGCTTGGCTCCCAAGCAGTATTACTGCTACATGACAAGTTAAGGAAAAAGAATAAACTTTGACAGTTCCCTTGACTGTGCAAAAGGGGCTATGATGTGTTAGACACTACCTATACTTGGCTCCGTGAAAGGGTATTTGCAACACTATAGTGGGTCTCTGCACCCACTTTTCATTGTTTAAAGTAATAGCAATGGAAACAGTTTCATGCTCCACTATACAAGATGGCTAAGGAAACTCAAGGGTGTGGGGGGAGGGGAAGGAGGGGGAAGAAGAGAAGAAAAAGCAGCTCAAAACAAAAAAAGTAACTTTAGTACCATATGAATTATTTCAAAGCTAAATGATGTGTATTATTTCAAAGGGTAGCTATTTTAACTTAAAATCATGCAATTGCCATAAAGTACATAATTCTTTGCATTCTATGCACATTACTACAACACTAAAAGAGATTTGCAATAATTTCCTCAAAAATTACGATACAATAAAGCAGAAAGTGCAGGTAAAACAACTGTATGCTCATTTTACGTGTTGAAAGTTCAGTTGTATGTGATAAGAAAAAAGCAGATTGTAAATATTTACTTTTGCTCATTTTCCTTCTAAGTTGTAACATTATGGAACAATATAGGTCAGATGGTACAATTGCAATTGTACCAACTTTTATCGGGATCCAAGCTTTTCCTTCTTTATACAAAAACAGAAGTCGGGTACAATACCTTTTCACTAGTTAAGAACTTTGCAAAGTAGACGTGTTCTCCCCCCGTTTTTAGTTCTTCCAACTTTTTTCTGGAGGCCTGCGTGTCATCTAATTTGTAGCTTTTAAAAACAGCCAAAACTTCTTCAGAGTACTGTAAAGCAAATGATACTTCTTATGTGAAAATACCAGCCATGCATTTTTTATTAGAAAAACAGGACCAATCCTAGAAGGTTTTGAGCTAGTAAATATAATTTATAAGTTTGCTATTCACAATCAGTAGGAACACCTGTATGCAGTGTAAGCCAAAATACAAAAGTTATCCACTTAAAAGTCTGATGAAGAACGAATTTTGCACAGGAAAACTTGACTGTTAGTTTCTTGAATAATTCAAGACAAAAGTATGAATATGTTGTCCTTCAAGTGTTAAGTGGAAACTACTGAAAACTTAAATAATTTATAATGTGTGAAAAAGGAAGCTGATTGGTATTACTGAAGCTATAGCTATGGCTCCCTACAATTAAAGTTGCAAGACAAGTTCAGTTCTAAGCCCTATATTGTTCCTGTCTCCCTGCCCCATTTTCTAACGTGTTTCTCTCTCTCTCTCTCACACACACACACACACACACACACACACACACACACACAAAACTTTGGCCTGAAAAGTCTTGCTCACAGTTATACCAAAGGAGAGGGTGTGTGAGCATGAAAATTTCAGGGAAACTGACAGACACTTAAATCTTGAAAAAAGCCACATGAAATTTTCACCACCCTATAATTTGTCTAGCCATTTTGGGCTACTCACTTCCCAGAAAGCACTTGTTTCAAAGCTTCAACACTTCTGAATCACTTAGTTTTCCAAAAGAACTAATGCACAGAGTACATTTGACACAATTTAATCCATAAAGTGAAAGTGATTTGAACTCTATTTTTAAAGATACACATTTAGTGTTTTCCTGTTTAATCAGCGTGTTTAAGAACTTTCTCCATAATGGTTTTAGTGCTATACTCAGGCACCATCGCACTTCCATTTGCACATGCTAGAGCAGGTACTAATAGTTAAACTTAAGTCTCTACTTTTAGAATTAACTTAAAATATACTTAAAAAAATTATGCCAATGACAATTCATTTTCATGGAGAACCTTTGTGAGAATTTCCAAATTTGGCTTGGTTAAGTCCTGCCATTCTTGGTACCCCAAAATACAGGTTTTTTTTTTCTTTTACAGAGATTTTAAAAAGTGAAGAATGTTTTAAAACCTTAACCAAGATGTAACTTTAAAAATAAAATCTGCTCATGAAATCAAGCATTTCACAATAGCACATATAGCAAGTGGTTTGAAATAAGAAAGTTTTCCTTCTACTGAGTAACAAAAGGTAGAATTTTAAGACAAATGATTATAAGCCATTGTCTAAAACAGAAACAGTTTAGCAATTACATTTACTAATCATACTCGTATCTACATAGCTGGCAAAACTGGAACACTGTTATTCACTGTCCAACTAGTACAATGAGCTACTATGTGTACCTGGCAGCTTCAAATCACAACATAAAGTCCTGACTCTACAAAGTGACCTGCCTAAGCAGAACATTATCTTGCACAAAATCCCACTGGAATCAACAGGATTCCAAAAAGGCACACCTCCCTGGATTCATTTGCAAGATTTAAGCCTAAAGCAAATGTTTTTTTCTTATCTAGGAAAAAAAACAAGTTCTGGTTTTTGCTATTAACAAAAGAAAAATGGCTTTTGATATTGTTGGAACACATCAGCATTTCTATATATGTCAGGAAATCATATATACATGTAGCTTTGTTAGCTGACCTACTGTGTGTACAAACAAATAACTGCATGTTTAACCCTGCACAAAATGTATAATGCGTGAACTCATGCACTCTTATTTTCCAGTATCATGAATAGTTTAATCTTTGGAAATAGTACTTTCACTTGTGGAACAAAAGGTGAATTGCTGAACAGGTTTAATATAGGAACACAAATTACCTTAAGAAATGTCTTCCACGAGATCTTCTCATAGCACTGCACAGGATTCCTAAAGTAATCCTGAAGCGACCAGAATTTTCTATACAGGTTGTAATCTATTGGAATGGAGCTAACAAAGCAAATCATTATTTTACTCTGGCTACAGTTTGGGATAAATATGCTAAAACAAATAATAGTCCATTTTCATGAATACAGAATTACTGAAAACAAAACCACCACTATTCTTGTAAATCAGAAAAATGAAAAGCCAGTAGTAAGCCCTTCCTAGAGACAGTAACTCAGAATATCAGGCCAAAACAGGGAGTTTCATTCAGCCTGTTCATTTTCAGCTGTTATTTTAGGATCAGAACACTTTTCTTGAACTCTTTCTCCAAGTTCAAGTTCAACACTTTCATAGGCTGAGAAGCAGTACAGCCTCCTCTCCTCAAAGCAAACAATAATGACTGATACTGTAGCCAGTCTATGGACGCTTGAAAACAGTGCATGTTGTCTTTCCTCTTTTAGGCAACTCACGTTAAAACTCATTAAGACATACTGGGGCAGTGCCTTTACCTTGTAATGGCTAGAGAAACATGAGTCTAGAGACTGGATTTGAGATGGGTGTTGCAGGTAGCAATTTATTATGCAATTACCTGGGTTCCTGAACTGGCCCTTTAAATTAAACACCAAACAATTTTAGGTTCAGATTCTGCATCTTCTAGGCACAAATTTTAGAATTGCTCTCACACACCGTCTGAGATAGTGATTTCACATGCACCAATAGTAACTGTGCATGCAAATCAGCCAGTTTGATTTGTAATGGTCATTCACACAATCACGGTAACTATGCCTACAGATTCTCTTTCAGCCTTTTGGGGCAGAGATCAGGTGGGGAACAAGGCAGAGGAGAAATAACTACAGGAAGGGACATGACTAAAGATCATCCATTTTAAACATGAGCCTGCTGCTATTGGTAAAGCAACAGTTAGCCATTTGAAAGCTGTCTGGCTTCTCTTCCCACTGACATAGTGGCTTCTAGGAGGAGCTGTTCTTGTGGCTAGCTACATAGTCATAGGCTGAAATAGTAGCTTGTTTATTACTCTTTTCCAGTGGTATCCACGTTAACCACGTCGGTGACCATACTATGTTCCACTCCTCCCACGAACATGAGAGAGTAGGAGAGGATAAAGAAATTACCCAATAAGGTAAAATCGAGTTAAAAAAACAAACACAAAACACTAGGGGAGCAAGTGGACAGAAAGGAAAAACAGTACCAACTCACAGACTAAGGTCAGATTGGACCATCATGATCATCTAGTCTGACCTCCTGCATATTGCAGGCCACAGAACCTCACCCACCCACTCCTGTAACAGCCCCATAATCTACAAGTTACTGAAGTCCTCAAATCATGATTTAAAGACTTTAAGACAAGAGAATCCATTATTTACTGTAGTTCAAACCAGATGTTCCCCTTGCTACAGAGGAAGGTGAAAACCCCCGAGGGACTCTGACAATCTGACGTTGGGGAAAATTCCCTCGATCCCATACATGGTGATCAGTTAGACCCTGAACATTTCGGTGAGACTCGAGAGCCAGGCACCTGGGAAAGAATTACTGTAGTAATTCAGAGCCCTCCCCACCTAGTATCCCATCTCCACGCATTGGAGATATTTACTATCAGCCATGGATGGGTCACATGTCATTGTAGGCAACCTCATCATAAACTTATCAAGCTTAGTCTTGAAACCAGTTAGGTTTTTTGTCCCCACTGCTCTCCTTGGGAGGCTGTTCCAGAATTCAGTCCTCCAATGGTTAGAAACTTTTGCTCAATTTCAACCCTAAACCAGTTGATGGCCGGTTTATGTCTATTTATTTTAGTGCCAACAAGGCCCTTGCTGTAAATAACTCTTCTCCCTCCCTGGTGTTTATCCCTTGGATGTATTTATAGAAAGCAATCCTATCTCCCCTGAGCCTTCATTTGGTTAAGCTACACAAGCCAAGCTCTAAGTCTCCTCTTGTAAAGTAGGTTCTCCGTTCCTTTGATCATCCTAGTAGCCCTTCTCTGTAGCTCTTCCAGTTTGAATTCACCTTTCTTAAACATGGGAGGCAAGAACTGCACACAGTATTCCAGATGAGATCACACCAGTGCCTTGTATAATGGTAGCAACACTTCTTTCCCTACTGGAAATACCTTGCCTGATGCATTCTAGTATTGCATTAGGTTTTTTCAAACCCGGATCATATTGGTGGCTCATAGTCGTCGACCAGGTTTTTCCTCCTCCTCTGTCACTTCCAACTGATGTGTCCGCAGCTTATAGCGAAATTCTTGTTGTTAGTCTCCAAGTACATGACTTTGCACTATTAATTTTCATCTCATTTCTATTACTCAGTTTTTAAGGTCATCCAAATCTTTTTGTATGATATGCCAGTCCTCTTCTGTATTGGCAATACCTCCCAACTTTAGGTCATCCACAATTTTATTAGCTCGCCCTGGCTTTTGTGCCAAACTCACGAATAAAAAAAAAGTGTGAAATAAGATTGTCCAAGACTGATCCCTGAGAAACTCCACCAGTAACCTCACTCCAGCCGGACAGTTCACCTTTCAGTGGAACCTGCTGTAGTCTCTCCTTTAATCAGTTCCTTGGCCATCTTTCAATCCTCACATATCTACAGCTTTTCCAATGTAACTAATTATTTCCCATGTGGAACTGTATCAAATGCTTTACTGAAATCCAGGTAGATTAGATCTACTGCATTTCCTTTGTCTAAAAATATCAGTTATCTTCTCAAAGAAAAAGATATGGTTGGTCTGACACTATCTACTTTTTGTGAAACTCTATTGAATTATATCCCAATTACGTCTATGTCCTTAACTACTTTCTCTTTCAATATTTGTTCCAAGGCCTTGCATAAAATTGAGATCAATTTAATAGGGTTGTAGTTTCCAAGATCATTCCCCCCCCCCTTCTTAAAAACAGGTTCTATATTAGCACTTCTCCTCTCATAGTGTATGCCCCCCTAGTTTACAGATTCTTGCTGCTCGGCTTGCAATTTCATCCGCCAGTTCCTTTAATATTCTTGGATGGAAATTATCCAATCACCCTGATTTGATCCCATTAAGCTGTCTGAGTTTGACTTCCACCTCAGATGTGGTAATTTCTACTTCCATATCCTGGTTTCTATTAGCCACACTGCCACTACTCCTAAGCTGCTCCTTATCCTTATTAAAAGCTGAAGTGAAGTATTTGTTTAGGTGCTGGGCTATGCCTAGATTATCTTTAGCCTCTACCCCCACCCTCATCCTCAGTGCTTAGCGGTCCCCACTTCTTTCCTTGTTTTCCTTTTATCTATATGGCTAAAGAACTGTTTACTATTGGTTTTAGTTTCCTTTGCAAGGTCCAACTCTGCTTGGCTTTTGGCAGTTCTCACTTTTCCCCTATGCCTTCTGACTTCCAAGTGGCAATTTTCCTTGCTGACCGTCCCATCTTCCATTCCTTATAGGCTTTCTGCTTTTATGTGCTCAACTGCTGTCCTGATTCAGAGCATAGTCTCTCTCAGGTCATGATTTATGACAGGATTTTTATATTAGTAAGGTCCCTTAATGGACCCACTTCAGCAAACATTTCTGGCTTTAAGGGAGTGTGGTGTTAAGTATGTGTTGACTCATTCCTCAGAAGGGTATGTCAGTGGTAACACTTCCAAACCTTGAAACATCAAAGAGCGGCAAATCTATAAAGCTATATATTTCTCATTCCTTCAGTACAGGGATGGCCAACCTAAGCCTGAGAAGGACCCAGAGTTTACCAATGTACATTGCCAAAAAGCCACAGTAATATGTCAGCAGCCCCACGTCAGCTCCCCTCCCCCAGCACCTCTGCGGATCAGCACCTCCCCCTCCCTCCCGATCAGCTGTTTTGTGGCATGCAGGAGGCTCGGGGAGGGGCGTGGGGAGGAGTGAGGGCATGGCAGTCTCAGGAGAGGGGGCAGGAAGGGGTGGAGTGGGGGCAGAGCCTGTGGCAGAGCCAGGGGTTGGGCAGTGAGTACCCCCTGGCACACTGGAAAGTTGGCGACTATAGCTCCAGCCCTGGAGTTAGTGCCTATACAAGGAGCCGCATATTAACTTCTGAAGAACTGCACGTGGCTCCGGATCCACAGGTTGGCCACCCCTGCTTCAACACTACAATTTTTTTTTTTTTTTAAAGTGATGATATTGATATATCAATCCTGCTATTCTGTTTCAGTGCAATAGTTTCTGATTATCTGCATGTACTTTACATCTGGCTCATCTGACCTGGAATCCATAGCAACAAAATCCTAGAGCACTCTCTCACACTAATGATTCAACCACTGTGAATGCAGCACTATTACAAGCTAACATTTCCTGTTTCTGCCTCACTGTTTTACCACTCCTCTATAATATAGCAAGATGGCAAAGGACACTAATTTGTGGCTTAGTATGGCAAAAAGAACAAACATGCTGTTTAGTACCTGTAAAACTAATTACACTAAAAATTTCACCAATAATCTGAGCAGAAGTTTGTTCTATAAATGCTGACACGAAGTCCATTGGAAAAAAAAAAAGCATTTTGTTGATTATGCCTTGCACCACAGTGTCTCCAGCTCTCCCTCTGGAACAGGTTAAGCCATTTAAATGGAATGTGGATAATCAGAAAGAGGTTTCTTTAACATAAAAGCCTCAGGGAACAAGTTTTTTCCTATTGCATTGAGCATTTTCTTGATTGAGGACAATGGTAAACTGCTCAGCCACTTTACTGGAATGATTTTCAACCTCAGTGCCAATTACACTGTCAATTACAATTAAGGTGGTGATGTGAGTTAGAAGTCAAGTAGCTTGCAGTTTATCCTCTCTCCATGCACCCTCTTGTTGCAAGCCAGGAAATAGAGAATTTCTTTTAAGTGTTCATTAAGTATTTTGAAAATCAGTAATAAGTTAGAAGTTAATTAGTTTAATTAAATAAAAGGCTTAAACAAAAACTTAAGTCTTCAATTACATTAACTGAACTGAGAACATTCTATAAACCCATAGGCAATAACTGTCAGTTGTAGGTTACTGAAGTTAGGCACCAAATAAGTGGCCTGATTTTCAGAGCCATCTATTTAAATGCCAAACTTTGTATACTCATATTTGAAAATTTTGGCCTAAGAACAGTTTGGATAAATATAGTTTAAATGAGATAGGCTGGTATTTAGATCCATGAAGAAGTTTTATTATCTGAGGCCTTGTCTATACTACTGCAGTAACTACTCCAGTTACATGAATAACATAAGTAAAGTTGATGGGAGATGCTCTCCCGCTGATTTACTTTACTCTTCTCAGGGAGTTGGAATACTGGAGTCAAGGGAAGAGCACTCTGCCATTGACTTAGCAGGTCGTTACCAGACTTGCTAAATCGACACCTGCTGCATCAATCAAAGCAGTGCTGATCTACTGGTAAGGTGTAGGAATGGCCTGTCTTATATTGTATTCAGTTTTTAGTTAAATACCACTATCAAATGCTCGTTACGGTAATTTTTGGTAATGTCAAAAATGTGGCTTTTCATTATTTGAAGACAATATTGTATTAAAATTAATGTGAATACTTAGATTGGAGTGGACTTTTTTTTTTTAAAACATTAGATCATAACTGTTTAAAGAAAGGAATAATTCTGAATACAGCATACAAGAGTATAGTTTCTAAACTAAGCATCCTTAAGCTAAAACTCCAGTTTTCAATCTACCACCACATGCTTTCACTTCATAATTTTAAAAGCTAAACTAAACTTTAAGCTCACCAACTTGTAGGCGCTTCATCATCTCCCATTTCACCTTCTTCTACTTCCATTCCTTCATCTCTCTCCTCTATGTGCTGACAGAAAGGGAGGAGGGGAAGAAAGTACACTCTAAGTATAGAAACTACATATACACATTTTAATCTGCATGTCATTCTCATTATTCCGTTTCCTAGACCTTCATTATTCATTGGAACCAAAACAAAACATCCTTTGAACAGTTTTTGGTTTGTTCATTCTTAAGCCAGGTCTTCAACTAGCAACTATTAGAACACTGAAGCAGCGTTGCTATAGGTAAGGTAGCGAGTACTGCAATTCGCATTTTAAGTAAACATGGAAGTTAAAACAGGTCTTGAAATGTGATGACTTGTAAAAGAAATTCCTCTTCACTTTAATCCTTTCCCCTCTAAAGGCCTAATTCAGGACAGCCTCCGTATGAAGGAAGGGTGCGTAAGCATGTGCTTAAGTGCTTTCCTGAATCGCAGCCTATATTATTTTTTCCCTTCTTCCCTCCCCATCTCTTGGGGAGTTACACTCAACATATGCTCCAAAAATGGTTTTCAATTTTCTTGAAAAAATTAGGAGCAGTCACCTAGTTTAACTTCTAGAACACAAAGAGAAATACAGGTGATACAAAAGATAACATCAAGGAGGAAAAAGCTCTGTCAATAGCACACACTACGGTTTTGGTCTCTTAATAAATTCCAGATTTTTCTAACTCTCTCTTTTTTTAAGAGCTGCTTTAATTTTTGGTTCAGAAAATTTAGGACAACATTGAAAGAAAACCTCTCTAAGTTACTGTATCCTACACTACTAGGTCCCTCTCACAAATACATATATATTTTATATGTGAGAGAGAGACAGAGACAGACAGGGCTCTGATTCTGTAATGGACTATGCAAGTGCAGACTCCCTGACTTCAATGGAGCTCTGAGAGGGCTTGTACAGGCCCTGAATCAGCAAGTCAGAGAGAGAGCATGCTAGCACTGCAGTTTCACAAGTAGTCAGGAAAAGCTTATTTGATTAAGATATTAACCGTCAAACTTCAAGTTAAAGATTCAAAATTCCCACATCCCATCCTATCTATAATGGTTGCTGACAAAGTGGGTGAAATACATGTTAAGTTTCAGACCAGAATGATGTTTTATAGGAGTGCTATAACCGGAGTTAGAAGTATACAATTCTAAATACTGGTTAAAAGTGGTTGTGATTTTTTTGAGCCAGCTCTCCTATAGTTTTACATAAATTTTCTGCAGACACATTGAGCATAATGTATCAATTCTCACCTTCTGTCCTAGAGTGCTCTCTTGTTCATTAGTATTGAAAACTGTGACATTTTCCAGATTAAACTGACTTTGTAAATTGAGTCCTGCAGAAAAAATACCAACTTTTAAAAAGAGCAGATATGTCAGTCTGGGAATTGATGAAGTTCATAAAGCCAGTTCATGATTATTACCCAACATACAATAGCCAATCTGTAAGAAACAAATCAAGTAACAATTTCTGTTTGTATTTATAAAAAGTGAATGATATTTAAATTCTATGTTAGACACATATTAAAGTCAAAATTAGAAGCTGATTTCTGGTTAAAGTCAACTTTGTTTGAAGTAAGATTATTAGAGACTGGAGTATTTAATCTTTTAAGCTACTCTTCTTTCATGTGAAATGCACAAAATCTCACCTGACTTCTCTGAAAGAGGAAATAATCTAGCCAGGAATAGCTGAATTCTTCCACAGAAGACTGTGTTCTGTGATTTAGATAATCTTCTTAGGAGATCTAAATAATGTAAAAACGAGAAAGCAGAGATAAGCATTAATGTTATCACATTTATTATCTCCCAACTTTTCATCCATTTTGTCTCTAACACTAATTTTAAGAGTTCAGATAGGTGGGACCTATGTAACTAACAAAATAAATCTGAGACATCTGAAAATTTAAATGCTACTATCTTAAATGACCCTTCCTCCCTCAGGCCTCAAATGTTTTATCTAATGTGTTCTAGTGGACCAAGTCTCTGAATTCCCACAAACCAAGAGTCCTAAAACTGTCTTTAAAGATAATTGCAGAAAGAAGCCTATTGGATCACTCCTTCCAATACAGCCTCTGGCAATGATGAGGTCTTAAACGTTACTCAGAAACTTTCTTCTAGTGTCTCTTTCTCTCCTTCTGTGTGATAAAGAGAAATTTCCCCATAATCAAAATGGAGCTCATATTGAACAACAAGGTCTTGAGTACCTACCAAGACAAACAGCTCATGTGTTTAAAAACTACTACAGAAGATAGTCTAATGTGACTCAAATATTAAGACCCTACCTTTGTTCAGCTGTTTTTGGAGCTGCATTGCACTTCCCTGAAAAAGTGCTACTCACCGTTGCACATTCTCAGCAAGTAATTCTTCCCAGCTGAATAAAATGTATTCTGAAAAACACAGCAAATGGATCAGTCTCATTTGGAGGATGCTGCAAGTCTTCTTCAATAGCTTTTGTCTTTTCAACTCAATAATACAAATCACATTGATATTAGAAATAAATCAATCTGAGTCCTTCCTGTTCTTAAACCTCAACAGCGAATTTCCACTTATTTAAGGAAGACTCCACAAAAAAGTCCCAAAAATTCCAAGAAAATTTCTAGTTCATAAAGTAACCCAAGCTTAATGCCAACCTCCATACAAATACAAGAAATGCTGGTAATTCATGTGCTTTTTCTGAAAGGCTCTTAACACAGTGAGAGATACTGATCTGTAACCCATTTTTCCCTGTGTTCTATGTATAGATGTAAAATTAAGAGAAGCACATAAGCACAAGATTTAGAACAGCATCAGCTGACAGTACAAGGAGTGAAATGGATGATGTTTGGAATGATAGAAACCTGTAATGAATGGCTAGGAGATCACATTTAGATCAAGGAAAGAGAACAATTATTTGAGGGTACTCAGAAGCTTTTTTTGGATAAATTGGAAGAGCTGCCAACACTAAAGAGATTGTAAACGTTGACATTTTGGGCCGATTCTGAGGGGTTCTCATGATCATGCAATAAAACTGGAAACTCAGGAATATTGTTTGAAATGCCCAATTTCCCCTTCAACTTCTGAAGGCTGCTGTTCTTGTGCTGCATGCAGTGCAGAGCACTGGAGCCTGCCCATCCTCTGGGTTTGGCAGTGGCAGCAGCAGATTCACCCCCACCACCAACCACAATCTAGGAAGGGAGAGTTACTGAAGGAAGGAGCCCAAGGGAAGCCCCTTCTCCTGCAGGCTAGAGGGGAGGAAGCTGCCAGGGAAGGAAAGGGGGAGGAAGAAGGGTAGGTCCATGCACATGGCAGCTGAGGCCTGCATTTTGCATGTGCACATTCTGTACGCATTTTGAGTTGTATTTCCAATCTGTTATTGTCAGAGACCATTTGGGATAGGCAGAGGATTTTATAAAAACAAGACAGACGGACCGACCAAAAAGATGATTTATTCTTTTTTTTTTAAATCATGATTTTTTAACTCGAAGTTAGCAGTTCTGAATCTGCTATATTTACAAGCTTACCTTTTGTGTTTCCTATAAGCAGGCAATACTGTCAATATTTATTCCATTATTTCAACACAGAAATAAAAGACAAAATCCATCTTGTTAATTGGTCAATCTTCAGCATGAATGAAACACACTTTGGAAAAAATACTCACCGATTTCCATGTAGTGACATTTTTTTCGACAAAGGTAAAAATTTTGTCACACTGATCCAAAGGCAGGCAATCCAGAACATCTCCCAGAAGCACAAAAGGGGTTGATGCTGTACAGATACCTTTAGAGAGGGGTGGGAGTGCAAGAATCATTTTAGTCAGTAAGACTTGTACCTAATAACTGTATTAACAAAGATGGAATGAGGAAGTTGCAAATTATCATATGAGAAAGAAGTTACCACAAAAAGTAACAAAAGGTAGGGACTAAAATGTAAATTCTTCTGTTTTCCTGTGTATGTGCGTGTGCACGCACAAGTATGTACAATGCCTAGCACTTTGAAGGTACTGCTGTACTAGAAATAAGATACAGTAATAGTTATCAAAACTTGGTAGGTCCCCAAATTAAGAGATGTTGGAATTTTTGTTTAAATGTAATTTTATTACAATTGAAAGGTATTGGGCTGCTTTTTTCAGAGGAAGAAAATCAAACTATAGTGGGGCCTACTGCTGTGTAAGGCTTTTTGAAGTAGAATCTGCCCTCTACCAAGAAACAATTCAGAAATGTCAGTGTTTTCATCACAGAGTGACTAATTCTTCAGAATTGAAGAGGCAGAGACTCATATTCCCTCCCCCCAATGCCCATCCTCATTTTTCAGACTTCCAATTTAACCATTCTACTTCTACTTCAAAGATAAAACTTTTGATGATAGTTATTACTGTCATTTAGTCAAGTGACTATTACAATGGTGCTCTGATAAATGGATGCATAAATTACTGAGGTACACAGCATATGCAACCACAGCTAAATGGTCACACCTTACACTGATCATTTATGAAATACAAACATTTTGACAAAAGATGATTACTACCGTTAATATAAAATTTTACTCAACAAAACAAATATTTAACAAGAATACACTTAAGTGACTGATATGTTTTCCCATTCATAAACAAATGGAATTGATGACCAGGGGTTCTATACAAGGGGGCTTCTACCATTGTCTCAATTCACATTCACAATTCTAAAAAGACAAAGACTCAAACACTACCAACACAACTGTGTTGCAGCAGGTCAGTTACTGCTGGGGGACCAGCATGGATAGCCAGGAGATAAGTTTCTATTCCAATAAGACGTTATGGGACATTGGTCAATTAACCTCGCTGTCTCTCTCTTCTCATCAGTAAAATCAGGATAACAAAACCCACATTTGTAAAGAGTTTAGAGATCCAGGGATGAAAAGTGCTATGTAAGTGCTATTACAACTTGAAAGAAGAGTCCAGAAATGAACTCAGACTCCCACTATGCTTTTAAAAAAGGATCCACTCTAATATGTACAGCAGTTACTTCAGCTAGCAGAAGTTAGTCAGCTGTCCTATGCAAGAGCTCTACTACTGTTAGAACAGCATTTGTATTTCACTCATCACCATAATATCTTAGCACCAGTGCAAACAGTTAAGCTAAGGACCATGCACTAGCGGAGTCGACATTTGTAAATACTAATGAAAGAGGATGATATGGTAAGCACACTCAAACTTATACCTTGTATCAGGCTGTTTTATATAATTACTCACCATCTGTAACGCCATTAATAGCAAGAGAAATAATAGCCAAGACATTTTCACATGAAGCTTGGTTTATCTAAACAAATGTAAGACAGATTACAAAATTCAAGTAATTTGTACTATTTTGATCAGATGCATTTACTAAAGCCAGAGAAAGCTAATGTCTTGTTTTACTCAAGTATATTTTATATTACAAATGTTCAAAATCTCACTATGAGCACAAGGAAAAGTCAACGTTCATCTTTCCATGAATTTAAGCACACTAGGAAGTAACATTCAGTAGCAAGCATTTCATATGAAACTAATACCAAGTTAACCTCATGCAGTTGAGTGACATTTCCTGATTACTTTTGGTCATTAAAGACTATATATAGCACATTATGCATCGCCAGTGCTATTTGGAATACTCTTATTCCAACATGTGTAGTTACAATCTCTCTAGATTTCCTCAGCAATTTCAATGACCTGATACCTTTCATAAACAGTGGCATGGTAAATTTTAGGTCCATATAGCTATGGCACTCCAGAGTATGAAAAATCCACATCTC
Organism: Dermochelys coriacea; assembly: GCF_009764565.3. Lineage (NCBI taxonomy): Eukaryota > Metazoa > Chordata > Testudines > Dermochelyidae > Dermochelys > Dermochelys coriacea. The sequence goes on from NC_050069.1 coordinate 84,735,778, forward strand.
TGAGCGCTGCAGCTATGCAGCTCTAACCCCAAGGGTAGATGCAGCCAGATTTACAGAATGCTTCTGTCAGCCTAGCTACTGTCACTCAGGAACGTGGAGCTCCTACAGTGATGTAAAAACCCTTCCATCACTTTGGACTATGTCAACATAGCTACAACTATGCTGCTATAGTCCCCACAATGTAGACATGGTGGGTGCTATGAAACAGTTAACATTTTCCCTATTCCCCTCCCCCCGAAGCATCTGCATTTTGGCTGCTGGGTGAAATGATGCTCTATATATTTTGTAAAGTGCTTTGGAATGAACGGTGATACTATTCTAATCCAAGATTAAAATGCACTTATGAGCCTATGTTACAAAACGTTAGGGAATGTGCAACTTTTTTTTTTTTTAAAGTATTTCCTTTCAAAGGGCAGCATGAAATCTGTTAAGTCTACACTCTGTTAGGTATTCTTTCATGCAAGTTATTGTTTTCAGTTTTGTTTTACTCTTAGGATATTCCTTCAAGGGCTAAATAATGAAAAAAAGTACTCTTAGATCCTATATAAAAGCTGTTATATCATAAATCATAGAGATTTATAATTTGGAACTAAAGTACAGATTTTTAAAAACTACTGTAAACAATAAATACTTCAAGAGAGATTTTATAAAAGTCACTAGACTACGAGACATTTGTGAAAGCATCTTTTAAATAGATAATTTTTAAAATATGGCAATCAAAGTGATTCATGTTTCCAACAGATATCCTAATAGTTTCTGCAAGTTTTTACTAATAGTCAACATAGTACACTCAAATGGTAAATAAATGTACACAAGTTGTACATTAATTTACAATATACAATTTCAATTTGTATCAACAAATAGTTACAGTGATGTGAACGAAATACTTACAATTTCCTCTTCTAGAACAACCCTGAAAGATTGATCCAGGGTGCATTTCTTTTCATTTTCACTACAAATAGAAAAGTTTTAGACAGTACTGCTGAAACGTTCAGGATCAATAATAATTATTTGAAAAGACATTTTTAAAAATGAAACAACTCCTTACCTTCCAGGAATCTGGTTGAATGCATTCAATAAGGGTTTGATAGTTTTGTTGGTCAAAGCATCTCGAGTAGAATTCTAAAAACAAGTTACGTGATAAGATAAGTTGCAAGTAACTCCCAGTACGAAACCAGAAAGAAATCAAAAGTAATCTAGATAAAGGAGTCTTTTTTTAATCTGACAGAAAAAGTTAAATACTAATGAATCTACTTGCTCTACTAACATGTGGGGATTACCACAGATCAATTTCCAACAACAACAACAACAAACGTACACAATTTGGTGGGTCATAATGCCTCAGAAAGTAATGCCCTTTAAAGCACCAAAACGTATGTAAAATGAATTATGGCACACGCTAACATGACTGGTTTCAGAGTAGCAGCCGTGTTCATCTGTATTCACAAAAAGAAAAGGAGTACTTGTGGCACCTTAGAGACTAACAAATTTATTTGAGCATAAGCTTTCGTGAGCTACAGCTCACTTCATCGGATGCATTCAGTTGCTGAGTTGTAGCTCACGAAAGCTTATGCTCAAACAAATTTGTTAGTCTCTAAGATGCCACAAGTACTCCTGTTCTTTTTACTAACATGACTGACACTACAAGTGTTCTAGACACAAAGGCCTAGTCTACTTACAAAGTTGCACCAGTTTGACCAGAGGCACGGTTTTAAACTGATTGAGCTAAACTGATTCAAGTTTGCCTGGGGGCACCCATATGGGTTTAGCTCGCAGCGGTAAACCGACATAAAGTTGCCCACACAGAAGTTTACACTGTTTTTTTTTTTTTAAATTGATTAAACTGAAACTGCTGCAGGTCCTACGTGCAGCCCCGAGATCCAGCACCAATTGGGGGTCCCAGTCGGAAAGCTACCTGCGCAGAACTCTATGGCCAGGCCAGACCGGGAGAGTTGCTAGGTCTGTAGCTGGCTGGTCCATCCCCCGCAGCAACCGAGTCACCTGCCCCACGGGTGTCGGGGGCGCACACCGGGGGGCCGCGCAGCGGCGGCGGGCGGGGCCAGGGGATGTGCGCGCCGAGGCGGGGCGACCCCAGGGCCGGGGGAGCAGGAAATGCCTGCGCCGGGCTCCGCGCCGAGTACGCGGTGGCGTACACCGGGCACCACCGCCCCGCGCGCCAAGCGCTGGGGGAGTCCGTGCCTCGGCTCCGCGCCCGCGCTGCTCACCGTGAAGCGGAGCCGCGCCTCGGGGAGGCTGAAGAGCGGCGGCGACATGGTCCCGCTCCGGCGCTCGACGGCCCGCGCTTATGACGCCATCGCTCAGCGCCTCGGTGTAGAAACCATAGAGAACAGAGCTCTTCGCCCCCGCCCCCCCCTTCCTCAGGCTAGAGCGCCCTCAGCCACCGGCCTGTCGCATCCCGAGGGCCAGGGAGAGCTAGGGCCCCGCCCACCAGGCCGGCTAGAGGGACTCCGGGGGGTGGAGCGCGGGGTCACGCGACTGTGAAAACGTCGCTTTGTTCCGCCTCCCTCCCAGCGCGGCCCTGTGCGAGGCGGGCGCCTCCCCACCAGCCCGCCCGCGGCGCTGGGCCCCGGGGCCGCGCCGCCTGCCTGCGCCTGGACCGCACGGCTGTGAGCGTGCCCCGCCCACGGGGCCCTGGCTCCCGAGCCCGGCTCATTGGAGCCGAAATGTCCGGCTAGCGCACTGGCTCCACGCACTGCAGCATCCCACAGCTCCGTAGGTGTCCAAAGCCCCGGCTGCCTTCTGCTCAGCCCCCAGGCCTCCCGCTTCCCCCCCCCCCGACACTTCCTGCAATTCAGTTATGGGCTGCCCAGACAGAAATTTTGGCCTTAGCAAGAACTTAAAATGTGGGGCGAACATGAATTTCCTATCAAAATAGGTAGCGGAGGGGCTGCTGTGCTGATCATATGATTCAATTCAGTGGCTTCAATGAAGATGCAACATGTTTCCAGTGTGCCACAGGGGAGTGCCCCAGAAGCCAAGAATTTTAAATTCAGCTGTTGCAGAGCTCACAGGGCCTTGATCCTCCCGGAGAGCTTTTTTTTCTGTCTTGCCTTCACTGTAGAGCGTTGTTCCCCATACTGTGAGGTGTGCCCCCCCCGGGGGCACAGAGGAACGTTCAGGGGTGTGTGGTGGGGCCTTGGCCAGCCCCCCCGGGAGGCAGGGAGATAGTGCCACCCGGCCCTGCTCTTCCCCCGGCCCGGCTCCGCTTCCAGCCATAGCTGCTGGCCCCAGCCATTGGCCAGCTCCTGGCCGTGGCTCCCAGTCCCAACCGCAGCCCCACTCCTGGCCATGCCCCCCACAACTCTGGCTTCGGCTCCCAACCGCAGCTCCTGGGGGGGCGCAGAGTAGGTAAGGGAGGAAGCAAGTGGAAAAAGTGTGGGGATCACTGCTGTAGAGGCTCTAGAACCTTCCCCAGCTCCCCTCTTGTCTGGTTTTCTGCTACAGTTTTAAAGAGTATGCACATCCTCAAAAACATCTCTACCCCAATTTTGAGTATAAACAATATTTAACAATAATTAATATTTAACAATAAATTGTTCAACCTAAACAAATCTCCAGCGTTGCCACTCATCCAGATGTCATCATCTTTGTCAGGAGATCGGTTTTGTCTGTATTCCAGTGGTGAAAGAAGAAAGCTTGAGATCTTTTAGGTCAACATTTCTCAAACTATAGGGTGGGCCTCCCTAGGGGAGGCACAGGAATGTGTCAAGGGAGGTGTGAGCTGTGTGGTTTGATTTTTTTAAAGTGCTTTGGCTGTCGGCCCTGGGTGGCTGGGGCTTGGGCTGTGCACACCAAATTGATCTGGGGTAAGTGACTGGTCTCTTGTGACTGGGAGCAACCTGAATATTTTGTGATTTTTGGTGTGTGTGATTGTCATAAATATAAAGGGAAGGGTAAACACCTTTAAAATCCCTCCTGGCCAGAGGAAAAACCCTTTCACCTGTAAAGGGTTAAGAAGCTAGGATAACCTCACTGGCACCTGACCAAAATGACCAATGAGGAGACAAGATACTTTCAAAAGCTAGAGAGAGGGAGAAAAAAAAAAACCCTCTCTGTCTGTGTGATGCATTTGCTAGGAACAGAACGGAATGGAGTTTTAGAACTTAGTAAGTAATCTAGTTAGATATGTGTTAGATTCTGTTTGTTTAAATGGCTTAGAAAATAAGCTGTGCTGAATGGAATGGATATTCCTGTTTTTGTGTCTTTTTATAACTTAAGGTTTTGTCTAGAGGGATTCTCTATTTTTTGAATCTAATTACCCTGTAAGGTATTTACCATCCTGATTTTACAGAGGTAATTCTTTTACTTTTTCTTCTATTAAAATTCTTCTTTTAAGAACCTGATTGCTTTTTTTTCATTGTTCTTAAGATCCAAGGGTTTGGGTCTGTGTTCACCTATGAAAATTGGTGAGGATTTTTATCAAGCCTTCCCCAGGAAAGGCGGTATAGGGTTTGGGGAGGATTTTGGGGGGGAAAGACATTTCCAAGTGGGCTCTTTCCTGGTCATATATCTGTTAGACGCTTGGTGGTGGTAGTAATAAAGTCCAAGGGAAAAAGGAAAATAGTTTGTACCTTGGGAAGTTTTAACCTAAGCTGATAAAAATAAGCTTAGGAGGTTTTCATGCAGGTCCCCACATCTGTACCCTAGAGTGGGGAAGGAACCTTGACGATGACCATTTATCACTAAGTCCAGTTTGCCTAGATGGCAAGACAGACTGGGGTGCCCAGCGGGACTGTCACTGACTCCATGGTGAGACTGTTACAGTGATCCAGGAGTTCACATTTGTTTCTGATGTGGCAAAATCTAATTATAGAACACATCACCAGTTTGGGGTGTCTGCCCTGTTTTTGACTGTCTGCCCCAAGGCAGGCATTCACTATTGTGCACCACTCCAGACAGTGTGACAGATGGATACAAAATTGTTCTTAGATCCTAGGGTTAATCACAAAGAGCTAATATAATTTAAAGATGAGAATCCTCGTCTGCACAGACGGTTACCACTATTTTGACATTGTGTTCGATAACACTTGTTATAACACTGCCATATCCCAATGCAGACAAGTCCTACAGCATTAGAATATGGACTAAATATTTCTATTATGGTAGTGCCCAAAGACCCCAATTCACCCCATCACATGGGGCACTGTACAAACATACGTTCTCAGTATGAGGAGTTTACAGTAGGACTGGTGAAAAAATGTATTTTTTGTAAAATCAAAAATCAGATTTCATTGTGTTTGAAATAATTCATTATTTTGTTGGAGTTTTTTCACAAAAGGAAACAGAAAAATTTTGACAGGTTTCAGAGTAGCAGCCGTGTTAATCTGTATTCGCAAAAAGAAAAGGAGTACTTGTGGCACCTTAGAGACTAACACATTTATTTGAGCATAAGCTTTCGTGAGCTACAGCTCACTTCATCGGATACACCGATGCATAACGTGTAGCTCATGAAAGCTTATGCTCAAATAAATTGGTTAGTCTCTAAGGTGCCACAAGTACTCCTTTTCTTTTGCGAATACAGACTAACACGGCTGCTACTCTGAAAGCTATAAGTAAATTCACTTCCTTAGTGTTACTGGATAAATCCCATGGTAAGCCCAGTTGTTAACTAAAAGAGCAATTTCTTCCTGATTGCTTTTACGGTTTACTGAGAAGGCTGAATGAAATGTTTCTTATTTCTGTTGACGTAATTTGTTGATGCACTGTTGAGGATGGCAAAGGCCTCAGTTCCATAACAAGTGTATTTTCTGCACATCTCCTACCACTCTAAAACCAGTAACAGTATGTTAGCTTGACATTAATGAAGAAGCACAGCAATTCTCTGTGGAATGGAACATTTTTTTGGCTGAATTACAAATGGTTGTTTTTCCTTGGGAAAGAGATTCAGTCCTTGGCTGTTCATGAACTTTTTAAAGTATCTGAATCAATCTGTGCAGTAGAATGAATTGATTTCCTTTGTCTCCTTTTAGCTTTCATTCTCTTTTAGTAAACATATATATATCGTTAAATAAGTTGGTAGTAAATTTGGTTGATTTCAGTTTGGCAGTGAAGCATTGTGTATTTTAGAGCATTTGTTTTGCCCTCCTCCAGTGCTAGATCTTTTCAACCTCACATAACTGAGGCCGTATCCCCATTTAATACAACCTTTCCTATTCTTGTGATTGGAATTTCCCCCTACAGAGCAAGCTGGTCAGATCATTAAATCAGAGGTCTAAGAAGCAGGGGATGTAGGTTAAACATTTCTCTAATGTAGCCTCCTATGGTCTCTTCACAGACCCCAGTTTTCTATGATCACTCATAGTTTGATTCAGCCTTCCTAAACTAAATCTGTATTTCAGTTAAAAATTGTCAAAAGAGAACTCTGGGCTTTTGTCTCTCAGTCGAGTGACCTGACACACAACCCTTTAGCATTACCTGAGGCAACTGAATTAACTAACACATTTTAAGTAACATTTAAACTTGACCTTAGTTTAGACAGGGACAGTTGTTTAAAAAGGTCTGGAGCAGAGACAAGCAGGCAGTCTGTGTTGTTCCTCAGGCAGCTCCCCTTCATGGCTTCCCGGTTTAAGTACAGGTATTGGCCAGTCGGGACTGCTCGGACTGCCACTCAGGTCCTCTGGGTGGTACTTCTTGCCAAGACCAGCCTCACAGGGTCCTCCCATGAGAGTCCAGCCATAGCCGTCTGTGGCACTGTGGAGACATCAGTAGCTCAGAATCTCCCAGGGTCCAGCCCTGCAGGTTTTAATACCAGTTTTCTGAAATTGGCTGGAATTGCTGTAAGAACAAGGTCATTGTAGACTTTGACATCTTTCTCTAAAGCCTTTTCTTCTTCCATAGGTGGCCATTTAATTGGAGCTCTTGATATAGTGTCTGCTGTGGTGAGTGTTTTCTCTGCTACGTGTTCAATGTTGAAAGAAAATTGCATCAGCCGAAGTCTAAATCTTTGAATCCTAAATGGAAAGTTTTCCAGTGGTTTTACACCCAATAATGCCACTAAGAACTGGTGATCAGTTTCTGCATTATTTTGGCTAGCACAGGTTAATAGGGTTGCCAACTGTCTAAATGCACAAACCCAAACACCCTTGCCATGCCCCCGTCCAGCCCCTTTCCCGAGGCCCACCCTTCTCACTCCATCCTCCCTCCCTCCGTCGCTTGCTCTTCCCCACCCTCACTCACTTTCACCGGCAGGAGGTTGGGGTGCAGGAGGGGGTGTGGGCTATGGGAGAGAGTCTAGGTGTGAGAGAGGGCTCAGGGCTGGGGCAGGGAGTTGGGGAGCGGAAAGGAGTGTGGGCTTGGTTGGGTGGTGCTTAACTCAGGCCGCTCCCAGAAGCGACTGGGATGTCCCTGCAGCTCCTAGGCTTGGGGAGGCCAGGCGGCTCTGTGCACTGCCCCTGCCTGCAGGCACTGCCCCCGCAGCTTCCATTGGCTGCAGTTCCCGACCAATAGGAGCTGTGGAGCTGGTGCTCGGGGCAGGGGCAGCACACGGAGCCTCCCTGATTGACCCCACACTTAGGGGCCGCAGGGACATGCCGGCCGCTTCCAGGAGCTGCACAGAGCCAGGGAAGGTAGGGAGCCTGCCTTAGCCCCACTGTACCACCAACTGGACTTTTGGCCTATTAAAATGTCCCAGATTGCTTTCAGTAGCAACTGGGAGATGGTGGCTGATTCCAGGAGATTCCTAGCCAATCCGGGAGGGATGGCAAATCTAGGTATAAATAACAGTGTAGACAGTAAGGCACTGTTTAAGTGAGTAAAGACACGCCAGAACCTTAGAGTATGTACTCTACATGGCTCTCCACGCGTGCAAGCAGTGTCTCCCATAGCTACACTACTATTTTTAGCAAAGTACTATAGTGTCCTGTTTTCTGTCCGCTGCCAGAGACTTTCTCTGCCACAGGGAGTTGTTGAAGCCTTCCTCTGCCTTAGAGGAAGACTCTGGCTTTGGAGAAAGGCTCTGTCAAGGGGATGCAGCAAGCCTTCCCCTTGCTGGAGCCTTTCACTGCCACATTGTGTATGCGGCCTACTTTTCAGTACGGCATATAGCTACACGTACCCTACACGCTGCTGCCAGCACGGACAAGGTCTCAGTGGGAAGCCTGGGGTTAATGTGATGTGTTAAAATACAACTGGTCCTGTCTACATCAGAGTTTTAAAACATGTTAGTTAAAATGTATTTGTTGGTAAGTTTAAAAAATAAAACAAAACACCTTTTAGCCTAGCCTAGATAGAATTCAAGAAATGAGAGTGCTCAGCACATTGCAGGACTGGCTTCTTGTAATGCTGCTGAATACTCACCAGACCACTCTTGTATTAGAAACAGTAGAAGAGCTCAGCAGCCAAGACAGTTTCTTTGAATAAAGAGCCTGACTCAGGAAGAGCCTTCTGGCATTACTTTCTGATGGTCATACTGGTCACTTGGGATGAATTCTACCCTAGATATGTTTTCCTTTTTTGTTTGTATTTGTTAATAAACAGTCATGTTGACTTGGCTTGTGTTTTAGCTCAGAGGGCCTAAACAAACCCACTGGTTTAGCCCTGATGTGGTTTCCCTAACTACCAGACATACTATTTTATGACAGGCTAACAAATCTAATTACTGAAAATTCCAGTTGACTAGCTGGGAAACTGGTTTAATGGATCAACTTCTCTATTTAAAAAAAAAAAAAAAAGAGTACTTGTGGCACCTTAGAGACTAACAAATTTATTTGAGCATAAGCTTTCGTGAGCTACAGCTCAGCTCATGAAAGCTTATGCTCAAATAAATTTTTTAGTCTCTAAGGTACCACAAGTACTCCTTTTCTTTTTGTGGATACAGACTAACACAGCTGCTACTCTGAAACCTGTCAACTTCTCTATGGATCTGTACATCAAAGATGCTTTGATTTATTTATTTTATCACTTCTTTACAATAAGAAAAGAACATTGTTATTTTAAATTCTACTTGCTGTATTTTCTGATTGTGTGACTGTAGTTAGTTATTAAACCACTAGAGGACAGTATTTACATAGAAAAACATATACTTACAAACATCTTGGTTAGTTAAAAGAAAAGGAGTACTTGTGGCACCTTAGAGATTAACAAATTTATTAGAGCATAAGTTTTCGTGAGCTACAGCTCCCTTCATCGGATACATGCAGTGGAAAATATAGTGGGGAGATTTTATATACACAGAGAATATGAAACAATGGGTGTTACCATACAGACTGTAACAAGAGTGATCAGAAAAGGTGAGCTATTACCAACAGGAGAGTGGGTCGGGGGGAGGGAACAGACCTTTTGTAGTGATAATCCACGTGGGTCATTTGCAGCACTTTACAAGAACAGTAAGAGGGGAAATAAACAAGGGAAAATAGTTTTACATTGTGTAATGCCACATTCACTCCCAGTCTTTATTGAAACCTAAATTAATTGTATTCAGTTTGCAAATTAATTCCAATTCAGCAGTCTCTCGTTGGAGTCTGTTTTTGAAGTTTTTTTATTGAAAAGTTGCCACTTTTAGGTCTGTAATCGAGTGACCAGAGAGACTGGAGTGTTCTTCGACTTGTTTTTGAATGTTATAATTCTTGACATCTGATTTGTGTCCATTTATTCTTTTACGTAGAGACTGTCCAGTTTGACCAATGTACATGGCAGAGGGGCATTGCTGGCACATGATGGCAGATATCACATTGGTAGATGCGCAGGTGAACGAACCTCTGATAGTGTGGCTGATGTGATTAGGCTCTATGATGGTGTCCCCTGAATAGATATGTGGACACAGTTGGGAACGGGCTTTGTTGCAAGGATAGGTTCCTGGGTTAGTGTTTTTGTGTGGTGTGTGGCTGCTGGTGAGTATTTGCTTCAGGTTGGGGGGCCGAAACAACAGACTGGACTTATACATAGAGTGCTTCCACCGACGTGCATGGGCTGAAATTGTGGAAAAGCAACCTCACTTTCCCCATAGCCTCAGCCGTGCAGAAAACAATGCCATCCACAGCCTCATAAACAACTCTGACATCATAATCAAAAAGGCTAACAAAGGAGGTGCTGTCATCATCATGAATAGGTCGGAATATGAACAAGACGCTGCTAGGCAGCTCTCCAACATCACTTTCTACAAGCCATTACCTCTGATCCCACTGAGGGTTACCAAAACAAACTACACCATCTGCTTAAGAAACTCCCTGAAAAAGCACAAGAACAAATCCGCACAGACACACCCCTAGAACTCCGACCAGGGGTATTTTAATCTGCTACCCAAACCTGGAAATCCTGGATGCCCCATCATCTCAGGCATTGGCACCCTGACAGCAGGATTGTCTGGCTATGTAGACTCCCTCCTCAGGCCCTACGCTACCAGCACTCCCAACTGTCTTCGAGACACCACTGACTTCCTGAGGAAACTACAGTCCATCGGTGATCTTCCAGAAAACACCATCCTAGCCACTATGGATGTAGAAGCCCTCTACACTAACATTCCACACAAAGATGGACTACAAGCTGTCTGGAATAGTATCTCTGATAATGTCATGGCAAACCTGGTGGTTGAACTTTGTGACTTTGTCCTCATCCATAACTATTTCACTTTTGGGGACAATGTATACCTTCAAGTCAGCGGCACTGCGATGGGTACCCGCATGGCCCCACAGTATGCCAACATTTTTATGGCTGACTTAGAACAACGCTTCCTCAGCTCTCGTCCCCTAATGCCCCTACTCTACTTGCGCTACATTGATGACGCTTCCTGGACACTACGGTGCTAATAAGCGATGGTCACATAAACACCACCGTATACTGGAAACCTACTGACCGCTATGCTTACCTACATGCCTCCAGCTTTCATCCAGACCACACCACACGATCTGTGGTTGTCTACAACCAAGCTCTACAATACAACCGCATTTGCTCCAATCCTTCAGACAGAGACAGACCCCTACAAGATATCTATCAAGCATTCTTACAACTACAATACCCACCCGTTGAAGTGAAGAAACAGATTGACAGAGCCAGAAGAGTACCCAGAAGTTACCTACTACAGGACAGGCCCAAAAAAGAAAATAACAGAACTCCCCTAGCCATCACCTTCAGCCCCCAACTAAAACCTCTCCATCACATCATCTAGGATCTACAACCTATCCTGAAGGATGACCCATCACTCTCACCGATCTTGGAAGACAGGCCAGTCCTTGCTTACAGACAGCCCCCCAACCTGAAGCAAATACTCACCAGCAGCCACGCACCACACAACAAAAACACTAACCCAGGAACCTATCCTTGCAACAAAGCTTGTTGCCAACTGTGTCCATATATCTATTCAGGGGACTCCATCATAGGGCCTAATCACATCAGCCACACTATCAGAGGCTCATTCACCTGCACATCTACCAATGTGATATCTGCCATCAAGTGCCAGCAATGCCCCTCTGCCATGTACATTGGCCAAACTGGACAGTCTCTACGTAAAAGAATAAATGGACACAAATCAGACGTCAAGAATTATAACATTCAAAAACCAGTCGGAGAACACTTCAATCTCTTTGATCACTCGATTACAGACCTAAAAGTGGCAACTCTTCAACAAAAAAACTTCAAAAACAGACTCCAAGGAGAGACTGCTGAATTGGAATTAATTTGCAAACTGGATACAATTAACTTAGGCTTGAATAAAGACTGGGAGTGGATGTGTCATTACACAAAGTAAAACTGTTTTCCCTTGTTTATTTCCCCTCCTACTGTTCTTGTCAACTGCTGGAAATGGCCCACCTTGATTATCACTACAAAAGGTCTATTCTCCCCTTACCCCCCCCCCACTCTCCTGCTGGTAATAGCTCACCTTTCCTGATCACTCTCATTAGGGTCTGTATGGTAACACCCACTGTTTCATATTCTCTGTGTATATAAAATCTCCCCACTATATTTTCCACTATATGCATCCGATGAAGTGAGCTGTAGCTCACGAAAGCTTATGCTCAAATACATTTGTTAGTCTCTAAGGTGCCACAAGTACTCCTTTTCTTTTTATGGATACAGACTAACACGGCTGCTACTCTGAAATCTGAAACCTGGTTAGTTAGTTATACTTGGTTTGAAGTAGTTTCTAGCATTGACGATGTGCTGCTAATGGAAATCCAACAGTATTTGGTTAATTGAAAGTTTATCACCTCACTTAAAAATCAGACTTTTTCTCATTGTCTGAAAAGTTCTGGATGCATCATAACTAAGCCATCTCATTTTAAGCAATTAGAAAAAGAGGGGGTTCATAACATTGAAAGTACCTGGATATGTTTTCTGTTTATTGTTTTGAATAAGCTGTCTTCATAATACTAGTACCACAAGATATGTGGAACATTATTCGTTCAGGCTCACAAGAAAGTTTGCTAGCTTTTTTTCAGGGCTTCCATTGCGTGTTCATCTATTTCTACTACTCTTATTATCTCATTTTGATAAATTTCTGCACATTTACACTTACTCTAGGATAAGGGTCTGGCCCTGTCAGTTTATTAGTCCTTCTATTCTGAGTATATCTCTTAATTCACTTCTTGCTTCTCTGCACCCATGCTGTATAGTAAACCCATCTCTGAATAGTAAACTTGTTTTAATCTTTGATAAAGACATTATTAAAACAAATCACAAGTACCCTATTGGCATTTACTGTGTTACCAGTGTTCATGGAGATTTCTTTTCAATATAGGCTTCTTAAGCCATTATGGGTTATACAAGGACAGAGACAAACTGCCAGCTAATTGAAAAGTAATACAAGTGTTAGCAGGGACAGCTTGGGGAATTACTCTTCCCAAGGAAGAAAAGTGAGAAGTGGAAGCAAAATGTTACCACTGCAATGTAGTAATGTTTTTAGACCTACTTTTCACTCATTTTGAACTTGTGTAAATGAGCATATGAAGTGCAGGGCAATGGTGAATCCGGCCCTCAGGCTTTAATCACTTAAAATCACTTGGCCACTTGCCACTAGATCTTGTCTAGACCAGGATTTAAGGTGTGATATTCACACACAGTAGCTAACATGCTAATACATTTCAAAAATCTGGTGGCGATAAGACCCTTATCTTTACAATGTGCTAGACTGGTGGTTTAATGCTTAGGAGGAGCTAACATCACATCTTTAAATCCTAGTCTAGACAAGACCTTGTTCAGCTACACATTATTTTTTTCAGCTGCTTTTCCCTTGCCTGTTTTCAGTAATGAAATTCTGGAGATGATAGAGACTTCAATGAGAGTCCCAAACACAGCAATCCAGTTTGAGCTGGGGGTCCCTTTGGACACTGGTTTGGTTGCTTTTTTGGCTTACAGCAGAAATCAAATTGCAGCCCAAATGACCCCAAAAGCAGCTAATTAAACCAAGAGTCTCCTTGGGAAGAGAAGATCCTCCACTAAATAGGAAGACTTGCAAGTCTATTGTCCTAACATCAGCAGCAGCAATCACTATGACACAATCAGAAAGTACCTCATCGAGACTCCGTACTATGCCTTATTTCTGATTAATGTATGTATCTGAAACCACTAAAAATATAAAAAACCTCATGTCTGATATAGCTCACCATTTCCTTACATTTTGCAAAGCAGGTACCATCAAAATCAGTGAAGATACTTGTCACTCAAGTTGGACATGACTTTTAGAAGCAAATGACTAAAATGGTTCATATTTGGCTGTAACACAAACTCTACTTCAAAAAAATTCTACTTAAGATACTTGCTTTTCTATGAGGCATCAAGAAGATAGCATTCTTAGGATAAAATATATTTTGTTAAATTAAGAATGTCCTTCATTCACCATCCTCCCCAATAACACTAGATGTTTAACAATCAGTTTTTAATGAGTGGCATAGATTACCCTCTGACCTTCCCCACGCCCCCAAATGGTTTGGAAAACAATTAAAAGTCAAGATAGATCAAAGGACTGAAAAAAAAAATCAAGATCTCAGAACATTGGCATGTTTTGAGGATCATTGATACACCAGATATCATGTTTCCTGATATCAATAAGTTGTAGAGTTGCCAGTTTTGGTTGGATGTATTCCTGGAGGTTTAATCACATGACATACTTTTTAATTAAAGAGTTAATCTTTAATTCTTGGAGACTCCAGGAGGAGTTGAGACTCCTGGAAGGTTGGCAACCCTAATAGGTTGGGTAGTTTGAATTATAAAGGACGCCACTGATACCAGAAGCTTTTTGTCTAGACAAAATCCTTTTGCAGACCCAAACTCTATATCTTGTGTTATCATTTATTCAGACAATGTTATATTTTAAACCATACTTATTTCCCTGATGTTTTCCAGCAACCTCTGTTACTTCCCTTCCCTGATGGTTCCATTGACTGAGCTTCTCTCTCATTTTCTGCTGCCTCCCTTCTCCCTGCCCAAAGAAGCCCTCCACTAGTTTGCAAAAGGCTAGATCCCACAACATCCACTTACTTAGAATGGACAGGTTTCAGAGTAGCAGCCGTGTTTGTCTGTATTCGCAAAAAGAAAAGGAGTACTTGTGGCACCTTAGAGACTAACAAATTTATTAGAGCATAAGCTTTCGCTGTAGCTCACGAAAGCTTATGCTCTAATAAATTTGTTAGTCTCTAAGGTGCCACAAGTACTCCTTTTTCTTTTTTAGAATGGACAGTGTATAAGATGGATAAATCACCCCATTAGCCTAGTTTAAACAGCTTACTTTGTATGTTTAAATTGGTCATGGGTAGTTACACAAACTGGAGCACTTTTAAGACAATTAGTGTCCTTGAAGCAAAAGCCACACTCCCCTTGGTACTTAATGTCACTTGGATGGCATCCTGCCAGACATTTTAGCTTGTTAAGAACTCTGAGATATACAGTATAACTTGTATGGAGTCAGGAGGGAGAAGCCAGATCATCCAAAAATAGCTCTTAAAAAACGTACAGTTACTATTAAAAAAAAAAAGACTTGACTTGACTTCTCACTTTCTATCTTTGGGTTTCCTATAATATATATCAGCCTAGCATATAAATGCTTTCCAAATAAATTAAATTTGCATAGTGAGGTCTCTAGTGGACTTGAAGTTGTTTTCTGTGCTTCTCTTCTCCCATCCCTGAATAAAGGCAGCTTTGCCTTACATATATGTGTGCATGTATATATCTATATCTTCAGCATTTATGACTGCTTTTTAATATATTTTCCTATTGTTTCCCTTACGTGTACCAAATATTTACTGTCTCTTCATTTGAAGCCCTGTTTAAAACATACATCTTCTGCAAATCCTTCCAGCAATAAATTAGCATATATAGAAAAGAAAAAAAGGATATCAGCACTGCTTTGAGGTTGGAACTTTTCCTGGCATATTGTGTCTTAGTTGTAGTGTATCTGAATTGTACTGCCTGTCTGATGTACAACAAACTACTTGAAGCAGACACCATGTTGTCCTTTTATGTTTGTACAAGGCAGGGCATGCTGATTGCAATCATCAACAATAATATTAAATTATTCATTTTTATAGCACCTATCACACACAATTGGAATGGCGTGTAAACTTTAAAGTATTTTAAAAGAACTGGTCCAAGTGGACTAGACCAAAAGGTACTCACAAAGGGGAAGAAAAAACAAAGGGGTAAAAATGATCAAAGATGAGCTAACTAATATAGAAGAAGTTCTTGTTCCGACTCCTGCAAGCAGGTGCTTATAACCAGCACATATTGTGGAGGCATTACTCATTCCTCAGTAGTCAGGCAGCAAATAATAACACTGATCTACTACCCCCATTGTGAGAATGGTACAATAAAGAGTCATGCCAAAACTGATTTGGAGACTGCAGTCTTTTAAGGCTCTTAAGCTGTCATAGGATAACAGGGAAGGTTCTCTCATGGATTGGTAACTGGTTAAAAGACAGGAAACAAAGGGTAGGAATAAATGGTCAGTTTTCAGAATAGAGAGAGGTAAATAGTGCTGGGCCCAGTCCTATTCAACATATTCATACATTATCTGGAAAAAGGGGTAAACAGTGTGGTAGCAAAATTCGCAGATGATACAAAACTAATCAAAAAGAAAAGGAGTACTTGTGGCACCTTAGAGACTAACAATTTTATTAGAGCATAAGCTTTCGTGAGCTACAGCTCACTTCATCGGATGCTCACGAAAGCTTATGCTCTAATAAATTTGTTAGTCTCTAAGGTGCCACAAGTACTCCTTTTCTTTTTGCGAATACAGACTAACACGGCTGCTACTCTGAAAACTAATCAAGATAGTTAATTCCCAGGCAGACTGCGAAGAGCTAAAAAAGGATCTCTCAAAACTAGGTGACTGGGCAACAAAATGGCAGATAAAACTCAATGTTGATAAATGCAAAGTAATGCACATTGGAAATCATAATCCCAACTAAACATATAAAATGACGGGGTCTAAATTAGCTGTTACTACTCAAGAAAGAGATCTTGGAGTCATTGTCAATAGTTCTCTGAAAACATCCGCTCAATGTGCAGCGGCAGTCAAAAAAGTGAACAGAATATTGGGAATCATTAAGAAAGAGATAGATAAGACAGAAAATATTATATTGCCTCTATATAAATCCATGGTACGCCCACATTTTGAATACTGCGTGCAGACATGGTTGCCCCATCTCAAAGAAGATATATTGGAAGAGGTTCAGAAAAGGGCAACAAAAATTATTAGGGGCATGGAACAGCTTCCATATGAGGAGAGATTAATAAGAATGGGATTTTTTTAGTTTGGAAAAGAGACAAGTGAAGGGGGATATGATAGAGATTTATAAAATCATGACTGGTGTGGAGAAAGTAAATAAGGAAATGTTATTGACTCCTTCTCATAACTAGGGGTCACCAAATGAAATTAATAGGCAGCAGATTTAAAACAAACAAAAGGAAGTATTTTTTCACACAACGCACAGTCAACCTGTGGAACTCCTTGCCAGAGGATGTTGTGAAGGCCAAGATTATAACAGGGTTCAAAAAAGAACTAGATAAGTTAATGGAGGTGTCGTCAGATGTCACTTGTGTGGTGCTCTGCTCTGTTCAATGTTGATAACAGTTGGCTGCATGCATGTGTTTTCTCCCGTGTGCTGACCCAGTTCTGTGCAGATAGCTGGTACAGCAGATCTCGAGCGAACCACCCAATGACCACAGACTCTGATAAGGTATGAAGGCACCCGGCCAGGTTTATTGCCAAACAAAACACAGTCTCTAGCTCCCTGGATCAGATGTCTACAATTCTGCTAGTACATATGTGCTCCCTGACAATGGACCAGCTCAGTCCGGCAAGATTTACCACTGCCGCCTAGGCCAGACAAAGACATCCACTCAGGGATGCATTCTTATACACTGGTACGAACAAGTTACACATCACTCCTGACGCATCGAGGTACAACCCCTCTACGTGTTAGGGTGCTACCTCTCTCCTGGTACATGTTGGTTCGAACAAACAAGCCTATCCATCATGTTATCCTTTTGACCCTGTCTTTAGGAGAGTCGGCCTGTTCCTTATTATCTCTGTGGAATGTGTTCGTACCAGAATGTTCTGGTGCCGTCCTGTCACATACTCATCCTACTAGTACTTGATACCTTTTTAACTATGTGTGTACGTGCAATTAGCAGCCTTCTTCTTGCCAGCTTCTGTGAGTAGGGCCTGCCTCTGGCTTACAGCTTAACTTTGCTTTATGTTAGAAAAGTCTTGACCATTACTTTAGCTCAGGCCTTAGGTCTCATACCGGGCCTCTGATACAAGGTTTATGTTTCAGGGCCTAACCTTACCACAGGAGGATAGATCCACCAATGGCTATTAGCCAGGATGGACAGGGATGGTGTCCCTAGCCTCTGTTTGCCAGAAACTGGGAATGGGTGATAGTGGATGGATCACTTGATGATTACCTGTTCTATTCATTACCTCTGGGGCACCTGGCATTGGCCACTGGGAAGACAGGATACTGGGCTAGATGGACCTTTGATCTGACCCAGTATGGCCGTTCTTATGGACCTCCTGGAAAGGCCTGACTTCCCTGATAATTGTATGCACAATTTCAAAACTGACATCTGGAACTCCAAATACAATCAAAAAACCAGGCCAAGGATATGTTCTTCTCTACGTGTACTCTCTGTAAACTACCTGAGTCACATTTACTGATGCCAGTAATAATGAAGCACTATCCATATGGAGTTTGAAATCTCTCAGGATCAATTTTTCATGCAATCTGAACACTATCTCCTGGATTTCCATGTGGCATTTTGTGGAATAGTGAGACAGACTGTACACCAAAAAATCCCTGCAAATAAGTTTATTGCAGGATATACTGGAGATTTGTATGCTATTAACATACTGAAAAGAATGTTGTTCCTGGGCAGAAAATCTTGTGATTTTTTTAGGATCAAGTTTTAGAACATTACAGTATTGGGAGAAATGATATAATAACCAATATACTCTGTTTGCTTTTGGTAAATAATGCATAGATATTTTTAATGGAGATTTATGAGAAATTTGTTATTGCACCACAACTAGGAATTCTCGCACTAAGACACTTCAATTAATAATGATAATTCTTGGCAACAAGACAAAATGTGACGCCCTTGCTTTTATGAAAAGTTGACAAACTCACTTCTCACAAGCTGCTTTTATTTTCTTTTTAATATTTATGCTAAGTCCTACGAGACCCCCTGAATTAGTGTAATTTTATTACACCTTTTGCCTAAATGACAAATCATTATATTACTGGTGGTGAAAAGAAAGTGGAAAAAATGCTGGAAAAAGAAGTACAATTTTTTCGATGCATTTTCTTCTGTCTGACATCAAATATTATTCATTATTTGTTGAGTGCCTGCAATGTGCTGTACAGAAAAAGAGGAGACGTTTATAATCAAGTTTAAAATCATAGAATATCAGGGTTGGAAGGGATCTCAGGAGGTCATCTAGCCCAACCCCCTGCTCAAAGCAGGACCAATCCCCAAATAAATCATCCCAGCCAGGACTTTGTCAAGATTGACCTTAAAAACATCTCAAAGGAAGGAGATTCCACCACCTCCTGAGGTAACGCATTCCAGTTCTTCACCACCCTCCTAGTGAAGAAGTTTTTCCTAATATCTAACCTAAAGCTCCCATACTGCAACTTGAGACCATTACTTCTTGTTCTGTCATCTGCTACCACTGAGAACAGTCTAGATCAATCCTCTTTGGAAACCCCCTTTGAAAGCAGGTAGTTGAAAGCAGCTATCAAATCCCCCCTCATTCTTCTCTTCTGAAAACTAAACAATTCCAGTTCCCTCAGCCTCTCCTCAGAAGTCATGTGTTCCAGTCCCCTAATCATTTTTGTTGCCCTCCGCTGGAAGCTTTCCGTTTTTTCCACATCCTTCTTGTAATGTGGAGCCCAAAACTGGACACAGTACTCCAGATGAGGCAATGTCCCTACTTTATACATCCCAAAATGCCGGTAGCCTTCTTGGCAACAAGGGCACATTGTTGACTCCTATCCAGCTTCTCGTCCTCTGTAACCCATAGGTCCTTTTCTGCAGAACTGCTGCCTAGCCATTTGGTCCCTAGTCTGTAGCAGTGCACGGGATTCTTCCGTCCTAAGTGCAGGACTCTGCACTTGTCCCCGTTGAACCTCATCAGATTTCTTCTGGCCCAATCCTCTAATTTGTCTAGGTCCCTCTGTATCCTAGCCCTACCTTCCAGCATATCTACCACTCCTCCTAGTGTCATCTGCAAACTTGCTGAGGTTGCAGTCCATGCCACCCTCCAGATCATTAATGAAGATACTGAACAAAACCTTGGGGCACTCTGTTGATACCGGCTGCCAACTAGACATGGAGCCATTGATCATGTTGAGCCAGCTTTCTGTCCACCTTATAGTCCATTCATCCAGCCCATACTTCTTTAACTTGCTGGCAAGAATACTGTGGGAGACCGCATCAAAAGCTTTGCTAAAGTCAAGGAACAACACATCCACTGCTTTCCCCTCATCCACAGAGCCAGTTATCTCATCATAGAAGGTAATTAGATTAGTCAGGCATGACTTGCCCTTGATGAATCCATGCTGACTGTTCCTGATCACTTTCCTTTCCTCTAAGTGTTTCAGAATTGATTCCTTGAGGACCTGCTCCATGATTCTTCCAGGGATTGAGGTGAAGCTGACTGGCCTGTAGTTCCCAGGATCCTCCTCCTTCCCTTTTTTAAAGATGGGCACTATATTAGCCTTTTTCCAGTCCTCCAGGACCTCCCCCGATCGCCATGAGTTTTCAAAGATAATGGCCAATGGCTCTGCAATCACATCCGCCAACTTCTTTAGCATTCTCAGATGCAGTGCATCCAGCCCCATGGACTTGTGCTCATCCAGCTTTTCTAAATAGTCCCAAACCACTTCTTTCTTCACAGAGGGCTGGTCACCTCCTCCCCATGGTGTGCTGCCTAGTGCAGTAGTCTGGGAACTGACCTTATTCGTGAAGACAGAGGCAAAAAAAGCAATGAGTGCATTAGCTTTTTCCACATCCTCTGTAACTAGGTTGCCTCCCTCATTCAGTAAGGGGCCCACACTTTCCTTGACTTTCTTCTTGTTGCTAAAATACCTGAAGAAACCCTTCTTGTTACTCTTAACATCTCTGGACTCAGACCTGCAACTGAGTTTCTAAACAGGCAATCTCATTAATCTACTTATGGATTGGATCTTGAAAGGTGATGAGCACTTTGGGCCTGAATGGTAGGGGCTGAGTACTAGGAGGAAGAGGTGGAAACACACAACACAGGTCAGGCAGGACATTTCAGGAGTAGGGAGCCAGCAAGAAAAAAAGCAGAAAGTGGAAGAAGGAAATGAGGGTTGCGTGTAAATTTAAGGTCTAATCCAAAGGCTGCTGAAATGAGTCTTTCAATTGATCTCAGTGGTCTTTGGATCAGGCTCCTAATAGATAGTCCAAAATTTTATCAGCTAGTTGATCAAAGCCAAAAAATCAAGTTCTGAATGTGTTCTTCCAGGCAGCCAATTTGATACGGATTTAAAAGTTTAGCATTATTTTTGAGCAGATTCATTTTATTCAGGAATGTCTTATAATTCCTGGCTGGGGTATTAAAGAATGCTACATACACCAAGACATTTTTTAGACCACAGACCCCCTGGTTCCATACCATGAATTTTTGGGGTTATTTCCTTTACCTTTGAATCAGTTATTGCTATGAATTCCTAGATGCAGCCTTTGTGTTTGTGCTATAATTCTAAACGCCTGCCCAAAGTGGATAAATTTTTTTTTCAGATTAGATTCGAAGATATTGGAGCTGATTTATTGGTATTATTCCTTATTATTAATTTGAGCATGTGTCGCACTTTATAAAAAAATAAGACACAGCCCTTCTCCAAAAAACTTACAATCTATTTCAAACACAAAAACTCTTCAAAGAGGAGTTGTTGATGTAAGAATCTGGCAGTATTCATTTTGTAAAAAAGCTTTGCAGAAAAAGTTTTCTTTTGAGGAGGACTTTGAAGCAAGAGAACGAAGTTGTTTGGTATATAAGATGAGTGAGGATATTCCAAGAATGAGGGGCATCATGGAAGAAGGAGGAGGTGAGAGACAAAGGTGTCAGAGCCTTCCCAAAAGTGGGAGGGCCAGGCGCTGAGGGACCCTGCACTTGAGGCCCCACCCCCAACCCTACACCTCTTTTCCTCCCAAGGCCCCACCACCAGCCAAGCCAGAAGCTGGAGTGGGGCCGGGGAGCCCACCCCCCCACCAGGGGTTTTGGGGCTCCAAAAGCAGCCCCCTGCCCCTGTCTCCACTCCTCGGAGTCCCTGCCCATGGCAAGTGGGGTATCCACAGCTCCGCACAGCTGCCCATGTGGCTCTTACCATGGCTGGGCTGTGACTCCAAAGCCCACCCTCTCCGGTTGGAGCTGGGTCGGGGACAGAGGTATGTGGGCATCTGTGGGGAGCTGGCATGGACTTGTAGATGGACCCTCCACCTGCCCTGGGCCTGGCAGGGGCAAAGGCCAGGGCGGGGCTGCTCTCAGATGCAGGCCCCCAAACTGCAGTGGGTGGAGCGTCCTCATAGCTCCCACAACTGCCCGAGCTCCACACTGACCTCGCTGGGGGGTGATCTTGGGGGGAAGAGAAGGGGAAGGAGGCGGGGTCTGCCCCCATGAAAACTGGATGGGCCAAGCCCGTGCACTTTCAAAAAGTGGGAGGGTTATGGCCCCCCTGATTCCTTCCAGTTCTGGTGCCACTGGTGAGAGAAGGACACAGAGAGGGTAGATAAGAGGGAATGGGGCTGGATTTAGGGGCAGCTGACTGAGGTGACTGCCTAGGGTGCCAGGCTTGGGGGGCACTGGGCTTGGGGTGCTCTTTTTATTGTTAGCGACAAAAGGGAAAATAGAATGTTTGAAGTAAAATATTTCAGGTATTCCGTATGTGGATTCATTTTAGCTAACCTCCTAAAATGTTATGCACCTTTGTAGAATCTTGTGGAACCTTCCAGACTCTCTGAGAACTACATTTTCCTTGAACCTCCTAGAATGTCCTTGTGGGTGTATAAGGGGTGAGGCATCATCAGTCAGTCAGTCAGATATAAGAATGAAGTGAAGCGAAGTGAGAGCCCAGCTGTGACATTGTGAACCTTAGTGTACTTGTGTTTTAAGACTCGCAGAGTGTGAATAGAACGTATTTAATGATGTCATGTGTGAGCACTTACATCAATTAGTTTGTAAGGAAGCTATGGACTATTACTTCACGAGAGCAATTCAAAATGAATTAATTGACCTTATGTCACGGAAGATGCTTGATAACATATTGATGCAGCCTGGAAAAGTGAAGTACTATGCCGTAATAATGGACTAAAGAATAGTAAATATGGCAGGCGACCAGCTTGGCTTAATGGTGAAATCCTAGCGGATCTTAAACATAAAAAAGAAGCTTACAAGAAGTGGAAGGTTGGACATATGACCAGGGAAGAGTATAAAAATATTGCTCGGGCATGTAGGAAAGATATCAGGAGGGCCAAATCGCACCTGGAGCTGCAGCTAGCAAGAGATGTCAAGAGTAACAAGAAGGGTTTCTTCAGGTATGTTGGCAACAAGAAGAAAGCCAAGGAAAGTGTGGGCCCCTTACTGAATGAGGGAGGCAAGCTAGTGACAGAGGATGTGGAAAAAGCTAATGTACTCAATGCTTTTTTTGCCTCTGTTTTCACTAACAAGGTCAGCTCCCAGACTGCTGTGCTGGGCAACACAAAATGGGGAAGAGATGGCCAGCCCTCTGTAGAGATAGAGGTGGTTAGGGACTATTTAGAAAAGCTGGACGTGCACAAGTCCATGGGGCCGGACGAATTGCATCCGAGAGTGCTGAAGGAATTGGCGGCTGTGATTGCAGAGCCCTTGGCCATTATCTTTGAAAACTCGTGGCGAACGGGGGAAGTCCCGGATGACTGGAAAAAGGCTAATGTAGTGCCCATCTTTAAAAAAGGGAAGAAGGAGGATCCTGGGAACTACAGGCCGGTCAGCCTCACCTCAGTCCCTGGAAAAATCATGGAGCAGGTCCTCAAAGAATCAATCCTGAAGCACTTAGAGGAGAGGAAAGTGATCAGGAACAGTCAGCATGGATTCACCAAGGGAAGGTCATGCCTGACTAATCTAATCGCCTTTTATGATGAGATTACTGGTTCTGTGGATGAAGGGAAAGCAGTGGATGTATTGTTTCTTGACTTTAGCAAAGCTTTTGACACGGTCTCCCACAGCATTCTTGTCAGCAAGTTAAGGAAGTATGGGCTGGATGAATGCACTATAAGGTGGGTAGAAAGCTGGCTAGATTGTCGGGCTCAACGGGTAGTGATCAATGGCTCCATGTCTAGTTGGCAGCCGGTGTCAAGTGGAGTGCCCCAGGGGTCGGTCCTGGGGCCCGTTTTGTTCAATATCTTCATAAATGATCTGGAGGATGGTGTGGATTGCACTCTCAGCAAATTTGCGGATGATACTAAACTGGGAGGAGTGGTAGATACGCTGGAGGGGAGGGATAGGATACAGAAGGACCTAGACAAATTGGAGGATTGGGCCAAAAGAAATCTAATGAGGTTCAATAAGGATAAGTGCAGGGTCCTGCACTTAGGATGGAAGAATCCAATGCACCGCTACAGACTAGGGACCGAATGGCTCGGCAGCAGTTCTGCGGAAAAGGACCTAGGGGTGACAGTGGACGAGAAGCTGGATATGAGTCAGCAGTGTGCCCTTGTTGCCAAGAAGGCCAATGGCATTTTGGGATGTATAAGTAGGGGCATAGCGAGCAGATCGAGGGACGTGATCGTTCCCCTCTATTCGACACTGGTGAGGCCTCATCTGGAGTACTGTGTCCAGTTTTGGGCCCCACACTACAAGAAGGATGTGGATAAATTGGAAAGAGTACAGCGAAGGGCAACAAAAATGATTAGGGGTCTAGAGCACATGACTTATGAGGAGAGGCTGAGGGAGCTGGGATTGTTTAGTCTGCAGAAGAGAAGAATGAGGGGGGATTTGATAGCTGCTTTCAACTACCTGAAAGGGGGTTTCAAAGAGGATGGCTCTAGACTGTTCTCAATGGTAGCAGATGACAGAACGAGGAGTAATGGTCTCAAGTTGCAATGGGGGAGGTTTAGATTGGATATTAGGAAAAACTTTTTCACTAAGAGGGTGGTGAAACACTGGAATGCGTTACCTAGGGAGGTGGTAGAATCTCCTTCCTTAGAGGTTTTTAAGGTCAGGCTTGACAAAGCCCTGGCTGGGATGATTTAACTGGGACTTGGTCCTGCTTTGAGCAGGGGGTTGGACTAGATGACCTTCTGGGGTCCCTTCCAACCCTGATATTCTATGATTCTATGATTCTATGACTGCACTCCCAACATTAGTTACAGTGAAAAGATGTCATTTACAGTAAGATTTGTTGATGACAAGGATGGGTGTATCCAAGTAAAGGAACAGCTTATCTGTTTCTGGTCTGTGGATGACTTTACTGAAAAAGGCCTGACAGAACTGTTTATGAACCTTTTGAATGAGAATAAAATAAAGATTCAGGACTGCTGCAGCCAAGGCTATGACAATGGCGTGAACACAAAGGGAAGAAATGGTGGCATCCAGGCAAGGTTCCTTGCACTGAATCCAAGAGCTTTCTTCATGCCTTGTGGCTGCCATTCCCTCAAACTGGTTGTGTCAGATGCAGCATCATCTTCTTTAGATTCACTATCTCACTTTAGAGTACTGCAAAGGAGGTACATCCTGTTTTCAACATCAACTATCAGGTGGAAGATCCTCACGGACAATGTTACAAATCTGATCGAGAAGTTACTAAGAGAAACTCACTGGGAGAGCCGCATTAATAGTGTAAGGCCAGTCAGGTACCAAGTGATTGAGGTTTATGATGCCTTGATGGAACTGGCACAGCCAAGTAAAGCCAAGGCTGGAATCTGACACGAGGTGCAAAGCCTGGCAAACCAGATCACAGACTTCAAATTTTTTGTCTCAGTTGTGGTTTGACAAAAAATCCTGTTCCAAGTAAATGTTGTAAGCAAGGCATTACAAACTTAGTCGATGGACATCGCAACCGCTACTACTTTGATGAAAAGCTGCCTTGATTTTCTTGTGACCTACAGAGACAACGGATTTGACAATCACTGCTGCCAAAGAAATGTGGAATACTTTGAGCCTGTTGAGCCTGTCTTCAAGGAAACTCGTATTCATTGGAAGAAGAGACAATTTGGTTATGAGGGCAGAGATGAGGTGATGGGAAGCTTGGAATTAAAATTCAAGAAGGAGGTTTTTTGCTTGCTCGCTCGCTCACACTGCTTGAGTGTCCATCCAACAAAGGTTTGGACAAAGGAAGCACCACAAAAAGACGTGGAGTTTTTTTGTATTACCTTAGTAAGCTGCTGGTGGACAGGAAACACACTTGAACAATTGTACGAACCTTCACCGGATGCTGACACAAGAGGAAAGTTCAGACATCAAAGATAAAGACCTCGAATTGGACAACATCCATCACATTTTGCAACCCGGGAAGCACTCTCCACTCCAAGTTCTCCAGTTCATTCATGATGCAGAGCTGAAGGATATTTTTCCTAATGTGTGGAAAGCTTTGAGGATTCTGCTCATGCTGCCGGTCACAATTGCAAGTGGTGAGCACAGCTTTTCAAAGCTCAGGCACATTAAAACGTATCTTTGATTGACGATGGCCGATGAGAAACTGACATTGCTTGCTATTTTATGGCTTGAAAATGCCATTGGCCAATCTATGGATCTCTCTGATACTGTGATTCAGTTCGTGAGGGCAAAGGCGAGAAAAGTGACCTTTTGAACTAAAGGACTAAAGTTAACATTCTCAGGCTGTCAACTACTGTAACACTATTTAATACTGGTCCACCCATATTGGTGGACAGTTCAATTTCTTGATCTTAGCACATTCCACTCCATGCATCTGATGAAGTGGGTTTTAGCCCACAAAAGTTTATGCCCAAATAAATTTGTTAGTCTCTAAGGTGCCACAAGGACTTCTTGTTGTTTTTTCTTAAAACTAAAAATGTTTTATAAGCTTAGAGGAAACTATTTTTTTATTTGCTTATATATGGCATGCATAAATACAGATTTACAGATCATAGCATACAAATTTATTGTTTTATATGATGGGAATAAATCATGCATGCAAATTGTGCATCAAAGTTGTAAAATGGGCTACAAATACAATACAAAATAAGATATTCAAAAGTGTAACAAATGGGTGGGGGTGGCACCAAAAACTCTCCTTGCCTGGGGAGCTATTTGGTCTAGGGCCAGCCCTAAGAAGGAAGACTCAGATGAGCAAAAGGGAGTAGTAGGGAGGGAGAAAATGAGGAGGGAATGAGAACTGAGGTGTAGATAGAATCAGAATTCCATAGGGCCTTGAAGATGTGGATGAGGAACTTGAACTTGCCATGCAAGGTAAGGGGCAGTCAGTGAAAGGATTCAAAGAGACGGTAAGAACAGAAGGAGAGGATCCTAGCCCAAGCATTCTGGGCATGTCTGCCCCTGGATGGAAGACTCCAAAGGAAAATCCACAATGCTGCAGGAAGTGATGATTCCTTCTCAATCAGTACTGTCCCAAGGGACCTATATGTCAATAGGTTGGTTAATGATGAACATAAGTTCCAGACCACTTGGTACCCCTGGAAATGCCCTAGCAGTTTTCAGAAAAGTAACGGTGTCAATTTTGGTGTCTGGGAAATTTCTGTTTTGGGCAATGAGATTCTGCCTATCTCAGTTCCTCCTGGTGTTGCAACTGGTGTTCTTGTCTTCCTGTCCTAAATTTGTTGTGTAGAATTACTGTTGGCTGTTAAATTGCTGCCATGTTCTTCACTAGAGGTGACGCCTATATGAAAAAACTGTCAAGTACTGAAGAAAAAGAAAGAAAGAAAATACTGTGAAGTGTCAAATATATATTAAAATAGAAAAAGGGTAGGAGGAAAATGTAAGAAAAGCATGGAACAGGCAGGCATTAAATATAAATACTTTTAAACAAGTAGGAAAAGACTAGGGCTAAAATAATATAACTAGGCCATGGTTAAATATATTAGGAAAAAATCTATGGCTAAATTTATATTAAAATAAAAATGGTTGAGGGGGAAGAGTAGGAAGGGAAGTGTGGAATTAACAAGCTGTGTGCCTACTGTCATCCTGACCACTTTGATGTACGTTTTATCCCTTTCCTCCACCCTTCATCTGCTTTTTATTTGGCTCTCCAGGCCAAAGCTGGTGTATGTATAGCACATTAGGGTTATGCTCCCTATTTTGGTGCTGCTGCAATACAAGTAACAACAATAATGCTCATCATTCTGGACTATTTGTGCACGGGGTCTCTTGTTTTAGTCTCACTGTGGTTGGAAATATCCATTTTATGGCAGCCGATGAGATTCCTAAAAAGTCAATTGAACACAAACATTGGAAAATCCATCCGTGTCCGTGTGTAAATTATGACTAAAGCATGTGTCATCGATAAACTTTGCTATCGGGGCTTTCTGTTGCCTTTTATTTATATCAACTTCAAGCCTGAAAGAATGTTTTGGCTGCTTTTCAAAACATGAATGCCTAGCATATGTGGATTCACTGAAAGGGCAATTAGTCACTCCTATTAGCTCAGAATATCCAAGCACTTTAAAATCCCTGCAACATCAATATGCCTCAGCATGAAACAACTCTCTTGTGGCTTTCTTGTTTGCAACATGCTTTTAATACAATTGTCTCTCTACCTAGGGTAGTATAGATCGTCTACTGATGTATAAATAGCATATGGGTGCACTACTTGTCCTTTTGGAAGAGTTGGGATCATACCACAGCCTTGAAATTAACCTAGGGCTTGTGTTTTGTGTTGTCTCATACTGCTTATGCCTAATAGAATTACTCATATTGTCATAGCTTGAGGTGTCATGTGACCATGATAAAAGCTCATAGTCATTCTTTTCAAATTCTGAACAAGGAATCCGATCAGAATAAGGAAAATAGTATTAGTCCCTAAACTATTGTGTTTCTCTCTCTGGCCTGGTCTACATTCCAGAGTTAGGTCGAAGAAAGCCACCTTAAGTCTAGCTGTTAATATATGTGTCTACGCTACCGAGTCCTTTACGTTGACCTAAGTTGCCTGTGATGTCGACTTCTGTAATCCACCTCTGCGAGATGTGTAGCGCATAGTTTGATTTTCATGGGCTGACTGCAAGGTAGTGCAGACGCAGCGTTGTGTAATTTGATTTAATTGGCCTCCATGTGGTGTCCCACAATGCTCATCTGTGACCGCTTTGAAGATTATTCTTAACTCTGCTGCACTGCAGCCAGATACACAGGAAACAGCCCTTCCCCTGCTAAAGCCCCAGGAACTTTTGATTTCCCATTTCCTGTTTGATCAGCATTGAGAGTATGCCAGCTTGAGCACAGCAGATAATGGAGACTACACACCCCAAACACACTGCAGCCTGGTCTGCACAGGAGATGGTGGATCTCACTGCTGTGTGGGGAGAAGAGTCTGTACAGGTAGAGCTCTGATCCAGCATAAGAAGCACTGACATCTATGCAAAAATCGCTCGTGGAATGGGGGAGAAGGGCTACATGAGGGACACACAGCAGTGCCATGTGAAAAGAAAATAACTTTGCCAAGCGTACCAGAAGGCAAGGAGGCGAACAGTCGTTCCGGTGCTGAACCCCACACATGCCGGTTCTACAACGAGCTGCATGCAATTCTCGGGGGTGACCCTACCAGCACCCCCACAAGCAATGTGGACACCTCAGAGGTGTGGGAGTCTAGGGACAACAAGAAGGATGATATGGTGGATGAGGAAGAGGAGGAGAATGGGAGACAGGTGAGCGGGGGATCCAGTTTCCCCGAGAGCCAGGAAATATTTTTAACCCTGGAGCCCGGTGGGTTGCAGGACATCACGGTGGCTGACCATGATGCCGGGGAAGGCACCTCTGGTGAGTATACAATTACAATGAAAGTCCAATTAAACTTTAGTGGGCACACACATTTGGTGGTATTGCATGTTTACTGTGAAGAAAAAGCGAGGTGCTGTGACTCTCTGCATAGAAGAGGGCGCTCCAGCTACGCGGAGGGTGGTCCCCGGAAAAGACTGTTTATGTAGACTGGGATAGCCTGAGATTGTCCATGGATATCTCTAGGAAATTTTCATGGAGGTACTTTGCAATCCTTTGCAGAAGGTTTCTGGGCAGGGCAGTTTTATTTCTTCCACCATGATAGGACACTTTTTCCCATGCAACTCCTGAATTAATTCAGCTGGCATCATTATGGTACACAACATAGCAGCGCAAGGACCAGATCTATACCCAGATGCTTGCAGCATCTCCTTCCTTTCTGCCACTGTTACCCTCGGGAGACTGATATCACATAGGGTCGCCTAGGGGAAATGGGGGAAGTTCTCATTAAAAGTGCTCTTTCACAGAAAAAAAGGGCATGTAGACCCCCCACCCCTTCTGGATCACCAAACTACATAGCCACTAATGTGCCTTTATTGTGCTCAGCAAGGGTTTACAAGTAGTTTAATGTGGCTGATAGGGGACTGGGTCCCCCCATGAGAGATTCCGCAATTTGGGAGTGAAAACATTTCCCCCCACACCCCATCCCGTTTGTAAACAGCTTCCTGTGGCGCTATAGGGAAGGACCATTGTTCAACTAGCTACCTGTGCTTCTGACGTGAGCCTGCCATAAACTTCATTAAAAGTGTGAAAAGAAAAGGAGTACTTGTGGCACCTTAGAGACTAACAAATTTATTAGAGCATAAGCTTTCGTGAGCTACAGCTCACTTCATCGGATGCATTTGGTGGAAAAAACAGAGGAGAGATTTATATACACACACACAGAGAACATGAAACAATGGGTTTATCATACACACTGTAAGGAGAGTGATCACTTAAGATAAGCCATCACCAGCAGCAGTGGGGGGAAAGGAGGAAAACCTTTCATGGTGACAAGCAGGTAGGCTAATTCCAGCAGTTAACAAGAATATCAGAGGAACAGTGGCGGGTGGGGTGGGAGGGAGAAATACCGTGGGGTATAGTTTTACTTTGTGTAATGACTCATCCATTCCCAGTCTCTATTCAAGCCTAAGTTAATTGTATCCAGTTTGCAAATTAATTCCAATTCAGCAGTCTCTCGTTGGAGTCTGTTTTTGAAGCTTTTTTGTTGAAGTATAGCCACTCTTAGGTCTGTGATCGAGTGACCAGAGAGATTGAAGTGTTCTCCAACTGGTTTTTGAATGTTATAATTCTTGACGTCTGATTTGTGTCCATTCATTCTTTTACGTAGAGACCGTCCAGTTTGGCCAATGTACATGGCAGAGGGGCATTGCTGGCACATGATGGCATATATCACATTGGTAGATGCACAGGTGAACGAGCCTCTGATAGTGTGGCTGATGTGATTAGGCCCTATGATGGTATCCCCTGAATAGATATGTGGACAGAGTTGGCAACGGGCTTTGTTGCAAGGATAGGTTCCTGGGTTAGTGGTTCTGTTGTGTGGTGTGTGGTTGCTGGTGAGTATTTGCTTCAGATTGGGGGGCTGTCTGTAAGCAAGGACTGGTCTGTCTCCCAAGATCTGAGAGAGTGATGGCTCGTCCTTCAGGATAGGTTGTAGATCCTTGATGATGCGTTGGAGAGGTTTTAGTTGGGGGCTGAAGGTGATGGCTAGTGGCGTTCTGTTGTTTTCTTGGTTGGGCCTGTCCTGTAGTAGGTGACTTCTGGGTACTCTTCTGGCTCTGTCAATCTGTTTCTTCACTTCAGCAGGTGGGTATTGTAGTTGTAGGAATGCATGATAGAGATCTTGTAGGTGTTTGTCTCTGTCTGAGGGGTTGGAGCAAATGCGAACACCTACAAGATTGAACTGCAGGAACAGAAGCAGGAGGGTAGAGTCCTTCTGCAGACCCTGGTGGACATACAGCCAGCATTGCCTGGTGCAGAATCACCCTCCCCCAAGCGTTCCATGAGGGGTGGGTGAAAAGTCCATTATCCTAGTGTAATACGGTTTAAGATTTAGACTTTGCGCTTAGCTTTTATTTTTTTCGGTAACTATCTCTGACCTTATATTCTTATCACTTATAATCACTTAAAATCTATCATTTTATATTTTACCTAAAACAGTGTGCTTTGCCTGACCTACTTGGGAAATCTCAGCTCAGGTTACAAAGGCTAGAGTATGTCCTCTCCAAACTGAGGGTGGGGCGGACTGTGTAATAAACTTACACTAGTCAGGCTTCTGACCAGGGAAAGGTGGTGTAGTTCTGGGGTGCAAGCCTGGGGAGCTGGGGGGAACTGGCTGATGCCTTTCTCTGTGTGATTTGTGAGTGGCTCTGGGAGCATTCATGCAATCTACTTGGGTCTGGGGCTCCACATGTAGTTGTGCTGATAACAGCACCTGGAGGGGATTGCTGCTTGTCACTAGCAAAGCATTGTAAGAGACAGCCCAGGCTGGAGAGTTAAAGGAGCACAGCTGTACCCCAATTCCAAGTTGTACCCTGGGAGCCCCATCACAAACATCTGTCTCCAGATGGTGTTCCCTAAGCCACAATGACATTCTGTAAGGTCATTTCAGATGTGACAATGGTCTATTATCAGTTCAGTACATTGTTCCGTTTTTCCCTGTTTTAGCCAGAGTTGTTTTGCAGTAAGTTTGCAGAAAGTGAGAGAAACTATATTGCACAAGGCTATATAAGTTTGTCAGACTACCACTATCTTCTCTTCTCATCCATGTACGTCACTCCGATTAACTGCACGGAAGATATGCTTGTGAAATTCTTACACATCTAAATCCTAAAATATGCAAATTAACCTTTCTTTTAATTTGTCAGTTCAGTGCTGGTGAAAGGTGCTGTGAGTTCACAGCTGAAAACCCTGGAGCCCTCTGTTTAGTCACAGCCTGGATCCAACACAGGCTGTGGCAGTGCAAATTTCTCCTCACAGTCCCACTAAATTGTCTCATCCCTTATCTAGAGGAACCGGATCTGGGCTGTTCAGTCCCCATGTCTGGTCTATCCCCGACCTGTGCTGAGATTGACAAAACTGTGTCATTTTTTATTGCTGGTGTTTGTGATGTGGACACCTATCCTTTGGGAAATGAACTGAAACCACTGATTCATTTAGGCCATAAATAATACACATTTATCATTTTCAGTGAGTGCTGTGTCACTCCTCTGTGTAATATCTCTTTATGCAGGGCCAGACTGTGGCTAATCTTTGTATGGCTGCACAGTGTGGGCAGGAAGGGAGTAAGGGGCCTCCACTTTCCACCTCCTTTTCCGTAATTCTGGCCAGAATCACAGCCCCGGTGTTAGTGGAGTACAGGGTCTGCTAACAAAATGCAAGACCCCAGAAACAGCTCACCTTAATGGGGCAACAAAAGGTAGGGAATTGGTGTAGGTATGGCCCCATCCCCTTCTGCTGACGAGCTGCATAGTAGGGGAGGATACCCCACCTTTTGAAGGGATGTTACTGTTCGTACTTCCTGTATTGCTAGTAGTCCAGGTGCCAGCTCTTTCCAAGGCTATATGTGTCAGCTGAGCACTGACAAATTCATAACTGGAAGCCAGACCAGCTCACCTAAATGTTAACATTGTTCAAGATAGGCGTTAGACTTGTAAAGAAGTGCTTAGACTCTATAAAATGCTTGTAAATTTCTGCATGCCTTAATCTTACTTGTAATGTCTGTATCCCATGCTATAAGGTAATATGGAAGTTTTCTTTATAACTGTAAAAGTACCTGCTCTGAACTTGTGAACCCAGGCATGAGGAGTGGTTTCCCCTCCCATCAAGAAGGATTATCGAAACTAAGTGGGCCATTGTGAAGCATCACACTACAAAGACTGGGCTAACAGACCTCTCTCACCCGTGAAGGTGCTATGTGCAAGGAAGCTCATCCCATCAGCTTGAATTCTGGAGGAAGGAAATAAAGACAGCTGACATGAAATTCGTCATCTCCCTCTCACAGGGCTGGATCTAGGAAACAAAAACAGAGAACCCCAGGGTCAACCTGGATTAGCCCTAAGATAAATTGAGAGCTGATTGATTACTACAACTCTGTCACCTTTTGGAACCATAGATTGTAACTCATTTGTGTATATATGCTGCCTGCTGTAACCTGTAAAAAACTGTCCCATTTCTTTTTCCTCATTAATAAATCCTTACTATTGGACTGGCTATAAGCATTGTCTTTGGTGAGATCTAACGTACAAATTGATCTGAGGTAAGTGACTGGTGTCTTGGGACAGGAAGCAACCTGAATATTTTGTGATCTTTGGTGTACTTGACCATTTATCACTAAGTCCAACTTCCCTGGGTAGCAAAATAGACTGGAGTGTCCAAGGGGACTGTCTGTAACTATATGACAGGTTTCAGAGTAGCAGCCGTGTTAGTCTGTATTCGCAAAAAGAAAAGGAGTACTTGTGGCACCTTAGAGACTAACAAATTTATTAGAGCGTAAGCTTTCGTGAGCTACAGCTCACTTCATCGGATGCATTTGGTGGAAAAAAATTTTCCACCAAATGCATCCGATGAAGTGAGCTGTAGCTCACGAAAGCTTATGCTCTAATAAATTTGTTAGTCTCTAAGGTGCCACAAGTACTCCTTTTCTTTTTGTAACTATATGGCAACACTATTATGGTGCTTGAGGAGTTCATATTGGTTACTGGGTTGGTGAAATCTAATGCTAGTACACACTAACAGTTCGTGGTGTCTGCCCTGCTTTTGACATTCTGCCCTGAGGTTGGCATGCACAGTCATGGACCACTTCACACAGTGTGACACTTCCTACTCCACCGTAGTTTAGGTCTGCACTCCCCCTTACCAATAGTGCTTACTATTAGCACAAAGTAGCCCACAACCAGGTTACTATATTGGTGCCAGGCTAGTGACAAAACAATCACTTATCTAGCAAATGCTAACATCACAGCCAGTTGATACATGCATTGAACTGGTTTCATAAATGAGACAATCCTGTACTAAAGAGCTTTTGGGCTCCAGTTGATTCCTATACAAATTTGGCATGCTACATTGACTGTGGAATTAGGAGCAGATTTGCCAGTCCTTTTAAGTAAAGTTTTGTATATAGAACAACTAAAAACCACATTGATTTTTAGAGTATAAACTATTCATTCCATTGTACTAGAGTCTGATCAATGTATAAATAAAATCAAAACAAAGACTCGACAGCAACTCCACCCTGTGGCTGATGTATTTTTTTTCTAGGTTTGTCTTTTCAGACTGTAATTACCTCAGAGCAGAGAGAGGCCCTGATTCTGCCTGCACATCAGTTAGATGCCATTGTATCTCCTCCTACTTTCATAGAGTCACTTTAGATGTGCACTGATGTGAGAGGAAAAAAAAATATCAGGCTCAGTATCTTATGTGGTATTCTGTACAGCAGTGAGCACACTGTGAACACACAATGATTAAATAACAGTATTGTGCTTTTGTTTAATGAATCCCATTGGCCACAAAGTCTGTGTTATTCCTTAGTTAATAGTGAAAGAATTAGTTAAATCCATGGTTCAGGTCCTTCACTCATTTTCTTCATTCCTTTCTTAGCTAAATACATTTTAATATTAGTTAGGGCCTGACCCCACAAAGTGCTTTGTATGCAGCAGGCTCTTGGGAGCTGCTGACACAACTCTCACTGAGGTCAATGGGAATGGAGGACACTCAGCATCCTCCCAGGAGCATTCAGCAGATTGCAAGTTGAAATTCACTCCTTTGCAGAAGGCCAGTGCAAGACCTTAGCTACTCAAGCTGAACACTCACAATACTGCTTAAGTGGGACGTGAAGAGCTGATGAGAGGAGGGAAGGGGGAGACAATTGTACTGGGCCCCGAAACTGAACAGGGCCCCCAAAACATCTGTAACTGTGGTGAAATGGGAGGAGGCAGGTTCCCCAAGGAACATGATGTACTAGAGCCCAAATTTCTCTCAAGCGGCCTGGGGACTTGAGTGTCCCTGTGCTGGCCCTCTACATAGAATATCATTCCTCATGCCTATGGCACACACGCAGAAATTCTTGGAGGAACAAGAGCACTGGAAGAGATTTAGAAATTGCTAGACTGGTTTGTCCAGCCTGTTACACCGTGAACACTCATTTTCACTTGCTCTTTATTTATACAAAGCACTAGAAATATTCCTGGTTTTTTGTCTTGTTTCACAAGCTATGTATTGTTTCAGTGTTTATCTTGGTTAGCTTGATTACAGGGTAAGCAGTTAAGTAGCCCCAAAGTAGAAGGAAACCAGCAAATCAAAACACATATCAGTATCCATGACCACAGTGCCAACTTTTGCATAGTTCTGGAAAATGCAATACACATGCTTTTGTTGTTTGTGATGGTAAATGAAAAAAAAATATACTACTATATAATTTCAATATACTGTACCTACAAAGTTGAAGCAACCACAAGTGAAGCTGTACAGATGGTTTTCTCTTGCCAGTTAACTGCGTGCTTGGCCCAGTTTCTCTTAAGCTATCATAACTATAATCTAAAATGTACAACTGTAATCAGACTTGAAGACTTAAATAGGTTTTCAATTGCAGTGTTTTCCTCACCATCATGGACTTCATTCAAGGTCTGGTGTGGATAAACAGCTGTTCTTGCTTGAATTGTTTTATTTTTAGCTTCTTCTCATATATGACATGCCAAATTCTGCATGTACTCTGTGAGACTCCGTAATGATGTCTGCTAAATAAGTAAAGAACTTCTAATGACATTATAGTGAAACATTCTGCCTGGCATACTTTCTCCCTTATCCAAAATTGTTAACTCACACAGCAAGAGAGTTGATTTAAACTAATAAGACAAAACTGGGATTTTTATCCACTTATTCTCTTTCAAAACTTTGGGGGTTTGGATAAAATGGGATCTAGATTTGAACTACCTCAAATTTATTTTGGTTTTGGAAAACTAATCCTCAACTGATGAAACTTGAAAGCCCCAAACCAACCCACAGTTTTATCCCTTTCTGTTTCATATAGTGTTGGGATTCCCTCCAAGACCTCTCCATTTGGCTTATCCAGAACGCCTTGTCCAGTTCTGGGAGAACACTTCATCCAGTTCTCTGGGATCCAAAAAACCTCAGTTCAACATCAAATCATCACTCAGTTACTTTATTAGGCATGTAACAGCTCCTTGCTCATGCTGGCCAGGTCCAGGCTGATACCACAATTTCAATTCACATCACACATTATGCAGTTTGTATACATCTTTCCTAGCTACTAATATCTATACTTCTTGCATGTAAGGGCCAATCACTTTGCAGGCAAATGTATCAGTTCAGGATGTTCCTGCCTATTTTGTTTACTATAAACATACCCACAAAACCTGAGTTAGTTTCTGCTTCCCTTGTTTCAGCAGTTACTTGTTCAGGCTTGTCTTGTCTTAGTCCTGCTCATGTCGGCTAAGTTAGCTTTACATCTCAATTTTGAATGAAACTGAGGCCACCTCTCTGCCATAACTTGTATCTAAAAAGACCCCCTAGTGGATTGGACAAACTAGGCTCTGGAGCTGAACTCTTTCATAACCAAAAGTAGCTCTGGTTTTGTTTAAAGAATTCTTCTTTTGCATCTTCCTGGATGTTCTTAGTGAACTTCACGATTCCTAAAAAGGTGATACTTTTTTCTCACTATGCCCAAGAAGGTGACACTTTTTTCTCATTATACAAGTGACCAACTGTACACAATTTTTTAACGCCATATGGGGGGCCTGCTATTTCCTTTTTCTGCAACCTGTCTTCAAAACTCTAGTTTAGTAAGTGGCATATTTAACACAACTGAAAAACTGGGACAGATATTTCAGAACTTGTGCAGGAGGAAAAGGATGAGCATACAATAACTTAACCAAAAAAACCCAACCAACCAGAGTTAAAACCACCAGGAATTTCTGCTTTTTCTGAGAAAGTTGTTTATGGCTTCAGGGCACCAACTAATGACTGCTTTCAAGTGCTGAGGTTCTATTCCTTTCACTTTTGATGAGAACGGGCATCATCATCATAAACACCCATGAGAATGACTCATTGTGCTGTCTCTGAGAGGGGAGTTCCTCAGTGGGTGATCCTACTAGAGCTGTGAGAATAACCTATTTTTTCCATTTGCTACCCATTAAAAAAAAAAAATTTTTTTCAGATCAACCCAAAACAAACTTTTTCAAATGTTTTGGTGATCCAAAAAGTCGGGAAAAAATTTCTCTTTAGGTTGAGTGAAGTGTTTTGTTCTACCTGAAACAAAACACTGTTTAATTTTCAAGCTTCTTTATATTTCTAACTTTTTGAAAATAAAATTTAAATAAATTTTGAAACAAAGTCATTTTGCCTAATAAAAAAATCAAAGTTGTGTTTCAAAAATGTCAAAATGAAGCTTTTCAGGGTCTCCACCCCCCGCAACTGAAACCATTTGGAGCATTTGACATGAATTGGTGAAATGTTTTGGTTGACCTGAATTTACATTTTTTGGCAAAAAAAAGTTTTGGACAACAAATTTTACCCAGTTTGGAAGGGACCATCATGGGAACTTCAGGGCAATTCTCCCTCTGCAGTAATTCTCTCCCCCTTTCTCGATTTATCCCAATTCTTTTTCCAGTCCTCTCCTTGCTCTGTCCTATGTCCTTTCCTCCCCTATCTCTTCATCTTTGCCCCTTTTCCTTTCTCCTTCTCATCTTCTTACCAAAAAACAAAAACAACTTTAAAAACATTTGAGGGACACTAAATGCCTAGTGAGATTGCTAATGACCTCCCATGTTTGAGAGTGGGAAATCTGTTGTTGAGAGCTTAGGCCACAATAAAGTTTTATGCTAATATCAATAAAGCTTTAGCTATTTATTACTAAAACGTACATCAGGGGTTCTCAAACTTCATTGCACCGTGACCGCCTTCTGACAATAAAAATTACTACATGACCCCAGGAGGGGACACCGAAGCCTTGTTGGGGGGGGGGGGTAAAGCTGAAGTTCAAGAGCTTCAGCCCCAGGCAGGGGGCCTGTAACCTGAGCCCCGCCACCCAGAGCTGAAGCCCTCAGGCTTTGGCCCCAGGTGGTGGGGCTTTGGTTTTGGCCCCAGGCCCCAGCAAGTCTAAGCCAGCCCTGGCAACCCCATTGAAATGGGGTTGTGACCCACTTTGGGGTCCTGACCCACAGTTTGAAAACTGCTGACTTACATCAATTATGTTAGCAGGGTGTGGTGCTGTCAGGAGTCAGGTCAGGAACATTTTGCCTGTTTTAACTGTTACAGTAAGAAGCTTCAAAGCTTGAAACCTTTTCCTCTCAGTTGCTACTTCCACTGCCAGGTTTTTATGCTGGCACTTGCAGAAAACAGACATACATTACAGGTCTTTTACTATCAGTAAACAAAATATATCTCCTCTTTTAAGTGACTGTTGTCAAAGTGAGGCTGCAGAACTAAATAAATATTTTCTTTGCAGTCTGCCTGGAAGTCCAAATGTCAGGAATGCAGAAACATCCTTCTTTTCAATTGTTCATTCAAACTTTTAACACCCAACATAGCACCTATGGCTGTAGTTTGCCTCAAAGTCCTGACAGTTTGGAAGCAGTCCTAAGTACCTGGAACTTTCCCAGCTGCCTAAGTCTCCAGCCAAAAGCCTTTGTTTAACCAGCTAGGATAGTTCAGGCTGATGGAATCAAAAAATTAACCACTACAGGTCACGTGATGATCTCAAAGTTCTTTTGAAGATCCAGACGCTGATTCTGAATTCACTCTGATGAGAATCAGTATAAGTGAGATCAGACTCAGGCCCACAGTGTCATCCATTAAACATTTAATAAACCCTATGGCAGCTGCTTTAAAAAAAAATCTAGAGAGCTACATTGGAGCCAGAGGATCCATACATCTCAGGGTTTAAATTAGTAGGGCATGGGCAGAGGAGTAAGGAGCCAATCAGCTCCCCTCTCCCTCTGGCTGGCTAATGGGAGTTAGAGAGCCCATGGGAAGGGTAGGGAGGCACCCCGAATTCCTCCAGTGTGTACTCCTGACTCCTCCCTTTTTCTCTGCATCTGTCTCCCTTCCAGCTGGTCTTGTCAAATTTTCCACATCTGTTGATTCAGGCTTGGGGCATTGTTCTTAGGGGAATTTGTTTGCTCACATCATTCCTTGATTGTGTCTCAAGATGAATGAAACATAACAGACCACTGCATTACATGACATAACACAGGATTAATAGCTATTTTGGAGATGCAGTGTCACTCGTTAACCCTTTCATAGACGCTGCACATAGTTCACTAGTTGAAAATAGGGGAGCAAATGGCTTGGTGTGGGTCACACCTAAAAATTATTTAAATCTGTTTTTATGATCTAACATAGAATTGATTTCAACGGAACTATGGCCTCTAAAAATCAGGCCCTAGCTATCACAAAATGGGTACCCAAAATGGAGACACTCAAAATTAATAGAATTTAACCTCTTTTTGCCTCAGTTACTCCATCTGAAAAATGGGGATTAGAATATTTACCCACTTTAGGAAAGCAAGCATAGACCCTGAGATCTTTGGATAAGAAAACCCTAAACATATGCAAAGCATTATCATCTAATAAGAGCAAACTGTGCATTATATTTCTGGAACAGCTTTCAAATAGCAGTACTGGGTGCAAATAACCTAACTAGTTTTAATATGGAACTTGATTAAATTTATGAGCAGGATTATATGACGGGTTTGCCTGTGAAGACTGGACTCAATGACCCAGGCAGTCCCTTCCAGTCCTATATTCATATTACTTGACTAGTACTCTGGCTTTTATTAGTATTAGAATAAAGAAAATTCTCACACAAATTTTGGAGCATTGACCATAGTTTATTTTGAAAAACGAACAAAACTTTTATTTTCATCGAGACAGAAAAATATTGGTTCCTAGAAAAAGAAAACAAATTAGAATTTATTTTTTCCAAAACAGGGTTTCTTTGTTTTAGATGCCATCAAACAAGTGAGGGGGAACTTAAGTGAGGCAATGAATTGACAAGTGGACTGGTAGTTCCTAGGAAGTCCCTATGTCTGCTGCAGACAGCCTTACACAATGAGACACAATAAATGAGGAGCTGTTCTCTAGAAAGTTAAACCAAGATGTAATCAATTCCAATTCTCTTC
This sequence comes from Dermochelys coriacea, assembly GCF_009764565.3. NCBI lineage: Eukaryota > Metazoa > Chordata > Testudines > Dermochelyidae > Dermochelys > Dermochelys coriacea. Next base: position 84,776,338 of record NC_050069.1, read on the forward strand.
ACATATTCTTCTGGTAATAATGTTTCAGCTGGGCCTTTACTGTCAGCTGGCTGTGACTTTCTTTTAATTAATGTATGTGTCAAGTACTAGACAGAGTAAGTGATATCAGTATTACCATCACCAAAAGGCTCAGCCAGGAAATCAGAAAAGGGGGAAGATCAGTTTCCAAGTCCATATTCTGATATTAATGGGGGAATAGTAACAACTTCTCCTCCAAGTGGGAATATAAACAAAGAGGAGAAAGAAAAAGAGAAGGAAATTTATCGACTAAGGATGGAGGAATTCCATTTCTTTTGTATTTTACATTCTGACTCTGTGAATCACTTTGTGATTTTCAACTAGGGTGCTTTAATAGGGCTGAACATTTTTGTTTAATCATATATTGTTAACAAACTGGATCTCCCAGATGGCTTTGCTTCCATTCTAGCTAAACAGATTCCTTTGCTTGGTACCATGCTCCAGTCAGCTTATCCTATTTCCATTAATAAAATCAATGACTAATTCATACCACTTGTTAAAACCAAAAGAGGTATCTACTGAAAAGAAAAATTAGAATTGTGGAGCCATTTGATATCTAGGAAAATAGCGACGTTGGAACTGGCATAACTGTTTAAACAGTAGAGTGAAACTAGACTGAACTATAGCTAACTTGGGTTCTGGTCCTGCACCATTAAAGTCAACAGATATTTTACCCTGGATCCCTTTTCCCAGTTCCGAGTTCCCTTCTTTAAGGCTTTATGAAGATGAGTTGTATGTTTTTTCTCTTAACCTTTTAAATGACACATATCTATTAGCTAGATACTGAAGGAACAGATAATTAAAAATGCAAGTCACTAGATAAAATAGGTAATTGTGTTTAGAGATACCATATGCCTGATTATGATCTACCTTGCAGCAGTGTAACAGGTTTCCGAGTAGCAGCCGTGTTATTCTGTATTTGCAAAAAAGAAAAGGAGGACTTGTGGCACCTTAGAGACTAGCAAATTTATTTGAGCATAAGCTTTCGTGAGCTACAGCTTATTTCAATTGGATGCATCCGATGAAGTGAGCTGTAGCTCACGAAAGCTTATGCTCAAATAAATCTGTTAGTTCTAAGGTGCCACAAGTCCTCCTTTTCTTTCTTACAGCAGTGTAAACCAGAAGTAACTGTACAGTGGTGTGAAAGGAGAATTTTTGTTTGGAAGAACTATTCTTTTATTTAAGTTGGCTTTTAATACATATGCAAAGCTTTTGACAATCTGTATGCACCTATATGCACAACCGCCAACTTTGCTATATATGTATGCACAGAAAGCGCAATACTTACTTTAGTGTCTCCCACTTAGTGCTTCATTCATTGGAACAATTTCAGATGATATTTATGGAAAATTTAAGGGATGTGAAAAGTTCTAATCAGCTGAAAACGATTCATAATGAATCAGTGATATCAGCAAAAGAGAGTTTTTAAAAGATCTAGCATTTGATGGTGCTGTAAGGCACAACTTTTTTCTCCATAACATCTACAATGCCAGCCACTTAATTATTAAGGGTAGTTATACTATCAGTGAAATAACATTTAGTTTTTATGTTAAATTAAAAAAAAATCCAATGGAAATACACATTCAGTATGCCAAGTGAATACAGTTTTAGCTGGATGTACCTTACCCAGACATTGCTACAAGTGGACAAGATAATTTTCTCACACAAAAGTAACTTTCTGCACAACTTGTGCTGTCATTCAAGCCATACAGAAGATAGATTTACATGAATATTTACCAGACCCCACATGGCAACTCTGACTTCCATGGCTATCTCTTGGCCTCTCGTGGCATCCAGTCTGCACCCTTGCCAGTTGCCCTCCCCATTATGATAATTTTCTGACCAGTACTGGCAACTTCCACACTCCTTTTGAGATTTCAGTCTTCTTATTCCACTTCACATTTCCCTTTCTCTCTCTTATACGAATGCTGGCTAAGATGGACAAATGGGCATTTGCTTGATGAATCTGTCTTAGCTCGCCTGCACTCTGCAGGCCAAGTTTTCAAAGATGGTTGTCTAAGTTGTGCATGCAGAGGGCATCTACTTAAAGTCACCCACTGAATCCATCTCTGCTCCAAGCATAGGCACAGAGACCCAGATCCTCAAAGGCATTTAGGTACCTAATTCCCTTTGAAATCAATGCAAGTTAGGTGCTAAATATGTTTGAGGATGTGGGCCAGGGTAACTGAGAATTAGGCCTGTTGTGTTTCTGACTCAGGAGTGGGTAATGAGGAACACCACTGAAGGTAATCTCCATCTAAATTCTTCATACAATAGTTATTATTCAATAACATTTTACAGCCTTAAACTGGTTCACCTCACTATTAAGTGTGGCTGGTAGTCTGTGAATGAAAACCTCCCTGAATGGAAGAAAATTGGTCTTGGGAGGATCACTTACTGAAATGTATTTTCATTTGAAGAGTATCGTAACACACATGCCATGGGGAAAAATCCATCTTTTCAAAAGGAATGCCGTACGCCAATACCACAGGAGATGAAAGATGGTCTTGCGACAAAGTCTCCCAGCCCTGTGCTAAACGATTTGGATTCTATTCACAGCTCTGCCTTGGACTTGTACAGCTATGAGCCCAATTTGTGTCTCAGTCACAGCAGTGGAAAGCAGGAGCAACTCCAGTTAAATCGGTAGAGTTATACTGATGTGAGGTCAGAATGAAGTCTACCTGTTCCAGCCAGTATGATGGAGATATGAAAAAGATACTGTCTTAATGTTAGCCACATAGCTATTGTATAAATATATATTTAAACACAGCACTACTATATATTTATACATGTTTGTATATTTAGGTACCGTATAATATTCATAGATCATCTGATTGTTATTCAATACATGACAAAAAGAAAATTTCTCTGGTAATCTAACTTGTTCTAGGAAAAACACTGCCTCTGAAATGGCTTTTCATTATTAACTGTGTTTGTGGTTTGTGCTGTTATGTTCATTTTTCATACCCATTATGTTCTCTATGGATTTCTGCATTTCACTTTCCAGGTAGTTTCTTGGAATAAATTATAATTGACATTAAGAAGAGGATGAACTTTTGAGAGAATATGGAATTTAGGCCCTGGGAGCTCTAGAGCCAGTAAGCCAAGGAGTTTTAATTGGTTACACTTATAAGCAATGCCAGAAAATATGAAGTACAAAATCTTGTCTCCTTCCAGCAGAGCTGGAGTATTTCAGCAGGCTTATGCATACTCAGCCAAGGTAAACTGGAGGTCACAAGGCAGTAAAAAACCAACTGTATTCTAAAAGGGTCCAAAAGGACATACATGATGGTATATAGCATGTGGCCTCACAGAGAATACACAAAATAGAAACCAAATCACATGGATTCTGCTAATAAACTTTAACTGTTTGTTTATTTTTTTGTTGGTTTAAGATAGGCAGTGCTGCTGCTGTCTGGGCAACAGCTCTTTAGGGATATGGAAGAAGTGGGTTGGACAGTGATATCATCCATTAACCATACTAAATTCTGGTGGTAGCATACTTAATTTTGCTAGTTTTTTGGCAGGGGAGGATTGGGCCAAGGAAGTCATAAGATAAATTTACATTCAAATATTTTAGAGAAATGCAGGTTGACTTGACCTTTTAGAATACACAATGTTTTATTACCACATTTTGAAATCCAGCTTAAAAAACCCCATCACATTTCAAATTTTTTGTTTCTGTTTTATAAATGTCTTTTAATGTCTTTTTAGTTTGACTTTCAGTAGTAAGCAGCACTTGTTATGGCAGAGCTCCTAAAAACCGCTTTTTAATAGAGGAATAATTAAAACATTTAAAAAAGCTAGTGACTTAATTCTGTGATATTTTTCGGTAGACAGGGAGGGAGGGAGGGAGTGAAGTAAGGCAGACATTAGTGTCTTGTGTTAACATGACCCATATAGTACAGCAGTGCATTGATGGTTCACTGGCTGTGATTATGGCTATCATGAATATCTAGTCCCTGATCTACTTAGCTGTTACTCACACAGAATAGACTTGCATAAAAATACTGTCTAAAATCAACTTCAAAGTTATTTAACCAGAATGGTTCATCTGGGAAAAAACCTTTTTTTTAAACTGGAAAATATTTTTCTATAGCTGAGCAGAGCTAAGTCTGACAACAGCCTGAATTATTATTAGTACCTTTACTGTTTTCTTTGGCCCGTGTACTATATTTGTTTAAAAAAAAAAAGACAATATAAAAAGAACAAATGTAAAAAGCAAATATTTTGTACAAAAATACAAAGTTTTAAAAGCTCTTAAAAGTATATTCCATATTATCGATAAGAACTTGACTATATATATATTTATATAAAATCTATATACTATATGTGTGTATCTGTGTAATTTTCCTATATTTGGGATTTTAGCAAATGAAATGTACTGTTTACACTGTAGCTTTATACGTATTTCCTATAGCTCAATGACCAAGAGTCTTACTCAGACTGCTAATTTCATGTTTTTGAAGACAAAACTTGTACACTTGTATGGTCACTGGTTGACAAAAATATGTAACTGATTCAGTCCAATTGCATTTCCAATAAATGCATTGTGCTGTGGGTCCAGAATCCTTGAATAATCACAAGATGGCAAAGACAAGTTGCGGCTGAATTCTTTTTTTGCATTAAACCAATTTTCAGTGCTTCCTTTTCAGTTTTGTTAGGAGATGATGAAGTCCCATAGGATTTTTTAGTAATTTGTATTTGTGTCTCTAAATTCACAGCCTATTACAATCCAGGTGCCTAGGCTACAGTGAGAGAAAGAAAGAAAGAAAGAAAGAAAGAAAGAAGGAACATAGGTGAAAGGCTTGTAAAGGTAAAACAAATTATCAGCAAGGAGGTTTATTGAATTCAAGGAATCTTGGAAAATTCTATCATATGAGTCTAGGTTTTCAAGAAACATAACTTTTTAAAATATGACCCATATTCAGATATTGTACACCTCCAACAACTAATATTTTCAAAACCTAAAGTTCTGCTAATATAATACATATTTATCTAGGAAGAAAAGAGAACTCTATGCACAAGCAATTCCTCAATCTAGACAAACAGATGTGGATTATGCATATGAAGAGCGTATTTATGTTTTTTGTGGACGCTACCTAAGAGCCAGTATCTGAAAGTTTGAATCCAACTGGGAGTTTCTACCACATCCCATGAAATTCTACCTATGTATTGGCAATCATAGCAGCCAGGCATTCATATGACACACACACAAAAATCTGAGAAAAGCTTTTAAAACAATTAATGTTTCTGGCACACTGTAAAATAGTTTCTTTAAACAAGGTAATCATCAGAACAAAAATATTATGGGCCAGATCTGAGCTCTAGCAATGATCATGGAGCAGAGCCCTAAGCAGCTTTGTGGTGCAACAGGGTCCTATTGTAAGTGCATCGCTAGATCTAGAAGGAGACTCTAATACCTATGTGTCTGCTCAGTAAAACAGGCAGTCTGTGATTCCACCCCGCCCAGCTGCCACAGAGCTGTCAGCTAGAGAACTTGGACCGGGCCCACACTCCCCTCAAACAGTCAGAGTGGGTCGGTAGTTGGGAGTTTAAGGAGAGAGGCCCAGCAGTTGCCAAACCCTTCCCATCTATCGGGACTCCTCATGCTTGTTGGGGCTAGATCAGTGTAGAACTGTTACAGGTGACAGAGTTTTCATTTGTGAGAAGCCTGTCCTCCCCGTAAAGCAGCTACACAGCATCTGCCCATACACAATCGGTATGGCTCTCCTCTTCCCCATGGTGTAATCATTACTCCTAAGGGCATTCTGCACCAAAAATATAAAAATTCTGCAAAATTCTGCAAGTTTTATTTGTCAAATAAATGTGGAGGCTCCAGCATGTCACTGGGGAGCACAAGTCACTGGCTGCACAGACGTAGGAGATCACTCTGCAGCTCCCCCATGGTACATGGCTCAGCAGTGAGCCTGCACCCAACCCTGACACAACACAAGGACCGAGCCTGCCCCAGAAGCACCCCACGGCTCTGCCCCTCCATGCCAGGTGCACTAGGTGTGGGCAGGCAGGCTCAGCCTGGCAGGATCCAAGTGTGAGGGGATCCAGGTGTGGATTGAGAGGGTTCTGTGTGGGGCAATCTGGGTGTGGAAGGTGACCTAGATACACAAGGGCTTGTTGGGGGGTTCTGGGTGCAATGGTAATGGGACTCTACTGGGGGGTCCAGGTGAAGGTGGTTGGGGCTCAGCAGGGCAGGGTCTGGGTGCGTGTGTGGTGGATAGAGCTTGGCGGGGGGTCTGGGTGCGAGGGGTTCAGAACGCAGTCCAGATGCTGGAGGTGTGGGGCTCAGTGGGGTGGGGATCCAGGTGCAGCTGGTTGTGCGTGTCTGTTGGAGGGGGGGGGTGAGGCTTGGTGGGAGGGTCTGGGCATGCGGGGGTCTAGATGCACGGAGGTTGGGCAGATGGGGGAGCAGCATTGATCCCTCCCCCTGCAGCTAAGAAGGGATGGGTGGGGAGTTTGCAGAGCTTCCTGAACCCTGGGGAGAAATCTTGGGATGGGTCTGACCAATCCCCGGATGCCATGCAGGGAAGAGGAAGTCCTGTCTTCCCCGGGACTAGCAACTGAGCCCAGCACAGGGTAGGAGCCACCAGTCCCACCCCTTGCCCCACAGTGATTTACCTCTCTGCCTGGGCATCCAAAATATACTGCTGGGGAGGGTCACATGACTGCTTTTGTGGCTTTCCTTTGCTTCCCCATCAGAAAGTCATTTTTTTGAGAGGAAGCAAAGAAATCTGTGGGAGACATGAATTCTGCACACGTGCAGTGGCGCAGAATTCCCCCAGGAGTAAATCATGGCTCTTTGTGGCTATGATGAAACTCTTTTAATTGAACACTTAGCTTACCTTTGTCCAAGTCTTTTTCACAAATAAAACTGTTAACGTCCTCACACTGAAAGTCATTCCAGAGCCCAGCAGAGATTAATCCAGCACAATCTTCCCCTGGCCCTTGTCCAGTACTCCAGTTATCAGGCTGCCCACTTTTCCAGTTTCTTTCAACAAAATAAGAAGTAGATGTTAAGTGGCATCACATGATAGTTTTCCATGCACAACAAAAGAGATTAGCAAAAAATATCATGAGATCTGCTCTGAATTGGAAATACACTCTTCAAAAAACATTACATGACTCTTACTGAAAATGGAAAACAGAGACAGGAATCTACTCAGCCTTCCTCTGTCAAGGCTTAAAGCTTAAAATTAGACCAATGAGCTCTATTTTGGTTTGTGGATGTACACGCAAGTGTGATGAGAGTACATGCCATATGCACATGGCACCATTCCTCCACTGTATCGTCTACTTCATTCTTACCAGTGGATGGTACTGAAACATCCAAGATTCTGCCTAATGGATTCTTGTGTATTTCAATACCTTGCCTGCTAAAAAGAACTCAAAAGGGACATAGAGGAGAAAGGTGGCAAAATATGTACCTATAATTGCAAAGAAACTGAGATCCTGTCTTGATTGTGATGGGCCTCTCCAGCTGCAAAGCAGGGATTTGTCTATCTTTCAGACCTCATTTTGGATGAAAAATTAATTTTCAGACTCATAAGGAATTTTTAAAAGTTGTCTTTATTTGGAGGCCAGTAACCTTGATAGTGAAACTTGACCCAGTACTTAGTGCCCTTGCTTGGTGGAGCAAAACTCTCGATTCTGTTTTCATTTAATAAATGAGATGTGCTTCCAGTCTCAAAACAAAAGCTCGGTTTTCTTAAAGAAACAGGTTGTTGAACAGAAGCTTGTGGTTGCTGGCTGAAGTGGTGCCATAAGCAGCTAAATAACATGCCTGCCTGATACAGAGGGTCTGACCAAGCATCTGGGAAGAAACACAGACTTCCAGAAATAATGAATCCCATTCAGTGACAGACAGTTCTGAGGTCACTAGAGGACACCTTTAAAGCAAGCACAGCACAAGAGAAATCTTCAGTGACACAGGCCTTAAGTTTGCTGTAGCAATCTGAAGTTGAGAGAGGTATAATGGTAGGATTTACCAAAACCAAATCTTTTCTCCATGTTCCTCATGAAAGTGGCCACAAATTAGACACCTGCAAATCATTTATAACAAATACAAATGATTTAGCCTGTTTTTCTGGGGTGCTGCATGCTGAGATTTATAATCTCTGTGGTCCACTCCACTGTATTAAAAATTAGGGTGGCTGCAACCTGCTCCATTTAATACCAATTTGGTGCATCCCTTGGATTCCTGGCTACCTGCTAATGCAGCCCTCAGCTTGCCAAAGTTTGGCCATCCTTGCTTTATACCTTCTCCTTCTGTTTAATACCTTGTGTTTGCGTTTTATCTAATAGTTAGTCCTTTCATTTTTTTAGTCATTTTTTAATGAGCTCTCTATTTATGAGCAGTTGTAATGTAAACAAGGAAAATTTAAACCAAGACCAAAAAACTGTCTGGGCTTTCCACCCCCACTTCGTAAAAACACTGGCAAGCAGTATCAGGCTGTACGGTTGTGTGATTCTTTCATTTAATATTCAATTTTCCATTTTCCTTTTGACAAGGAGATAAAGCTTTGTTCATGGAGAAAGGAGGGGGGTAGGAAAAACAATATTCAGCAACACTTCCAGATAAAGTATTGCTTCTCTGACATCCAGTAACTCATCTCTAGATACTGCAGATCTCTAGTAAAGTGGCGGCAAGAACAGTAGCACTCTGCAGAAAATAAACAACGTGGTTCTCTTCAACACATACGTGTACTCTGGTAAGGTTCCATCCAGCCATCTCCACTCATTCTCTTGCTCTGAATCTGTGAGCCCAATCCAGAAGTTGCCTTTCCCAACAATCTGCCTTTTTATCCATTGCTGTGAGTGAAAGAAATCTGTGATTGCATTTTTCTGTTTCTCAGCGCATACAATTACTTGCATTGTGTAGATTTTGCTTTTTTGAAAATAGAATAAGAACAGTGTTCTTCTCCTTCCCATTCCCAGTGCCCAACCACCTCGCTCCCTTGTGGGTTACCTCTTCCTTCTAATTTTGGGTCTTACTCTCCTTCGTTCTCACTCTGGGGATGCTGCTCGCACTTCTGGTAATGACTGCAGTAATCAAAGGGAACTTTGGTAATTATTACTCCCTCTTGTCACCGAAGAATGCTCTCTCTCTCTCCTGAAAGGGTTCCTTACTGGCTGGAACTTCCTTCCCTCCCTCAAAGACAGACCTTAATTTGTAACAACATCCGAGATGGTTCTTATGGTTCACTCTAGAGATAATCTGTACTATTCCTGCTTTATGAGGGAGCACCATTGCTAATGTACAAATGATTATGGAAGGTTTATGCAGCTGTAGATGTATTTTAGGGCCTGATTCTGCAAACTTAACTGACAAAAAGGCACTATTTGTCTGTGAGTAAGAACAAAAAGGCACTAGACTCAATGGCACTATTCGTCTGTGGGTAAGAACTCCCCGTGAAAACTGGGTGGTTGGAAGGCCACTGCCAATAGTATCTTTTTTAACTAAGAAAAAGAATAAGCAGTTATACTTTATTGCACCACTCCTGCATGGCAGGGGTATGTCTGGCTACCAAACAATTATACCACATAATAATGTAAGGTATGGTTTTTATTCATTATCGCTGCTCTGCCTATAAAAGACTTAATAGACTTTATTTAAAATCATAATAAAGTTGTCTATCTTAAAGATTGGATTTAAAAATAACTATTTACAACACAGAAAAAATGTGTTTCAGATAATAGGCCACTAACAATTGGGCCTGATTCTGAAAGGGGCTCAGCACCCACAGCTCCCTTTGAATTTACTGGAAGTGGCAGGTGTTCAGCAATTTCAGGATCAGGCCCATTGACTCTTATGTTGCTCCTTTTCACAGGAAGAACTGAGCAGACATGGGAGTACAGTGTTCTGGAATGGGGTAACTCGGTGTTTTCACTTCACCATATGAATCCATGATGTTCTCAGCTTCCCTATTGCTGTGTAGTTTCCAGACTCAAAATACTTTCAAACCTTATAGCTTTCAGAACAGCAGGTGATGTTATTTACCTGCTCCTCTTTGTTGTTTATGATAACCAGATGTGAGGACTTTTCATCACAGAAAACTTTTGCATCTTCAAAAATTTCTCTTTCAGATGAGAAGTAGTAGCATTTTTCTGTAAAGTTCTTCCAGTGAGCAGAACAACCTGTGACATAAAACCCTGCTGTTAAACTGTGGATTTCAAACTGTCCTACAGCATGGCGGCATCTGAAATACTTAGGTGCTGAGTCAATGAATATGCACATATCAGAAATCTGCACCAGAACGCAGAATATAGCTTACTTAACCTGCATGCCCAGAGAACTGCTCATTCCTCATTGCATTGCTGCCATCTCTTTAGAGATGAGGCATTTTAATCAAACTCCAGAGCAGCTGAAAGAAGTCACGCAGACACAGCTTTGTTAGGTAAGCTGGAGTTCCACACTAAGAATCATTGAGAATTAGTGTGTCTGAGCAAAAGATAATAGAAATTAACATTAGCCCACTATCATGATGGCAGGTGCACTAAAAACGGCTACTTGGGCAGATGGGCATGTAAGTAGAAAAGTAGGTGGGTGAGTAGATAGCTTACCGTTAGCCTCAGGTATTGATGTTGGCTCACTTTTCAGTGCCATAGGCATCCCTGGACCTGGTGGCCCAGGTGGCCCAGGCATCCCTGGTATGCCAGGCAGACCAGGCAATCCTCGAGGTCCAGGTACCCCGGGCTCTCCAACAGTTCCTTGCAATCCTTGAAATCCAGGTGGACCTGGTGGACCTGGAGGACCATCTTTGCCAGGTGGTCCTGGTGGTCCAGGGTCTCCATTAGGTCCTGGCAGACCAGTCTTGCCAGTAGAACCTCTCTGACCTTTGGAGCCAGGTGATCCTCTTGAACCTTTCCCACCTTTTTCTCCTGGTAGCCCGATTGGCCCAACTGGGCCCTTTTCACCGGCAGGTCCTGGTGGCCCTGGCTCACCTTTTTCTCCTTTTTGCCCTTTTAGACCAGTGGGACCAAGAGGCCCTTGAGGTCCCCTCTCCCCTTTAGGTCCCCTTGGACCTGGAGGTCCTGAAACAATTTAAACATGCAGAGGAGGGAAACAAAAAAACAGGAAGAGTGTTCAATATACCTGAGATTAAAAACGTTGGACATTCAATACACTACAAGCCCAAGCTACTCAAGTAGCCAATGTAAAAATATAGTTGGTTTAGAAAAAGGAGGTGAATCTCTTCACAATCATTAGTTATATATTATTTCTTATTGAGCATCCTCAAGACACTTGATGCTGTAAAGAAAACATGGGCCCTGCCAGACACATAATTTACGTTATGTGTAATTTACGTTAAACAGACACATAGTACCCCAGATCAGATAAGCCTCAGTTCTCAAACAGATACGGTTATCATTTGTTTTTTAAAAATTGTGTTATGTGTTTTTTGTCTTTGGCGGATTGACACTGATGGGATTCATGGCAGCCTTAAGAAGGGATTTGAATGAAAAGAAAGAGCGATTGTTTGGGACACAAGAATAAAGGTTTTTTAATTCGAAGGTGGCAAAAAGGAGGTTTAGGAGGGCAGTTTGGAGGAGGATAGCAGTCTGTATGTGGGTGTGGAGGGATGAAGTAAGGAAGTAAGATATGGGGGTGGGGCAGAACTGTGCAGGGCTTAAAGGTTAAGATCTCTCTCAATTTTTAATAGGTGCCTCCCAAAGCAGCAGCCATTGTGGATCACTGGTCCCTGAAATATGAGGCTTATTGCAAACCATGATTTCCCCCAAATCTATCTTCTTTCCCATGTTATCCTTTCACTTTTCCTTCTGTTCTCTTTCCTCTTCTACTCCCCCTTTGTTATGTTCTTTCTCCCTTTCTTCTATTCTCCCTGGTGCTTCCAACCACGCCTCTCCTTTCACTCTAATAGTAAGATGTAGTCAGTGAGAGCAGCACTGTCTTGGTGTGGAACCTGCATGGGATTTAGCAGTGACATGTTGGGATAGTGGAACGAGGTCAAAAAAAAGAGAGATCCCAAAAGCAGAATGCCCCACGATGTCAGGGAGGCTTGAGAGTTATTGCACCACATGTTTATTATGAAGCAAGAAGCAGACTGGGAGTGAACCATAGACCAGCTGAATGATGAAAGGGAGAAATGAAGGAGCTATGGGCTATTTGAGAATCATGGGATGGATGGGTAGTGAAAAATAAGCCAACTGGAGGGTTAATGAAAAGACTAACAGAATGCTACCTGCCTATTGGATATTTATAGAAGGACAGAGCACCAGTCATAGCAGGAGATGATAAGACAGTGAGAAGGAGTGATCTTCCATATTTTATCATTAAAGCAGATTTGGATTCTGTTCATGGATAAGCACATCTTAGTAAATTTTTAATTTTTTTCCCCAAAATCTATCCCATTTAATCTCCATCCAGGTTAAGCTCCTAACATGTCTCTGAAAATGGAGGCAGCTACTTCTGTGTGAAATGAGACCAGGTAAGAAAGGTGCTCTGGACTCACATGCATCACGGACTGTGCTTTTATCTATTCCAAGGGAGAGTTTTATTTCTGTGACCAGAAGAGTTGCCAATTTTGGTTGGACGTATTCCTGTAGGTTTCATCACATAAAGATTAATATTTAATTCCTGGAAACTCCAGGACAATCCTGGAGGATTGGCAGCCCTAGTGATCAGGGTTCAAGACCTGGTTCCAATCAGGTCAGCAATATGGAGTATTAACTTCATTCAGAAAAATACTTGGCTTAGAAGACAAACAAAAAAAAAGCTCAACAACTTTGTGTGTATATTTACTTCTGAAGAAAATAAAGTATCTTTTGATGAAAAGAAACAGGAGGTTTCCCAGCCTGTTCCCAGCTGGCTTAAAACAAAATAGTTTTACTTTTTCACTAAAGATGACCTCTCTGGGAATGATCCAGTTTTGTATTGTTCAGCTATTTCCTCCTTAGCAGGGATTGGTTTCTTGAGGTTTCCACCTTCTCCACAACTATTATGGATTACTTTAGACTAGTGAGTCTCAACCCACGTCCCAATCAGCACACAGCTGCAGCCCATGTGACATCCTGGGCCATACAGGTAGTATATATATTGTATCAGTGTGGCCCACATAACACAGAGAGAGCTGCATATGCAGTCCACAATGGTAAAGAGGTTGAAAACCACTGCTTTACATGATAGTTCAAAAGCAGACCCAACGGTCAGAATAAAATTTAACCAACCTATAACTTTCTTTCACAAATTCCAATTTTAGGCCGGTAAAGGAGGGAAGGGAATATTGGGTGGAAAAATTTAAACCAAACTTACATCTCCCAGATTTAGGATTAGATAATGGAACAGATAAGGTCTGTGTCCCAGTATAAATTGGAAAAAGGATTTTCATAAAATGAAAGACTAATTTTTTTTGATTAAAGATTAAACTAAGGATCCCTTTCTCTGACAACGATACAGGGAAAAGCCAAAGTCCAGGACAGCACTTTCCAAAGAGAGTAAGTAATTGATAACATCTGTGTTCTCCTGGTCAATGTTTCCTTTCTTAGGGCTAGATTTGACCAGAGGTACTGTCAGGCACATTAGAGGGGTTGCAGAGGGGTTATGCAGCAGCCAAATCCCTGGTCACAGGGCTGACAGGAAGCGCTGGCCAGGCCAGGCCTGGTGTGTGGGAAGTGCAGTAATGGAAGATTTGCATTGTGCAAATCCTCTGGACCTTCACCTTGCAGAACAGGGCAGCACGACCTCTGAGAACTAAAGCAATCTTATAGCAGTCACACAATTGCTTTGCTGCTGCTCCTTGGACAACGTGGGGTGTGTTCTTTCTCCCCATGCCCTCACAAACTATCTCTCTGCCAAGCTCAGCTATTCAGGCTTTGTTCAGGAGGAGAAAATTTAATCCATAAAAAAAAAAGTCGAAGTATTTTGATGTTATTTCAAGCAAGTAAAACCCATATGTTGCTAAGAGGTACAACTTGAGGTATAGATTGAAATTCATCTTACCTTGCAGTATTGTGAAGTTCTTGATGAGCTGACCATGTTTGGAATCTACCAGCTTCATTTCTTCCATAATTAGTGATAAATTTGCAACTTCAATATCTAATCTTGATCTCATCACATCCTGTTGCATCCTAAGAGATGTAGAATCTAAACGAATATTGGCTAGCGTGTTGTTCATAAAAGTCAGGTCATCTGTGTGTTTACTTAAGGTGTCTGTACAAGTTGTCCTGACCTCATTGAGATTGCTAGTCAGTGTCCGTAGGTGATGTGCAGTATAGCTGATGTTGCTAATGATATTGACTATATCTGTCTCAAAGAGCTGAAAGCGCTCTTCTAGCTGGTTAAACTTGGCAGAAGTTCTGTTCTCATAATCTTTATGATGCTCCTGCAGATCCTTAAGATTTTGTTCATTGGCTTGTGCAACTGTGGTGATGTTCTCCATTTGCCCACTGAATGAGCTAAGTTGACTGTTCATGTCTTCAAGTGTATCATTATTAGCTTTGGCCAATGCTGAGTTGTTGACTGCTAACATCTGTAAATTTTGCACTTTCTCCTTAAGCCAGTCAGTGTCCTTTCGTGCTTGAAGGACAACCTGTTGCAGATTTTGAAAGTCATTCTTGATTCTTTGGATAGCCTGACTTGTATCATCCACAGACCTCTGCAAAACACTGATAAGATTTCTTTGCTGAACTTGTGTCAGATTTAAGTTGTTTAGATTCATGATGACCACATTATGAGAATGCATTTGGCTTTGCAGATTTGTTTGGATATTACTTGTGTCTTGTTGGAGATTGTTGATATAGCCAGTGTATGCTTGAAGAGTTTTATTGACACTGATGATCATGAAAGAGTTGCTATCCAAGACACCTTTCATTTGGCTCTGCCTGTCATCTAACATGTTTCCAGAATCTTGTAGCTTCTCCAGTGTATCCTTGTTTTTGGTGGTTTTCTCTGCAATCTCCTGAAGCTGCTGGCGAAGAGCCAGAATATCAGATCTGAAGCTAGAAAGTTCTTTGTTAGTGCTCATATCTTTTTGTCCAGTTTCGTCATCTATTAAAGAGGGAAATTTTTAAAAACATTAGCTTTGTATATTTGTTTTTTAAACACAGTATAAAAAGACTCTTTCCTGCACTGTAAATGCTGTATCTAAGAGTGGTCAGGCAATTAAAGCATTCACTTGGTGAAACATTCATTTGTCACTTTTTTAAAAACAGATGCTCTAGGGTCTAATTCTGCCCCCAGACACATGAAGCTAACTGCTGTTGAAGCCAATGGAATGCGACCCTTTGTCTTGCCCAGACAATAGAATAGAATGATGGTTCTATTGTCAATACTGTTTATATATGTTCATTTAAACATGATTGTTTTACTTTCTTTTAAAAATTAACTTTTAGAGAGTGTGGTGAATAGGTGTTATATAGTACTGCTACTGTACTGAAGAAAAAATTGGATGATTAAGTGGAGTTCAATAAGTTGAAGCGGTGTAAGTAAGTAGCTGATGGCCCTTTCTGGTGTAAGGCACAGCAGGCTCCATCCCATGCCCGCAGAGCTGCCAGGTAGTGGGCACCACCCCTGTTGCTACCTAGCAGCAGCTATAACTTGCTTATGTTCCGCCACCCATGACCTGCTGTGGATACAGACCAAGGATCCTGGATCCTTCCAGCTCAAGTGCCACTTCTGGCCTGTCACACATATCCCACATTCCTCACAGTGCTGCTCATGCCTACCTCCAAGTATGCCCTAGGGTTACCACCTTTGAAAACAAAAAAATCCCTAAACCGGCAATCCACCCCCAACAAGGCAAGCCTGCCCAACTCCAAGCCCCAATCACAAGGAAAAAACTCCTCAATCCCCACCTCCCGAGCCCGCTTCAACAACCTCTTATAGTATTTCGAGAGATAACACATATAGATAAGATTGATAACATCATTTTCTTACTTAAACTGTGGAAGTGGGAACACTGCGAGCATCTTTAGCTGGACACAAAAACGTTTAACATTAGATATCCCAGTGTACTGTGATGATATTGGAAATCTTTAGACCCACGTAAAAAAAAAACAAAACAAAAAACCCCCACCCCAGCAGATAAAATTATTTTTCTGGCAACTGGCAAATCCACAAAAAACCAGCCAGGCTGGTCAAATACCAGCCAGGTGGTAATCCTTCTATGCACCCATACAGCTCTATAATCCTATGACCTGTCCCACTGTGATAGAATATTTACACCACACAAGGCCTAAGTAAGTAAAAAGGACCAATTATCCCTGTGATGGCTGCACCTGGAGGAGAGTCAGGACTGATAAGATCTAACTGATAAATCCCAGCTAGGCAGGGGCAGGCTGAGGTGGTATAAAACCAGGAAGTAGCAAGGAAGAAGGGAGTTGCATGACATAATACTGTAGTCACTTCATCTAGAGGAGTTGATCTACGGGGAGAGTAAACCCTGGGATTCTGTCTCAGACTCCAGACTTTGGCAAGAGCCTGGAAAGGGTGAAATAGCATCAGGGAGCTTCAATGGTTACCCAGAGGGAGGCAGAGCTAGAGAAGAAAGGTAGGAAGGAGCCCAGGCAAACAGCAACATGGTCAGGGATGGCTTAGGCTGTGATTACTAGACATACAGTTCTTGGGCTGGAATCTGGAGTAGAGGGTTGGCCTGGGTTCCCCTACCAGCCACTGGGAAAGAAGGAGCAATTTGAGTCCAGCAGGAGAGAGACTGGATGAGCAACAAAATAAGTCTGGTTGAGAGCTAATACCCAGCTGTGGCCAGAAGGAGGTACCACAGTGGTGAGTAGATACCATCTGACCGTCACATTTTCCCTCTGCCAGCCCCACCCCCCAACTCCCCTCCTAGAGTCCCTTTGCTAATATGCCCCACAGATATTGTCCCCATGTTTTTTTAAATGTTTAAACTTTTAGAACTTTTTAAATGGGAGTTGACTTAAATAGGAATTGATGTGGCTAATCACCCCTTAGATCTGGCCCATATGATACCTACTACAGAGTACAAACAATGCTTAGAAATGAATTTGATCACAACAGCTCCAGACTATGATTGATTAACTTAAATCTCAGAATAAGAGAAGGCTGTATGTGCTTTTAGCTGTAACATTGCCTTCCTATGAATTCACCACAGCAAACACAGGACTTTGAATAACTTCATTAACATACAGTTTATGGACATCTTTTATTGAGAAGCCATTAGAGTGTTTCTTATGACTGAACTGCAAACTAAAGAGCTTTCCTAGCAGCAAGGACCTCACTTAATATACTGTAAATATCTATAAAACCTTTCCAGATCGATGGGTCCTACCCATGCCTATGGCAACATGTGTTGTACCTCATCCAGTGCACTAAATGCTCCACTAATAACTACGTAGGTGAAAGCAGATAATCACTACACTCGCAAATGAACTCACACAGGACAATGATAAAAGACAAAAACATCACATCAACTGTGGACGAACACTTTTCACAAAACAATTACTCTATATCTGACCCCAGTCCTCATTCTCAGAGGAAACCTGCCCAACACTTTCAAAAGATGAGCCTGGGAGCTTAAATTCATAACCTTGATAGACAGTAAAAATCATGTTCTTAATAAAGACACTGTATTTATATCTTATTACAACAATCTGTAACCCACTAATCTCCCATTTTTGTCCTATGACTATAGGGGTGTTTATGGGCGACATCACTTGAATGGTCCCTTAGTTTAGCATAAGTAGACATATTTTATCTGTTGAACCTTGTATTTAGCTGTGACAATCTGAGTACCTTTCCCAGATGTGAAAGAGCTCTGTGTTGCTCGAAAGTTTCTCTCTCCCACTAAGAGAAGTTAGTCCATATATAATGTTTTTAATGAATATCTGGAGCTTCCTTTTCAGTGGTGCAGAGGAGGAAGGCTAGAAATGTACAGTAAAGAAAATATTTTCTACACCACTTAACTTTTTTCTTCAAAGTTGGGCGTGTGATATCACGTGGGAGATCTACATTCATAACTGAATGACTTGTACTTCCCATGATGACTGACAGTGCTGAAAGTGGTTTGAAAAAAAGTGGTGGTGGTGGTCGGAGGGGTCTCATCACCCACCCATCTGCCTGTCCCCCTGCTCAGCAACTAACTCTGCCCCCTTGGCCCCAAATCAATCCGTTTCTGTGGTCCCCACATCAGCTCTGCCCCCCTACGGTTCTCCCCTCTTCCCCCATCAGTTCTGAATCCCCTGTAGCTCCTGGTGTTTTTCACCCCCACTTCCAGGCCTGAAGGAGGCTGCAGTAGAGTCCCTTCTCTCCGTTCCCAGGCAGGATGTTGCAGGGAGAAGAGCAGAGGAGCCATCCTGTTGCTCACAGAAGGGGAAGAGGAAACAGAGCTACTCTCAGCTGCTTGACTCTTTCTGCTCTTCCCACTCCTCCTGGGAGAATGATGTTGGATTGCTGAGGGAGTCGGGGAGAGCTCTCCCTGCTTCAAGCAGCCAATCAGGGGTCCGTCCCATCTGTCCGTCTGTCCCCCTGCAGACAGTATTAAAACTGTGCCCTTCAGCGACCCGGCTTGCTTTTTAGAAATCTTATTTCCCGGGTCTGTGACCTGTTTCCCCCCAGCACGCTTTAAGCACTAATGACTGATGAAGTGCATCTCCTGCAAGTTATATTTTTGCCTCTGAGATGAGGGTTAAACATATGCTATTTTTTGAACATCTCTGGGCGTGAACTCCAGATTTGGAATTTATCTACTAAACATCAGCTCAAAGATTACTGGGTGGGTGAAGACTTTCGTTCTCAAGAGTCTCTTCTTTTGTCCATCAATATTTGTATAACTTTACAGCTCTGATTCAGAAAATCATTCCTATTCAGGACAGCTCATAAGCATATCCTGAAGTCCCTTTGATTTCAATATGGTTTCCATGGGATTGAATGTGATTAAGAGCTGTCTTGAATCGGGAACTAAAACTTAAGATGGAATGGATATGCAGGTATCTTGGCCACCTGTTCATCAGACAGATCTGTGGAGATCAGAGAACTCTTATCCATTGATATATCTACCAAAATAATACCACACAAGGACATGCAAATAGGCTGCCTTATCTGGCTTTCAGTTATGTGGAGATTACCTAATTTCTTCAGACCACTCTCCACTTCTGTGAGTTTCTCAGTGTATCTTCTGTGGGATGTCTCCATGCCACCTGTAACGTTGTCCATTTTTTCTACAACTGGAAAATTGAGAACAGTGTTAACAGGTATTTACATGTGTAATTTTTGTAGGTTTCATTGTGAGAAGTTCCAACTATGAGATATGGTGTAAGTAATGAGATTTGTATAACAAGTCATATAGATGAACAGTAAACAAGAGTGTAGTAAATAATGAAAAATACAAAATATTTGGGGTCAAGCATAGAAAATACTTTTTTAAAAAAAAACAATTACCTTGCTTTCCACTACTCTGCATAACATCAAAACAGTGTGTTCTCTTCTGCTCATATGACCGTGCACTCTGCTAAGAAGTTAACCACTATGCTTCAACGAAATATTTCTTTTGGTAACAAACAGATTCATCTCACGAATGAAGATTCTTCTGAGTCTTCCTCCTCAATCAATAAATATTTTATAATATTTAACTACTAAAGGTGCCTCATTGTCTAATGAAGGCGTGCTGTATGCTTGAGGCTTGTTACCTCGCTAGCAGCAGACTCCCTCTCACTCTCCTGTAGGCCACTTCCATTTAGATGGACCAAATAATTTTCTGATTCTTTTAATCATTATGAACTACATCCTAGCTACTAAGTGTGGAGGCTATAGAACATATATAAAGTGCTGTTCTTAAATAATATCTTCTGAAAAGTGACGGAGCTTTAAAACCCCTAACAACAATTTAAGGACATTTAATTAAACAGCAGTTTTAAAATAATTCTGATTTGCAAGGGTTTAAACTATGGTCATTCAGCCCAGCCTGGACATATGGCTGTTCCCAATTTGCTCTTGGCTTGGGGAGGTTTGAGTTGTTTTCCTGGCAATTACATATTCTGTTGCTTTTCGTGGCAACAGTATGTGTATGGAAGAAGGAAAGAGCCAGAAATGAAGACTTCCAGAAAGCTCAAAGTGCTAAATATATATTTATAAATTGTTACAAGAAAGGGAGGAAATTGAATGCTTCAGAGTCTAGATTCTGCCTTGATAAGGTTGCCAACTTTCTAACTGCACAAAACTGAACACCCTTGCCCTGCCCTTGCCCTGAGGCCTCACACCTTCTCCAGGCCCTGCCCCCATTCACTCCATCCCCACTCTGTTCATCGCTCACTCTCTCCCACCCTCACTCACTTTCAGTGGGCCAGGGCAGGGGGTTGGGGTGCAGGAGGGAGTGCGGGATGGCTTATATGTGTGGGAGAGGGCTCAGGGCTGGGGCAGGGAGATTGGGGTACAGGGTGGGGTGTGGGCTCTGGGAGGGAGTTAGGGTGCAGGAGGGGGTTACGACCTGGGACAGGACATTGGGGTACAGGATGGGGTTCGGGGTTCGGCTCTGGCCGGCCGGTACTCACCTCCGGCGGCTCCCGGAAGCAGCCGGAATGTCTGGTTCCTATGCGGAGGGATCAGGAGGCTCTGCGGACTGCCCACACTTGCAGGCGCCAACCCTGCAGCTCCCATTGGCCACAGTTCCTGGCCAATGGGAGCTGCGGAGCTGGTGCTCAGAGTGGGGGCACCACACGGAGCCTCTGTGGCTATCCCTGTGCCTAGGAGCCGGACATGCCAGTCACTTCCAGGAGCTGTGCAGAGCCAGGGCAGGCAGGGAGACTGCCTTGGCCTTGCTGTGCCACTGACTGGACTTTTTTAGCAGCCCGGTCAGCAGTGCTGACCGGAGCTGCCAAGGTCCCTTTTCAACTGGGCATTCCAGTTGAAAACCGGATGCCTGGCAACCCTATGGCTTGACCTTCAAGTCCATGTCCATTTTCCGTTTGGTGTCTGTGTATTCAAATCACAGCTAAGACCAGAAGGTTCTGTCCTATACCCAGATTATTTAGCTTCTGGGCAGAGAGGATCTGCACCACCCCACGAGGGGTTCCAGAAGACATTGTGTCACTCCTCCATCCCCCTAGCATGCAGAAGAAGAGGTGCTGCACCAGGCCTTCGGATGAGCCAGTGTGGAGGTAGGGGACAAAGACATACCACCGCTTCCTCCCTATGCCTGCCCACCCTCTTTGGGGGTGATTTATAACCTGGCAGGAACTACAAAAGAGTTCCCCCAAGCGCAAGTAGGGAGGACCCTTGTACTGGGAGTGTAACTTCATGAGCCCTCCTCCTACTCTTTGCACTCATGCAAAGGTCATATGCAATCTGGCACTTTAATCTGTGGCAGCCAAGGGGTCCTTGTCCCTTTATTAATCTTCCATCTTATTTTTTTGAAGATACATACATGTATATAGCAGGATTTTCATGGGTCCATGTTGCTTCATAAACATAAACCGAACAGACAGCTAGGGCTACATTCATCCCTGGGCTAACTACACTGAAGTCAGGGGTTACTTTGGCCCTGTCACAGAGTGATAGCAATCAGCACCTGAACCAGCACTCTGATCATTATTTAACCAGTTAGGGCCCGGGGAAGGGCCTGGTTTAAGCTGACCAGATAGGAAGTGTGAAAAATCAGGACAGGGAGTGGGGGGTAATAGGACCCTATTTCAGAAAAAGCCCCAAATATCGGGACTGTCCCTATAAAATCAAAACATCTAGTCACCCTAGCCTGGTTACAGAGAGGAGTTCCTGATTATCAGATCAGGTTCGGGCTGGGTAGCTAATAAGCTAATTTACGAGGAGACAGGATAAAAGAGCACAGGGGTCAGGTGGACACCTCCTCAGGCTGTTTGCTAATCAGGCACAAGTTGGTGAAACCCCACCAGATACTTCCTGGAGCAAGAGTGAGGCTTGAATGTATACATGGGGATAAGAAATTCTGCCTTATGGCACAAGGGCCTCTGGAAGTTCAGGGGAAGTTTAAATGGAAGTGGGCTGGGGTAGTGGATTGGTTGCTACACCCCTTCATGTTAGGCACGGACTGGAACCCCTTCCCATTAGAAAAGCAAAGAGGTATCCAGAAACCCCAGAGGGATGGAATTTAACCCACGGGGAAGGGAAAAGAGCCATTAAACACTGAAGTGTCGGAAAATAGACAGGAGAACACAAGCCAGAGAGAAAGTAAAGAAAGGGGAATACTCAGTGAGATGAAGCGGGAGGGGAAAAATAAGGAAATAGTCTAAGGAGGCATAAGTAACTTCAGCTCAAGCAGTTATTGGAACAGAGCAGTTCGGAGGGTTGAGGGAACAAGTAACAATGGGAAGAGGAGGAAGGCGCGGGGAGACACCAGTAGACCCCTCCACAAAATAAAGGATGAGAACAAGGAGAATGGCCCCTAGGTTGTCCCTGGTGTGAGGACCTGTGGGCTGAAGTGGAATTATGGGGGCTACTTCCACCCAGCACTGCCCCATCACAGGGCCCAAGGTTGTATGAGGAACTTGAACATTCCTGCCTTTTCTCCTTTCCATAATGCCAATGAGCCAGCTATTCACACTCCAGTGTGTGTGTATATATATATATATATATAAAACCAAAACAAACACAAACATAAAGCCAGAGTGCTGAGTTCTGCATTTCAGGACTGAGATGATAGTAGCTGGCCTTCTGAATACAAGATCCAGGCTGATAGGAATCCAGAACTAACACTCACTGTAACAGAAGACATCTGTTTTTTTCTGTCCTTATTCCTAATTTATGTTACTTAGAATTTCTCAGGAACCCAGAAGAGAAATCAGCTATTTCACTGCATGTTCCCTGATCTAGAATACTTGGATTTCCTTGTCCTCTTCAAGACTGAAGCCTCAGTTCACCAAAGCCTTTAAGCAGGTTCGTAAGTCTACTGACTTCAGTGGAACTTAAGATGTGCTTAAATGCTTTGCTGAATCAAGACCTTAATGGACATTATCACATCAGTTCTGGTTCTTGTTAATCCCTGATGAAAGCAATGCCCAATAACTTATTTTTCTATATGTTATGCCAGCGGTTCTCAAACTTTAGTAACCCAAGGACCCCCATTTTGATTTAAAATTTTGCCACGGACCCCCAAACCCTCTGCTTAGACCCAGGAGCCGCCCTGGTTTGTAACAGTCTGCTCTGAGACTGGCACCCACATTCGTGAGTTACTCCAGCCAACCTGACTGCCACCATAGCCCCCTTCCCCTCCTTAGAGGCAAAGGCACAGAATTTCACCCAGGGTATATTTAATATTGTTGCTGAAAAATACTGGAGGATATTTGGGATGTTTAAGTAGTTGAGGCTCAAACTTTAGTATATGTTATAATCCATTGTGGCCTCAAGGAATTGATGGAAGTCAAATTTGCAGAGACCTTTAAAACTAGCCTGGGTGCAGCAGAGTGGGGAGGCTGCAGGGCAGCTGGTTACAGCTCCAGCAGGCAGATTCTAGGTCTGTTTTTTATGCCAGCCTGGAGTACAATAGAGAGATGTGGAATCTGCTTTAATCTTTGCAGACTGACTGGCCCCTTGAGGTGCTATCGCCAAGTGCAGAATGTTCCAGCCATGCCCGTTCCTTACCCTGATATGATCCTTACACTAGGGGTGGCAGTAGGGTGTGACATGAGCTAAAACATGCTGGTTATATACTTGCCAGGAAGATGTGGTTGCTTTTTGGCCTCTCATGCCACAGCATACTAGGTACCAGAGCATAGCAGGAAAACCAACTGGTTTCTGAGAAGCTAATGTTTTTGGATTTGTAACTTTCATCAGAAAACAGTTATCACCTTTGAGAAATTTGACTGGCTAGTACATTAGGTGTATATCTAAAAAATGATTCTAATAACCTATTGATAGACAAACTGGAGACCTGCCCATAATTTATATTTTTTGATAAAATAAATAATTTCCTGAAGGGGTATAACAAGAGGCCCTATCAAAACTAGATACAACCAGCCAAGATGGCAGTGTCTGAGCTAGGTCCTTAAGCCTTTGAAAGATGTTAATCATCATTAAAGGGTCTTTGTATCATCAGTGGTCCAGTTCCTAGAAAATGCATGAGTCTAAAGCCTATGTGTGTATAACTGGAGATAAGTTTTAAGTAGCAGCCCTGGATCAGGTGGGCTAGATCAGAGAGAGCTCTGGACACAGAGAGAAATTTTGCTGTACACTGCAGCATGACGCTCAGAGGAGGATCAAAGAGGGCAGTAAGATGTTAGCTATTTACTTCATTAACGGAGACTACTTTATCTAGTTTAGCTGATAAATGCAAACCCAGATATGTTATACAAACCACTGCTTTTGTTTTAATTCTATTTTCTCTTTCTTTAATACACTTTGTATTTGTTGACAGGTTTCAGAGTAGCAGCCGTGTTAGTCTGTATTCGCAAAAAGAAAAGGAGTACTTGTGGCACCTTAGAGACTAACAAATTTATTAGAGCATAAGCTTTCGTGAGCTATAGCTCACTTCATCGGATGCATTTGGTGGAAAAAGCAGAGGAGAGATTTATACATACACACACACACACACACACAGAGAACATGAAACAATGGGTTTATCATACACACTGTAAGGAGAGTGATCACTTAAGATAAGCCATCACCAGCAGCAGGGGGGGGAAAGGAGGAAAACCTTTCATGGTGACAAGCAAGGTAGGCTAATTCCAGCAGTTAACAAGAATATCAGAGGAACAGTGGGGGGTTGAATAGAGACTGGGAATGGATGAGTCATTACACAAAGTAAAACTATTTCCCCATGGTATTTCTCCCTCCCACCCCACCCCCCACTGTTCCTCTGATATTCTTGTTAACTGCTGGAATTAGCCTACCTTGCTTGTCACCATGAAAGGTTTTCCTCCTTTCCCCCCCCCTGCTGCTGGTGATGGCTTATCTTAAGTGATCACTCTCCTTACAGTAAAAAGAAAAGGAGTACTTGTGGCACCTTAGAGACTAACAAATTTATTAGAGCATAAGCTTTCGTGAGCTACAGCTCACTTCATCGGATGCATTACAGTGTGTATGATAAACCCATTGTTTCATGTTCTCTGTGTGTGTGTGTGTGTGTGTGTATAAATCTCTCCTCTGCTTTTTCCACCAAATGCATCCGATGAAGTGAGCTGTAGCTCACGAAAGCTTATGCTCTAATAAATTTGTTAGTCTCTAAGGTGCCACAAGTACTCCTTTTCTTTTTGTATTTGGTAAGATCATTGCTGTATGGGCAATTTTGCACAGACATCCCTTAAGAGATGCAAACTTTGCAATCAGGTTTCAGAGTAGCAGCCTCCTTACAGTGTGTATGATAAACCCATTGTTTCATGTTCTCTGTGTGTGTGTATATAAATCTCTCCTCTGCTTTTTCCACCAAATGCATCCGATGAAGTGAGCTGTAGCTCACGAAAGCTTATGCTCTAATAAATTTGTTAGTCTCTAAACTTTGCAATCAGCTGCTCAAGGATAGAATGTCTGGATCCTATTCCCTGCTCTCAGTCTCAGACAAGAAGCATGGACAAGTGTCCCATCCCAGCGAGTCGAGTTACAGAAGCAGAAGGATTAAGCAATAGATGAGAGTTGTTGTGTGTATTAGTCACAAACCTAAAGCTACAAGCTACAATATAAAGGTCTACTACAAACTGAAAATAACCAGAAATTCAAATTTCAGGCTGATATTCAAAGAATGTTTACTCCCCGCCCCCCTTTGCCATGGAGTGAGCAAGAGTATAATCATTAACTTTAAATAGATTAGTTTTACATTGACTGGTGCCAGAAGAATTTTAACTACATACTTTTGCATTTAATTTCCTTAAGAAAACATCTGGTAAACCAAGAACACTATTTTATTAATGTTTTTAATAACAGAAAGAATGTAAGTTTCATTCCGAAGGGAAAGGAATAGTAAACTCATCTTGCAACCCCTTTCAGAGCTTGATATTTAATTCATGTTTTGGTTTCAGCTTTCTACGGATTGTTACACAGATTTTACAACTAATTTGGAGATTTATTCTGTTTATTTTGTATCCCATAGAGTTATTTTTCTTGCCAACCAAATTTAATCCATTAATTCGTAGTTCTTGATTTTTTTTAAAATAACATAGGATAGCTAAGTACCATGTAGGAAACTAAAAGTTTTAAAAGCAGCTTTGGGCATTATAATATAAATCATCAGTGTATTGAAAACAAATCTAATGAAACCTTAGCTAACAGATTGGAAGAATTCCTGATGCTAGCAAAATTCTGTCCTTCTTTGTAATATCACCAGACAAAGGAGAAGCTGAACTCTGAGGTAGAGGGGACTGTTGTAAAAATGTATTTCACTTTTCTTTAGTGTCCAAGATTTAAGGCCTAACTCCTTAGAAACAAACAAAAGTAACCTAACAGTTCATTTGGGGATCAAATATAATAATTTTTTCTCATAAACTGGTATTTCTTCTGATTCGCAGTGATCAGAAAGGTCTATGTAAAAAGCCAGCTGACTAGTGCACAGGATGCAAGTGTGAGGACAAAA
Source organism: Dermochelys coriacea (assembly GCF_009764565.3). Classification (NCBI taxonomy): domain Eukaryota; kingdom Metazoa; phylum Chordata; order Testudines; family Dermochelyidae; genus Dermochelys; species Dermochelys coriacea. The sequence continues at coordinate 84,802,836 of NC_050069.1, forward strand.
GGACAAAATCATCCCCAGTGTAAGTCCATTCACTTCAGTGGAATTACTCAAGAGATAAATTTGACTCAAGAAGTCAGTGTCTTCTGAAATACAATGGAACAGACAGAACTGTAAGAAACATGCCCTGATGTTGAACCTTCACGATGAAAACAAATATGGGTGACAGGAGAGATATGGAGAGTAGAGAAACAGGAAGTTGAGGAGAGTGCTGGACTGAGAATGGACTCTGGGCCAATGCCATGCTTCCCTTCCCTGAAATTGGGTTTGGTGGGCCCCCAAGTATGATGAATGAATGAGATGTTCATCTTCGCACAACCTCCAGGTTTTTTTCCTTGCAGCAATGGGCTAAGAAATTCCTCTCAGTGATACCAATGAAAAATCCCAGTGAGTATTACGGTTTCAGAGTAGCAGCCGTGTTAGTCTGTATTTGCAAAAAGAAAAGGAGTACTTGTGGCACCTTAGAGACTAGATGTAAAGACGACAAAATGGTTGTAGTCATACATGGAAGTGCATAATGGAATGTAGCGAGGAAGTAGAAAGAGCGAGAAAGGCCTTGAGGAGTGTAAGAAAACCAGAACTGGAGGCACGTAGAGAGAGAAGCCTGAAAGTATAGGGTTAGGAAGAGTGAGAGACATTTAGGTGAGGGTCGCCTTGTTTGCTTATTTCCATTCAGAGGTTTCATGAAGGAGCAAAGAAATTGCCATAGGTCAGTTCAGACGCCTTATAGAGATAGACTCAAGGAGCTCTATTTATTTAGCTTAACAAAGACAAGGCTAAGGGGTGACTTGATCACAGTTTATAAGCCCCTCTATGGGAAACAAATATTTGATAATGAGCTCTTCAGTCTAGCAGACAAAAGTATAACAAGATCTGATGGCTGGAAGTTGAAGCTAGACAAATTCAGGCTAGAAGTAAGATATATAATATAAAACTGTGAGGGCAATGAACCATTGGAACAACTTCCCAAGTTTGTGAATTGGGTGTTTTTTTTAAAAGAGATGCTGTAGTTCAAAAGGAAACATTTTTGGGGGAGTTCTATGGCCTGAGTTATACAGGAGGTCAGACTGGATGATCACAACGGTTTCTTCTGGCCTTGGAATCCATGAATCAAAGTCCAGCTGGTAGGCTGTCTCTGACATCAAGCAGCATCAGATTCTTCAAATGAGTATGCAAGATCCTGGAAAAGACAGTTATGCAATAACATGCCTAATGTGGAAGCTTCTTCTGAGTCCCAGGCAGTGAGTGGCTGGCTTAACACGGAGGACTGATAGCCCACGTAAGAGCCAGATCCTCAGCTGCTGTAAATTGATCTATGCCAACTTAACCTGCTAAGGGTCTGGCTCTGTTTTTATCCAGCCAATGTAACTGGGGATACTCTTATCCCTACAAGTATCTAATCATCATTGAATCCTAGTAAGATTTTGTTTCAATATCTTGTAGCAATGAGTTCCATGGGTTACTTATAAGTTGTGCAAAAATGTGTTTTGTTGTAAATATGTTGAATTTATTACATTCCCTCTTGTTATTGTATTATACTAAAGGATAAATGGGAGCACCTTTTGTTTATATTCATAGTTCAATATACCAACATCGTGTTTTCTCTTATGAAATCTTCTCTCTAACCAGTTCTGATCATTTTAATTTTTCCCATACAAAAGTCCTTCCAAGCCTCTAAACTGTGTTTGCTGCCTTGCTCTGTCCCTTTCCTATTTCTGCTATTTCCTTTTTGAGATGATATGAACAAAGCACAGAATCAAAGGGAGGGGGAACCATCAGTGTATATAGTAGTCCCATTGTAATATTTTCAGCATTATTTTTCCCTTTTCGTAATACAGCCAAGCTTTTAACTGGCTTTTTTTCCCTAACCAATACTGCACAGCAAGCAGATGTTTGCATTGATCTGTCAGGAATGATGCCTGTATTATTTTGTGGTGATAGCTGAATTGAATAACAATATGTATGACAGGTTTCAGAGTAGCAGCTGTGTTAGTCTGTGTCCGTAAAAAGAAAAAGGAGTACTTGTAGCACCTTAGAGACTAACAAATTTATTAGAGCATAAGCTTTATGTATAAGAAGATCAAACTGTTCTTTTCAATGTGCATTACTTTGTACTCATATAATTTTCTCAGGGAAAACATTGTTTAGCATTGTTTGATTCTTTGGAATTTCCTCAGTCTTCAAAATATTTTTTAGAATTGGCTTAAACACTGATGAATAAGCAATTTTTCAGGTTTGGCACTACCCTGTCTACCCCCGCTTCCAGATCATTAAGAACAATATTCATTATACTTTTGAGCTCCTCAGATAAAAAGTATTAATACATTAAGTGACACCATTCCTGGACCCTCCTTTACATAAGATGAACTCTAGGGATGGATTCTGGTACTTGTGTGGAGCTTTACTGAAGTGCTTGGCTCTCCAAATTAATATGCTTCCATATTGAAAACTGGTAAGTTACTTATACATTTTTTTTAAATCTCCACAAATGTGTAATCTAATGTCAAAGCTTTATAGCAGTTTGAAAGAGAAACTTCAAAGTCTGTCTAATGTAGACTATGCCAAACATACAATGAATCATGTTAACAGAAGTTTAATTCTGCAATAATCTCATAACTGAAAATAAAATAAATCCATTCTCCTCTCTATCTCTTTCTAATACTTGGAGCTCTTGCTTGGATTCCTGTTTGAAAGTAAAACACTATGACAGATATGGTACATACCTTTGTATCCCAGAATGGCTACTGTTATTGTTAGCAAGGCACACAAAATATATAGTAATATGATGGAGAACTTCAGTGTCCAGTTATTTTTACATTTGGTACATTGAGTCCCTTCCTGAATACCTGCAAAAGAAGATGGGACTTTAAAATCAGGTCAAAGAGTAAGCTTTTATTGTGGTTTCTTTGTCTAAATCACATATACAGATAATAATTGTACACATACTTGTCTACACTGCAAGTGATGGCTAACATTCCATGGACTCTGGGCTCACTATAGCCTTACTTTAGTGATATGCTCCTTTTAAGGTTTCAGATGAGTAATAACTGGATTAAATTTAACTGGAAAACCAAATGTGGCTTTATTTGAAAAAACAAAAACAAAAAAAAGCACTATTATCATGAGTCTGATAGTGAGACTAGGTTGCAATTAAGCCAAAAATTTATGGCAATATTCTCTGTCTAGATCCTGATGGTAATAATTCAGTTTTAACATTCAACTTCCCTGCACTGTGAGCAGTGGGTGACATTCACACACAGACAAAAGTAGAACTGAAATTAAGTACTACTCTGAATGTCTGAAAGGAGACTTTTGCACTATTTTGCAACTTTTATATTGACACATGGACTTAGAAGAAAAATATTAGCACTTCATTTTATTTTCACTGTGTAAAATAAGGTTAATGAGATTTAGGGCTTGTCTATAGCAGCATAGTTAAACTGGTATATCTCCCTTTGTGGACACCAGCAGGAGTTATATCAGTATAATTATGCTACTCATATCATTTCCCCACATAAGTGAGTTCTAAAAAAGAGAGAATAGGGAAAGGAACCTCCAGTTATGAGAGGAAAATGAACCATTAATATTTGGTATTTGAGCTTTTTACAGAAGATATGGATGTCGGCCTGTTGTGAGACTCTTCTGTCAATGATCACAGGTTATAGCACATATATAAGCATTGAAAGCTTTCATTAGATTATAAATAATTGCAGGGGAAACAGGGACATATAAAAACATTAGAATGTGAAGACCATGTTGGAATGAATGGACCAGGTTGAGCCCTCATTAGGCAAGCATGAATATAGCCCCCTGCATCTATTAAATGAACTTCCTTGACCTTTTAGCCTATTACTAATGGAATCACAAAGGAAAGCGCTTTAGTAGGTTGTGTGTACCAAATTACTGATCTAATGAAAATTTGCTCAGAAACTTTTTATGAGTAAATAATATTTCCCATGGGGATCAACCCACCAGCTGATTTTACTTTTCTCCAACTTGTGACCTTCTGCACAGTGCAATTCTTCAGGGAAATGCACAGGCAGCTTCAGCTGTGTTTATTGAGGACTGATGACAGAAATAGCAAGTTAAGTCAACTCTTGTTATCTCAAAGAGTAACAGGTTCTCGTGGTTTTCTTAAACCTAAAGTGCTTTAAAAAGGGATTTTCGTACAGAGGCAAATTCAAGAAGAGAGATTTATACATAAAGTAAGTTTATTTGATGAGTTATTTTCTCAGTCCCCTTTGCTAGTGTTATTTCATTTATCAGGCTTGGATAACACTAAAATGAACACTTCAAAGGTCAGCTCCTTCTTATACATTATGATTGTGTGGTGAAGTCACATCATAATCACGTTGTTGTGACATCACATTTTGTTACAACGGTATCGATGGGATGTCATGGATTCAAAATTATGAAGTCACTGTAGGACATAGAAGAGAAGCTCAGTTGGGAAAGAGCAATTCCTTTTTCAGATAGAGATACAAACCTCTCAGTAAGTTGATAATGTGGCAAAAAACGGTGGGAAAACAAGTTAATGCATTTATGTTCTAAATCTAGGTTTGTTAGCATAAGCCATTTGGCCAGAAGCTCCAGAGGGAAAAGGGCTCTCTGCTCCCCTTATTGGTGAAAAGAGAGCTTCATTTGCATAGGCTATCTACCCACAATCCTGCTGGTGACACTTGGGGAGTCACCATAACTAGACATGAACTTGGATTTTGGGGGCAGTGGGCTCCCAGAGCAGCTTGGAGAGGGGGAGAGGATTTTATCTTATGATAGAGAACTGGTTTCCAAGCAGCTAAGACTCTACTCAAGGGTTTTAAGTGTGGTTGGCTCCCCTTCCTGGCTTTTACAGGGTTTGAAGTATTTGTGAGAGGGAGTTGTTCTGCCTGTTAACAGTCCCTAGAGAGAGAACACAGTTTTCCGGTAGGAGGCTTGGGCCTGTTTACTTATTTGTTAAGAAGATCCCCAAATATATTGAACACAGATCTTCTTGCTGTCATTAACGGCTTGGAGGGAGAGTTACTTTAGGTGCAGTGGAGTGCATGGTGGTTTCAGACAAGTTTGAAAACAAGGTCCCTCCTCTGAGAGGTATATAATTTAGGACCTAATTTTGTAAGTTTCTGTACATGCTGTCCCATGCTGTAATTAGGCATGGAAATTAATGGGAGTTCAGGGCACTCAGCACATCACAGGATTGGCCTCTACCTTATACAGGTAACAGAAATTAAAGTTAATGAGAGCAGGATCAAGCCATAATAAGAAAGGGCAACAGACCACAGAGGTAAAGCACAGAGAAGGAGGCAGAAAAAAAATGCATGTTTGGTATCAGCTGCATGTTGGAAATTTGTTTGTATTAGAGTCTCACATTAAAGTTACTCATTTTCAGCTTATGATCTGTTTGCTGACACTGTACTTAATTTGATTCCCTGTGCAATGTAACAGGCTGCAACTCTCACTGATGCCCCTGAATTTAATACTGTTCATCACCTAGCACCATATATGTACTAATATTTCACAAGCCACCTGCTTCCTTCTCTTGGTTTTCTCTCCCTATGTATGGTCCAATTAAACAACACTTGTGCTTTATGGATTTTTCAGTCTCAGTGTATTTCAAATGGACATAAAAATGGCACCTGAACGTGAGACAGACTCTTCATTTTTTTAACAATCCATTACTGTCAGTATTGAGATAACACACACACACACACACACACTACAGCAGCCACAATTTAAAAATTATATTGTAATCTAATCTACCCCAAGATCTAACCTGCACAAGTGCTGGAGCAGAAAATCAGGTAGTTGTAAGTGGGTCTCTCCTCCCCCCACAACTTTGGAGACTCTATTACAAATAGCTATATCAATTTAACCTCTTCTGGGCTGTGGTATTTGTCTTGTGTCAGGAATACATGGATATTCATTTTGTTCCTGACAGTGGCTGGCCTTCTGATTAACTAATTAAATAGAGAGGACTACTAAAGATGATGAAAACCTGGATCTGTCTCAAATGAAATAATAGGTATTGAACTATTTCCAATATCTGTGGCGGAGCTTGAACAGTTTAGGTTCACTTTGCTTAAGGTCCACCCAAAGTTGGTTGATCTGGTACATAAGAGGCGCTTGGTATGCATTGTGAACATGGTCTCATTAAGGTTGTCTTGTGGTTTGTTAAGGTCCTTTTCTTTATAAAGGAAACAGCCATATTAGTCTGTCAGACTAACAAGAGGCAACATGGGGAAGGATTTAGAGTGAGTGTAGGGTATATGTAAAAAACTGCAACATAAAGTAGGTACTTTCTCTCAACCTTTATCATGAGAGCACAGAGTCATGGCTTGAAGTCCATATTCGATCTTTAACCAGGAAAAACTTCCACTCGAGTTAATAGCATTTTGGCTATTTGGAGCCTGAGTATAAAGACTACGAGATTTGACTTATAATGAATCACTGTTATCTGGCTAGGTTTGTAACATCTCATTTGGAGATCTTTAAATTAACTCAGTGGAACCAGTGTACAACATTTTGCTACAAAGGGAACATATGTAAATCACACAGAACTGGGCTTAGCTTGAATCAGATCTTGTTGTTCCCAACACAACGTACTCCACTATGCATTCTCTACACATGGTTTTAATGATGATCTGCTCCCAGACATTTGTCACTAGCTTTGCATACCAAAAAGTCAGGGTCACTTCCGGATGATGAGCATTGCTCACTGCTGACTTTATCAACATTTAATAAATATCAGATGTGACATGCTGTGCCTTGACACACTTTTCTTTTTCCCAACTTATTTTAATACGAGCTTTGTTTTTTATATCTCACTGTTGGGAAGACATCTGGCCAAACAGACAGCAAATCAGTACAAAGGGATCCTGCTGGCTCACATGTTTTGGGTACCCCCATCTCTGTGAACCAAGATCGTCACAATAAACATGCAAGAGAGACATCCCCCTGTTACCAGCCTTTGTAGTATTTATTTTTATAGCATTACATTCTAGTGACTGAGAACTTTGTTTTCCCGCAGGGGGTATCCATTTGCAGACTCCTTTTGTGCTACAGATAAGGCACTTTTTTTTTTTAATTACAGAAAGCTAAACACATATTCCCTTTGCCAGTCCACAAATACCTTATCAAAAGTCAGAAGCCTCAAACATATTCTGTTTCAAGGACCACAGTTTTGAATGTTTGAGTATAACATGTATACTGTACAGATTTTCCTGCCAAATACTTCTTTTGAAATATTTTCCATTGAGCTCTCTTCTTGGCTCTTGCTTCAGAAACTTAGGTGGCCTCATAAAATCTGTACTATAATGTTGAGTTGTGATGAAAACCCAAAATTCCCTACATAACCATGACAAAAAAGCGTTGGTAAGATAACCGAAATATTTGAAGAATGTAGTGCAGGAAGCCAAAATCAATGCACTATTTAGGAAAATTCCTTTCCAGTGTGAATCAATATTGATACATTTCAGAGTAGCAGCCGTGTTAGTCTGTATTCACAAAAAGAAAAGGAGTACTTGTGGCACCTTAGAGACTAACAAATTTATTAGAGCATAAGCTTTTGTGAGCTACAGCATCCGATGCATCCGATGAAGTGAGCTGTAGCTCACGAAAGCTTATGCTCAAATAAATTTGTTAGTCTCTAAGGTGCCACAAGTACTCCTTTTCTTTTTTGCGAATACAGACTAACACGGCTGCTACTCTGAAACCTAAGTAACTAAAATCAGGGAACCAAGTTTGAAAATTTTAGCTGGTGTACTTGACAAGTAAAATCATGATGCTTTAGCTTTAATGACTTGATAAAATCTTGATAAATACCTTTAAGCATTAGGAAGGTGGTCTAACATCAACAGGGCATAAAGAGGCAATTTTCAGACTTTGGGTCTTACATTTAGGCATCCAGATATGCATTTGGGTGTTTGTATTGACATCTGAAGACATCTAAAATAAGTATCTGACTGCCTGAGTGACAATTTGAGCACTAAAGGAGAAAGATTAAGTGCTCAGACATGTAAACTGGGCTCAAAATATTTAATATTTGGATCTGCTAGAGTATTAAGGGAACAAAAGGCATATTGCATTAGTATGTTCTATGCTCAGCTTACCAATGTTAACCTTCAATAAAGCTTGGAGATCGTAGAATCCAGCCAACCACAAAGTTTTAGCTGAGATTTGCAACTTTTTCCTTCATGTGGTTTTTACAGGTTATTAACCTACTGCTTCATGGTATGAATCCATATAATCCCAAGTGACTGGTTAGGTTATAAATAGCAAAACTGATGATTCAGATAAATTCTGATAGTTAACATACCTTAGAAAGCAAAAAGTCCATAAAACATTTAAATCACTGATTTTCTAAAGTTTACAAATTAAAAAAATAGGCTGATTTTTGTTGATTTTTTCAGGAACATCCACTTTGTTATTTTAGAAGTTGATTCTTCATCATAAAGGCTACAGTGGGCATTGAGGGTGCTCAGCAATCAGAGGATAAGGCCCTTAAACTATGGTTATTAAGTACTCTAATTTAGAGCCAGATTCTGCCACCCTTACTCAAGCTGAGTAGTACCTTACTCCACAATTCTCCCCTTTGATTCCATAGGTCTCCTCAGAGAGTAAGATACTGCTCAGAAAGAATAAGGTTGGCAAAATCTGGTTGTCCCTTAGTTTATATATTAAACACACAAAACCTATTGTTAAAGGAACATATGGTAGCAAAGTCAAACACTCAAAAGTTAGGTAATGCCAGAATTAAAGTTGCCTGTACAATGCATTCCCAGCCTCCTCACCCAACAAATCCCAGCTTCCATTCTCACCCCTCGCTCCTGGTCCTGGTCTCCTTGCCTGCTGGTCCCCGTCTCTCTCTCTGCACCTGCCTCTAATGCTGGTCTCACAAGATTCCTTCTCCCAGTCTATTTCTTTCACTCTCCACTAGTCTGGCCTTTGAATCAGATAGATTCCTGCTCCATGCTGCCTAGGTGTCAGCAAGGAGGTCATTGAGAGCACAAGTGAGATGGACTCCCTGCTTTCAGTTCCTGTGCCCAGCCCCGCACCAACCCTGAATAGTTTGGAGCAGCTGTTACAGGGAAAGTCCAGCTTCACACCTCTAGCTCTGGGCTGGGGCATGCTCAGTTGCTGTGTGAGGATGATGCATACACAGTCTGGTCAGAACTAGGGGCTGTGAGAGTCTTGAGCATGCTCAGTGAGGACAATCTTTGGAGATTTTAGCAGTTAAAATAGAAGTCTCTATTGAGCATGTTCAGACTCTGATTTTTCAAATTCGTATTAAATGGCCAGATTTTCATGGTGATAGTAAAAAGCACATCCCTGACACAAAGGCCACCCTGCTGTCAAATTTTGAATTCTTGCTCCAAAGCATGGAAAAAGACACCAGAATGTTTTAACATGTACAAGACAATGTATTTTCCCCTAGCCTTGTTCTTAGAAATAGCAGAACCATTTTGCCTGAAGTTTTCCAAATATATTCAGCCAGGAGAAGACACCTGGCATGGAAAATTTCAGCCCAAATGGTTAAAGTTTGGCAAAATTATAAGTAACTGAAAATAAGGTTTTATAATGGGAAGCATTAGACAACCCTAATAATAGGCAGCACTATCTGTCTCGCCTATCACACTACTGAAGTTACATGAGAATCTCAGGTTTCTTTAAAAAAAAAAAAGTTTCTAGCTGCACTGGTTACAGAGAAAAGCTTTAAAATGTGAATTACAAAAGCTCAAAACCAGAAGGCAAATAAAAGAACTCAGCATTTATTATTGTTTTAAATGTAATGATTTTTAAACCAATCTTATGATTGGGGGTGCTGAACCCTCATTTTTTAATACTTGGGGTTGGCAATACTGGAGATGTTTAATATCTTCAACTTCCATTGAGGTTAATGGGAATTGAAGGCATTTAGCACTGCTCATGAACCACTAAGGCTGTCAAAGGCATCCAACAGAATCCCAATTGGATTTGGGAGCCAAACTCACTTAGACTATGTCTACACTTACCAGGAATCGATGCTGCTTCGATCGATGCAACGGGAGTCGATTTATCGGGTCTAGTGAAGACCCGCTAAATCAACCGCAGAGAGCTCTCCAGTCAACTCCGGTACTCCACCGGAACGAGAGAATTAAGGTAAGTCAATGGGAAAGTGTCTCCCGTCGATGCAGAGCAGTGTAAGACACCGGAGTAAGTCAACCTAAGCTACATCACTCCAGCTACGTGAACAACTTAGGTTGACTTACTGCAGTAGTGTAGACAAGGCCTTAGACAAGTGGTTCCCAAACTTGTTCTGCTTGCGCTGCTTCCAGCAGCTCCCATTGGCCTGGAGCACTGAACCGTGGCCATGGGAGCCGCGATCGGCTGAACCTGCGGATGCGTCAGGTAAACAAACCGGCCCCGCCCACCAGGGGCTTTCCCTGCACAAGTGGCGGAAGAAGTTTGGGAACCACTGCTTTAGACACCTTTGAAAATCCCAGCCTCAGTGTTTTGCTGGATCAGGCTCTAAATTCTGCACATGCGAAAAGTAGGGAAAATTCTTCACTGCAAGATCTATTCTGTCACATGTTGTGGTCCCTTTCCATGAATCCATTATCTCACTTCTGACCTAATAAAGGATCCCAAAGGGATGGCTTTATTTTCTATGGAAAGCTCCCAGCATCAGAAATACTTTATTATGTGCAGTATATACAATCCCTTTCATTAAAGGAGGGAAGAGCCCTTATGATTCAGCTTGACCGTCATCTCGCACTTACTTATATAACCCAGCCAGCATTTTGGTTTTGGCTTTGTACTTGTTCATTGTAGAATACAGAATGAATTGTCAAGGTTCCTAATTATACACCTCAACAACCATAACCATTTAATTATATAGTATTACCAAACAATGTCCTGCAGTGATTAAACATTCAATATCTTAATTAAAAGGGTACAGAAAAGGCCCAGCCAAAACACAGGCAAACCACTGAGTGTCTGAATGGTTTGTTACACAAATATTCTGAGGAGAGCTGTAGGATTGTCGTGGTAAATTTTGAGGAAAATCATTATAGTGCAATGTTAAGCCATAGAAATGTGGTAAGATTATTAAACTCCCAGGGGACATGAGATCTTTTAAAACAATGCATCCAGATCTAAGATCAATCCCTAGCAAACAAGCAGCAAATGAGGATACTTTGAAACAATAGTCTTCAGCGGGTGAGCTATCACTGCATTCAGTTAATGCAAGTCAAGCAGATGATCACTGAGTGCACTGCCCTGGAAGTAAGGAAATCCAATTAAACCGCTCAGAAGAAAGAAAAACTAGAAAGAATTTAAACTTGTGTATGAATTAAGGAAGTGTACACTGACTCACAAGACAGCCAAAACACCAAGTAGCATTCCAGCTAAACGTTTTTTTTCAAGCTGAGCCAGATGTGTGCACACACGCACACACGCAGAGGAGATTTAGGCCAAATAACTGCAGAAAATTCCGAACAGTAAAATTTATCAGATTGTGCAACAGTCTCCTTCGAGAAGAAGTGGAGCTCCATTGCTTGAGTAAATTAAAACTCAATGAACAAAAAACTGGAAAATATATAGAAGGGAGCTGTCCTTCAGAGGCAGGGCATTTAACCAGATGGCCTAATATGTCTTTCCTTTCCTTAAATCTGTTTAATTCTATGATGTTCAATTCTTAATCAAAGCAAGGAGCTTCATCTTGAGTGTTCCCAATGGAACGTAGTTGCTAATTAATGTCGTTATAATTTGAAGACCAATCAATGCATCTGATCTTTGTCCTCTAATTTAACTTACCTTTTGTTTTTCCTTCAGTATAATGTATTAGGCTTAATTTATATCAGTCTGAATTTTTATACCATGGTATCAGAGTGATAGAGATTACAGTAATGGTATCTTTGTAGTTTTAAGGCCGAAGAAATAAGAAATGCATGCTGCACTGCTCTTGAGCTCCCTTTAAGAGGCCAGGTTAAAGAAGTACCATCGGGGTCTCAGGAGAAGCTTTAAGGGTTCTTGGTTATGATGTTGAGCACCAATGATATTTGCATGGAGGTGGGCCTTATTGGGGAAATAGTGACATTGCTTAAAGGGGCAGATGAAATTCCCAGGACCCTTTCAATCAACCTTTGCATTACTATTTCCAGACTTTTGAATGCTTTACTTGGTAGCCTAAATGTTCTTTTAACATAGATTTGAAAAAATGAAAGCATGTGCCACTATTTTGTAAAGCACAGAGGAACACTCTCTCTCTTGCCCAACATCTACACATGATGAGGCTAGGGCTCCTTCTTTCACACATATTGTCACAGGCCATATTCCATAAGCCATATATATTACAACTAAAATTTCATTCAACTTTCTTATGCATTCATGTGCAAATCCAAAGAATACTAGAAGACTAACTGTTCAGTAGAAATGTCTGTAAAATTTCTATGTATGCACATGTGCAGTGCTCATGAAATGCTAACAGGTGATTAGTTTTATGGTATAACAATACCCAGGGTGCATCCATGAACTATGTTTTTAAACTCTTATAACTCAGAAGAACCAAAATGAATTTTCACCAGACCAGTGTAAGACACATCTATGCTCTTGGGAAGATATTTCTGACAAAACACCAAGTTTCCATCACTTGCCACTGCCATGCTACAGCTGTCCAAATAAAGTCCCAAAATAGTTTATAGCAGAAAAACTGCATTGTCTCTTTTTTCCATGCTTGCAAACTGCAGAACCATCTTTACTGAAAATTTCAGATTGAACAAATGTGTGGCACATCCAGTTGAAAAAAATGAAATAAAGAAAATGATTGGGTATCCTTAACTATAGGCTTCACAATATATGGTAATGGAAAACTGACAATACAGAATTGGAGTAAGTAAATCATGAGTAACAGCTTCAAATTAATATATAGCCTTTATCTTGCTGCCACTGAAGTCAACAGCAAAATATCCATTGACTTCATTGAAAGTAGGATTATCCATAATGTACAAAATACTTTTTTTCCATATGAAAAGTTTAATGGAGGGCATTATTCAGGATTTTAAATGGAAGAGATGGAGGTTCTCCTGTTAATCTTGAATATATAACAGCAAAATATCTCTTACTTGGAATGAGACTAAATGAATAAAATTATGCACAAAAATAATGAGTTGAATGAAGAAGACCAATCTGAGATAACATGACCTTGTATAAGAACATGAATATGGAAAACACTTGGACTCCATAAATTACGCATCAATTTATGAGGCTATGGCTGTGGATGCGCATTGTCCAAAACCATTTCTGACTAGCCTTTGCCATGTTGTCACCAGTATGCTCCAGCTCCTAATAGTGCATGGTTGCATTTAATCACTGAATAGAAGAAGCTCTCTAGACACACTAGGTCAAATTAACCTTAGTGTGAGTGGTTACAAATCCACTGACTACAAATCCATTCCTAATCTCAACAAGCGTCATGCCCACCTACAGAAAGAAGTTCAGTTCAGCTTTAAATATTGTTCTACTGAAAAAAGACCTGGTATTAACTTCTTAGCTCTCTCAGTTTCCTGGCAGACACACTTCTTTAGTATCCAATTACCTTGCTATAAAGTAAGCTCAGCATGAGCTTCCCTCACCAGACCAGAGCCTGTTTCAGGCATTTTTGCCAAAGCACAAGGGCTCTGTAAGGGAAGGAAGCCACAGTTTTGGATTAATAGACTTCTCTCTGCCTAGCACTAGCACTCCATAAGTTTAGGAATTATGTGCAGTTGTGATTTTACCTCTTATTTTAAATTCCTTTATATTTTGGGAAGGTAATTTTCACGGCACTATATTTCATAAATTATTGTATGATGCTCCCAGCACACTGACAGAACAGGGACTAATAGATACATTTCTTGTTTTTTCTCTTAATTAAGTTTTAGAAATAGGCAAATGCTGCATTCTACCTTTCTTTGCAAACAGCTTATGAATCATGGAATTAAATCTGCTTGTCACATGTTAGAAACAAGAAAAAAAAGACATTTGATATGTGGAATGGTGTTCTGTGCAGTTTGTATTTACAGTCCAGGTAAGTAACCTATCAATAATAACATAAACCCTTTTGAAATAATATATTTACTATGTCCCTTATACCAGTATCTTCAATTTTGTATGTAAAGGAATAACTCTGTTAAGTAGATAAAAATCCTACTGCAAATAGTAAAATATATTAGTCAACCTGCAAACCTGTTAAATGTGTGCACATCTGCCCAGCAACAATTTGTCACATTTATACATATGGAAAATTCATTGAACAGACACCTAATTAAGCAGTAAACATATTACTGCAATAAAAATAAACCTTACTATAATATGTGCTGGCTGTTAAGTGTGTTAAAAGAACATATAACCCTTACTTGATAGCTTGTGAAAGCTTGAAAAAATATTAATTGTGGGCTTTTGAAATACCTTTTATCATCTGAAATGGCTAGGAAGAGAGAAATTGTATTTGTACTTTAGTAAAGAACATTACTGAAAATTTTGAAAAAAGGCAGTGTTACAGACAAGACAAAATCTTAACTCATGACTGGATGAAAGCAGTCATGTGATAAGTCTGAAAATTATGTGTGCTTACTTGGAGGTGAATACTACTTGGAGCAAAGCAAGCAGAAACAGGTCACTGCACTAAAAAACTTAGGATCCCAATTCTGATCTGACTTATATAAATATAGCCTCACTGGTTCTGACAGAGTTACCTCTGGTTTATATGAATGCAAGTGAGATCACAATCAAGTCTTCATTCTTCATATTTTTGTTTTAAAAAACTAATGCACAAGCACAGCAACCTATTTCTAAAACAAACTAAATTGCCTTCATGTCTTCAAAATTCAGAGGCATTGAGTCCCCATTATGCTTTCATGCTTAGCAAAATTTCAGTTGAAAAATAATTTTGGTTTATTAGGAGTGCAAAAATTGTCAAAAAATGTCTGGTTTCAGAGTAGCAGCTGTGTTAGTCTGTATTCGCAAAAAGAAAAGGAGTACTTGTGGCACCTTAGAGACTAACAAATAAATTTTTCTGTTTCCATGTAGTTCTATTTAACACAAAAAGTTTTTTGGCTGGTTGCTTGTATGTCAAATTTCAGCTCAGAGTGAATCTTTCCATGGCTGAGGTGTACACTCCTAAAAAGCAGGCTGGGAAATGCTGATAGACTATTAACTATAGCTAATGCCACACCATAACCATACCATGAATGGCACAGCTTTCAATGTGATGTTGAAGTGTTCACATGTGTTTCATAAAATATGTATTTTGTTAAACATATTTCACAACTCACTCCCTGTGACATGTGAGCATCTTATTCAAGCCTGTACAGGATGAAAATGTTTGAAGACCTTGGCAGAATACTTTCACAGCAGAGATTATTGTGTTTGACTACTTTGCATGCTTTTCTTGTTCTTTACTAATGGCTTGAAGTGCAAGAAAAGACAATTTCTTGTAAATTGGTTTAAATGCAGCATTGCTCATTTGAATAACTTTTGTCTTGCATACTCTTAACAAAAATATGTTGAAATTCTTTTCAAAGGTGGACAGAGTCAGCTCATATAACTGCTGCTGTGATAGTATTTTTAACTGACAAGACCCAAGGTGTAGTTTCTATAATTGTATAAAACCAAGTAATTAGGATGCAGAGTTGCACAATTAAAAGTAAAGGAGTACTTGTGGCACCTTAGAGACTAACAAATTTATTTGCCAATGCCTGAGATGAAAAGCAGCATCGCTTACCCCATAACCTCAGCCATGCAGAACACAGTGCCATCCACAGCCTCAGAAACAACTCTGACATCATAATCAAAAAGGCTGACAAAGGAGGTGCTGTCGTCATCATGAATAGGTCGGAGTATGAACAAGAGGCTACTAGGCAGCTCTCCAACACCACTTTCTACAAGCCATTACCCTCTGATCCCACTGAGAGTTACCAAAAGAAACTACAGCATTTGCTCAAGAAACTCCCTGAAAAAGCACAAGAACAAATCCGCACAGACACACCCCTAGAACCCCGACCTGGGGTATTCTATCTGTTACCCAAGATCCATAAATCTGGAAATCCTGGACGCCCCATCATCTCAGGCATTGGCACCCTGACAGCAGGATTGTCTGGCTATGTAGACTCCCTCCTCAGGCCCTTCGTTACCAGCACTCCCAGCTATCTTCGAGACACCACTGACTTCCTGAGGAAACTACAGTCCATTGGTGATCTTCCTAAAAACACCATCCTAGCCACTATGGATGTAGAAGCTCTCTACACCAACATTCCACACAAAGATGGGCTACAAGCCGTCAGGAACAGTATCCCCGATACTGTCACGACTAACCTGGTGGCTGAACTTTGTGACTTTGTCCTCACCCATAACTATTTCACATTTGGTGACAATGTATACCTTCAAATCAGCGGCACTGCGATGGGTACCCGCATGGCCCCACAGTATGCCAACATTTTTATGGCTGACTTAGAACAACGCTTCCTCAGCTCTTGTCCCCTAATGCCCCTACTCTACTTGCGCTACATTGATGACATCTTCATCATCTGGACCCATGGAAAAGAAGCTCTTGAGGAATTCCACCATGATTTCAACAATTTCCATCCCACCATCAACCTCAGCCTGGACCAGTCCACACAAGAGATCCACTTCCTGGACACTACGGTGCTAATAAGCGATGGTCACATAAACACCACCCTATATCGGAAACCTACTGACCGCTATTCCTACCTACATGCCTCTAGCTTTCATCCAGATCATACCACTCGATCCGTTGTCTACAGCCAAGCGCTACGATATAACCGCATTTGCTCCAACCCCTCAGACAGAGACAAACACCTACAAGATCTCTATCATGCATTCCTACAACTACAATACCCACCTGCTGAAGTGAAGAAACAGATTGACAGAGCCAGAAGAGTACCCAGAAGTCACCTACTACAGGACAGGCCCAACAAAGAAAACAACAGAACGCCACTAGCCATCACCTTCAGCCCCCAACTAAAACCTCTCCAACGCATCATCAAGGATCTACAACCTATCCTGAAGGACGACCCATCACTCTCACAGATCTTGGGAGACAGACCAGTTCTTGCTTACAGACAGCCCCCCAATCTGAAGCAAATACTCACCAGCAACCACACACCACACAACAGAACCACTAACCCAGGAACCTACCCTTGCAACAAAGCCCGTTGCCAACTCTGTCCACATATCTATTCAGGGGATACCATCATAGGGCCTAATCACATCAGCCACACTATCAGAGGCTCGTTCACCTGCGCATCTACCAATGTGATATATGTCATCATGTGCCAGCAATGCCCCTCTGCCATGTACATTGGCCAAACTGGACAGTCTCTACGTAAAAGAATGAATGGACACAAATCAGACGTCAAGAATTATAACATTCAAAAACCAGTTGGAGAACACTTCAATCTCTCTGGTCACTCGATCACAGACCTAAGAGTGGCTATACTTCAACAAAAAAGCTTCAAAAACAGACTCCAACGAGAGACTGCTGAGTTGGAAATAATTTGCAAACTGGATACATTTAACTTAGGCTTGAATAGAGACTGGGAATGGATGAGTCATTACACAAAGTAAAACTATTCCCCCATGGTATTTCTCCCCTCACCCCACCCCCCACTGTTCCTCTGATATTCTTGTTAACTGCTGGAATTAGCCTACCTTGCTTGTCACCATGAAAGGTTTTCCTCCTTTCCCCCCCCTGCTGCTGGTGATGGCTTATCTTAAGTGATCACTCTCCTTACAGTGTGTATGATAAACCCATTGTTTCGTGTTCTCTGTGTGTGTGTATATAAATCTCTCCTCTGTTTTTTCCACCAAATGCATCCGATGAAGTGAGCTGTAGCTCACGAAAGCTTATGCTCTAATAAATTTGTTAATCTCTAAGGTGCCACAAGTACTCCTTTTCTTTTTTCTTTTTGCGAATACAGACTAACATGGCTGCTACTCTGAAATTTGACGTGGATGTAACCTTAAAATAGATGCAGCCAATAGACTAACCTTGAGCATCTCCAGTTGTTTTAATCTCTGTCAGTTGGAAAATGTCCTGTCAGCTCTTGTGTCATAGAATCAGAAGTGGCTATGGCCAGCCAAGGTATAATGCTCTTACTTAAGACTAGGCTGGCCTAGTCTGAAGTGAGGGCTCCCTTTCTCTTCCCATCCCTATTTTCTCAAGATCTCAGTTCAAGCGAACAGTGTTTTTTCAGAACTGCTTCTTCCTAAGTATTTTGTCAGGGATGCAGTAGCAAATTTAGGGCATAATCTTGCTGCATAGGAGAAAGAAAGTAGAAGACAGAAGAGCAGTCATATTTTTAATAGCCATTTCATTTCCTAACTATTAAAAATACTGTATTTATACATTTAAGAATATTAGGAATATTTCCTAAATACTAGCTACACTCTTAAAGGGATATAGCACCCGGTGTGATCTGCATGCACCCTGGCGAACTCCTGCTGGTATGATTTAGGACCACATCACCCATATATGGGGATGTGATTAAAGACAAAATAGAGCCCATAATTAGTACTGGAAAAGAATAATGACCACCACCCATTAGAGATTTGAAAGGGACTTCAAATAAAGGAGGTGAGTGTGGATCAATAGCCAGTACTCTCTCAGTACCCTGAGACACTGTCTGAATGATTTTACTTACAAAGACCATAATAAAAATGTTTGTTCTAGGAACAAACAGGATGAATCAGAAGACATGAACTCTGGATATGAATGAAAAGCCTGTTTGTGTCTAGTTCAATTGGAGATATTGTTTAGGAACAGTTCATCCATGTGAAACTATGACCCTGTAATACTGCCAAGGTCTGAGGGCTTTGGTGAGTAAGCTCTGGTTCTGCATGCTAATATTGCATAGTCAAGCAATCTTATCTGCTTCATTTTCTCCAGGGAACATGTGCAAGCTGTAATGTGTAACACAGTTATTATGGGCCAGCTTCTCCCATAATTTCTAATTATGTTTCTAATCGTTCTGGGTGCTTGAAAGAGGGAAAATTTAGAATTCTGAATTTCTGGGTGGCCCCTCTTCCTATAATGGGCCGAGCCAAAGCCCTAGAATTGGATATCCCTGAATTATGGGGAAGTTTGTATTCAGATTCAGATCCCTAATCTGTGTCTTGGGCCCATCTCCAGAGCCTTCTTCAGAGCTGCTCACCACATTTTAAAAGGGAGATTTTGGCTATTTTCTTGGAGTGCTACTTATTTTTTGACAAGAATACAAAAATGGATGGAGGGGAAGAATTGAAAGTTCTGTGAATGAGCTGTCAGTATGGATTGGGGAAAGAGCATAGGAACAATAGAGCTCTAAATCATGCTTTCTGCAACTGCACAAAAATCAGTCACCAACATGCCCTGTAATGCCAGTGATTGTTAAAAGGCCCAGCACAGAAAGTGGTGCCTTTGGACTACAGTACTAGATATTAACTGATTCATTGTAATTTATCTTGGCAGACATTCTCAGATCTGAAGTGACCTGTGTTTTCTAGAAAATTTGGAAGGTGCCAACTTTTTTACATGGATGTAGAAGATATTTACTGAGGAAATCTTGGTTAGATGGCATTTATTGATAGTCACAAACTGTTCAATCAATTTGGTCTTTATAATCCTGTTCTGACCACAGTGGCTATTGTGACCATGTTTCTTGGTAACAGAAATAAAAGTAAATGTTGCATTCTAGAACTATTTGCCCAATAAGCTATTTAACATTATACAAATCTAATAAGTGATATAACACATTAAAGAAATGCTGAAATGCTGTATCATTTTCTGAAATATTGGACACCTATTCATGAAGGGAACACTATGAAAATATGTTCTATTGGGGACTCAGGGATGGCTTCTTTAGCCTTTCCATCTCAGTTCTCTCACAAAGCAACTTGTCCATTTTTGACATGGTAATTGGTAAAGTTGTCACTGCAGCTGCCTTTTATTGTCAACAAATGCGAGTCCCAGTGACCTGTAGCTTTAATTCTTCATTATTCTAGTCTCAGAAGGAAAAAAATTGCTCTGCTTTCAGCTATAACTCTCTCCCACACCAGAAAGGGAAAGTAAAATGTGCATTTTAGGATCTGCAATGTGGTTGTGACTCTGCTGCTTCTTCCTTCAAAAATGGCATAATCAATTTAGGGATTGTATGAAACACATACGCTTGAATGTGGCAGGTTCTGGAACATAGAATCATAGAATCATAGAATATCAGGGTTGGAAGGGACCCCAGAAGGTCATCTAGTCCAACCCCCTGCTCAAAGCAGGACCAAGTCCCAGTTAAATCATCCCAGCTAGGGCTTTGTCAAGCCTGACCTTAAAAACCTCTAAGGAAGGAGATTCTACCACCTCCCTAGGTAACGCATTCCAGTGTTTCACCACCCTCTTAGTGAAAAAGTTTTTCCTAATATCCAATCTAAACCTCCCCCATTGCAACTTGAGACCATTACTCCTCGTTCTGTCATCTGCTACCATTGAGAACAGTCTAGAGCCATCCTCTTTGAAACCCCCTTTCAGGTAGTTGAAAGCAGCTATCAAATCCCCCCTCATTCTTCTCTTCTGCAGACTAAACAATCCCAGCTCCCTCAGCCTCTCCTCATAAGTCATGTGCTCTAGACCCCTAATCATTTTCGTTGCCCTTCGTTGTACTCTTTCCAATTTATCCACATCCTTCCTGTAGTGTGGGGCCCAAAACTGGACACAGTACTCCAGATGAGGCCTCACCAGTGTCGAATAGAGGGGAACGATCACGTCCCTCGATCTGCTCGCTATGCCCCTACTTATACAACCCAAAATGCCATTGGCCTTCTTGGCAACAAGGGCACACTGCTGACTCATATCCAGCTTCTCGTCCACTGTCACCCCTAGGTCCTTTTCCGCAGAACTGCTGCCGAGCCATTCGGTCCCTAGTCTGTAGCGGTGCATTGGATTCTTCCATCCTAAGTGCAGGACCCTGCATTTATCCTTAACACATCTCGACCCAGCCCAACTCTCATGGAGAAAAGCTCAAACAGATGATTGTTTTTAAAAATATATAGTTTCCAAGATTTGTTGCAGACATGACATCATTTTTTCACCTTGCTCATCCAACAAAGAAGATGAGAAGAAAGAAGAAAAAAGAGGAAACAAAGAAAAAAAATCTCTAGAATGCGGACATATATGGACCCTCTTATGGACACAATTATGCTTCATTACCTCTGATGGCTGTTAACTGCTTATATGCCAGAGTAATATTGTGGATGTCTTAGATTAACAGGTCATTTGCTGCATTTCCCAAGGATGCCTAAAATGCTGTAAAGAAAAGGATTAAGGGCTGTGTCTTTCAACTAATCTGTACAGTGCCTGGGAAAACTGAACAAAAGAAGAAAATCCCTTTGAATTCTCGTTTGGTTTCAATGTTGGGATTCTATGCCAAGTCCCGGTGGCTTGAATCTAAGAGTATTTTGGTTCATCAATACTACTTTCATATGGAAGCTGAGCCAACTTCTTTTCACAATTACTCTTGTGGATCCCCACAGAAGTGAATAGTACTGCTCCAATGTATCCGAGAGCAAAATTTGGCCTGTCAACTATTGCCTGTCAGTGTTGTCTGACTGCTTTGTAAAACTTCTAGGAAAAGCACAAGCTGAAAGGGATTCCGTTTTGCTAAATCAAACTACCCCACACACTCTGTGTGGCCTGAAAAAACTAGCCGGTTTCAACAACTGGTAGTTGTTTATTTTGAGAGAAGATGAATGCTGGATTTTTTGCATTGTCTGCCTCTAAAAAAAATATAAATATTTGCTTTCTTTGATTTAGACTTTTAAAAAATATGTGCTTACATTTATTTAACTGGACTGGATTTGTTTATCAGCCATTACTGACTGAAATTCTGTTTTCTTACAAGACTATTATGCTAGATAGGTCAATAGCTGATGGGGTAACTTACGCAACAGGTTAAGTTAGTTTTTGGATGTGCATGCACATCCCATTAACTTCCAATTCAAGCCAATGCACATGCACTCAAATTGGCAGGATTTGTCCCTAAATCTGCATTTGTGTGATCAAAGAAGCAGTTATGGACTCTGAAGTGAACACATCATTGAGGGAGCATTTGTAATGTGGATTTTGAAGACATTTAATCTGAATATCACTATTAAAAATAAAGTGTGGGTATTTTAAGTTTGCTCCCTCTAAAACTCTTCAAATTTATCCTTAGTGTAACTCCACCATGTAAATCAATGGAGTTATTTGCTCACAACTGATAGTGTCCTTGGTGCTGTACAGAATACGGAAGAGACGTGATCCTTGTCCCACAAGTGGTTTACCATTTAAGGCTCTAATCCTGCAACCAGATACATACTTCCCACTGGAAGCAGTCACAGGAGTAAGCATTGAACCCAGCAGGCAGTGTTTGAAGGATCAGGCTTCTGTAGTGCACAGAGATACACCAAACAAAAGTCATAAGACTGTAGAGGGAATTTGCTTTCTTCACATGGAGTTTCTTTCTTATGTTAAATTCTGATCTCCATTACACCAGTGTAAATCCAGAAGATTGCCACTAATTTCACTGAAGTTACTCCAGATTTACATTGGTGTAGATGAGAGCAGAATTTGACTCATTTAAGATATTACTTGTCAATATAAACTTTAAAAGCCCTCTTCAGTAGCCTTGGTATCCTATTTTAAGGCGTTTCTTAGGTTTTTGCTCAGCAGGGTCAGTTTCAGAACAAAAATAATGTTCAAAATTGTTTCATATTTTCTTACAGCCAAATCCAATAGTTCTTATTCACTCCCTGTCCAAGCAAAACTCCCACTGATGTCAGCTGGAGTTTTGCCTGAATC
Organism: Dermochelys coriacea; assembly: GCF_009764565.3. Lineage (NCBI taxonomy): Eukaryota > Metazoa > Chordata > Testudines > Dermochelyidae > Dermochelys > Dermochelys coriacea. Next base: position 84,825,670 of record NC_050069.1, read on the forward strand.
AAAAGCAAGCATGGTAGGATCTGGCGCTCCAAGAGCAAGGGAATCAAACACTAATGAGATCATGCTGACAACCACTTCTCAGGAGAGGAAGATATTGACATGACTTATTTGAGGAATTTGTATAAAAGGGGTGAGGTCATCATAATTTGTTTTTAAAAGTTAAATAAATGCAAAATTGAGTCTCAGATTGCTCACTGTGCCCATTTGTGATGTCTCCTTTACACTAAGGTTTCAAAAGTCTCTTCCTTTATCACACACCTGCTGTACTTGAGAAAAATACCCATAAGTAGGAACTATCTGTGGTAAACAAGATGTAGACAATAAACAGAGCATTTAGAATGCTCTATAATTAACGACATTAATTAACTACACGTCTTTGTTACCATTTTCTTTTCTAAGAACTGCTTCTCTGAGGGTACTGAGAGACCACTACATAATGTGATCAAGAGCTGTGCAAACGTCGTCCTCCTACCACTCTACCAATAAACCTCAATCCTGACCTGCAGCTTCCCTGCTACTCCAATCCTGGGCCTCTCTTTGGCAGAAATGGTAACTTTGCCAGTCTAAGGGGTAGTTGTAGGATGTGGAGAAATTAAGACAAGGCTGGGAGCAATAAGCTCTTTCTTACCAGACTCTGAATACTAATATGAGGAGGTAAAAATTGTGTAGGTCACAAGGATGCATTAACTCACTAGTCAATTAATTTCAATCCTATTCATGCTTTGGAATTACCTGTCTTTTCTTTTTCTTTGCAGTGAGTATGAGCCTTCTTAGATCTACTGGGAGCTCTGGGGGTTTCTTTGGCACTTTTCTAACAACAGTAGTCACACATCTAAATCCTCCTGTATGGAGCTGAAAATGCACAAGGACATAGATATTACACACCACTTCTGTCTGGTATTCTTCATGCCTGTGGAGTCTGAATTCCACATCAGATGAGAAACAAATTTATCCACCAGAGAGTTAAAGCTCTGGACAATGTGGGACTAAAAATGTTTCATAAGTGTTTCCAGTAGAAATTTCCATATTGTTAATTTCCATCTTGTTTCAATATGGAAACTATACCAGCTGTATATTTCCTGCTGTCTTATGAATAAACTCTCATACTTTTAACTCTCACCAAGTTTTATTGTTTCTTTCTTAAAACATCCCTAAAATGAGCTTTCTCTTTACATCCCTTCTACTAAAGTCCTGGTCATCTCTTATCTCAAATACCAAAACCTCCTCATCACTCTTCATCTCTCCTCTGACCTTTCCAATGTAGCTGAAGTATTGCAGCTAAGATCATCTTTCCTGCCCACTGTTCTCACTACATCACTTTTCTCAAGGGCCTTCACTGGTTTCCCCATTCCTCTGCATTAAACTAAGCTGCTCACCCTGATCTTCATAGCTCTTCATTATTACACCTATACATTTGATCTCTTTTCTACCTCCATATGTTCTTCCCTTTCTTCTCTCCTAACTGCTCCCTTTTTCTCCTCCTACCTGTGACTTTGTACCTCCTTTCACTGAGAGCCTGATCCAAATCCCACTGAAATCCATAGGAGCTGGATCAGCACTAAGGGCTAAATCCACAAAGGGATTTAGGCTTTGCAGAGGTCAGTGATACAATGCCTAGCTTCTTAAGCACCCCCCACCCAGCAGAAGCCTCAGACCCAAGTTAAGTATCCAGACTCCCTGTAAAATGCATGGGGAGAGTTAGATGCCTAAGAATAGGATTTATTGAAGCCAGCTCACAGAGCAACCTAAAATAGCCAATAGGAAATACCAAGAAGAGGGGCAGGGCCTAAGCCTAGTCCCTCATAGATGGGTAGGCACCTAATTCTGGACCGGGCAATGCGGCTATCTCTGATCAGGATTCACAGCTGTGAACCCTTTCCTGGAGTTAGGCACCTAAGCCTGGTCAGCCCTTTCTCATGAGAAATCAGAGGGAAGGGAAAAAAAAACCCCTCTACCCCATTCTTGTCAATAGCCCAACGATTAGGGAATACAAGTGGGAGCAGGGAGACCTGTTTTCAAATCCCTGCTTTGAAACCTAGATTTGAACATGAATCTCTCATGTCCCAAGTGTGTGCCCTAGCCACCAGGCTGGAGTTTCATTCTCTCTCTGTGGCCCAATTCACAGTTGATTATTGTTACAGCATGGAACAGCTTCAACAGCACAGACCGAGAGAGCTCTGCCCCAGCATAGCCGGTAGTCTGGGGATTAGGGCACTCTCCTATGAGGGGAAGACGCAAGTTCAAGTCTCTACTCCAAATCAGGCAGAGTAGGGATTTGAAAATAGGTCTCCGGAGTGAGGGCTGTAATCCCATGACTATTGGGTACATGCCTACCCATCCGCAGCCTTGAAAATTCATGATCTGGCTGTCCCCAGCTACCTTTCTGTGGTAGGAGTGCTCTGTAAAAGCAGCACATATATAGGTGGGTGAATGCCTAGTTTGTGAATCCTGACAGGGCTCAGGGGTGAGCTAGAATGGCTGAGCAGCCCACCAGCATCAGGACTGAAGTGGTTTTGCACATGATCATCAATGGAAATGTAAGCACCTAGTGGACTTTGCTTGCAGAAACTTAAGTTCCCGGGGAATTTAGACACGTACAGGGTTGTGTGACAATTGAGGGGAGGGAAGGGTTTGAGGATCTCAGTGATGCCTAAATATTAGATTTCAGTGCCCAAAATGGCAGTTAGGCACCTAAATCCCTTTGAGGATTTAGCTCTAAACCCCCTTGGCTTGGAGTAGCTTCTCATTTCTTATGCACCAACCACTCTCCCTCATCTCCTTTAAACTCCACTGCGATGCTCTGTACCCCTTAGCAACATCCTGGAACTCCATATTCACCACTAACATATGTAAGATATCATATGAAAAATCATGATCTGCTGAAACCCATTGTTCTGTCCAAACATGTATATTGTTAATGTGTATCAAGTTATGAGATTTTGCTGTATGCTCGTTACTGAAATATGTTGTAAGTTTGCTAATGGCATACAAAGAAAGCAAATCACTCACAGGAGGGTATTCGAGGACAGTGTGTACTCAACGACCATTAACAAGCAGGGAAGTTATAATCCAGGGTTTTACAATTCAAGGATAGTTGCGCAAGCACCACACAATGGGGACTACTTGACCCCATTGCACAAGACCACACCAGAGGGATTGCTCAACCTAGTGACTCAGGGAAGCCCTCCAGGACATGCCGAGACAAGTTTCTGCTAGACACAAGGACTAAGGATATAAAAGAGGGAACAGTGGCAGCATGTTTGCCCTCACCCCCCCCCACAATTTATCACCTGGAAACATGACTAGAGGACAAAGATTGAATGGGGGAAGTTGGTCCCGGGGTGGAGGAGAGTTCCAGCCTCCTGTACTGAAGTCCGTTTTGTTCAATATCTTCATAAATGGTCTGGAGGATGGTGTGGATTGCACTCTCAGCAAATTTGCGGATGATACTAAACTGGGAGGAGTGGTAGATACGCTGGAGGGGAGGGATAGGATACAGAAGGACCTAGACAAATTGGAGGATTGGGCCAAAAGAAATCTAATGAGGTTCAATAAGGATAAGTGCAGGGTCCTGCACTTAGGATGGAAGAATCCAATGCACCGCTACAGACTAGGGACCGAATGGCTCGGCAGCAGTTCTGCGGAAAAGGACCTAGGGGTGACAGTGGACGAGAAGCTGGATATGAGTCAGCAGTGTGCCCTTGTTGCCAAGAAGGCCAATGGCATTTTGGGATGTATAAGTAGGGGCATAGCGAGCAGATCGAGGGACGTGATCGTTCCCCTCTATTCGACACTGGTGAGGCCTCATCTGGAGTACTGTGTCCAGTTTTGGGCCCCACACTACAGGAAGGATGTGGATAAATTGGAAAGAGTACAACGAAGGGCAACGAAAATGATTAGGGGTCTAGAGCACATGACTTATGAGGAGAGGCTGAGGGAGCTGGGATTGTTTAGTCTGCAGAAGAGAAGAATGAGGGGGATTTGATAGCTGCTTTCAACTACCTGAAAGGGGGTTTCAAAGAGGATGGCTCTAGACTGTTCTCAATGGTAGCAGATGACAGAACGAGGAGTAATGGTCTCAAGTTGCAATGGGGGAGGTTTAGATTGGATATTAGGAAAAACTTTTTCACTAAGAGGGTGGTGAAACACTGGAATGCGTTACCTAGGGAGGTGGTAGAATCTCCTTCCTTAGAGGTTTTTAAGGTCAGGCTTGACAAAGCCCTGGCTGGGATGATTTAACTGGGACTTGGTCCTGCTTTGAGCAGGGGGTTGGACTAGATGACCTTCTGGGGTCCCTTCCAACCCTGATATTCTATGATTCTATGATTCTAAGTCACTATCTGTCAGGGTGAGACACTGCTTGAGTCAAATCCTGTTTAGTTTATATAACTTAAACTGCAAATTTATTTTATGTCTTAGGTAACCAACTTTGATCTCTATGCTCACTTAAAATCCATCTTTCCATAGTTAATAATAATAATAATAATAGTTCCGTAGTTTATATTTTACCTAAAACAGTAAGTATTTTGCTTGAAGTGCTCAGGAACAAAAACTGGTGCATGTCCTCTCTACACTGAGGGAAGGGTGGACGAGGTTATAAATGTACAATGGTCAGGCTTCTGACCAGGGCAGGATAGTACAGCTCAGAGGATCAAAGTTGGGGAGCTGTGGGGAATTGGCTGGAGTCCCTCTATTGTTAGTTCATGAGTGGCTGGGAGAAGCATTCATGTAACTCAGCTGGGTGTGTCCCTGCCTGTGGATGTCTGTGTGAAAGCAGTATTTACCAGAGATTTGCAGCTTGTCACAACATCACAGGGTGAGAGGGAGCCCAGGTTAGCAGGACAGAGGTCTCAGCAGTACCCCAGTTCCAGGTAGCACCTAGAGACACCCGTCACACCTTCCTCCAAATTCACTTTCTTCTGGGCTGCCTTCCAGCTCCAGTGGTCATCCACCACATGGTGTCTGCCTACACACTAACTTTTCATTGAGTTGTATAATGTATTGTATCCATTCATGGCTTTAGACTGAAAGCTTTTCTCTGCTACTTGTTTTGTGCCATTTGTACAGTGCCATGTACACCTACAGCACTATATCAATGTAATGCCATGCCTACGCCAATTGCAAACTTGACAACCCAGGCTCTTGAAGCACGTTGAACCACATTTTCAAATGCAACATACAAAATGGAAGAGAATAGAAGAGAAGTTAATCCAGCCATTTCCACAAAACATTGAGAGGAAGTTTGCTTCTCTCAAGTGAGGACGCCGGTGTTATTGTCAACTAAGGATTCAGGTAAAGAACCAGATGCTCCACTGAGCCAAGAGTATATAAAACAACATTTATGAACTTGGCATTTCAGGGCTATAGTTGTTAAACAAACTTTTGTGACAGCCCCAGAACTGATTTGGTTGTTGGAAGAGCCAGCAATAGCAAGACACTGTATAGAAAGCCAGTATTCAAACCATAAATACTTTTCAAATGCCTATTTAGTCTGGAACTAGGTGCCTGGGGGAAAATGGATGGGACTGTACAATGTAAAACAAGTGATTCTTCAACAGGTTTCATCCTGGTCTGTATGTCTAGAACATGACATCAGTGCTGATGGAGTGTGCAGTGCTGAAAAGGACAGGTCAGTTCTACAGAGATATCTGGATTGCATGTAAACTGAACTCACTTGAATAATATGCATTATAATGCCTCTCAATACAAAGTCATACATACAGGAATCAAGACTATATGTCACACACATGATGTGGGACCATATTTTGGGAAGCAGTGACTCAGAAAAGGATGCAGGGGCATGGTGGAGAGCCAACTCACAGCGCAATGTGATGGCTAAGAGAGCAAATGCAATCCTTGGCTGTATAAGAAGATTATCAAGTGGGACTAAGGTGGTGGTATTACCTCTGTGTATGGCATTAATGACACCATTCCTGGAATAATGTGTCCATTCTGGTATCCATGCTTGAAAAAGGTTGAAAAATTGGAAAGGGTTCAGAAAAGAGCTACCAGAATGATCTGTGTTAGTCTGTATTCGCAAGGCACTGAATTTAGCCGTATGGAGTGGAAAAATTTGTTAGTCTCTAAGGTGCCACAAGTACTCCTTTTCTTTTTTTCAGAACGATCTGAGGTCTGGAAAACATGACTTAAAGTGAGAGGCCTCAGAAGCTTAATATGTTTAGCTTATCAAAGAGAAGGTAAGAGATGACTAGATTGCCATCTAAACCTACATGAGGAAATAATTTTGGATAGTCCAGGGATCTTTAATCTAGCAAACAAAGTCATAACAACTTCCAACGGTGGAAGCTGAATCTAAACAAACTCAGACTAGAAATAAAATGCAATTTTCTAATAGTAAGGATAATTAACTATTGGGACAACTTATCTAGGGATCTGGTGAATTCTCCATCACTTTAAGTTTTTAAATCAAGATTGGATGTTTTTCTAAAAGACATGCTATAGTTCACACAGATGTTATGGGTTTCACGTAGGAATTACTATGTGAAATTCTATGTCCTAGATTATGCAAGAGGTCAGACTAGATGATCACTGTTATCCTTTCTAGCCTTAAAATCTATAAACATACAAGTTATTTGTAAGATTCTTTAAGATACTGGAAACTATTAATTGTACCAAACGCCATAATTTTCGTTGATATGGAGGAAATATGGTCTTGTGGTTAAGTCACTAGACTGGGACTCAGGAGATGTGCCTTTTGTCCCTGGATCTCCTATGCATTTTCTGTGTGACCATCTGTGTGTGTCCAAGTTCCCCATTGATAGTGAAATGGGATAGTGTTTCCCTACCTCACAAGAGGGTCATTAATATTTCTGATGCTCTCATGTTACATCAATGAGGGCCATAAAAGTAAACAGAAATAAGAATAGGGACTAGCCTCAGAACGATAATAAAGCAACTTAGACTTCTTCCCATGCATTAGGCAACCTCTCTTCTCATCAGGGGAACAGAAAAAGCTCATATACTCCTTTTAGCCCCCAAAGAATTTTTTAAAGTGTCAGGATATACTATTTATTATTTTTAAATCAGTCAGTTAAATAAATTCAATTTGGCAACATAGCTTTTATACATCCCTCCTTCAAATCTCTCACTGAAACTTTTCTTATGCTTAACCTCCCTCCTGAGTGGTCTCCCTACACTCTCACACCTGAAACTTATTTGCATTGTTTTCATCGAATTTTAGACCTGATCTCACATTGGGATCCACAAGGGTATATCCATGCCTCCATGCAGATCCTCACTGATTGTAGGGTCAGAGCTGCTGAGGGTGAAGTCTTCATGGTGTGGCCCTTGTATTCCTATATATTTCAGAAGAGCCAGGTACATAAGTGATATCTATAAATCATAACATTTTTACTTTGAATCTAGGGCACAGGAGATGAAAGGGTGGCGCATTAACCTGATCAGCTACAAGTCCTCCTTCCACTTTAGAACAACAGGAGCTTTCAAGTCAGGAGCGTTTGATTTATTTTAGATCTACTGGGAATTCCTGTGGTTGACAAGGACACCGATATGTCTTTCTGCTTCCTATAATTTCAAAAAGCCAAACTTCTTTATTTTCATCCCACATGTATAATGTGAACAAAACCTTTCTTCTGTGATGTTCCTTGGATGGTCCAGGAGTTAGGGTTAGTGAGACTAGGATTTGGGAGTCCCAGGTTTAAATACCCTGCCTCACCTCTGACTTTGTGTGAGACATTGGGAAAGTCAATGGGCAAGTCTACTTTGTAGCTGTGAAGTATGATTCCTATCACGGATAGATAGGCTCAAGCTAGCATGCTAAAAATACCAGTGTGGATGTTCTACCATTTGCGGTGGCTTGGGCTAGCTGCCCAAGCTCAGGCCCAGGGAGCCAGGCGGGCTTGGACTTAAGCAGCTAGCTGAAGCTGCCACCAGTGCCACTCTTTTAGCACACTCAGGTCTGTCTACCTACGCTGTGAATCACATCTACCAGCTGCAGTAGAGACATACCCACTTAGGCCAAGACTTTTGAAAGGTATTTAGGCATTGCTCTGCTCAGTGTTGCAAGTTTAACCTAGCCTAATTAGGCATCTAACCTGCTTAGGAACTTTTGAAAACCCCATTAAGTGCCTGTCTGCATTTTTAAGTGTCCAAATACCTTTGAAAATCTGGCCTGCAGGCCTTGCAAAGCTGAGCAGAGCAATGACTAAAATCTGGCCTTCAGCCTCTCTATGCCTCAGTTCAATCTGTAAAATGGGGATAATAGCTTACCCAACTCACAGCAGCGTATGAGGATAAAGCCATTAACGATTGTGAGCTGCTCAGATACTACGGTAATGGGGACAATATTTGTAGGACAGATAAGATAGATGTTTTTAAAGGGCCTGATTCGCCAACCTTACTTATGACGAACAGCATTTATTCATCTGAGTAGCCCAGCTAAATCAGGTTCATAGTGTATTCTTAATTTATTATATGTCCCGTCATTGAAATATATGCAAAATATATATGAAATATATATGGTTACCAAAAGCAACTGTGTGAAAATGGCTACCTATATGATTGTGAGCTCAGAGGTAAATGGTAAGCTATAAAAAATGGTGTGGGGTATTTGAAAAGTTTTGCAGGCTTTTTAATCAGACTCATTTCTTTTTCTAAAAAAAGGCTCAGTTTAAGTCCCACAGTGTATATTACAAGCATGAAGAACAGCGATTCTAAAGAAAAACATATTGTGGGCCAAATTCTTCTCCCTCAGGCACAGGTATGTGGCTCACACTGAGCTCTGAGGGAGCCCTGTGTACATATCTGAGGGAAAGATCTTCTCCTGTGTTATGTTGCTACTTGGGCAAATTTGGGCAAATGTAGATTTCACCTGGGTAAAATGCACAAGACTCTACAGTCCACCCCTTCTAGAGGGAAGACTCATAACTAGGGATGTTATAAATCTGAACTGCAGCATGTTGGGTAAAACACAACAGCTACATGAAGCAAACAATGTAAGCATGTACCAATAAAACAGAAGAGCCCCACAAAGATGGACTGTGTGTACCCATTTGCTTGTGTACATTCTAGAAAAGTATGATAACGGGAGATTGCATATGCAAGTTTTCTGGATCAAAACAAACATGAGACCACCCTAATGTAATATACATTTTGAAATATCTCAAGTTCCTTATCTCTGCAAAAGAAGATCCACACTTTTCTTTATGATTGGGTCTCAAATGCCTCAGTCTGCATGATCTCATTGGGCCTGATTCTGCACTTTCTAACACGGCTGTAAAACAGAAGTAACTTCATTGACTTCAACAGTTACACCAGTGTAAATAGCAGCTTAAGTGGGATCAAAAATCAGGCTCCCTGAAAGTAGGCAAGAACAGTATTTATTTTACTCTCCGTCTGTGCCTCCCTCTCTTGAAAAGCAAGTTTCACATCTGCTTGTTATCAGTGGTTATCTCACAGCGTGCCTCTGAATCATTTAGAAAACTCAAAGCACATGCTTATTCCTGTGGAGGAATCAGCCATTACCATGCTATTTACAGGCCCTTTGTGACCTGAAGCACACTACATGGTGTAGAAAACCGCCAAGGTTTTCATCTCAGGGGTTCTCACTGCCGCTAGGTTTAATTACTTAGCTAGCCGCTTTCAGAGATGTCACTCTCCCAGACACTAAACATTAGCTCCTTCTTCATGAGGAGCAATGATTGGGAAAGTACGGTGCATGTTCATGCGCATTTGAGCTTGTGTGCATGCACACACATCAGAATCGGAAGGCCACTGGCTGATTATAACTGTGAATAGACAAAAACAACGAGGAGTCCTTGTGGCACTTTAGATACTAACACATTTATTTGGGCATAAGCTCTGGAACCTGTGAATAGACAGTGTGCCCCTGAATACAGAAAAATTAGGTTCTTTACTCAGAAAAGGCCATGAACATGCTTTTCTCCAGTTCTTTTATGTTTAGCTGATCCAGATGAGCTTTATGTAACACTCTAAAGCACTCTACCATCATACAGAAGGGATCCCACTTGCTCTGAGACACAAGGTATGATCTTTTGCCCACTAAGGTCAATGGCAAAGCTCCCACCGACTTCCATGGTTCAGGATCAGGATCACAGATTTGTCTATCAATTCAGAGATGACAGACAAACCTCTCACCTGTGCTTTCCTGCTCATTATTCAAAAAAATTAATGTTAATATGTTAAAAAAATCCGATCTCCCAGAAAGTCAGTATTTCAGCCTGAAACTGTTCCCAATCAAGTCAACCGGAAAACTCCCATACCTGTCTATTTCTGGAGCACAAGGAGGTCAGATTTTGGCTGCTCCTTGCTCAAAATGGGGAGGTGGAGGGTTCTTTGAGCAGAAAGCCAACATACTTATCAAATTGTGCCAAATAATCTTTTGCAGGGTTAAAACACTTTGTTAGAAAAATGCTAAAGATTTTTTATTTTTATTTTCAGAGAATATCACTATAACCAGGCATATAAGGTAGCGAACTACAGTACACTGGGTATGATGATCACTGTGGGTGCGCCAACCCTTGCATTAGGCTACTTACTGTAGTCTAGCTGTGTTCAATCCCTTGCTTTGCCACATCTTCCTGTGACAGCTTGGGCAAGTTACTTCGCCTCTTGGTGCTGCGGTTTCCCATCTGTAAAACGGAGATAATAGCACTTCCCTACCTAATGGGTCTTATGAGGATAAATATATTAAAGACTGTGAGGTGCTCAGATATTATGGTAATGGGAGCCATGCAAGTACCTATGACAGATTTATAAATCTGCCTGTGTGCCAATTATAAATGGAAATATCTACCACAGCCTTTCCACAGTATTTCTGAAGTATCTATTACCTTAGTTAGCATTAGAAAAAAGTGAATTCCACAAAAAACTAAAGAGATTCAGTAAAAAAAAATTCAACCAAATGCAGCAGATTGAAATTGAAAACATCTGAATGTTGCTGAGATTTCCATGTCTCCGTGTGGAAATATCTGTAGATGACAGCTTTAACCATACATTTTGCACACTGCTTCATATCACGCCATGGGGAGGGAGGGGAATGTTTATACATCCACTCAAAAGTGTCAGGTACTTAAACAACACAATAAGGGGAACTGTTAAAGTGGAGAAAAAGCACTCAAGGTATGGATAGGTCAAAATCCAAACGTAAACCTAACCTAAATAAGTCTGAATTCCTAAACTCCTACTACCAATCTAATATAAAACAGTATGTTTGGCTAACAAAGTTTCTGGCTTTAACTCATGAAAACCATGGAAATTCAAAGTTGAATTCGAAGCTACTTCATCCACAGTACATGCATTAAAAAAATAAAATAAAGCAGTTTTCTGTCTATTGAGTAATCTTGTATTCTGGCAATTTTTAAAAGTTTGTTCTATTTTCTATACAGACCAATAGTCTTTATAAAACATCTAGTCTATTATTTAAATGCATATTTAAAATTATAGACTCATTTATCAGAATAATATTACCAGCAATTAGGTTAGAGGTGAAAAATACATTTAGCCAATTTATTTTGTCCATCCCAGGGCAAGCTATTTCCCTCTAGCATTTACAGAGTTTTCTTTTCCAAGGATCTCTATTGTGAGATCTGAAAAGCTTGATTTTGACACTCCTCCAGTTTAACATGTGATTGGGACTACCTTGTCATCAGTAGATAGAATTTGGATCAGAGTGAACTGGCTAAGGCTCAATCCCACAAGATGATATTGGTGGGAGAGGAAAGGATCTTAAGGGAACAGAAAAGTTGGTTCCTATCCCTGTTATTGAAGGGATTTTTCCCCACCCTTTATGCAATAAGTTCACAGTTTGGAGAGGGCCTTGGACTCGCCATTATTCCTAATAACCCAGATACCTTTTTCATCTGCATCTAGCTAAGGGTTCATGACCTTTTCTGTCAGATCTTGGCCTTGACACAATAAACCAAAAATGTGGATTTTTTACTTTTAGATGAAATTATTGTTAAGCTCTTTATTTGGCGCTACTATGAAGATCACGTGGAAACTAGAGCTGCTACACACCTGCAGCTTCCTACCTGTTAAGCAGTATTTCACTACAGGCAACATGTCACAGCAGCTCTCCAGAAACTGTGATAGTTTCAACATGCAATATAGACATTGTTCTATAAAGCCCTATATTACTTGGGTCCAGGCTATCTGAGAAAGCCATGTGTCACTGTGGCAGTCGAGCTGATCAAACTAGCTATCCCTAGATTTAAGAATCTGGTGGCTGGTTGCAGGGCATTCTCTGTAAAGGACACTTGACTCCAGAGTTCACTTCCCCTGCTCATTCAGCCAAGGCCAGATCTGTTGAGCATTAGGGTACAATGTGAGGCCCATCTCTTAACCCAAGTATTTGCTTGAGGAATTGGTTCAGATGACGGGAAAGACATTGCTGTCTCTTTCATAAATGATTTTTGAAAAAGAGGCAAATACATGTTTTTACACATGCCCTGACATGCAAGGAATTAGGAAAAATCTAAAGATTTCAAATTTTCCATTATAAGCAGGTATGCTACCCTTAAAAATAGGCAATTGCATTCTAGGAGTGCATTCCCCAGTGCTCTCCTAATCAAAGTCTTCATAAGATATAGTGAGTACATCTGAATTATAACTCCTAAAAGTAAAGGCTTATAATGGAAAGACTGACATAGCCTTAATTATGTAGAGGCTCTGTTTTAATAGAAACCATCAGCCCTTGGCATAAGAACACAACCACAATTGTCTGAATTTAGGTGACTTATTTTTTATCTGGGTGCACTCCCTAATTGTAGTCATTCTGTGGCTTTGTTTGTTTGCAACAATATTTAGGAGTTTGGGGGGAAAAAATCAAATGGCGAAATATGTCATTCTTTAGCCTACTGTTTAAAGTTCACAGAAGGCTTTAGCATAAATTATAGTGTTGTAAAACTCCAGAATGTCTTTGTATTCTTTAAAGGCATTACCAGTCTGCTAGCAATTTATGCATTGCTGGGGAGCTGGCAATCTTGTAAACTGGCACATTTTTTGACAGTCATGAACTTTTGTTGTTTCACACATAGGAATATTCCAAGAGTGTGGCAGACCCACCCATGGATTAAGGCAAGTTTATCCAGATCATTAATAATTTCTAGCGTCTTGAAAAAGATTATGAGCTTTTGGGGGGGAAGGTGTATGAGGTGAAAAATTAAATATTTATATTAAAATATTTTGGTTCTCTCTCAAAAAAGCAAGTGGAATTTATTCCATATGACTATGCTTTTCTTTTTTTACATATAACAATAAAAATATCTATAGTTTATGCTGGTTTATTCTGAGTTTTGCTTGTGTTATTCCTTCTCTGTGGCACCCACTTAAAGGTTTTTGACTCTTCAGCTGTCACCTCTCGTGGGTGGAGTTCCATCTCTCCCCCCTCCTGACATTTACCCTGTGATATTTCCAGCAATCCAGACTGCCTAAACAGGCCAGCACCTGATCTTTGCTTCCTCTCCAGAGGCTATGAACAGAGCAATTGCCAGTGGACACAAGTTACCAAACAGCTCTTTCTAAGCAAGCACATTTATTCTTAAAGTGAAAGCATTACAAAGGAAAAAATTAAAAACTATAACAGAACCTACACACATGCTAAAAAGTTTACCAGAAGTCACCCCAACTCCAGCCTTGGGCTCTAGTAGTGTCAATCCTTCAAAATCTACAACTGCATTTTCCCTGTGGTTACAAGTTCATGACTGTCTCAGGTTCAAAACCAGAGCACAGGCTGGGAAGTTCAGCTGTTTCTTTATACAACTCAGTCCCCTGATCTTGTCTCCAAGAAAAAGGAATCAGCAGACAATGACCCGCTCCTCCAGACATAGCTTCAAAAGACTGGGTTTTGCATAACCAGAGATGGGGAAATTTGCTTTCTCTCTCCCTAGGTATTCCCCAGCAAATTTACTACACACATATTGTCCCAAAAGTTCATTCTTGTCTGGCATATTTTCAATATAGCCCTTTGAACTCCCTGATCACATACCACATCTCCCCCAGGAGAGGTTGCATGCAATCCCACCACTGTGATACATAAACTTCGCATTTAATACAATGGACCCCATACTTAAACTTAATTCAATAAGGTCTCCCAAGGATATGCAGGAAATTGCCATATCTGTCACAACTTTCTTCCCTCTTTTGTTCACATCTGGAATTAGGCCTGATATCACGAGTATGGTATGTCATCTGCCTCATCTCTCCTGGTATAAATGAGGAAAATTACTTGGTACTCATCATTCATTCACAAGTCTGAATGGAACACGAAACTGTTCAGAGTAGCTTATCCATTTTGGCCAGGTTGATTTATCTACAAAATTAAAGCTCTTTGGAAGGATGACAGGAAATATTAGCTCCATTGCTCCTGGAAAAATAACTTCTGTCTCTTTATAAACTTTATTTTAATGCCTCTCTCCCTTCCCCTATTTGTGTATTTATGGTGGATTATTTTTTTTTCCCCTCTCTCTGCTGTAATGGAGATGGCCCTTCCCCCCTCCTTTTCTCTTTCAGGGGGATCTGTGTCTCCTTGATGTAGCTGCTCTGTTTCAGCCTAATTTCTTAGCAGAGTCCTCTCCTAAAAATGTTTACTTTTTTCTGCTCTTCTTGCTTCTTTCTTTGCCTCTTCTTCATGCTGGGTCTCTCTCTTTCAGTTCAGCCTGTTTTGTCCTTTAGTGTTTGGGAATATAGAACACAAAGCCACCTCTTATTGAAAAGGTGATTCACTTACTTAAGAGAAACTTCCATGTTCTCTTCCCCCTCTCTGCTAATAGGATCAGGCCAGTTCTGACACTGAGTTAAGGTGCAGGCTGGAGCAAAGAGAGGCATACATGGTTACAATAGAAATAATTGCTCTATTAGTGAGGACCCAACAGCTACACAGAAAATTCAGCACTATTTCCAGGTGTCGCGAGGCCTACAGTATTAACTCTTAAAATGCCTTCCAATCCTGTATTCACCCTCTGCGGGTGCAATTGGTGTTGATGATGCTCTCCTACTTTAGATTTTCATACTTGATGGTGGCAGGGAACTATAACTTTTAATAAGCATTAAAGAAGGCAGGTTGCTTGGAAAGAAGATACAAAACTTGTATTATATACATGAGAAAACAACTCATACTGAGATTGCTCGGGCTTCTGAAAACCTCTAGATCACACCTGGCATAATACATCTATTGTAACAGTCACTCTCATATTGACATTAAGTCATTCATTAGCCTAATCACTCCACTACCAGAAATATGATATTCATCCTCAGAGGGATGTGCTGAGTCAGTGAATCCACAGACTGCCCTAATTATGCCCCATTCCTGACCAGCACCACCCACTTCATTGGCAACACTAGCCTATACCCATATCTGAATGGAGAGGATGATAATGTTTTCTGATACTTTAACCTCCCTTTTGTCAGGCTTCTGCCTTGGGGGGCAAGCTAGCATAACAATTAGATAACCTGATCCAGTGGAAGTGAAAAGTTTCTAAAGTTGTAATAGTTATGATAGATCCATAACCTCTATTTGGTGAGCTATGGGTGTGAAGAGTATGTCACAGTTAGTTAAAGTAGGCAGTGGAATTTTGCCTCTGCGTTCTCCTGGTAATTTTTTTACATTTGTTTTAACTCAGATATTCTTTTAGGGCTCTTGTTGTTTTAAAGGTACAGTATTTTCAACAGGTTTCAGAGTAGCAGCCGTGTTAGTCTGTATTCGCAAAAAGAAAAGGAGTACCGGTGGCACCTTAGAGACTAACAAATTTATTAGAGCATAAGCTTTCGTGAGCTACAGCTCACGAAAGCTTATGCTCTAATAAATTTGTTAGTCTCTAAGGGCATCCGATGAAGTGAGCTCTAGTATTTTCAACCTAACTCTATTTTAGAGGGTTTTTTTATGTTTAGAAATATAGATAAACAGCACCAGACTCTCAGCTGCTGTAGATCACTGGAGCTATGCCAGTTTACATCGGCTGAGGATGTGACCCACAGAGTTAATAAAGACAGCATCTTAAAGCCCAGTTTGCTAGTCTGTCTGAAAATAACAGTTAGATATGTAATTTGCATTAATTCTTAATTAATTATGGACACTGATATCAATTTACCAATGAGAATATGCTCTTATGACAGAAGCCATCTGGGAATAATTGTGAAATTGATCTGCATTGAACATGTTCAAGGAACCTACAAGAGAGGATGACACAAAACCTTTATTGGAAAAGATCAGAGAGTCTGATCCTGCTCCCATGGAACCCAGTAGGAGTTTTGCCATTGACTTGCAGGGGAGCAAAGTCTGGCTCTCGGATTGGCCCCGAATACTTTAAATCCACATGGTCTGACTCCCATTTCTAAAATGAGAGGAAGTATTCTTTAGGATTCCTTCTCATCAGTTTAATACATTTTCACAGGGACACAGCCAATATCTCTCTTGGCGTGCTGGGAGCATGTTGAACTATTCTCCTCAGAACCAAGTGAATGATTTATGATCACAACAGCAGCAGTAAACTACATGACCATGTTTAAACATCACTGGCCTGTTTTCAACTGTTAAACCTTACTTGCTTTCCAGATATCTAGTAAATTCATATGGGCTAGGATTTTTTTTAGTGTTATCAACTGCTGTGAAGAGTTGGCTTTATCTTAAAAGAAGATATTTTATTGGAAATCATACACAATCCATGTATCTTCATACAGAAGCTGTCCTTAATTAGGAATCATGTTTGTTTAGCAGCCACCACCCTTACCATGTGGTGTTCAGTTGCTACCTTCTCTCAGTAGCCATGTTTTTACACACGAGCTGCAGGGGAAAGTCATTGAATTGTAACAGAAACCACCCTTGATTTAAAGCTGCAGGGTAGGGTCCGTACCGCTGATGGGGAAGAGGCAGCGATGTGCCGTGGCAGCGCTTTAACGTGGGCTGCGTACGGGCCGGTATAGGTTTCTTACCAGTACGCCATACCGGCCCATACCAGCTCACTTTCACCCCTGGTAACACCCCCTTTGACCACTGGTTTCTGAATTGGCCTTAAACATTTCAAGGATGACTGTATTGTGGAGCACTATGTGTAAACTGCACCCAAAGAGCCAAAAACTCCCATAAAAATTAGATGCACCTATGATCTTAAATACTAGGATGTTCCAGCAACAGCAAGGATGGAAACCTATGATATAATCTTCCCAAACACATTGGCAAAGCAGCTCTAGTGTCTCAGAAAATTGGATATGATCATGATGTGATGAATTTTGGCTGAATATATCAAGGCAGGTTGGTAGGGAGTTCACACAATCTTCTCTCTCCCCTATGTAGGACACAAAAAGGGCTGTCGTGTTAAAAGCTGAGAAGGAAGGTAAAGAAGCCATTCATTCTTTCTTACTCATGCACTCAGGCAGGCTCCATCGTGCCTGTGAGCTCATGAGAACTGTGCTCTGGGTTTGCCCTTTATAAGTTTATCCTTTGCTCAGTCTCTGCAATTAGGGATTTCCAATAGCGAGGAAGTTTTTAATAAAGCAATTTCTATCTAGCTCAGATTTCCTATGCTGCATGCTCTGGCCTTGCAAATAGTATTAATAAAAGGCCAAACTATCATTCTTTTTGATTGCATCATATTTAGGTGTTCTATAGTCTCAGAAAGTCACTGAGAGTCATGATACCCAAGAGAGAATTTATACATTACAGATGAAGCTGTTCTGACCGCATCAGTGAGGCAAACAGGAGAGTATTTGAAATAGTCCCGCTGATGCACTACCTGATAGGATGACTTTTCAATTTCTATTTTATGAACAAATTCAAACCCTATTTAGGGAAACTGAATGGCAAGTCCTTTGCTCATTGCCATTTCCACATGATTCCCCCCACACTTTGGGGTGTGATCACTTTAATAAACTTGAAAACTCTCAGTCTAGGCTTGCAGGACACCTTTGCCCATGCTATCAATCCAGTTGTTTTCCTCCTCAGTTTTTTCTCTCTGTCATCACTTCACTATTTTAGAGCACTGCTGACCATTGAGAGATACTGTTGTGGTACAACCCTTTCTAATGTCAGACATTGAAGAGATAGCAACCTAGGGTTATTTACCTTGGGTATTTATTATGGCCTTCAACACTATAGTATCTCTTTAACATATTTATCCTCCTAGGGTTACCAAGTATCTGGTTTTTTACCAGAACATGTGGTCGAAAAGGGACCCTGGCGGCTCTGGTAAGCACCGCCGACTGGGCTGTTAAAAGTCCAGTGTTAAAAGTCCAGCGACGCTAAGGCGGGATAGTCCCTGCCTGTCCTGGCTGGCACCACGCTGCGCGCTGGAAGTGGCCAGCAGGTCCTGCTCCTAGGCGGGCGGGGCGGGGGAGGAGGAAGGAAGAACCACAGGGTTCCCGGCCAATGGGAGTGGGCGGTGGGCAGTGCATGGAGCCTCCTGGGCCCCCACCTAGGACCCAGACCTGCTGGCCGCTTCCGGGTGCACACAGAGTGGTGCCAGGACAAGCAGGCTGCCTGCCTTAGCCCTCCTGCTGTGCTGCTGACCAGGAGCCACCCAAGGTAAGCCCATGCCCCAGCCTTCTGCCCCAGCCCTGAGGCCCCCCCCAACACTGGAA
This sequence comes from Dermochelys coriacea, assembly GCF_009764565.3. Lineage (NCBI taxonomy): Eukaryota > Metazoa > Chordata > Testudines > Dermochelyidae > Dermochelys > Dermochelys coriacea. The sequence goes on from NC_050069.1 coordinate 84,844,243, forward strand.
CACCCTCCTGCACCCCAAACCCCTCATCCCCAGCCCCACCCCAGGGCCCATACCCCCAGCCCAGAGCCCTCACCCCCTGGCCCAGAGCCCCCTCCCACACCCTGAACCACTCATCCCCAGCCCCACCCCAGAGCCAGCACCTCCCCCAGCCTCAACTCACAGCCCTATCCCAAACTCCGAATCCCTCAGCTCCAGCACCCTCTCCCCCTTCCCCCAAGAATCTGGTCCAGTAAGTGCAAACAGGCAAAAAGGCGAGTAAAGCATTGATGTGGGAATATGGATTAAAATCATAGCTCTTTATACATTTTCATGAGATTGAGAGAGTTTGCCAAGCCTCTGTGGAAAGGTTTGCATCCAATTTTACATAACAAAAGCACACAAGGAAAGATCCGTCCCTTCATTAGGGGCAGGATGCAACACTTGTTAATAAAGAATCATGTTTTTGTTCTAGAAGCTCTGACACTTAGGGTTTGTCTACACAGAGCAGCAATGCACCTATGGGGGTGTGATTTCTAAAGCATACTAATGTGTTGAGCCTTAATTGGCCCTTTTAGATCCTGCTGGTGTGCAATTATGAAACCCTAGTATGCTTTAATGCTGTTAAAGCATATTTAGGTGCTAAAGGAGCATTCAAGGAAGACAAGGCTATTGTATATGATCTGAGGGAGAGTCCTACACCTGAGCCACTGTTTTTAATGTGACAAATCTGAGGACTGTCCCAGAGTAAGGTGTCAATATGAGGATATTTTGGAACAAATTGATAAATTAAACACTAATAAGTCACCTGGACCAAATAGCATTCACCCAAGAGTTCTGAAGGAACTCAGAGATGAAATTGCAGAACTATTAACTGTGGTATGTAACCTATTGCTTAAATTAGCCTCTTCATCAGATGACTGGAGGTGTAAAGACCTGGGGATTAGAACCTGGTTCTGGAGAGACTGGGACAGCTAATATCCTCACAGTGCCACCAGGAGACCTTAGAGAGGCACAGGCAGGGAGCACTATGGAGAATAGGCACCACAGGAAGTACCTCCCATAGTGATGGTACCCTGCAGCCCTCTGATTGGCCCATTGCCCTATTTAACCCCTGGGGTTGCCCCAGGAAGTTGTCTGGGCAACCACACAGATTTGGCCTGCTGCAATGCCAGACTTTGTTTGATCTCTGGTCTCCAACCTCAGCCTGGTCCTGACTCTTGCCTCCAATTCTAGCTTAATACTACCTCTGGTCTCTGATCCTGGCCTGACCCTGACTCTTGTATACAGCACCTGGCGGAATCCTAAGAGCCCAACTCTTGCCCGGTGACTACTGTCATGGTGGGCAGGTCTCAGCCCAGCTGTGATTGCTAGGCCAGACTGCCTACACCCCAGTCTCTTACAGGAGGATAGCTAATGTAAGGCCAATTTTTAAAAAAGGCTTTACAAGTGATACTGGAAATTACAGGCCAGTAAACTTAACTTCAGGCAAACTGGTAGAAACTATAGTAAAGAACAGAATTATCTGACACATAGATGAACATGATGTGTCAGGGAAGAGTCAATATGGTTTTTGTAAAGGAAAATTTACCTTGCCTCACCAATCTATTAGAGTTCTTTGAGCAAGTCAACAAGTATGTGGATACGGGTGATAAAGCTGACAGTGTATTTGGACTTTCAGAAAGCCTTTTGACAAGGTCCCACACCAAAGTAAGCAGTCTTGGGATAAGTAAAGGAATGGTGGAAAGGTCATGAGGAAAGGTCCTCTCATGGACCAGCATCTGGTTAAAGGAAAGATGCACAAAACATTCATAAATGATCAGGAAAAGGTGTCATAGCTTGCAGATGATACAAAATTACTCAAGATAGTTAAGTCCAAAGCTGACTGCGAAGAGTTACAAAAGAGACCTCATAAAACTGGGTGACAAAATGGCAGATGCAATTCAATGTTGATAAGTGCAAAATAATGCAGAAAGGAAAACATGATCCAACTATACATACAAAATTATGGGGCCAAAATAGCTGTTACCATTTGTGATGCAGCATGGCCAGAGGGCAGCAGGAGCGTGTTAGAAGGGAGCCTTATTCCCTGTAGAGGGAAGAAAGTTTGTAATAGATTAATTAAAGCACCTGAGGCCAATTAAAGCACTTGATAAAACCCCCCTGCTTCAATCAGACAAGGAAAGGAGTTGAAGCACAGTGGATTGGTGTTGGAGCACAGAGCAATTTGGAGGAGTTGAAGCAGAGTGGATTGATGTTGGAGCAAAGAGCAATTTTGAGGGAAGCAGAGGAGAGTTTGGAGAAGTGCTGCGGTGGGCTAAGAAGACCAAGACCCTAGGTAAAGGGACACCTCGTTTGTGCAGAGGGAGGGCAGGAAGCCCCACAAGCTGAAGGGCAGGAGAGGGAAGTAGCCCAGGGGAAGGAACTGCTAGTTCAAGCAGTTTACCGCTATCCCTAGGGCCCCTGGGCTGGGACCTGGAGTAGAGGGCGGGCCCGGGTCCCTCCCTCTCCACTCCCCTCCTCTAGGATACTAGTAGGGAAGTTAATATCCCAGTTCAGGGGTGAGAAACGGTGCCCTGAACTCTCCCGAAGAAGAGAAAGCGTGAGACCCATCAAAGTAGTGCCAGCAATTTGCCACACACTCAAGAAAGATCTTGGAGTCGTCATGGATAGGTCTCTGAAAACATCCACTCAGTGTACAGTGGCAGTCAAAAAAGCTAAACCCCATTAGAAAAGATAATAAGACAGAAAATATCATAATGCCACTATATAAATTCATGGCATGCCCATACTTTGAATACTACAAGCAATCCTGGTTGCCCCATCTCAAAAATATATATTAGAATTGAAAAAGGTACAGAGAAGGGCAACAATAATGATGAGGGGGATGGAACAGCTGCCATATGAGGTGAGATTAAAAAGACTGGGACTGTTCAGTTTAGACAAGAGATGACTAAGAGGTGGGGAGGAATACGAGAGAGGTCTACAAAGTGAATAAGGGAAGTGTTATTTATCCCTTCACATAACACAAGAACTAGGGGTCACCCAATGACCTGAATAGGCAGCAGGTTTAAAACAAACAAAAGGAAGTACTTCTTCACATAACACATAGTCAACCTGCGGAATGCATTGCCAGAGGACGTTGTGAAGGTCAAAAAATATAACTGGGTTCAAAAAAGAACTAGATAAGTTCATGGAGGATAGGAGGATAGATCTATCACTTGCTATTAGCCAAGACTGCCAGGGATGCAATCCCATGCTCTGGGTGTCCCTAAATATCTGACTGCCAGAAGCAGGGACTGGACTGACAGGGGTTGGATCATTTTATAATTGTCCTGTTTAGTTCATTCCCTCTGGGGCACCTGGCATTGGTCAAAAGACAGGATACTGGGCTAGATGGACCATTGGTCTGACCCAGTTTGGCAATTTTTATGTTGTTAATTCATGCGCAACACAACGGTGCAATTTAGAAATCGTGTCTCTGTAGTGAGTATTATTGCTCTTTGTAGACAAGCCCACAGAAAGTGATTGTATTTGCCAACACATGAAATGATAAAATATCTAACCACAGTTTATGAAAGAGTTTGTCGAGGATGTGGGAATGCAGACCGTAACTAGGTTTCACTGACTCTGAGCACCCTGAGTCCACAGTAGAGGGCACAGTTTTGAACATAATCCAACCAATAGGTCTATAAAGTACTACAAACATTGATAATCCCTCAAACCTTCCATACACATGAAAAAAGAACAGAAATCCTAACAATACAATACATAACAGGATAATCAAGGACAGTTTCTTCTGATGAATAAGATATTGTGAAACTACAGCTACTGTAGTTGAATAAAGGGAAAATATTTATGGGTAAATAATTCAACAATCTAAGGAAGCAAAAAATATGAATAATATTTGAATATTTTATTAATCAGCAAAAGAGCTGGTCAAATAGAGATTTGTTCACAGATAATTTAATGAAACTTTTTTGATAAATTATCTAACAAATAATTTGACTAGATGTAAATGAATTCTCAGGTATCCAATTGCAATAGGCATGTGTGAGTGGTTTGCATATACTGTTCTGAAAAGCCAAACGGAAGAGGTAAAGGAAGCATGTTAAATCTGGAATTTAAATAGACTCTCATAAATAAGAGACATCAGCTGCAGGTCAACAACAAACTCTAATGTGTTGATTTTCTAAGGAGAAAATAGCTGCAGCTATTTCAGACTTTTTCAGGTAGGCTGTTAAGGATAAAGTCTTCATTTTTTTTGCAAAGCTACAGAGAAAACCAATAATTAGCTGCTGGAAATATAACATTCTGTATCAGAGGATAAACAAGACTTAGATAATTGAAGTTTTACTTCATACGACATAGGAAAATGTTCTAAAGAGACTTTAATTAAGCCAAAAGAAAAGGTGGGTGAGGTAATATCTTTTACTGGACCAACTTCTGTTGGTGAGAGAGACAAATTAAGCCCTCAGTTATAGGTTTCCACCTACTGGTAGGGAGCAGTGACTACATTCCCAGATTTGCACAGGGATAGTAATTACACTTTGATGTTCAAAATATGTAAGGGCCACAAGGTAGTGCTGCTTTTAAGTATGTTGAACAAATCACTGTAAACACCATGGACCAAATTTTCAATGTACCTCTGTTTTGCATACACACAACTTCCATACATGCTCCCAATTCACATAACCAATTTGCACATGAAAATGTGGGTCTTACCACACAAACAGGTGATAACACAACAGAAGCCCTTGAAAATTTGGCCCTTTCTAAAGTGAAGCTGATTTAGCAAGCACTAAAGAGAGACCAATAAATAACCATCATTAAAATATATTCAGAGGATCACACATGAACAGGGACATTGAAGAGTAGACGAGAAATATAATTGCAAAGTAGTAGCAGCAAGGCTTTACTTCTTACAAAAACAAATGAGACAATATGAAAGATGCCATACTGTACTCGGCTCCTGTCTCAAGATAATTCCACATTATAAATATTGATGCAGCACTTGTGACTTGCCTCCACAGGACTTAATGCAGTATAATGTAATGCATTTGTTCACTACCTAGTGGGGATGTAGCATGGGAGACTGTACAGTAAAATATGAACAAGAAATTGAAGGACTCATTATACACTGACACTCCTCTTACTCATCTCATGCTGTTATATGAGGATAGTGGAAAATATTTCCTAATTCTCAAAGAGAGTGATCTTTTATACTTCCAAAAAAGTTACATTAGCTGAATTCAAAATTAAAAGGGGGAGGGGAGAAAAAATGGACTTCATTCTTTGACTTTTTGTAATCATGTAAAGTATCATAGTAGTTTATGATTTTCATATGTGATGAATACGATATGAAAAGATCACAAAGTATATGTGGAAATTTAAAGGAATAAGGAAAGAGTCAGGAATTATGCCTGATTTTTAGATCTTTAATTTAGGAAGTCAAAGGATGTAGTTGCCAGTTTACACAACCTAAGTAATGCACACAGAAAGTATGTGTGTTAACCATGTTAAAAAACAACTCTGTGCCACCCACACTGCAGATAAGTGGCACTTTATTCTCTCACTTTAAAGACACCCTTTAAAGATTTGTAGATGTAAAAACTGACCTACTTTGACAGGGGTCTCATCTGGAAGTTTTTATTTTTGGGAACCATCCCATATACAATATTGCTTTCTTAAAACAATTCATCTTATAATTATTAAAAAAAATGTTAAAAGCCACAATTCACTGTTGCACCAACAGTAAACAAATCAATGTTTGTACAATATATGTGACAAAATACATTTTGGTTACTGAGATTCTGTTCATCTCACATCACCAAACTGTGGTTCCTTCTAACCCTATGATTCTACATAGTAGTTTTGTTAAGATTTTCCTGGCAGCAAAAGTTTGAAATAAAAAATACGTTGAGAAGATCATTAAAGCAAGCTCTTTTGGCTTCTATGTGGGATCACTATCAAAGAATGTCGATTTGTGGAGCTACCAATGTTAACAGCGTTCTCTGACATAACGCTTTGGTTGTGGCACAGTACACTTTTTATCTGCAGAATATAGCATCTCTCGCCACTCATTTTATTATTATTATTATTAAACATTTATATTGTGATAGAGCCTACTGGTTGAGGCTCCATTGCACTAAGAACTGTAGAAACAAAGGAGGATTTTCAAAGGCAAAAAGGGCAGGCAGGTATGGAGTCAGGCACTGTGAAAGGGAAGACTCCCTACCAGTGCCACCTCATGGTCAGACAAGGGTGTGGCAGGTTGTCTCCCTTCTGTTTCTCCTTTCCCCCTTTTCTGTTCTGTCTTGTGGGGTCTGTCCCTTTTTTTTTTTTGGCTCAGCCCTCTGCAAGGGTCACACATTCTAGTCCACCCTTTTCAAGGTATACAAAAGAAAGTCTGATATTGGGGGAAGTCTTTCAGGGCCATCAATGGCTTCAGGGCATTCTCCTTAGTTCAGGGACTTGGAGTATGGACCCTTGAGCACTCAGGATTTTCCCCTGCTGGATTCCCCACAAAGGTAAAGGCTCCCATTGTTGTCCTGTCTTGTGGACATGGTAGGGGAACACAGGCCCTGTCTCTCCACCATGCTCTGATCCAGTATTCGGTGGTGGATAAATAAGTACTGTACCTTGGGGTGCTAAGCAGCTGCCTCCTTGGATCACTTTGTACCTAAGTCCTCTTTTACCCACAAAGTAAATTAAAATTTCTGCCCTTCAGTCAGTCGCCAGTCTCTTCTTTGCAGACTTCGTCAGGTCTGTGTTGCCAGGTCTCTGCCTACAAGAGCTCCTAGGCCATACTTCCCCAGAGTGCAGAACGGGTCATACTGAAAGGTGAACTGTCAGGCTGGAGGGAGGTTACTAGTGGAGACCCTCAGGCATCAGTCTTGGCACCAGTCTTATTTAATATATTTATTACTGACCTTGGCACAAAAAGTGAGGGTGAGTTAATAAATTTGCAGATGACACAAACTTGGGAAGTATTACCAATACAGAGAAGGATTGGAATATCATACAAGAAGATTTGTAGAGCCCTGTGCAGATACAAATTTATATCTGCAGATGCAGATATAAATCGGTATCTGCACAGCCACAGGGCTCTCCCGGGAACCGCAGTGGCGAAAGGAGTAGAACATGGGGCTGCTGCTTCAAGGAGCCAACGTCCCACGCTGGCAGCTCCTCCGCTGTGGCTGTACTCCCCCAGCCCTGTCCACTGGGGCGGGTACAAGACTCATTGGCGGCTGTCCCTGGTCACACTCTTGTGTTCAAATGGCGTGTACACCCTAGACAGGAGACACAGACAGCTGTGTGGAAGGGATGGGAGCAAGGCTGGGGGCAGTACAGCCATGTCAGAGGAGCTGCCGGCATGGGGAACTGGCTCCTGGGAGCAGCGCCCCCCATTTTGCTTCTTTTGCTGCTGCAGTTTCTGGGAGAGACCCGCAGATACTGATTTATATCTGTGGATATCCACATCTGCGGGATATAAATTTGTATCTGTGCAGGGCTCTAAAGATCTGGATGATCTTGTAAACTGGAGTAATAAAAATGAGATGAAACTGAATAGCGAAAAGTCATGCATTTAGGGACTAACAAGAAGAAATTTTGCTGTAAGCTGGGTACTTATCAGTTGGAATCAACAGAGGAGGAGAAATCCTGCGTGTATTGGTTGATCACAGGATGACTATGAGCTGTCAGTGAGATGCGGCTATGAAAAAGACTAATGCAGGTGAGATATTTCCAGTAGAGACAGGGAAGTTTTATACATTATTCAAGGCAATGATGAGATCTCATCTGGAATAGTGTGTGCAGTTCTGGTCTCCCGTGTTTAAGAAAGATGACTTCAAACTGGAATAGGTTCAAAGAAGGGCTAGTAGGATGATCTGAAGATCATCATAAGGAAAACCTACCTTATGAGAGGACACTCAAAGAGTTTGGCTTGGCTTATTTAGCCTAATCAAAAGAAAGCTGAGGGGAGATACAATTGCTCTCTATAAATACATTAGCGGGATAAATACAGGGAGGGAGAAAAGTTATTTAAGTTAAGCACCAATGTGGACACAAGAACAAATGGATATAAACTGGCCATCAACAAGTTTAGGCTTGAAATTAGGTTTCTAAGCATCAGAGGAGTGAAGTTCTGGAATAGCCTTCCAACGGGAGCTGTGGGGGCAAAAACCCTAACTGGTTTCAATGGCATGTGGCCCACTGGTGACTGCCAGAAGCAAAAATCCTCAACAGCTGGAGGCGGGACATTAGATAAGGAGGGCTCCGAGTTACTACAGAGAATTCTCTCTCAGGTATCTACCTGGTGGGTCTTTCCCCCATGCTCAGGGTCTAACTGATCACCATATTTGGGGTCAAGAAGGAATTTTCCTGCTGGGTCAGACTGGCAGAGTCCCTGGTGGTTTTTCGCCTTCCTCTGTAGCATGGGACACAGCTCACTTGCAGGTTTAAACTAGTGTAAATGGTAAATTATCTGCAACTTTAAGTCTTTAAACCATGATTTGAGGACCTCAGTAACTCAGCCTGAGGTTATGGGTCTATTACAGGAGTGGATGGTTGAGATTCTGTGGCCTGCAGGGTGCAGCAGGTCAGACTAAATAATCATGATGGTCCCTTCTGACCTTAAAGTCTATGACCAGAGGTCTAATTTCCTCGACTGCCTTCTTGCTTGCCTGCTTCCCCCGAGCGACTCTGATTCCATTTTCTAAACTGTGCCTCCAGCTTCTGCAGGCTTTGCAGGTGCAGCAGGGCAGGGCCCCCTGGACCCAGAGCCGCTCCTTACCCTCTTGTTCTCCAGTGTGCAGTTTGTACACCCATCACAGATACCTGACTGTCCTTTGTGCCTTTAAAAATAACAGTCCTTTGCCTCCAAACAGCTCAAGGATGGTACAGAATCAGATAAGATCCATTGGGGAGAATTCAAACTTTACCTGCCCAGAAGGGTGAGGAGGAGGAAGCAGGAGCTGCTCCAAAAACCAGATGGGTCCACTGTCACTTTAAAAAGATTCTGATAGACAAATGATATATAACACGTTTGACTTGGTAGAGAAGGTAGAGGAAATATATTATGATGGATGAAGTTAGATAAACTCAGCATTTTTATGATGGTCTGTACAGAAATCTGAACTATTATTATGCAATTAAGAAGGCATTTTTAACACTCATTCTGTTTGGATTCTGCATGTGAACAATGTTGAATTTTTTCCATATTGTAATGGTGCCTCTGAGGATATCAAATCTTTCAATCGTTAGAGAAAATTAGAAATGGTTGAAGGGCAGTTTGGCCATGCTATTTGCTCGAGGCTTTCACTACATAACCCTTTAGTAATGGTGCATGACCCGGAAGGAGACGTAGTCTGCCTCTTGTGGGAAATTATCTAATTAGTTACTCTAAATTATACCTCAAGAAATATGAGCTGAAACTAACCATATGGATAAATAAGCAGCAAATGCTCGCTCTCATCGTATGTTTGGCTGAAAAGTTTTACCTACTCTGCACAATGGCTTCACAGGTATGAAATAAGGTTGTAATTAATTATTTAAACAACGTTAGAAAGGCAGCCAGTTACCTATAAACAATATAACTTCCTAATTCCCAAGAGCCTGATTCTGTTGTTTACACATTTACATACAGTACTAATTTTTATCCAGGACCGTTTTCAGACTTAGTTATCGACAAACTACTGGGTTCAGACAGAATACGAGTTAGGACTGTGGTAAGGGCAATATTGGAGCATGTCTCATTACATAATAATATATTCATTCAAAGATAAGTTAAAAACCAAAAAGGTTATCGATGGAGAGCAAGTAGACCTGGTATACTGGTGGTTATTCAAAGTAATTAAGGGTATCTAGCTTTAAGCTCTAGATTCTTTTCTTCGGTTAGGAGAATTGAAAAGAAACGTGAAATGACGAAAATATACCATCCCTAATCTCAACTGTAATTTGTGTTTAATACTACTTTCATGTAGTCAGTGCTTTGTGGATGAAGTTTTTAATGTACAAATTATAGCATGTATCCAATTGTGAAGGTAAAAGCTAAACAAGAATGGATTGACTAACTTAGTTACATTACCTTGAAATAACTAGTTATCCATCTTGCTTCACAGCTGTTAGTCATCATACTCTCATTGTCTTAAAAAAAGATACAATTCCCAGGGTACATTATTCACTCTTTTCTTCTTATATTACAGATGGGCCTGGACTAGAAGGGCACAGATGAACCAAGAGTTCATGAACCTCAGAGTTCAGGCCCAGCACTAAAAGATGAATCTGAACTGGAACACTGGATCCAATACCCCTTGATCTTTGGAGAAGTTTTGATCTTGGCTGATATCCATTTTCAGGACTCAACTTAGCAGCATTGACTATTTTCTAATTAGCATGTAGTCTGCAGTGTTTAATGCTTAAACCAACTCTTACATAACATACAATCCTGGTTCTTTTCCACCAATATTCATATCAACATCGAAGAGTATTTATGTTTAAAAAGGAGGGAAAAGTGATAGTCATTTATTGCCCCCACACTGCTATGAAATTCCAGGCTTTTATGTGCAGGAAGCATTGTGTTGATTTTGGCTTCCCTATGGGTTAAAAATCTTGTTTAAATGTTGCAGATTCTAAATGCTCTTTGAGGTTTTTCACTGTTGTTTTATGGAAAGGCTTCTGCCTGATTATTTACAGATGCTGTCTCTGAGAAAGCCAAAAATAGTCCCCTACTAATTCTGAAATTTCAGCTTGCACTTTTATTATTTTACTGTGTAACCAAGAAACATTGCTCCAGGTTCTTTCATTTACATAGCAAAGTGGAGCCTTTTAGACCTTCTGCCAGCATCATGTGCCATGACAGTTCAGGGTAGCTAACTGCGGCTACAAACACAGACATTAAGGCCCTATCCAGCAGATATGCATCTGCTACTGCTGCTTGCTCAGTGGCCTTTCTGGGTGACATTGCCACAACAGTTCCTCCCTATTTCAAGATGGTATCTTCTCCTTCCTCCCCCTTCAAACCGTGTAGTCTGGAGAAGAGAAAAGTAAGAACAGTTTTCAAGTACATAAAAAGTCATGGAGGAGGGAGAAAAATTGTTCTCGTTAACCTCTGAGGATAGGACAACAAGCAGTGGGCTTAAATTGCAGCAGTTTAGGCTGGACAAAGGATGAATATAAACAAATAATACAAATTCGCATGGACAAAATTAGAAAGGCCAAGGTACAAAACGAGATTAAACTGTGCCCCTGAAAAGTAGGCCAAATTATCTTCTGAATAGGTCAACCTACTGCCTAGAAAATATCTACAACCTGTGCAGCTTTGAAGGTTTGGGGTATTTTCTTAAAGCAAGATTCCTTACTGTAAATAGTATTTTATTCTATATATATAATATGCAAATGTCATGTAGAGCACCCCCCCCATTCAAAAACAAACTGTTGCACTTGTAATGTTCATAGTGGCTGGAGATGAACCGAGGAGGTGTTTAGTTTGACTACACTTGAGACACCAAATCATAGTCAAAAGAGTGCTAAAAATGAGATTTGGATTTGATTATGACAAAATTTCACCATCTTATGAGTTTTCTGACATTTTGATCCTGAGATTGGACACTCTTTTAAGATTTTAGCTTTCTCCAAACTGGAGACAGAAAATAGGATTCTTTCAGATGTGGCTCTAACCTAGAATCAAAGTTTTAAAGGCAGATTCTGATCCAAACTTGAAATCTGACCCCTTTCTTCCTGAAATGTAAAGGAGCCAAGATTCCAAGTTCTGGGTTCAACTCACCTCTAACCACAGGCACCAACTTCCTCCTTGCTGCAGGGGGTGCTCAACCCCCCATTCTGCCCCAAGCCCCACCCCCACTGCACCCCTTCCCCCAAACCCTTGCCTCTTTCCACCCCACCTCTTCCTACACCCACTCTGCCTCAGGCCTTGCCCCCACTGACTCCACCCCTTCCCCCAAACTCCACCCCAACCTGCCTCTTCCCGCCCCTTCCCCCGAGGGCACCCTCTCTCCGCTTCTCCTCTTCCTTCCCCCTCCTGACACCGCAGAACAGCTGATCGCAGTGGGTGTGAGGCGCAGGGAGAGAGGGGGAGGAGCTGGCTCGACAAATTTTTTTCTGTGGTTGCTTCACAGCTGGTGCATCCACGGAGTCAGTGCCTATCTCTAACAGTAGTATAAGCAAGATCAGTCCAGTCAGAATCAAGTATAGGTGACTATGACAAGTAATATATGAGAGAGTCTATCACAACACATCTGAATGTTCCATCAACTGTCACACAGGGCCAAACTTGCAACTGCAAATGGCTATTTTCTGCTCTGCAAAACTTTCATGAGAAACTCCTGTGTATGTCAGCCTTCTGTTTGCACGAAAAAGGACTTTTACATGCTCAGAATGCATTTTCTGCTTGCAAAAAGAAAAAAAATTGCCTGTTTTTTGCATACACAATTACTCACTGTGTTTCTGTAGACAAATATATACACACTTTTTTGCAAAGGCCAGAATTTAAATCGCAGAGACAAGGAAGTAACAGGCAATTTCCTGGAAGGAGAGCCTCCTCCCCGCATCCCCTTTCCACTACACCATTGTCAAAGCTTTCCAAAGGGCAGCAACCTTTATGCTCCTGGGACTCTACCTGAATCTGTGCTGAGCTGTGAGAGGACACAGAGGATGCTAGAGTGAATAGGAGGTGGTGGTGGTGGTGTTGCAGACTAGAAAGGCTCCTGTTATAGTGTTAGACAATGGCATCCAATGTGGTCTTTTTATTGTGTATTTATTTAAAACTTTCTGCCCTGCATGCCCTGTCAACTGCATTTCTGTGTGTCCAGTTGACCCTGTCAGATACTGCCTGAGCATTCTTGCTATTATGTACATGTTTTTAAGATTACTAAATATATAATATAGAAAAAATAGTTATGTACAGCTACCTAACCACAGTGAAAGTTGGCCACACAATTTTTGCAACCACAAAATAAAGATAATTTGCAATTCTATAGGCCCTTCCACCCAAGGATTTCAACACATTTTACATATATCTATTTTTGTGCGACCATAGTAGCTGAGCGCCTTCCATGTAGAACAGTAACAATGGAGTTCTTAGAGGGCTTCATGGAGTCTCTGGCACTTTTCTCTTTTCAGGGTTAAAAAACTCTGTTAGGGTTTTTTTGCTTTTCATTTGGCTGATTTGTTTGCGTTTGATTCCATTTTTGGGGTGGGTGGGTAGGAGGTTTGCTTGAATAGATGGGGGTATCAATAATGCAAGTGTAATTCTTGCTATGGTGGAAAGACTTTTTCAACAAGGAAGGTTTTGCAGCATTCCTTAAGATGGTTAGACTCCACCTTTGCCTAATCTCTGGTTGTTAATTCCATAGCCAGAGCCTCTCAGCTAAGAATGCTTTGAGCCCAGCTGCCACAGACTTTGTCCTGGGCTTTGTGATCAGCGCTGTCTCAGAGGATCACAGCCATATTAAGCCTAAAAAGGCCCTATAAGGTAGCTAAGTATCTTAATCTTTATTTTTAAGATGAAGAAATGGACAGAGATAAGTGACTTTCCTAAAGTGAAACAGGCATTCCACGACAGAGCTAGAATAGAATCATGACTGCCTGACCCCCTTCCTTCCCTGTATATATAGCTCAACTTACTCTCCATTTTTTTTTTTGAGACGGCTCCTAACTAGGCACCGTCCTGCTGTGTGACTTTAAGCAAGCCACTTCTCTCTATGCTACAGAGTCCCTATCTGTAATATGGGGCTAATTACATTTATCCGCCTCAGAAAAGCAATTTGAGATATACACTACTGAAAAGTGCTACATAGCAGCTAAATATTACTATTTTAATGAAACAGCATTTCATTAAAATTAGATCAAACATTTGCCTGTCTTTGCTAACTTTGTTAATGAATATGCAGGTTATTAGTGCAACCGGACATAGGAACAAAAACATCATATGCTTAAGAATTTAAAAAAAAAAAGTTATCCACTTTGAGCTATTAAAGAAATCTGATGCCAAAATTTTTTTGCTGACCATTTACCTTAAGATGCAACTGAGCATTTCCATTTCTTTAATATATGTTGCAGGTCGGACTGTTTTTTATGAAAAATAATTTCCCAAAGACAATTCTGTTATAGTTTTGAAATCCCAGAACAAAACTAAGAATTTGCAAATGTAGAAACAATTTTAGGCAAGTTGTTCTGATAAAAAATATCAGAGTGCTTTCCTAATTCTGTACATATTTCTGTTTTCATCACTGCTATATTCAGCATTTGTGGCTGGTAGCCCTAAATTTTACAATCTTTTTCTGTCATGAATGTACAGTATTACCAAAAACCTGCAAATAATGTTTTTGGCTAACAAGTAAAATAGGATGCCTTTCTGAACCATTTGCTATCTGCAGTAGCAAACCTTAACTTCAAGCCAGAGAAAGGAGAAAAAGAAGGAAGATGAGGGATAGTGCATGCGACTGAGAATTGGAATGCTTTTGGGCCTGACTCACCACAATCTTACTATTGTTTTATGCTGGCATAATGCCATAGTAGTCAGTCAATGGAGTTGGAACAACAAAGCTGGAACAACAAAGTGGTGAATTGGGCCCTCTATTTCTAAGGTTAGAGGTTTTTTGTCCCACCTAACTCATCTATATAGTCATTCTATTTTTATAGATTGAATAACTAAAGAGAAATCTGTCCAGTATTACAGGCCTGGGGCAAATTTCATTGACAAGGCTAAATTATGGCCAGAGACTAACACTGGTCTTTCATGAAGCCACCTCAAGGATTAAATTCATCAGTGACAAACTGTGATGTGAGTTGCTTGTTGCATGTAAGTTAACTGGCTCTCCCTACTTTGCAGGATTGGGTCTCATATGACCAATGGGACCTTCTGACAGACAAAATAGGAGGCATAGTTCCATTCATTGACTGAGAAAGCTTCCTTCACAATGGAAGGGTTTGTGCCAGGAGAATCCTCGGAGCGTACTGACAGCGTCTGCTCTTACCATGTGGTTATACAGCTCAAAGAATTCACATCCTTCCTTCTGATAACACACACAAGAAATCCTTTGAAATGAAATCTAGTCCTTAAATCATGGGCATGCTAAAAATAGTGATGCCAAAAAGTCTCTTGTCATCTTGCCAGCTCTAAGTAACTGGTCAACCCCTCCGTTTTAGTTTCACTGTTTCTACCTCATACCTGCAGGGAATTTAAGCCAAAATTAATGAACCATGCTTACCATGAAGAGTATGGCAGCCAGACCATTTCTCTGCAACCTGTAGTCTCCATTGTGTATCAGCTCTTGCCTTCCTATCTTTGCCATACAGCTCTGTGTACCTTGGTAACTTGTGATACATGTAACATGTTTTGAACAGACAAAACTCCAACGAACTATCTATAATTAAATCCAGGTCTTAGAAAGAAGGTTTGTTTTCTCTGTAAATGATCTAATAGCTAAAGCAGTGTACCATAAATTGAAGAATGAGTGCACACTAAGGTGATCATTACACCAGGATACACATGCTAACAGCTGGAAGAGATCATGGATTATTGAAGTACATTAGCTTCAGGATGGCCACCTGCACTACCAAAATTCCTTTCCATGACCAGGCTGATGTGTCCTATGACTGTTTTCCCCAAAGTTTGTTTTCATCATGAGAATGCTTTGCAAAGGTGGGGGAGAGATGCAAAAAGTTAGTAGCTCAGGGTCAAACTTCAATAACTGCAAGTCAGGGATACAGCACAATGAATTCTCTCTTAGTGTGTAGCTGTACTTACTTAGCAATGGTAGAAAGTTGATAGTGGGCAAGAGCTTAACACTGGACAAAGTTGGTTAGGTGAACTAAATCAGGTGGTCGTTTCTTTGTGTGGAAGGGTCAGAGTGCCTAGCTAGAGTTTAATGGAGACCCAGATCTGAGCAAAGGAAAACCCGAGCTGAGGTTTACATTCTTCTCTAACCAAATCCACAAAAATTGAAAGAGTCCCTGGCTGCTAAACTCATTGTGTGTATGTGAATAAAGAATACCGCACACAAAACAGAAAATTATAAAACACCAAAAGTAATCATTTTGTTTCCCAAGAGCTGTCTCTCCTGGCTTTTGGTCAGCACAAATGCATCTCTTTGTCCTGGGAGTAACCAAACCCCTCTTAAATACGTTAAGATTAAGAAGGATCAGCTACACCTGATTAGTTCCCATGTGGGAGCACCGCCCTGACCTGACTCTAAAATCTTACTGGCAATTTAACTCATCAAACCCCAGGTCACACTCTGGCTCAGCCAGGCCTCCTCTCTGGGCTGTTCTGGGGCACGATGCACCAGGGCTGCAGGACTCTTCACAGGGCTCACCAGAAGAGCTGCGCTCTTTGTCACACCAGTGTTATGAAGGACTAGGTCTGAGGAGGAATGTAATAAGGGTTAAATGTCACAAAGCAACAGTGGCCGTGATACCTGTGGGTGATTCCTAGAAAACTGGTGATAATCAATGAAATCCAATAGGAAAGTCTGATGCTAAACTTCCCTGTGTGGAAGCCTGTTGAAGAAAGGGAAATGCAATGAGCATGGGACTGTGGAGGATATGGCAGATGGAAAGTTTCTTTCCAGAAATTGCTTGATACCAAACAATAAACTACATAAAATATACTCCACAGATCTGGAATTTTTATGACAACAGGTGATATTTAGTTGTATTACATTCAAATTAAAAATGAGAAACTGTTTTTTTTTCTTTTAACAATTTTCAGATCCATGGATCGATTATAAGGACCCAAGTACGCTTAGCTCAGGCAGACTCCCATTGATTTCACTGGGAGATGTGCCCATTTACACAAGACTGAATTTAGCCCAAAAGTGCAGCCTTAATTCTGAATATTCTGGATTCTGTCAGGAGGAATTACATGACAGAGTCAAATCTCACTTGATACTTTCTTCCTTTATTATGAAAGTCACTGTTCATTTATTTCTACTGAAAATGGTTTTACCACATGGAACTTGGCACTTTGGTGGGAACATATAACACAGCAATCAAACCTGGCCAGTGCAATAATTTTCATGTGATGAACAAAATAAGTTCAATACCAGAAAGTGCAATAATGGTACACCTCTTCTTTCATCATGGTAAAAATGTAATTTCAGCAGATTCCATCCTCAGAGGGTTTTAGATCCTCTCAGCAACAACATTATCCTGTTGTTCTGGAAAGATTAACACCCCCCTGCCCCCAGATCCCCAACTGCCTATAAATTCACCAATAGAATATTATATATAAATAAAACTACCTAGTTTATCTGAACTTGCTCACAAAAGGCGTGAGTCAGATCTCACTTATGGTGATATAGATCAGGAGTGACTCTTTAGAAGAACAAGCATGATGTAAGATCAGAATCAGGCCCAGAGATGTTAATTAGAAAACACTTTACAGCTGAGGCTGTGGTATGAATTATTCTACAATTATAAACAAATTTCATTGTAGAGCCCAGATTCAGTTTTCCTTTACAGATCTGTCTGACCACTTGTGTGTGTTGTGGGAGTATCTGGGAGTAGCAGTAGTATTAGGTGTCTACATATTTTCATTGAGGCTATCATCAGGTTGCACAGGTAACAGTTGCATATTTAGTTTTGATGTTCTCACTCTGCTTTACAAAGCACTAAAGTCTCTTATTGAAGTGCCCGTATGCGTAACTCCAGATTATAAAACCTAACTACAATACTACTGTCAGCACATAAAGGCTCTCACTGTCCTGATGTACAAGTAGAGCTGGACACAATGGCTGCAAAACCAAACAAAAACAAAACAAAAAAAACCAACAGACAAAGCAAAATGAATGAAGAAAACATCAAATTGAACATTTTTTTAATTTTTTTTGTTTTAAATTGTCAAAACATATTTCAACATTTTTTAAACAAAAAAATTCTGGTTTTCCAGTTCAAAACAACTTTTTGAGACTGAAAAAATATTAAAGCTCAAAATAAAAGTGAAACATTTTGATTGACATGACCAAAATATTTTTTCTTTTTTGGTTCACGGAAGTTTGAGATTGACTTTATCTCCTGATTAGATATAATAAAAATTTTCAGACTCTTGAAAATATTTGTGAGATAAGAAAACCTTTTCCACCCAGCTCCAGCTTAACATATAAATAATGAGTAATGGTAAATATTCTGGATTTTATATGGGACATTATATTTTTTTGAAATGAAAGGTGTTAACCCATGGAGGCTGAAGTTAACTGACAGTTTAACCATTTCCTCATGTATAAAAGATAAGAGAAAGTAACACAGCAAAGTAGTATAGAGATCTCCATCAAACACTGGAAAGGAAAAATCATTAACTCCAAATACATTACTTAAGTCATTTTCAGTTTCTTTATGCATCTGAGAAACACAGGCTCATAAATCATTTCAGAGTGTAATTCTACAATAACTTTAGAGCAATCTGCTAATAATTAAACCACAAAGAAACCAGGTGCCTTTTAGAAGTAAGTGTTTACTAGATTTGGTCAGGAATTTTCTGTCAAACTTTTTTCAATAGAAAATATAGTTACTGCAAAATTTAAATTTTCAGCAGAAAAGTTCTGATCTTGTAGATTTTATTTTCTATCAGGAAAATGGAAACAAAATGTTTTGTTTTGGACTGTCCTGAATCAAAACATTTTTGTTTGTTGAACCAGACAAACATTTCTAGCTAAACAGCTGCGATGCATCATTTTAGTCTGGCCCTTACTGGCAAATGGCAGCATGATGCGCCTGAACTAGATCTCCCATGAGGGACTGTGGCCGTTCCAATGGATGCAGTTCAGTGTCAAACAGCTGAAACTCAACGTTTTGATTCAGGAATGACTACACATTTTATTTCAGCTGAAAACACCAATACAGAGTATTTAAAGATTTCCAAACTGAAATTTTTCTGAACTCTGTTCCGTGAAAAAAAATTTCAATATTTTGACTTTGCA
Organism: Dermochelys coriacea; assembly: GCF_009764565.3. Lineage (NCBI taxonomy): Eukaryota > Metazoa > Chordata > Testudines > Dermochelyidae > Dermochelys > Dermochelys coriacea. The sequence goes on from NC_050069.1 coordinate 84,863,157, forward strand.
TCCTGATTTAAAACAAAAGCAAACATCGTAGTATTGGAATTTCCTGTGGTGTGGAGGAGGGGAAATCCTATTTTTGACCAGCTCTAGTGTTTACAGTGAAGGTGTTTTAGAGCTCTGGTCCTTTTAAACAAAGCTATTTCCTTTTAAAAACAAACTAATAGCACTTGGAATTTAAGATGAATGCAGCCCCATGCAGCAGGCCAGCACAAGGCTCATTCACCACTTAAATCCCATTTCAGAATAAGGTTTAAATTGTGCATGGGCCTAATGATTGAGAGTCTGTCTCACAACGCAAGAATAAGGGGATGTTCAATGACATTACAAGGTAGTGGATCAAAAAAAAAAAAACACACTTCCACACAGTGTGTGTAACTCTGTCAAGAGCCTAGTCCCTCTGCAACACTCCTGGGGGTCTGATGGGGTCATGTACTCATTCAAGTTGGCGGGGGGGGGGGGGGGGGCTAGCATCACAAGCCCAATGGCGGAAACTTCATTTCTACTGGAGTTTACCCACCTCCCCTTCTGGAGCCAGAGGACAAAGAGATGAAGACAAGGAAGAGAGAAACAACCAACCAGTCCCAAATGAGCCACCTGGCTCTCTTCCTTCAGGGGGACGTCAGGCAAGCTGCAGTCTGGCTCAATGTCACCTGGTTAAATGTCGGGTTGCCAACTTTCTAGTCGCACAAAACTGAACACCCTAGCCCCGCCCCTTCCCCAAGGCCCCGCCCCCTGGCTCACTACATTCTCCCTCCCTCGGTGGCTCTCTCTCTCAGCCTCACTCACTTCCACGGGGCTGGGGCAAGGGGTTGGTATGTGGGAGGGGATGAGGGCTCTGGGAGGGGGTTCCAGGCTGGAGCAGGGAGTTGGGGAGCCGGAAGGCTCTGGCTGGGGGGTGTGGGCTCTAGGGTGGGGCTGAGGGATTTGGAGTGTGGGAGGGGGCTGCAGGTTGAGGCAGGGGTGTGGGAAGGTGTGAGGGCTCTGGGCTGGGGGTGCGGGGTCTGGGGCGGGGCTTGGGATGGGGGGTTTGAGGTGCAGGAGGGGGCTCTGGGTTTGGGGGCGGCTCAGGGCTGGGGCAGGGGCTCGAGGTTGGGGCCTGGGCTTACCTCGGGTGGCTCCCGGTCAGCGGCACAGCGGGGCTAAGGCAGGCTGCCTGCATGTTCTGGCACCGCGCTGCACGTGCCCTGGAAACAGCCAGCAGGTCTGGGTACTAGGTTGGGGAAGGGGGGCAGGAGGCGCCACACACTACTCTCGCCCACAGGCACTGCCCCCCCCTTCACATTGGCCAGGAACAGGAAGGGACTAGCCTGCCTTAATGCTGCAGCACCGCAGAGCCGACTTTTAACAGTCCCGTCAGCAGTGCTGACCAAAGCCCCAGGGTCCCTTTTCGACCAGAAAATGGACACCTGGGTTGACTACCAGAAAGTGTCTTGAGGTAACCATTTATAATCCGGCCTGCTCACAGTGCTCAGACCATTTGTAGGCATGGTCCTGGGCTCTGCCCTCCATCAGGCCCCTCCCTGGGCGCTGGGGACTAGAAGTCTATAACCTCCCAGGGCTGCTTCCTACTGAGCTGTGCTTCTCCTCTTTTGAACTCTTCCTCCAGCCCTGACATGTCTTGCAGGTGTGTTGGGATGGGCTACTTGAGCTCACAACAACTCCTTAACCGCTTCCTGTTTGGTGTAGTGTTTTGTTTAAAAAAAAAACAAACACTGTCACACTGTGTCATTGCCACAGAATCTAATTCAGGCCAAAAATGCAAGATTCAAAAATGACATTTATATGGATAGCAGAAACATCCACAGTTACAAAGAGTTAATGCTAACAAACTTTGAAAGTTATATTAAACCTCATGATTCAGGGTTTACGCCAGTCTCTATTAGAAGTTAAGAGAAGATCAAATGTAGGGGGTAAATTATTCTACATCTGACTAAAGTAAGGTTTCTGGCACGTTCCTCTGAAGCATCTGTTAGCTTCTTCCCTCAGTAACACAGGCCTAAATTCAGGGCCCACAGTAAGGAAGCCAAGTGGTAGAAGTGGAGAAGATACTCCACTGCTGGCTGGGATGATCTGGATCTGCTGTTAGATGGCCTTGGGTCTGATCCAGTATGGAAATTCCTATATTCTGTTGCACAGGGGAAATTTTACTCTTAATGTAGGATCTAACTGTGAGCATTCTTTAGGTTTCTCTCTGTGCTGAGTTGAATAGGATTATTTTATAGAACTTTACATATTCAAAATGCCATACAAGCCTTAAATAGTTGTTTTAACTGGAGATTAGGCCAATATGTTCCTGTTAGTTTAATGAGGTGTCATTTGCTGCTGATGTTTTGCTTTTGTGGCATCATTTTGCTTTTGATAATATCCGCCATATAACTTTTTTTTCCTGTCAGGTTTGAGGCTTACCTCATATTTGGAGGTAGGTGACTTATTTCAGTTTTACAGGGAACTGTGGCTTTGCATTTTTACTAGGCTTTGGAAAAATTAAACTTTTGCTCCTGTAAGCCTCTTGGGTGTAGTGTTCTATCCCCTCTAGTGGCACCGAGACCACTTAAAGAGAGAGAAAAAAAGTCTGCTCTACAGCCTTAACTAAGTGCCATATGGCTTTTAGCTCATGTATTTAGTTCCAGAGATCCCAGGTTTGGTCCCGCCAGCCGATGACCAGAGTCTATCGGCGTTACACATGTAACGTAAGAGTGTATTTTTTTAACATGGTAAGCGCCATATGATAGGTACAAGAGAAAGAGAAAGCAAATATATGCGTGGGAGAGGTGAAAGTCAGGCTGACGGATCGAATAATATGACAATTGGTTATTTTAAAATATACAAACTGGGGTTTAAATAAAGATTGTCAGAATAAGACAAAAGATTAGATTGGGTTGCTTCTATTATTTTACCCTAGTGTAAGTGGGGTGAAGCCTGTGTAAAAACAAGGGTGAAGGGGCAGGAACAGGTGCTTTGAAATGAAATCTGAATTTCCTTATGGATGCAAACTACAATGCTAGTCTCTGATTTGTCTTTGTTCATGAAGTGCTAACGTCCAGAAAATCTGATGCACAACATTTTGAAAACTCAAATGAAGGAAATTGTATGGCTCATTACAAGTACTTCACTGTGGCCACTAAGGGTATCTCTTTTCAGCAGCTGGAAGTTAGCCTTCCACCCTGGGTAGACACACTCAAGCTAGCATGCTAAAAATAGCAGCATGGATGTTGCGACTAGGGCTGCAGCTCAGGTTCAAGACTAGGGAAGCTTTCAAGTCTTTACCTGAATCAACCTACTTGCTTGCTAATATATACTTCCTTTTTAAAAGAGACTTTCTTGTGATAGTGTTCTTTATAACTCTTCACTGACATCAGGTGATCACAATGCAAATAAGATCAGTTTGATTTTATAAAGTAAAATAGTGATAAGGCAAAGTTTTACAAAGCAATCATCGCATGCTAGAGGAGAAATAGGGCAGTTGACAGTTAGGTTCACAGTTTTATTGTGCAAATAGGCTACTCAGCGTACTAGTTTACATTCTCATGTATGCATAATAAAGCTTGTATAAGTGAGATACTTTTGGAATTTTTGAATATGGAGATCTGCTTGGGGTGGGGCAGGAACATCCCATGGCCTCCTCCACTTACCAGGTGTTAGGGGACTGCCTGAACACCAGATCCTGATCAACCCAGCCAGCAGTGGGGTATCCTTTCCATTCCTACCACTTGGCTTCCTTGCTGTGGGCCCTGAATTTAGGCCTATGTTACTGAGGGGAGAAAATCCACATTGGGGAGTGGGGAGAGAGGGAAGGAGGAAATAAATTCTCTGGCAGGATTTTTTTTTTTTTAATTATTTTATTGGCAGCTGCTTACTGGTTTGGAATGTTAGAAGTGGTCCCACAGGAGTTGTGTGTGCGTGCAGAATGTAGTGAGGTAGCAATTTATCAAACAGTTGTCTCCACCCACATGTAGTTTATCCATATGTCTCATATTAATGTATATACTATTAATCTGTCCTTATAATTCTAAGATATAGAAAATTAGAAAGCGGGGAGGGAAGGGGGAACCAAACACTACAGGCAATCCTGTTAATATCTTCATTACTTTTCTTTTCAAAACAAAGACAACTATTTTGCCTAATCAATTTGGGAAAAAGAGTTCTACTTGGCCACTCATGACTGCAAAATTTCTTTATTTCCATTACTGAGATATAACACTAGGCACGTCCTATTGTCTTGAGTCCTTGCATTAGGACATTATGAAGACATTTGAACTTCCCTTCAAAAGACAACTTAAAAAAAAATTACATTCAATTTGTTTAAAGAAAGCAAACAAAATAAAAATATGCAGAAAATTATACTTTCTTTTACTCTATATTGCCAATTCCCTGTTCTAATGAATTGAGTCTCGACACCAGAAATGGATCCTCAGAGCTTAGTGAAGAAAGGCACTTGTTTCTCCCTCTGATTTCTCCTTATTAAAACTGAAATCACTGAGTTAGAAAGTCTGCTTCAATTATTCTTAATTGCTGTCATTTCTGATTAATGTAGACTGTCTTGATTCTGCAGCAATCAGCAAGAAGAACAAAATAGGTGCTCTTTTCTACAGTCCTTTCACACACACAACTAATTTCAATTTCAATGGAAATACCGTAACTGGAATGACTAAGACTGCGCTCATGATTCGGATGATGTGACATCACATCTGCAACATCACATCTGCAACCAAGTTTTGCAGTAACAGCACTGTTTCTATTTTAGCCAATTATTCATTATTATGAATTTTTTTTGTACGGTAGCAAGTAATGTGTAAAGTAGAGCTGTTGATTAATGGCAGTTAACTCATGCGATTAACAAAAAAATTAATCATGATTAATCGCAGTTTTAATTGTACTGTTAAACAATATAATGCCAATTGAAATGTACTAAATATTTTTAATGTTTTTGTCCATTTTCATACATATTGTATTCTGTGTTGTAATTGAAACCAAAGTGTATATTATTTTTTATTATAAATATTTGCACTGTAAAAATAATAAAATAGTATTTCTCAATTCACTTCATACAACTATCATAATGCAATCTTTGTCGTGAAAGTGCAATTTACAAATGTAGGTTTTTGTTACATAACTGCACTCAAATATAAAAAAAAATGTAAAACTTCAAAGCCCACAAGTCCACTCTGTCCTACTTTTTGTTCAGCCAATCTGAAGTGCCTTCCAAAATCTGAGAGGGACAAGGTGTGAAGCATGCTTTCAGAAGTCTTAAAAGAACAACACTCTGATGTGGTAACTATAGAATCCAAACCACCAAAAAAGAAAATCAACTTTCTGCTGGTGGCATCTGACTCAGACAATGAAAATGAACATGTGTCAGTCCACACTAATTTGGATTGTTATCGAGCAGAACTCATCATCAGCATGGACACACGTCCCCTGGGATGGTGGCTGAAGCATGAAGGGACATATGAATCTTTAGCGCATCTGGCACATAAATATCTTGCGACGCTGGCTACAACAGTACCATGAGAATGCCTGTTCTCACTTTCAGATGACATTATAAACAATAAGCGGGCAGCATTATCTACCGCAAATGTAAACAAACTTGTTTGTCTGAATGATTGGCTGAACAAGAAATAGAACTGAGTGGACTTGCAGACTCTAAAATTTTACATTCAAAAATAAAACAATGCAGTTTTTTTTATACAATTCTACATTTGTATCAACTTTCATGATAAAGTAATTGCATTACAGTACTTGTATTAGGTGAATTGAAAAATACTATTTCTTTAGATTTTTTACAGTGCAAATACTTGTACTCAAAAATATAAAGTGAGCACTGTACTCTATGTTCTGTGTTGTAACTGAAATCAATATATTTGAAAATGTAGAAAACATCCAAAAATATTTAAATAAATGGTATTGTATTATTGTTTAACAGTGCAATTAATGGAACGATTAATTTTTTTACTACCTTGACCGCCCTAGTAAAAAGGCATTTAAATTCACTGACTTTTTAGGGCTGCACGGAACAAGTGAGGTTTTCAGAGGGATTGGAATGAGGAGAGAGGATTGTTTTATTGAAGGGAGTTGAGAGGGCATAGCTTTACCACTGCACAAAACAGAGGAGCTAAAATGGGCAGAGCTGTTTTTACCACTCCTTAGGATTCTGTATATCCCTTCATCCCAAGTGGCAAGGGGCAGATTGAAGATTCAACACACTGTGTAAGAAACAAAGATAGGACTAGAGCTGCTGGGTGCTACGCACTTTTGAACACGTGGTCCATATCTCTCATCACACCTCTAAAAGTCTGAAATACTCTCTCAAGATATCAGAAACGTAAGAGGTGGGATATTGGACATGATCAAAGGAAATATATTCTTTTTTAGAAAAACATTAAACCCCCCACACTTGTAGAAAATATGCCAAATAACTTTCTAATCTCTTCTGATTTACTTATTACCACATGCATTATTAATATCTACATATGGCATATTTTGCAAGAGAGAAAACTGTTCAACTTCAGCTCTTAGAGGCACTAGTAAATGTGAAATTGTCATCTCAAAGGACAAAAGGCTCTCTTCCAGCCAGCCATTCTTCTAGACAAAAGATGGATTATTGGACTTCAAGTGAGACTGTCTTTTATTAAATCCCATAAGTGACTCGATACAAAAAAAATCTAAAATGAGATTCACTTTATTACTGCAAGACTTTAGAACATGCACAATGAAGGTCAATACTTCGGAGTTATTCACATTCTTTACAAAATGCTTGTGTATGTCTTCTTATATTCCAGGACTGGGTGGTAGCTGGATTCCTAGCCAAGTCATATTATTATAAAATATTTTCAGTTATACAATATTTAACAAGAAAGTCTCCTGATAGGATAAGGTGAGAGATGAAAGGGGCAATTCTTCATTTATTTCAGTGGGACTGCACCAGGTGTAAATCAATGCATATTGCGATCCTCTTCCTAAGTAAGAGCCTAATCCAAATCCCATGAAGTTAATGGAAAGAAGTGACTGGCCTTTAAAAAAAGTTTCAATTACATCCTCAGTTATAATATTATCTTTCAATCGGGTGCACAGGTGTAATTTGAGATAGAATTTGCAGAAAACAAGGTTGCACAAGTGTATTCCAAGGCATTGTTTGGCTTGCAGAATCTTGATTATGGGTGATTCATGAGAAAGAAAGAACTCAGACTGACTTTCAGATACCAAAGTCTGTTTCCAACTATTTACTGGTAAATAGAATGAATCTGATCTTAAATCAGTGAGATACAGTGTATCAGATCACAACTTTTTTAGAACAGAAGCACATTTAAAATCACACAAGACATACCATAATTATCCTAGAAAAATACCATAGTGATGGGAATGGTATAAAATCCTGGATAAATAGAAATTCATATATGAAAAACAAAAACAAACGAGGAAAACACTTCACTTTCTCTCCTAATGTGATGACCATTTCACACCTAGCACAGGCAGATATAGCTCCAATGAAGTAAGTGGAATTGTACCTGTAACACCATTTGAATCTAACCCAAGTAGTCATTACTGATAACTAGTCCAAAAACCTCAAGTATGCTCAACTTTCTAAAGATTGCTTTAAGAATTAATATATAAGATTGCTTTAAAATAAACTTCATGAACTTGAATCTCAAAAAAACCTCAAAGCAACCACACACATACAGAATGTAAGTACTGGTTCTTTGTTACAAGTGAAATGCAATAAACAATATTTCAAGATTAGGAAACTGAATGGAAAAATTATAAGTTTAATCACACAAACCTTGAATTGAAAAGACAAAAGGACTGCTTTGGCTATCCCATCTGTAGAAGAAAGCAGCATATAAATTACAGATTCCCCCCACATCTTGCAGTAATACCAGTTCAAACATTTCAAAGAAGCCACGGGGAGTTAAATGTAGGTCTAGTTTACTGGAAATCTGCTAGCAACTTCTTCATGAGTTGGTTCAAGAACAAGCAGTGCAACTTGCCAACTTCCAAAACAACACATTTTTTTAAGAGGCTGAAGTATGCTGACTAGATTTGCTGACCCTCAGTAACGGTGAGCTCTAGAAGCTAAACATATTGAGAACACACAGATCATGCTACAAAAGTTCAAAGGCTGATCAGATGGTACTGCCAAATCTCCATCTATCAAACAAGAAAGGAACGCAAACAAAAAGCTAGTAGGAAAATAAGATTTTTCTTAGCCACAAACCAAAGAAGTTAGCAGAAAACACTGAGAAGGCAACATGGGGCTAAATTCCCACTTTGCTGTATGTAAGGGGAAAATGAAGGAAACCTGCTTCAATGCTGGCGCAAAATATATTTTACACATACACTTGGGGCCAGTAGTGGCATGTAGCCAGAATCTGTAGACCCAATGGTATCAGTGGCTGTCACTTAATCCATCTAATGATTAAGAGCTTGGTAGCAAAATGAGATATCTTTCTTGACCATCCCATATATAGCTACAGGCAGAAGGACCCAACTACCCTCATACCCTCCAAACAATATTTTTTTAAGCTTCACACTAGATCTGTGCTTGCAGCAGCAGATGTGTTCTTCACATACCACCTTCTCTCACTGGAGGAGGGAAACAACTGAGGTCCTGGCAGGCTTCTTGCTGTTTTATCTCAGCTAGTAAACAGTGTTTGTCAGAGTTATCCCAGTTACCCTAGAAGATGGTTGCACCTGCAGCCCATGTGTTATCTACCAGTCTGGGAGGTCAATATCTATACAGCTTTGGACAAAATGGACCTTTCCTCAACTCACAACTCTTAATCTTTGCTTTCACCACATCAGGTACATTCTTTTTTAATGTTGCAAAGAAAACAATAGGCAGAAATCTACTCAGAATGTGTCCTGCTAAAAATGTGGTGAAATGTATGGACAATGTGCTTTCTTCCTGAAAAAAAAAAAGATATTGAACCTTTTTGAAACTCTGGAGTTCAACATAAATAAATCCTCCACCTAGAGCCTTAACTGTAATATTCATTTTGTGCAGCTTTTCTAAATCCCATGTAGGAATCCATATAAATGAAAATGATGTTTATAGCCTTGTATATCTTCTTTAGGCATGAATTAATGCAGTCATAGGTAAGGGCTGTCCTTACTAATTGCTCTTATCTAGGTTTTGGGTTTTCAAATATGTAAATGAAGGGAATATGCACCAAGTTTTGAAATCAATGGACACAAGCTTTGAGTGGTTTAACCTGCAAGTGAATGAAACCTACTTTGGGATTCTGGGAGCTAGCTGTGTAAATGAGAAAGGGGGAGGCTAAGCCAGCAGTTCTTAGCCTGCTGACACAGCTGTACTAGGATAACTCATTCGCTGGAGCTCAGAGGGATATTCAGTTACAGTGAAGAAATCATAACAAAGACAGGAAACAGATCAGCACTCCCTGGATTTAACACCCTCCCCAGGGACTGTGTTAATTTCCAAACTGCAGATGTTTTTAACCCTGTCTTGAAATATGTCTGTACCACATACTCCAATCTGATGAAGTCAAGTACAGTATACAAAACAATACAAGTCAGGGCAGAAACAGCCTTAATAGACACCAGTTGGAGCAATTGGAAACATTTCATATTACTTTCTGTGAATGAGCATAAAAATTAGTATTGAGCTGAACTGTGTCCAAATAATAATAGACTAACTCTTATAATGAACAAGCTCAGCTAAACTTTGCTTAGCAAAAAACATTTTTTACATTCTGATTTAAGTGCTTTTCACTGTGAATGGAAGTAACAGACTTCCATGAAGATCCCAACTCCTTCTACAGCTGCAGCATGTCTCTGTTGTGTTGCAGCATTGTTCTCCATTTTTGCTGCTCTCATCACTACCCATCAAAAATAGGGAAGGAAAATCAAGTTGCCTTCATTTACCATTATTAAACTCAGTGCCAAAAATAACTAGATCCTGAACTGTTTAGTGTTGGTTATTGAGTTAAATGAAACATATCTAGCCTAATGTAACAGGTAGCCTTTCATAAACTAGATCAACTCTACAGTGCTGGGCGTATTTAGTTTAAAAAAATTAAACTAAGTTGTATAACCTTGTCATAGATTTCATGATTTGCCTTGGCTTTTCATTGTGGTAAAATGATTGAGGGCCAGGGTCTACTCACAGGATAAAGTACTACTCAGGGATGGTAGACTAGGGCCTCCAGATCATAAACTCCTTTGGGTCTAGATTGTAGATGGCTGTAACTAGCACAATGAGGTCTCCAATACTGATTGAGGCATTGGACATGATAGTTATATTAAGACAATTTTTATAATGATATCATTAAGCCACCTTGAAAATGAGAGGCTACAAGTGTGTGAAAACAACACTGTATTTGGGAATTTACCTGACCAAAGACTGCATGATAGAGCCTAGGATGGGGTTTTCCTAAATGCCACCAATACATATCTCACTGGTATGTTTGCAGAGGGGAGGGGCAAAAAATTAATTCCTCCTGTTAATAGAATTCCTAATTTCCTGTGATGCTCCATTTTGCAAATGTACCACCTTGTACAATATGCAGAGTTGTGGGAGTTTCTTAATTCAACTTCCATTGAGTCAAAAGCACCTGTAGACATTTTAAAAAGAACTATGAAAGTTTCTGCTATTTACTGATTCTGTGACTCTCTGTATTTTAACACACCCTAAATACTTTCAATATTTCTCCTGGGAAGATATTATGGATTATTTATTTGCTTTCTAAAACAAGATTCAATAACTTTCTAAAGGGGAAAAATTAATGTTTTGTGCCACATCACTGTAATCCGCAAACATGAAAATAATAAAACTAAGATGGTGTAAGTGTATTTTGATAGATGATGTCATTAACCTCACTGAGAGCTTCTCTGCTCCCATGTGAAGAGAAACTCCGACTTGGCTTTTGCTTATTCTCCTTCACTGCCTAATCTCCTGTACAAGTCAGCCACTTAGACTATATGCCTCGAAAAATACTCTGGGTCCTAGTTTACCTGGACGCTTGTTTGGTTGCTTGATTTTTTCTTTTGCGATCTAGTTTCATCTATCTGAAATTTTCATTCCCTGCATGAAGCAAGAGACTTAGCAAGGAGTCTTCTTGACACTGGAGATGTGATTAACTTAACTGACACTCAAACCAAATGTGTTACGAAGTGACAACTGCCAGCAATACAGCTCTGTATTAAACCGTATTACCACTAACTGGAACCTCTTGTGTAGACATTTGAGAATAAAAATACAAAGATACGATGATGTAGTTCACAAAAGAGGCTTGAAAAAAAGCCAAGAACACTAGCTTCTCAGGAGTCAGGATACTAAGCAGCAGCAGGGAAGCATTATAGCTATCATTGTTAAGGTGTCCCCTAGCTTCACATACTTATTTCAGATGTCACTATGCAAGATGGGTACAGGCTGAATAAATGGGTTAAAGCTTTTTTCTGACTTTGGATCTTCATTGGCTCCTGGCTTGTGTCAAAGATGGGGATCCCTAAAAGCCATTCAGTCGGAAAGCTGCGAGGCCCAAGATTCAGTGTGCAACAACCACATTTTCTGTCCAATTTCTGCACTTTTCCCAAGCTCCTATGCCATGCCATCTGGCTAGGCCTTGGACCTGCTTTATTCAGGCTAGTCCAGAACCAAACTGAGTTCACAGAAAGTGTCAAGAAAATAAGAGATGGAGATTTCTTTTTAAACAGGAAGAGGGGAGGAGCCTCCTCTGATGTGCCACAGCCAGTACTTCGGTAGAGTAAGGAACATTCTATTGAAGCATTCTGATTTGCTAGTGGGCAGCACAGCATAACATCTGCACGGAGAAACTTGTTCTCCACACCTGTAGTACTAAAGCATGAGTAGTAGACACCACACAAATCAGTGGGCTCCCATCGCGTAGGGTCCTCCCACATGCATAGCTTTGGAAGCACTGTCTGAATTGGATTTGTCTGTACCTTGGCAAAGATCTGCCTAGATAACAGAGCTAAGATGGACTAAAATATACTTCCCTTTGGAGGAACATGGTATTTTCAATTACATCATGTAGACACACTGCAGAAAGTTTTCTAGGGTGGAAAAACTTGATCTTTGCTCTGTATTGGATATATTCAGGTTAGTCCCACTCCTCTTTATGACCATACTTCTAATTCCTGATCTCTTTCAGTTGGTTCAAATCCTCCCTCACATCCAATTGATGACTGTAATGAGGCCTCACAGGCCCTAGCAGCCTGGTGCAGCCTTGCAATTTCCCCTAGTGGGCTTTCAGTAAGTCCAGTCAGGCTTATATATATTGAGCAGTGCCCTCTCAGGGGTCTAGTTTATTTCACTCAAAGGCAGAACATTAAATGAATATGCCTCCAGCCCAGGGTCCTAGCTAGACTGCATTAACCTTAGTCCATCAGTGCCACTTATGTACAGGTTCCTTACTAGTGAGGCCCTCTTGATTCACAGCCCTCTTGTGGAGTCATGGCCTTTTGTCATCAGATAGGGAAAGATCTCTCCTCTTGGGTCATGGTCCCCCCAGAGTCAAACCACAATGACCCTTCCTCAGAAAACATAGTTCCTTTGATCTGGTGCTGCCTGCTGCTATCTGGTAACATTCTTCTATTGGGATTAGGTTTCACTGAGACTTGGCATTCATAGCTCTTCCCTTTTGGAGCCTCTCCTACCTAAGACCATTCTTCCTTGCTTTCCTTTCCTGGTGAACTCCCTCACCAACTTCCCCTGAGACGCCCTTCCCTTTGGAGCTCTGTCTTTCTGTGTTCTGGGACTGTTACCCTCCCCAGGAACCTGTTCTCCAGCCTGCCCTCAGAGAAGTTCCCCTGAGATCTTCTTTCCCCAGGAATGTCCTCCCTGTGTTCTCTGTTGTCTGAGCTAACATAACCCTTTGTAAGGTCCAGGTGTTCCCTTAACTAATTAACTACAGCTCACCTGCTTGGGCAATCAATTATCCCCAGATGGATCTAGACTGGCTCATTCTCTTTTAGCAGAGCTTGAGAGCCTGACTACCTCAGAGGCCAACCACTTAAAAATAATTTTTTTTAAAGTTATTTTTTAAATTAAAAATATTACCTACAAAATGACTAACCCTTTTAAAAACTTTAATTTTAAGTGTAATATTTGTGGAGGGTCTTTTCAGATCCTCTGTAATGAAGAGAAGCATCAGCTGTTTGTCTGTTTTCTTTTAAAACTGAGTCACATATAGCATTCTCGCTCATCTTATTCTCCACTGCTTTTCACAAAGTGTTTACTAAGGACACACTGCCTGGGTCTAAGGTATGCATATGTTGCATTTCTTTGATGTTTTCAACTAGTAGGTACCATTAATCAAGCAAAAGTCCAATTTCCCCTTAGGAGACATTCAAATAAGTTATGGAACAGCGATGGGTTAGCCTGGTTTAGAAAAATTCACATACAGTGTAATGGGAAAACAACCTCTACATTCCTGGCCCAGAATTTGGAAGTCAAACAAGAAAAGCCACCCCATTTTTTTCAGTTATCAGGCACTGGGAATGTTGGGTCAGGACTTTTGGAGAGAACATTTTCAAGAGGAGCCTAAACCTGGCCTACATTTTTCTGTATTTATTTTTGCACACTTGTAGTGGAAAGAGAAAATGTGCAGGAATCAACCTCATTTTCTTTTGATTTATACATTCAAATTGAGTTTGTGCATTTAAATACAATCACACAAGTAATGATGTGGAAAAGCTCTTGGGGCCTTGTGACTTTGTGATGCACACAGTAGCTATGTTGAAAACTTGACCCTGGGAATTCAACTATACTGTGCAGAAAGATATTTTAATTAAGGCTGATAGGCTTGAGTTTGAAGGGAGAAACGTAGTGCTTTAATTCAAGAAATGCTCAGTTACATGGGATGTTAAATTCAGAATTTCTACGCACATCAATAATAAAAACTAGTTAGAGTTTTCCATATGTGAATGGCATCTGAGGTAGCTTTTACAGCAATGTTACATTTGTGAAAGTACTGCAGGAGAGGAAAAAAGGCGGTTGCATGTGGATCAATTAATATAGGAGTACTTGATGATACCAAACAGAAAGTACACTTACAAATACAACCACATTGTCCTGCATTATATGATGAAGAATCTTTCTGCTAACAGTGGCATTATAAACACAGCAGCACTGTACAAAATGCTTGGTTTGAGTGCAGGTTCCAAATTAACAAAAAGTCATTTCAGGTTGACCCAAAAATAAGTGTTGCAAAAATTTTAAATAAACTAAAATGTGTAAAATATTGTTTCACTTTTGCGATGTAATAGTTTTTAAATACATTTTTAAAATAAAATTGAGGGAAATGCCAAAATAAAGTATCTTTCCAAAATGAAAGGTCAAAAGGTTTCATTTTGGAAATGCCAAAGTGAACTGTTCAGACATTCAAAAATAATAAATAATAATAATAATAATTAATAATTTCCCCTCCTCCAACTGAAACAATTCACAAGACTTCCCTGAACTTGTGAATTGTTTCAGTTAACCTGAATCTGCATTTTTCAGTGAACAAAGGTTGTTTTTGTGGGTGTTGTTTTTGGAGGAGGGGGAAGGAGGGAGGACAACAACTTTGTCCACCACTAATAAACAGGTAACCTGAAAAAACATCCTGGAACTCTATCTTCAACCAAAATACAAATTCTTCATATCACCACCCACCACTGAATAGTTTAACCTACTCATCTGAACAAGCTGTGCAGGAATTTAGCTGGGAGAATAACATGAGGGGGAAAAGGAGTCCAGGAGAGTTGGCTGTATTTTAAAGAATCCTTATTGACGTTACAGGGACAAACCATCCCAATGTGTAGAAAGAATAGCAAATATGGCAGACGACCAGCTTGGCTTAACAGTGAAATCCTTGCTGATCTTAAATACAAAAAAGAAGCTTACAAGAAGTGGAAGATTGGACAATTGACCAGGGAAGAGTATAAAAATATTGCTCGGGCATGCAGGAGTCAAATCAGGAAGGCCAAATCACACCTGGAGTTGTAGCTAGCAAGAGATGTTAAGAGTAACAAGAAGGGTTTCTTCAGGTATTTTAGCAACAAGAAGATAGTCAAGGAAAGTGTGGGCCCCTTACTGAATGAGGGAAGCAACCTAGTGACAGAGGATGTGGAAAAAGCTAATGTACTCAATGCTTTTCTTGCCTCTGTCTTCACGAACAAGGTCAGCTCCCAGACTGCTGCACTGGGCAGCACAGCATGGGGAGGAGGTGACCAGCCCCCTGTGGAGAAAGACGTGGTTTGGGACTATTTAGAAAAGCTGAACAAGCACAAGTCCATGGGGCCGGATGCGCTGCATCCGAGAGCGCGAAAGGAGTTGGCGGATGTGATTGCAGAGCCATTGGCCATTATCTTTGAAAACTCATGGCGATCGGGGGAGGCCCTGGATGACTGGAAAAAGGCTAATGTAGTGCCCATCTTTTAAAAAGGGAAGGAGGAGGATCCGGGGAACTACAGGCCAGTCAGCCTCACCTCAGTCCCTGTAAAAATCACAGAGCAGGTCCTCAAGGAATCAATTCTGAAGCACTTAGAGGAGAGGAAAGTGATCAGGAACAGTCAGCCTGGATTAACCAAGGGCAAATCATGCCTGACTAATCTAATTGCCTTCTATGATGAGATAACTGGCTCTGTGGATGAGGGGAAAGCAGTGGATGTGTTGTTCCTTGACTTTAGCAAAGCTTTTGACGCGGTCTCCCACAGTATTCTTGCCAGCAAGTTAAAGAAGTATGGGCTGGATGAATGGACTATAAGGTGGATAGAAACTTGGTTAGATTGTTGGGCTCAATGGGTAGTGATCAATGGCTCCATGTCTAGTTGGCAGCCGGTATCAAGTGGAGTGCCCCAAGGGTCGGTCCTCAAATTGGTTTTGTTCAATATCTTCATAAATGATCTGGAGGATGGTGTAGATTGCACCCTCAGCAAGTTTGCAGATGACACTAAACTGGGAGGAGAGGTAGATACGCTGGAGGGTGGGGATAGGATACAGAGGGCCCTAGACAAATTAGAGGATTGGGCCAAAAGAAATCTGATGAGGTTCAACAAGGACAAGTGCAGAGTCCTGCACATAGGACGGAAGAATCCCATGTACTGCTACAGACTAGGGACCGAATGGCTAGGCAGCAGTTCTGCAGAAAAGGACTTAGGGGTTACAGTGGACGAGAAGCTAGATATGAGTCAACAGTATGCCCTTGTTGCCAAGAAGGCCAATGGCATTTTGGGATGTATAAGTAGGGGCATTGCCAGCAGATCAAGGAACATGATTGTTCCCCTCTATTCAACATTAGTGAGGCCTCATCTGGAGTACTGTGTCCAGTTTTGGGCCCCACACTACATGGAGGATGTGGAAAAATTGGAAAGAGTCCAGCGGAGGGTAACAAAAATGATTAGGGGACTGGAACACATGACTTATGAGGAGAGGCTGAGGGAACTGCGATTGTTTAGTCTGCGGAAGAGAAGAATGAGGAAGGATTTGATAGCTGCTTTCAACTACCTGAAAGGGGGTTCCAAAGAGGATGGATCTAGACTGTTCTCAGTGGTAGCAGGTGACAGAACAAGGAGTAATGGTCTCAAGTTGCAGTGAGGGAGGTTTAGGTTGTATATTAGGAACAACTTTTTCACTAGGAGGGTGGTGAAACACTGTAATGTGTTACCTAGGGAGGTGGTGGAATCTCCTTTCTTAGAAGTTTTTAAGGTCAGTCTTGACATAGCCCTGGCTGGGATGATTATTTGGGGATATTGGTCCTGCTTTGAGCAGGGGGTTGGACTAGATGACCTCCTGAGGTCCCTTCCAACCCTGATATTCTATGATTCTATGAAATCAAGGCAATTTCCATTAATTTTGAATCTATAAACACTCTGGGATTTTCCACTTTCCAGTGTGAGGCACACAACCTCTGTATCATGTACAGCGCAACATGACATGAGCTACTAAACACTTTCAAAACCACACCACTTTTAGAGAGTTATATTAAAGTTTTTTTAAGTTTCAGTGTATAAAATATGCAAAGAGCCACTGTCACAGGGTTTACTACTCACCACTGGGGTGGCTCATATGGGGGGATTAGCTCTTGGTCAGCCTGACACCCCCTCCTTTGGTTCCTTGCCCCATGGTCTCTCTCTCAGGAATCAGGTTATTTCTTTGTGACATGGCCCCCTGTGCAGGTCATTATAGTCTTCCCCTTTTGGGGTATCAAAGTTCCCATGGACAAACTGTTTCAGCCAGTTTTCTAGTCCACTGCCCAGACTGCAACACTTCCACTGGGACTGGAAGGGGAACAAGCCTCCCCACTGCTCCAGGTTCCAGCCCAGGGTGTCTAGCAACCATGGTCTACACAATCTCAGACCCTGTTGCTGTTTCCCTGGACTCCTTCCTCTCATTTTCCCTCTATTTTCTAGCCTTCCTCAGGCTACTTCACCATGTCTCAGGTTCTTGCCAGAGTCTCAATTCCCAGGCAGAATCCCAGAGCTTCTTCTCCTCCTAGAACTCATCCTTGTCTCATGCTAACCCCCATCCCCTCTAGAGAAGGGCTGCAGAGGGTCATTCCCTGCAGCCCTCTTTTAACGCCAACTTCCTTTCTTTATAAGCTAATCCTAGCTCCTCTCCCTGCTGGGCTTCATCGGCCTTTATCAGACCCTGACTCCCCTCCAGGTGCAGCCTATAGGTTAATTGGCCTATTTCACCGGTTCAGCCCTTATGCAGGTCATACCACTCCATCACAGGCACGCAAAGAGCTCCTACTGCCTGCCATCCTTTAAAAGCACAACTAGTCATCCTCACTCCTTCATAAAATTGCCTATCAGCAAATAACTGTCAGCAGAGCAACACCCCATAGTATTCTCTCCCCACTATGTCCTATCCATTCTTAAAAGCCCATAAAAAAAAACCCAGACATTCCAAGCGATCCTAACTGTGGAAAGCAGAATCAAGTTCCCCTCTCTATCTTCCTCCCACAAAGATTCCAGTTTGGACAAAGGGTGGACAACTAAAGCAAAAATAATTAACTTTAATTTTTCTAGGGCATCTTTGGTCTCACTTCTTGGCTTGGGGATGGGGAGAACAGGGTTTTTGGAATGCATCTCTGAACTGAATGGTGAGTGTCTGTAGCACATAGAAACTATCAAAGCACTGATTGCTCAACACTCCTCCATACTGTGTCTGTACACCAGGCAGGGCTTCTTCCATTTCATATATCTTTCACAATGTGCTTCCAGTCATTCCAGAATGTCAGCACATTCACTTAACCCAAGGTAAAACAAGCCAGATATTTTTTCTGCATTGATAGCTAAGCCAAGCACCATGAATACTAACAAAGTTGATAAAGAAAAGAATAAATATAATTTATATCCCAGCTCTTCTTTGTCTTATCTGTAGCGTCTCAGCACATGAACTGTGATTTTGTTTTAATCTCACTATAATGAGAGCAAAACCACATAGGCTTCCTCCCCCATTATCTGCCACAGACAAGCCCACCATAAAGACTTTTATGAACTTTATTTGGCCCATCCACAATACCAAGTTCTTCCTCAGGCATATTTTTCTAGGTCAGCATGCATTGCCAGATTTTCAAGACAGTGGCTGCATGGGATTCCTTACATCGAACAGTTATACAATTTAACATTGAGACCTAGAATTGAAGGACAATAGTAGCCAGACCCCCCATATAATACACCTATTGACTGAGGACCAAGGCAAAGAAGTATCTCCAATATTGAAAATACCTCTCTCAGTGAGGAAGCGTAGAAGGTGCACGATCACCAACAGTGCTGGCTAGTGGCAGTGGCTAGTGGTCAGGCAGTGGTTGGCAGGACATCTCCACTTTGAAGTAGAGCCCTGCCCTTCAGGGCCCCTGCCTCAAGGGTTTCCAGTCTCCCCTTTAGCACAGGGGCTTTGAGGGCTGGGCCCTTGAATTGTCTTCTAGCTAGCCTCTCACCAGAGGTGAAGGCTCTTGTTATTGTATTGTCCTCTCAGATTGGGTATAGGAGCCCAGGCCCCCCATCTCCACTAGGCTCCAGTCCAGGGCCCAATGGTGGGCAGCTCCACCCAACACCTTGGGGTGGCAAACTACTATCCCTCAGACCACTTCCTACCCTAGTCTCCTTCAGCTTCCTAAAGTAACTCACTCCAATCAAGTCCCTGATCCACCCACTTCATGTCCTGCTTCTCCTTTGTGGGTTAGCTGAGGTTTGTGTTGTCAGGTCTCATGCAGTGAGCTCCTGGACAGTACTTTCTGTGCTCAGAACAGCCACCTGCTCCCTTTTACTGCCCACCTCTGAGCTGCTCTTCTCCCCTTCTTAAAGCCCTTCCACCAGCTTCTGCAGGCTTTGCAGGTGTGTCAGAGTGGGGCTGCATGGAACCAGAGTTGCTCCTTAACCCACTGCTCTCCAGCGTGGGATTTGTATACCTCATCACAGGAAGTCATTTATTTCTTCCACTTAATGTGCTGAATAAATCTTCAGGCATGAAGTTAAGTCTCTTCAAACCCCCACTTCAAAGATTTCCCATTTATAGGAATACAATTGATTAGATCTGGCCAGTCAGCTGTCCCGGTTAATTGTCTAGAAGCTAAGGAGCCAATCCTACAAGGTGCTGAACACATTATTATAGAATTGTAGTGGTGGAAGGGACCTTCAGAGATCAAGTTGGGCAGCCCCCTGCACTAAGGCAGGACCAAGTAAACCCTGATCATCCCTGACAGGAATTTGTCCAACCTGTTCTTAAAAGCCTCCAATCATGGGGATTCCACAATCTCCCTTGGAAGTCAAATCCAGAACTTAACTACCCTTATAGTTTTTTAGATATTAGCAAAATCATTCAATCTCCCTTGTTGCCCCTTAGACTGATTATTTCTTTTCCTACCTTCAGTGGACATGAGGGACATAACATCAGCTTGGCAGATGAATGCCTCCATCCCCCTCAGAAGGGAGTCCCAAATCATTTGTACTCTACATCTCTTCCTCTTGGGTGCGATGACCATGAGCCTGCCAGCCTTGTGGGTTGATAGCTCTTCCTCCTCAGCCATTGGGTCTGCTGCTCATTTCCTATTGCCAATACAGCACACTGGTTCTTGACAGTGATGGACAGGGAAACTGGGTGGGGCGTAGAGCACTGTCTGTGTGTGAGAGCTGAGAGCCCTCAGGCCCAATCCCGGGAGGCTGCTTGCCTCACAGTTTCAGGCTCCCTCGCACATGGGAGAAGAGGCATGAGTCATACAGCACCACAGATGCTTGAAATAATATTAAATTACATGTTATGTCAAAACATTATGACATTTTGATTCTAAGATTTTTGAGGGGTTCAGACCAATGATTGTACCAATTTAATTTAATCTGATCTTTTCCCTTCACTAGGACATTTCTGAAATGGAGAGCAGGAAGTAAGATGGCTGCTCTATCTACATGAAAAAAGTCTGGCTCGGACACCAAGCAAGACATCAATAGAATCTGAGGCCTCCTAATTGGACTGTCAGGTGCTTATTGTGTTAGTGCATATGAATATAAATTCATTTATCAGGCTAAGTTGTTCTGAGTGTTAGTCTTAGCAACTTTTTATTGACATATCTATTCTTTTGCTGCTTGCATTGTTTGTTGCTCACCACTTACTGATCCAAGGAAGCAATAGAAGTACCATAGCTTTACTTAGGCACAGCTTGTTTGGAAAAAAACTGCTAGCTTAGTAAGGTCCTGATCCTTTGAGATGCTTAGCACCTTCTCTGAAGGACACTACCCTCAATATTCAATAAAGCCAGAAAGTATTTAGTACCTTGGAGAACTGGGCCCCAAATACTGAGCTGACATTCCTGGAATTTCAAGCTTTTCCTCTATGCCTGATAATGTCACCGTTAGAGTTTCCTGGTGTTTCAAAGTGCCTTCCAAGGAAGGGAAAGGAATTTAGGAGTTTAAAGACAGCAGCACCCATGACCGGCTGATGAAGGGTATGAGTTTTATTCCTGATTGTCAGTACAAAACATTTAGCCTAAGTGTTTCATATGCCCTCAAAAGAAAGTGACACTAATTTTTAAATTTAAAGGGTGAATTCCACTTATCACCAGATACCAGCGTCTGTTGAACAGCTAGGTTACATGCAGTAAACACAACACATTGGCATCATTACTTGGGATGCTTTTGTAGGTGATATGCTAGATAGAGCAAGTCCATAGTACAGTTCTGAAGTATTTTGTTATATAATGGCATCTGTGTTGTTAGTGGAAGTTAATGAAGAGGGGTAGATAGTAGCAGTTGGCTGTATGTACATACTGTTAGTTTGAACAATATTTAAAGATGCTCACCAATGACATCAGGAATTACAGCAAGTATTCCAAATATGAACCTAACAGCCAGCTTCCCAATGTGTCATTTTCATATATCTTTAATTTCCATTCCTTTCACTGTTTTCATGTTATCAGAAAGATGCTGATTGCAGATGAGACAATTCTTAGTCTCTGTATAAAGCAGTCTATTTCAGGGAATCCCTGTAAGCTCATGAACACATACAGTATCATGTGTGACTGGGTCGCTCAGGCCAGGGATTTTGGTAGAGCCCAGGTGGTAAGTATTTCATTAACTGTCCATCTATAATATTTAGTGGAAAAGCAAAAGCAAAATCTCCAAGATATGATGGACTACATATTCAAAATTTTTCATTCCTCTGGTATGTAAATGTAACAGTCAAGCTCATGCATCTATTTTCCAACTCCAGTACAAAAAAAGAGTGTAAAATACACAATTACTGATTGTATGTCTCTCATTTCAATACATTTCAGAAATGGATGGAAGGTGCTCAAAAGCAGGTAGGAGGTTAGGCATGCAAATGAAATATGCACAACTTTGTGAACAACTTTCATTGCTTTCAGAAGTTCTAATAGACTAAAACCCTCAAATAAACAAGAACAAGATGCTATTTGGGGCTCTTTCCACACATTTATGGACACAGTCACCAGCCACCCTGGGAATATTTCCTTAGTCCCGAGGAGAGGAGAAAAGTCAAAGCTGGCTTCTGCCTGACTGTCCCTTTCTGACAAAAGGGTCACTTCAGATGAAAGTTCTCATCCTAGCATGAACAGCAACACAAAGTTTCATTCAACATGGCTTTAATTATCATACAGACACATTTTATAATACGATAAATTTGACCAGATCATTGAACTGGAAGTAACTTGCCAGACCTTCCAGGCTTTGTTATTAATGGCAGCCCAGATAATTTTATTAAATTTGCAAACACATACATAGAAGAATGCCCTCTTTAATTATTCTGTTTGTGGGGACTGAAACCCTCCACCACTGGCCTTTTTCAGACCTAGAACAAAGTCAACTGAAACATTTAGAGCTTAGATATTTTTCCTCTGAAGGCTTAAGGTTTGTGTGCATGCAGTACACATTGCCAGACTGATGCTACACATTTTTTGCATGTTATTAGAGTTTTGAACAATTGACTGGATTCATCAAGGGATAAAGAGTAGATTTCTGGGCTGGAGGGGGTGCTCTGGGCAGTGTTTAATGAATAAACGCTCTTTCTGCAACTACCAGAAAATGCTAAAAGTAGGAGTTTTAACAAATGCTTACAGTGATAATTTCTGAACGATGTTATTTATAATAAAAATATGTACGGTATCAGTATATCTAAAGGAGCGCCACAGGGATCTGTCCTGGGTCTGGTGCCAGTCCACATTTTCACTAATGATTTGGATAACTGAGTGGAGATTACACTTATAAAATTTGTGGATGACAGCAAGCTGGGAGGGGTTGCTGTCATTTAGGAGGACAGGATTAAAATTCAAAATGACCTTGACAACTTGGAGAACTGGTGGTCTGAAATCATCAAGATGAAATTCAGTAAAGACAAATGCAAAATACTACACTCATGGAGGAAAAAAATGAAGTACACAAACTATAAAATGGGGAATAACTAGCTAGGTAATAATACTGCAGAAAATTATCCTGGGCTTAGAGTGGATCACAAATGGAATATGATCCAATAATGTGATGCAGCTGCAAAAAAAGACTAGTATCATTCTAGGATGTATTAACAGGAGTGTCATATGTAAGACACAGAAGGTGATTTTCCTACTCTACTTGGCACTGGTGAGGCCTCAGCTGGAGGACTGCATCCAGTTTTGGGCACCACGCTTTTGGAAAAGATGTGAATAAACTGGAGAGAGTCTAGAGAAGAGCAACAAAAATGATGAACGTTTTAGAAAACTTGCCCTATGAGGAAAGGTTGAAAAAAAAACAAACCCCAAAAAACTGGTCATATTTAGTCTTGAAAAAAGACGACCGAGGGGGGACCTGGTAACAGCCTAAAACTATATTAAGGGCCATTATAAAGAGGCTGATCAGTTTTTCTCCTTTTCCACTGAAGGTCAGACAAGAAATAATAGGCTTAATCTGCAACAAGGGAGATTTAGGTTAGATATTAGGGAAAGTGTTCTAACAATAAGGATAGTTAAGTACTGCAATAGACTTTCCTGGGAGCTGTGGAATCTCCACGATTGGAAGGTCTGAAGAACAGGTGGACAAACACCTGTCAGGGATGGTCTAGGTATACTTGGTCCTGCTTCAGTGAAGGGGGCTGGAGTAGATGACCTCGGGAGGTCCCTTCCAGCTCCACATTTCTTTGATTATTAAATGTAAAGTTTTGTCTATCTCAGGGTTCTGGTTTTCCATTGTAAGTTATTGATAGAGTTTTCATTTCAAGTTTGCAGTTGTAATAACTTTTACTGAAGATGGAAGAATAGTAATGTTGTGGAAAAATCAACCATGTGTTGTGTTTGGTTCAGAACAAACCCATCATATCCATCCCGCTATGGGCCCCATCAGTAAATAGCATTTTTCTCTATTTATGTATAAAATATAAATCAATATTTAGGAATTAGTCATTGAATGGATCCAGTTCAATTGTTCCTTTGCCACTCACTACAAAAAACACTCTTTTTAAATGTAAGATCTATACATTAAAAAAAACAAAAAGTTTGCAGGTGCCATATTTCTGTATGATGTGGTCAGTTAGCGGCTCTCATTTTTGGAACAGAGGCTAATTGGTTTAATTCCTACCCCAAGAATGACACTATGGGCCTCATTCAGTTCCTGACATGTAAATTCTACCTAAGGTCTAATTTAGATACTTAGGTACTACATCGGTGCACCTGTCCATGTCATTATTGTAAAATGAGTGAGATCCTGTAGAATGGCATCAATGAGTAGGAGGGGCTTGATTTGCATAATGTGCCCATACAGAAGAGGCCATCCAGGGACCTTCCACTGTGTGAACCAGTAGTTATTATGCAGTGACACCCAGAGAGCTATTGACAAGGTTAAAAAGTTTATAAAGCCAAAGAATACAATTCTCATACTGGCCCCCATCAGTCATGCCTATTGTGGAGTCATAGGTCTATTGCTAACCAACTAAGAAAAAAGATTTTTCATACCATGTTGTTCATCTGTTGAGAGACCAGTGCTCAAATATATCCTGCTGAAAATATGGGTGTCTGAAGTAGTGCAAACTCTGTGCACTTCATGACAGCACTACACAAGAGTTAAACTGGGACATGAATACGTCAGACACTGAGCTTTTTCTCGCTTATGCACACATCGCTGCTGCACATGCACAACTGCCAGAAAGGAACATGCTCTGTTTGCATTAATCACGACTCATCCCTTGCTTGCATGCCCTGCCTCTTCCCCAAACACTGACAAAGGAGATTTATTCCTGTTACAGTAACAATGAACGATCCCAGTATGCAAGTCACACTCAGATGGCCATGCTGCTTGCAACTATATCACTATTCCACCCTCTGTATGGCTGAAAAATTGGTCCCTAGAGGTGTCACATAGTATGCTTTTAGAAGTTCTATTGTTTGGATGGGATGTTGAAATGAAGTCCCTTCTTGCCCATCTCTGGTATGCTGGGTGGAAGTTCAAGATCCCAAACAACTTTTCAGAAAGAGGTTATACTTATCCTTTGTGACATTATGCCCCATATTCTTCATAGAAATATGCTTACGATATGAATATGGCATAACTAAAACGTATTTTATGCAAGATGAGTCATGTGAGATATCATTGGAAAGGTTATGATCTTATTTGTATACATGTGTCACTTTTGTATCTAAAGTTAGGACTATGAACTATGTAACAATTACAACTGTGTTTGCACCTGGGGACACCTACCAGACAGAATGCAATCAGCCTGGAATGGACCATTAGGGAGAACAATAGGACTTTGAAGATGCTAATCTCCCTGCTTCCGGAGAAGTTTCCTGGGATGCTGCTTTGACACTTCAGGGTCAGGTAATCATGTCACCTGGTACTGGACACCATCTTGGACACCTAGTGTTTTTCAGTTAAGAGGGAGTGGTGGGTCAAACTGGGAAACAAAGGATTCCTGCCATATGTAAATCCTATTTATGACTGGGGAGTAATCTTGGTTTGTTCCTCACTGAATCCCCACCCAAGATGACTACTGAAGACATCTAAGAAACAAAGACAAACAGGAAACGAGGTGGGTCTGCGGGAGAGTACTGAACCTAGGCTGGGAATGGTCTGGCCCGTGAAGGATATACCTGGAGTTTTAAGCTGCAAGCAAGAGCTGTCTGGCCCAAAGAAATTCTGCAATTTGCTTAAAACAACATTTAGGATGAGAAATTACTATTTGTAGCCAGTTTCTTTAGTATATCAAACCTAGTTTGCATTTGTTTTATTTGCTCAGTAATCTGCTTTGTTTTGTTTGCTAGCCCTTATAATCACTTAAAATCTACCTTTTGTAGTTGTTAAACAAAAAACAAGTTTATTCCAAAAACTAGTTTGTGTAATTCAGAACTGGGGGGAAGCTGTGCATATCTTCCTCCACATTGAGGGATTTCATGAGCTTATGCTACATAGATTTTGGTGCAGTGCAAGACAATATAATTTTGAGTTTATACTCCAGAGGGTGTGCGGCACTTGAGTGCTGGGCAATTCCTTAGCTGAAAGCCTTCCTATGCAGCACTGATTTCAGTACCAGTATCATTCTGCAGCTGAGGTGTGTGTGCATGCACGCACACAGGACAGAGGGAGGGGGCCCAGGCTGGTGAATGGGCGGGCTCAGTGGAACCCCAGTACATTAGGTGGCACCCCGCAGGCAGGGGGGAACCAGTCAGACCCTTCTTGCAACTTTTCAGATGAAGATGGCAGGACTGTTAATTCAACACAAGGGGATAGACTTACATGGTCTTCCTCCTTATTCTATGTTAGCTCCATCTTTGGGCTTCTGTTATCAGCATGATTTCAGATTTTTCATGTCATCATTCATTCCAATTTCTTCTGTTTCCAAAAACTTCGCCACGGGTTCCATAACAAAGAAAGATAAGTTCATCATCCTTGTTTTGAATTGCCCAACAGCATGGAATAAACTGTATGGTGTATAACTTTGTATTGGATTTCGTACACACAATCTGAGCATTATATATTTTATAATTTCTCAAACACGTTAAATTAAAATTCTCTTCCCCACACCCGTCACCCTGAAGTGGTATGTACTGTGAACACAAACACAGGAATTGCCATATATACTGGGTCACACCTGAGGTACACATAATCCAGAATCCTAATGCTGCCAGGGGCCAGCAGCAAATGCGGTGAGGAAGGTGTAGGCAGATGTGAGATATTCTTCTCCTCATCCTCGTATGTAATAATTAGACATTGCTTTAATCCATGAAGCATGAGGTTTAATATCCCTTCCAAAATTTTAACTTTGTGTTCAACTGAAATCAACACTTTTCTTTGTAGTGTAAGATTTGCCAGTATGATCTCAGTGTTGTTAGACATGTTTGTTTGAATAAATGTTGTTAACTTTATAAATTAAAAAAAAGCTAAAAAGAAAAAAAGTTTATACTATAACTCCTCATGTGAGTTATTTTTCCCATATATTAAATAAGCCTTTGGCAAGTAAACTCAAAACCTGCGAAATTAGCTTACAGGACCGTTGACTGTAGAAGTTATCTTTTACAATAAATTACTAACTAAAGCAGGGACATGCACAGGAATAAAAATTTGGCTGCTTTTGGAGGGGCACTCTCTCTGCCTCCCACAGCCAGAAGAGCTGGCTCTCCCTTGTCCCACCACTCCCCTTCCCTGTAGCCAGAGGAGCTGGCTTAGGGTTTCCAACCCTCCAGGATTGTCCTGGAGTCTCCAGGAATTAAAGATTAATCTTTAATTTAATATTATGCCATGTGCTGAAATCTCCAGGGATCCATCCAACAAAAATTGGCAACCCTAAGCTGGCTTTTCATCCTTCCTCCTTCTGCAGGCAGTGGAGCTCACTCTCCCCATGCCCAATCTGGAGGAGTTTGTGCCCACACTGATTGGGGGGGCCCATGCCCCAGCTTGCCCCCCCAAGCACGCCCCTGAACTAGAGAGATTGTCAGATGTGTGCCTCTGAAAGGATGACCTCCAAACTTCATTCATTCACTCTGTTCCTAAAGGTAAAAATGAAAATTCTTGAAATTCTGACAGGATAGGGTTAATGGTGGTGATAGTTTTCTAGAGGAAAACATGGAGAGAGCAGTAGCTTGATCATAGAATATCAAGGTTGAAAAGGACCTGAGGAGGTCATCTAGTCCAACCCCCTGCTCAAAGCAGGACCAATCCCCAACTAAATCATCCCAGCCAGGGCTATGTCAAGACTGACCTTAAAAACTTCTAAGGAAGGAGATTCCACCACCTCCCTAGGTAACACATTACAGTGTTTCACCACCCTCCTAGTGAAAAAGTTGTTCCTAATATACAACCTAAACCTCCCTCACTGCAACTTGAGACCTTGTTCTGTCATCTGCTATCACTGAGAACAGTCTAGATCCACCCTCTTTGGAACTCCCTTTCAGGTAGTTGAAAGCAGCTGTCGAATCCCCCCCTCATTATTCTCTTCCGCAGACTAAACAATCGCAGTTCCCTCAGCCTCTCCTCATAGGTCATGTGTTCCAGTCCCCTAATCATTTTTGTTGCCCTCTGCTGGACTCTTTCCAATTTTTCCACATTCTTCCTGTAGTGTGGGGCCCAAAACTGGACACAGTTCTCCAGATGAGGCCTCACTAATGTCAAATAGAGGGGAACGATCACATTCCTTGATCTGCTGGCAATGCCCCTACTTATACATCCCAAAATGCTATTGGCCTTCTTGGCAACAACGGCACACTGTTGACTCATATCCAGCTTCTCATCCACTGTAACCCCTAGGTCCTTTTCTGCAGAACTGCTGCCTAGCCATTCGGTCCCTAGTCTGTAGCAGTACATGGGATTCTTCCATCCTAAGTGCAGGACTCTGCACTTGTCCTTGTTGAACCTCATCAGATTTTTTTTGGCCCAATCCTCTAATTTGTCTAGGGCCCTCTGTATCCTATCCCTACCCTCCAGCGTATCTACCTCTCCTCCCAGTTTAGTGTCATCTGCAAACTTGCTGAGGATGCAGTCTACACCATCCTCCAGATCATTTATGAAGATATTGAACAAAACCAGTCTGAGGACCGACCCTTGGGGCACTCCACTTGATACCGGCTGCCAACTAGACATGGAGCCATTGATCACTACCCATTGAGCCCAACAATCTAGCCAAGTTTCTATCCACCTTATAGTCCATTCATCCAGCCCATACTTCTTTAACTTGCTGGCAAGAATACTGTGGGAGACCGCGTCAAAAGCTTTGCTAAAGTCAAGGAACAACACATCCACTGCTTTCCCCTCATCCACAGAGCCAGTTATCTCATCATAGAAGGCAATTAGATTAGTCAGGCATAACTTGCCTTTGGTGGAGGATCCCCGGATCCTCCTCCTTCCCTTTTTAAAAGATGGGCACTACATTAGCCTTTTTCCAGTCGTCCAGGGCCTCCCCCGATCGCCATGAGTTTTCAAAGATAATGGCCAATGGCTCTGCAATCACATCCGCCAACTCCTTTAGCGCTCTCGGATGCAGCGCATCCGGCCCCATGGACTTGTGCTTGTTCAGCTTTTCTAAATAGTCCCAAACCACGTCTTTCTCCACAGAGGGCTGGTCACCTCCTCCCCATGCTGTGCTGCCCAGTGCAGCAGTCTGGGAGCTGACCTTGTTCGTGAAGACAGAGGCAAGAAAAGCATTGAGTACATTAGCTTTTTCCACATCCTCTGTCACTAGGTTGCTTCCCTCATTCAGTAAGGGGCCCACACTTTCCTTGACTATCTTCTTGTTGCTAAAATACCTGAAGAAACCCTTCTTGTTACTCTTAACATCTCTTGCTAGCTACAACTCCAGGTGTGATTTGGCCTTCCTGATTTGACTCCTGCATGCCCGAGCAATATTTTTATACTCTTCCCTGGTCAATTGTCCAATCTTCCACTTCTTGTAAGCCTCTTTTTTGTGTTTAAGATCAGCAAGGATTTCACTGTTAAGCCAAGCTGGTCGCCTGCCATATTTACTATTCTTTCTATACATCGGGATGGTTTGTCCTTGTAACCTCAATAAGGATTCTTTAAAATATAGCCAGCTCTCCTGGACTCCTTTCCCTTTCATGTTATTCTCTCAGGGGATCCTGCCCATCAGTTCCCTGAGGGAGTCAAAGTCTGCTTTTCTGAAGTCCAGGGTCTGTATTCTGCTGCTCTCCTTTCTTCCCTGTGTCAGGATCCTGAACTCGATGGTCATAGTCACTGCCTCCCAGGTTCCCATCCACTTTTGCTTCCCCTACTAATTCTTCCCGGTTTGTGAGCAGCAGGTCAAGAAGAGCTCTGCCCCTAGTTGGTTCCTCCAGCACTTGCACCAGGAAATTGTCCCCTACACTTTCCAAAAACTTTCTGGATTGTCTGTGCACTGCTGTATTGCTCTCCCTGCAGATATCAGGGTGATTGAAGTCTCCCATGAGAACCAGGGCCTGCGATCTAGTAACTTCCATGAGTTGCCAGAAGAAAGCGTCGTCCACCTCATTCCCCTGGTCCGATGGTCTATAGCAGACTCCCACCACGACATCACCCTTGTTGCTCACACTTCTAAACTTAATCCAGAGACTCTCAGGTTTTTCTGCAGTTTCATACTTGAGCTCAGAGCAGTCATACTGCTCCCTTACACACAATGCAACTCGCTCACCTTTTCTGCCCTGCCTGTCCTTCCTGAACAGTTTATATCCATCCATGACAGTACTCCAGTCATGTGAGTTATCCCACCAAGTCTCTGTTATTCCAATCACATCATAATTCCTTGACTGTACCAGGACTTCCAGTTCTCCCTGCTTGTTTCCCAGGCTTCTTGCAGTTGCATATAGGCACTTGAGATAACTCGCTGATCGTCCCTCTTTCTGAGTATGAGGCAGGAGCCGTCCCCTCTCGTATGCTCCTGCTTGTGCTTCCTCCCGGTATCCCACTTCCCCCGTTACCTCAGGGCTTTAGTCTCCTTCCCCCATCTGATATATGGATTAGATTACTTCAAAAGTAGCTACACACTATGACTGACAGAAGAAGCAATGGTGACAAAGTAGGTTTCTTATATACACTCTCACCACAGTAGTCAAAAGCAATGGAAAGCTGAGTCAGCAGATAGCTCACTCCTGGCAGTTTTCTTGCACATCTGCAGCAATCATTGAAAGGAAGTAAACAGCCTCAACCAACACTCGGTTGGAAAAGGACCTTTCCTCAACCTCCCTACAGCAACTTGTTCTTTGCTTAAAAACAAAGAGGAAAAATATACACTATTTTTTTAGTATCTTGAAGTAGGCCAGAGAATGCCCTGGTTGTTATTTAACATGTTTGTGGCTTAATATAGTTAGCTAATGTTTTGCCAATTGAAAAGACTGGTAACAACACAAATTATTTAAAATTAGCTTACAAGAGAGGGCGAGAGAGAGACTCAGGGGAAGTGGTGTGTGTCTATGTTGGTAGGGTGGGGCAGTGTTTAGTCTATTTTTGAAAGGTTTTTTCCCAAAACACAAGGTTTCCCCCAGGATGTCTTCCTCCTCCACTGAACATCAATGAAATTGAGTGCAGAGAGTAACAAGGTTTATTAGTCTCCCTTCCCCTCATCCATTTTCAACTTTACAGATCTGTTCTGTTTGCAGAATGAACTAATGGCAACAACAAGCAAAACCCAACGTCACTTATAATAAATCCCTTTTGCTGAACTCTTGAGAAGCCGTTTGGTCAAAACTTTGCTTGCCAAACACTGACCAACAACTGTTCCCAGCTGCCAGCAATTACTCACTGTAAGCTTTTAAATACACTAAGCTTCTTCCAGTGTTTTTCATGAAATCAACAGTGTTCTGGTTCTCTCTCACTTAAAACATTTTATGTTCCAGAAAGGACAAACAAACCCTACCTCCTCCCAAAAAGGTGGAGTCAATGGCAATTGAAATCAACAGCAGTTCTGCTACTGAGGCAATACCTGCCTCACTCAGAAAAATGAAGAACTAATATCATTGCTATGTACTATTCACAGTATTTCAGAGTAAAATAATAGCTCTTATATTAAGGACTCATGGAGGATCAATGCTATAGATTCATAGATACTAAGGTCAGAAGGGACCATTCTGATCATCTAGTCTGACCTCCTGCAAAACGCAGGCCATAGAATCTCACCCACTCACTCCTACGAAAAACCTCACCTATGTCTGAGCTATTGAAGTCCTCAAATCGTGGTTTAAAGACCCTTATTGTATTAATAGTGCCCCTATTGTATCAAACACATTCTAGTAGAGGATGTAAGTCAGTAGCAGTAGGATTTCATTGAACAGCCTGGAATACGCGCTCTCAATATCCACATAACACAAACAACAAAAAGACTTAGTACTTGCACTGAGCTTTTTCCTCTTCAAAGACCTTCATAAATACCTAATCCTCATGACACCCCAAAAGGTAAGAAAATGCCTATTATCCCCAATTTTACAGATGGAGAAACTGAGGCACAGACTTGACCAAAGAGGGAATAAATATCACAGCCAGGATTTCCTGGACTTCCCAATTCCCAGTCAGGTGCTTAATCTACTGGTCCACACCTGTGCAGCTATGGTAAGTTACAGTGTCCAGGGCTGGGGCAGGGGCCCTGGAGGGAGTCAGGGGTATAGGCTCCAGGCAGCGCTTACCTCAAGCAGCTCCTGGAAGCAGCAGCATGTCCCCCGTCCAGCTCCTATGCAGAGGCGTGGCCAGGCGACTCTGTGTGCTGCCCCATCCGCAGCTGTGGTTCCCGGCCAATGAGAGCTTTAGGGGAGGTACTTGGGGCGGGGGCAGCATGCGGAGCCCCGTGGCTGTCCCTACACATAGGAGCTGGAGAGGAGACATGCCAGCTCCTATCCGGGAGCCGTTTGGTGCGAAGGCTAGCAGGGAGCCTGCCAGCCCCACTGCACAGTGCCACCAACTGAACAGTCAACGGCCTGGTCAGACCAGGTGTTCCAGTCAAAAACCAGACACCTGGTCACCCTAAGGCAGGGATGACCAACCTGAGCCTGAGAAGGAGCCAGAATTTACCAATGTACATGCCAAAGAGCCACAATAATACATCAGCCCCCCATCCACATCCTAGCTCCCAGCACCTCCCAGCAGTCCAACAATCAGCGCCTACTCCCTCCTTCCCCCAATCAACTGTTTCACATGCACAGGAGGCCATTATGGGGGGGGAGGAGTGAGGGTATGGCAGACTCAGGGGAAGGGTCAGAGGCAGGGGCAGGGGCCTTGAGGGAAGGGGTGGAGTAGGGGGCAGTGCTTGGGGCAGAGTAGGGCGTTGAGCAGTGAGCACCCCCAGCACACTGGAAAGTTAGCATCTATAGCTCCAGCCCCAGAATCAGTGGCTAGGTAAGGAGCTGCATATTAACCTCTGAAGAGCCGCACGCGGCTCCGAAGCCACAGATTGGCCATCCCTGCCCTAAGGAAACATGCAAGCCTGGGACCAAGCATCAGGCTGTTTTTCCCTCTGGCTCCCTGGGTTCTGGGTGAGGGGAGGGAGAAATACAGGTGACTGGGATGCGGGGGCCAGAGCTGGACTCATGGGGGAAGAGGTGCGGAGTATCTGGGCTGGGGGACCTCGCGCCTGGGCTCGGGGGACAGTGTGTGGGTATCTGGGCTGGGGGGCCCCGGGACTCGGCTCGGGTGGGAGCACTGTGGTTGGGTTCTGGGGATGGAGCAGTTGTGAGTGTTTGGGCCCCCCAGCTAGGCTCTGGGGGTGGGGGCAGAGAAACAGGAACTGAGTTGTCATAGGGGTTTCTTTAACTCTCTATTCTTGCGGGAAATGTGTGTGTGTTCTTACAGACATACTTGCTGACAGGTATTTTTAAATAAATTACCAAAATAATTGAAACTGGTGTGATTATGTAGTGTTATTTTGACAAATAAAATCTGCAGAATTTTTAATTATTGTGCACCTAATTTTTAGGTTTTGGCACATAATGCCCCCCCCCAAAGTAGTATGTGTACGTGTGTTTGTACACTGAAGACAGATAGTTGTACAAACAACTGCCGGCACATACAAAGAGGGCATGTACAAATGGGCATGCACAAACTGTGTGAGTCAATTTTGGCAATTCTTTTTGACAATTTGTTCCCAAAAAATAATATGGACGGCTGAGAATGGATTTTTGAACAGGATATTATATATTTATAAAATTCCCACTGCAATGTGAATACTGGGTATGCACAAAGAAGCTTCCTGGCCCTTTTTTATATATGACTCTTCCAAAACAAAGACTGGTTGAAGGGGTTATTTCAAATACTGAAGAGAGTAGAAAAAGCTCTGAGTAGCAGCTGTGTTAGTCTGTATCTGCAAAAAGATAAGGAGTACTTGTGGCATCTTAGAGACTAACAAATTTATTTGAGCCTAAGCTTTCATGAAGTGAGCTGTAGCTCATGAAAGCTTAGGCTCAAATAAATTTGTTAATCTCTAAGGTGCCACAAGTACTCCTTTTCTTTTTGAGAAAAAGCTCAGGAATTTTGTTTTGATTAAGGAGAGATTAAGGTTATTTTCTAGAAATGGAACTAATCTCTCTCTCACGTTCCACTCAGAACAAGAGCATGAGAAATGGCTTCCTACTACCAATACCATACTGCTTCTCCCTTTCTCCATAAGCAGTAATAAAAGCTGTTCTGGAAATATTCAGATGAGCATTATGACATTTTTAAGAGGAGAAATGAATAATTTTGTTAGTGGCACACCATCCAGGGTAAAGGGGGAAAAAAGGCAACCGTTTAACACATTAATACCTGTTATGTCACACAAGTGGGTTGTTACACAGACAGGATAACTTCACACTAAAACATTTAGTCATTCATTGCAAAACCACACTGATGAGCACTGCATAGCCAGAGGGCGACTACTTTTATATTTCATTTTGAATTACTGCCTTTTTCATTAGAGGTGAGAGAAGTGTGATTACACTCTCTCACTGTTTCTCAAGAATCCTCTGCTATTCCAGGGTCTGATCCAGCGAAAATAAATAAAATGTGCAGCCTTATGAACTTTCCAAGCCGCAAATGCTGGCCCTACGGTGAGCTGACCTATCCAAAAAAGCCCAAAGCAGGGATCTGTGGAGGAGCTCAGGGGAAGAAGAGGTGATGCAAATAAAATCCCCACCTCCCAAATATTGCAGTTCCTTATGCTACAAATGTTCCTCTCCTCCACTCCTTTTGAGGCAGTAGGAATTAAATAAATAAATATATTTGTTTTAATTCAGTTATCCTTTTCCACCTGTGTTAACCAGGGGCAATGAAGGGGCTCTTGCTCCATATTGTGGGTATTAGCGAAGAGTGGACCCTTCCTGCCCCACACCTTCCCATCATCATTTGCTTGAGGTAAGAGAGAGGGAAATAAGGTGAGTTTTTAGATAGTCGCTTGTGCTTTTTCTCCCTGCTGACAGCTTCCAAACAGCAAGGCATCTTTATATGTGTTCCTTAAGAAATCTCACTATCAGTCATCTTGGACAGAGCTTTCCATGCATTTAGATGCAGTGGGCTCAGTGTTCTGACACTATCATTCCTGTGATCCCAATGGCAACAGCGTGGAGTCTGATTGCTCTTGCCCTTGGGTGGCTATGGAATGCCTCCAAAGGTTGTTGCCGAGGAAGGAAAAACTCCCTTGAGAATAGGGAACAGTCTCAGTGATTACTAGCACTCATTCAGAGTTGTGTGCAATGGGGATCAGTGCCATACAAAAGTTATTTATAATGAACAAAGATCAAAGTGAGACAAGTGATATTGTTAGGTTAATTAAAGAACTCAACAGCATTGTTGTTTAAGTAGCAATTCATAAAATATCAAGTTATACCACAATACATCAGAAGTAAACGATAAGGTGGTGATGAGAAATTGTTATTAAGACTTGTTTTTAAACTTTGAATGAGCACACTCCAAGTACCTTTATTTCTGCCTTGTTCTCATGGCATTTGTTTTTTTGTGAGAAATGCAGGGGATGGAGGGAGGGGTTTCTGGCTAAATTGTCACCATGTCTTCCAAGAGTCCATAATAGTTCCCATTGTCTTATTCCTGAAAAGTAACCTAGTCATTTACAGGCCTAAGGAAAGTATAATTGACAAGGAGAAATCCATGATGCATGATACTGTACCTTTTTCTAAACTGCCAGCAGCTATTCATTTCTGCTGGAGGGCAAACTTCATATGAAACAGTTATGTAAACAAGTAAACAATAAAACAGGTAATATCACAGAAAGCAAATATATATTTACTTAAGATCACTCTGGACAGTTAGCTCAGGACTGTTTCTGAAGAATATACTTACCAAAGATGTTTACCAGGTGTAAACATAACACCTGTTTCTGGTCCTATACTGTATATTTCCTTTGCACATCTGCATCAGCCCCGTGATGAGCTTGTTCCCATACTTTGTCTTACTGCTACCAGCAGAGGTGCTGGAACAATTTTTTATAGTGGAGGTGCTGAGAGCCACTGAACCAAACTGCAACCCCTGTATGTGATGGAAACCACTTCAAAGTAGGGGTGCTGTTGCACCCCCTGGTTTGTAGCACCTATGGCTACCAGTAAGGGGTTTTGTAAGACCTGTTTGACTTCACGTGAGTAATAAGAAAGAGCAAAGTGAGAGATTTGTTGCTACTTACCAAACCTCTTGTAACCGAAGGACTGCACCTCCTCCTCTTCTGCAAAGTCGTCTACAGAAAGGCAGATGCACAGATTTAGTACTAAAATTAGCCATGAAGGCACAGAAGTTTGAGTATACACAAAAGGTTACTGAACATTGTATTTGAAAGGTTAATTGGTTTTATCAATATTACTGCTTGCTGATATGAAAATATCTCAAACTTTCCTCTTTCCACTATTAATCTTCCACCCCAATCTTTGGCTAAGGTGCCACAAGTACTCCTTTTCTTTTTGTGAATACAGATTAACACGGCTGCTACTCTGAAACCTGCATGATACTTGGACCCTTTTTTCTCTGAGTCACCAGCAGAAATCCAATTGATAAGTTATCATCTGATGGCTGTTCAGGAACTTTTATTAAATTGATTGCTGTCTTAGTACAGATTTTAGCAGACAAATTCCTCATCACAACTGGCACTTAGTGCATCTTTGTTAGCAGTCTCAGCAAGGCAAAGGAATAAGTAGGCACAGAGACTGAACCACCTTTTAACCTGTACAGGGGAGTCCCCTCCAGGTCAGGGCAGAGGCACATGAGAAAGGTCTTTTGGGCATGCTTGCTTTACTGCTTGCCTATGCTGTGCTTTTCCTGTGAATAAAGAGAAGGCTTCAGTTGCTAGGGCTGTCAATCCATCACCTTTCATGAACACTAACTTCACTTGAAGAGATAAACCTCATTCAGACGTGGGCAACAGAACTGACACGTTGGTCAAGTTCAAAAAGTTAGCAGAAATAAGAGTATTTAGTCCTTTTCCTCTTGACTTGGGAGTAAGAGGTTGGTATTCAAGCCTTAGCTTGTCATTAATTTCATATCTCTCCCCACTTCCTCCTGCCAGTAACAGCACAAAGAAAAGGATTATGACCAACACAAACAAGCAATATCACTAAGTATATAACATCCCTCCACCAATCCTGCCCTTTCTCCCACCCCCAGCATGGCCCTTCCCATTTGCAGCCCTATTTTCCACTGTTCTGGAGCAGCGTTTCACCCCTTCCCACATCAACATTGGCAATGTGCTTAGACTGGGTATAAACATTTCTGCCACACCTAGGGCATCTGGAGCAATTACAAATTTTCACCAAGAGCTCACCTTAAATCAGTCCCTTAGGAGGCCGACACCACTCTCTAGGCGTGCAACACACAGAGA
Organism: Dermochelys coriacea; assembly: GCF_009764565.3. Classification (NCBI taxonomy): domain Eukaryota; kingdom Metazoa; phylum Chordata; order Testudines; family Dermochelyidae; genus Dermochelys; species Dermochelys coriacea. The sequence goes on from NC_050069.1 coordinate 84,900,352, forward strand.
TTGCCATCACTACCAAGTACACTGACCTCCCACCTACAGCTTTCCCAAGACAAGCCATAACAGAAAGAAGTAAACAGGAATACCAGCCAGTATCTGGACAGAAGGTTACCAGAAAGCTTCAGTCAGTCAGGTGCAATCACAAAATAGATATGTTATACAGGCCTCAAACAATCAGTGGGCCTTCAGCCTTATGAGATTCAGTGCAAAATCTGCATTCAATAGGCCACTCACCATTCAGTCTCATCGCCGATGAGTCAACCAGCCAGGTCTGTCTCACAGAAATCTGGCTGGCTGACATGGTAGCCAACTGCTACCTCACCTGGCTCTCCCATCCCCACCCCACCCAGGATATGTTATTCACTACACAGCCAGACCTCCAGATTTGTCCTCTCTAGATGGATCATAGTCATTCATTTCCCATTCAGGCTCAAGATCAGGAAAAGCACACACAAATCAAAATCCTCTGAGGGCATCCATTTACTCTTGCCCAAAGACAAGACTAACCAAGTATACTACTAATCTATTAGCTCCCAAACATCAAAGGCTCCCAGGGGAGCTGATGGAGACATTGCCCGACATGTTGATGACGTTCACTGAATTTATCACCTTGCAGGACTTTAACATTCACACAGCTGATGCTCTGACTGGACAGCTCAAAACCTTCTATCCTAACCTTTCACCTTACATTTCTTACAGGTAGTGCCCATCCATCACACAGCTGCCTATACCCTGAATTGGATCCTGAGTTGGATGCATTTGTATGGAATCCAAGTACTTGTGGCAGCTTCCTAAAAGACTTTTCAAGGCAACAAGAAACCACTTCCCTAAACTCTCCTGAAGCCTGCCAAATTCCAAAATGTACACTTTGAAAACTCTACCCAACAAAGAGGCCAATCGTATCATGGCAAATGCTAATAAATCAAAGTGATCACAAATCAGTCAACATTCAGCTTTCTCACACACCCCAACAGTACTCATTCACTACACAGAGCTTTGGAAAAACTGCCACTCTGGTGTGCAAGAAAGAGCTGCATAACTCAGGCTGAGACTGAACTCGTTTCTCTCCCCATTTGTCTATCATGGTCGACAACACAACCACATGCCTGGTAACTCAAGACTACAATCTTGACTTCATGTTTGGTTTGGCCTTTCACTTTGACCCTCACAGCCAAGACGTCTAAATCTTGCTGCTTCTTCCGAAACATCTCTAAGATCCCATCATTCCTCTCTGTCAAAGTCTTGTGCAAGCCCTGATCACCTTGCCCCTTGACTACTGTAATCTCCCCTTCTCTGGCCTCAGTACCATAACAGTGTCTCCCTCAAATCCCTTCTAAGTGCTGTTGCTAGGATCATCATCTCCAACTCCTCACTGGGAAGAGATCTTGATAGGTGTTGAATTATGATCTCAGAGAACTCTTGGGGGGAAAAAAACCAGGTGCTTAGAAGTGACAGACTAAAAGCCTTTGTCTGCCCCAGAAGGTAAAACTTAAGATAATTAATACAATGATAAATAATTTAAATAGACCGATTGGACAGGGCTGAAAATGCCACTCAGAGAGGGGACTCACTGTTTCAGATGTACTATATCTGGAATGATTAAAGGAATTAAAAGTATATTCTTTTTTAAAAATAAAATAAAATAAAATAAAATAAAATAAAAGGTCTCCTAGAAAGACACATGAATCAGATCCAAAAAGGACCCAGGGATGAGGGATGTTCATACTTCTTTTAGAGAAATTAATGTCTTTTCTGTTGGAACTAAATGTCAAAAATATATACTTTATGTGGAAAATTGTTATTGTGCTCCTTTTATGAAATGTGGGCCAGAGGAAAGCCTGGGTGGCACCTTAATGCATAACTGCCCTATTCAGCTGGAAACACATTTGTCTGCATTCCTTTCAGACCCTTTTATCGCATTACTGCTGATCTGCTTATTGGTTGTAATTTTCCCATTTCAGTTCTAGATGAAAAGCAAAATTTAGCCCTGGTACAAATGAGCAAACTGATATTTATTAGCTACAACAAAATACATATAGCTATGTTTGAAGTGCAGTTCTGCTCTGTGACTAAAATATGGCATTGTGGAGTTCCATGTTTACTGTCTCAATAATTTCAACATCAGATGTGTTCAGTTTACAAGTGTAAAGACAAGAGGAAGGAGTTTAGAACAGCTAATCCTGCGAACTCAATAGGGATCTGAGAGTGAAAATAGATTTTTCTCCTTCTCACATATCAGATAAGAACATAAGAATCACCATCCTGGGTCAGACCAATGGTCCATCTGCTTTTGGCAGTCACAGGTTTAGGGACAACTTGAGCACGGGGTTGCATCCTCAACCATCTTGGCTATTAGCCATTGATGGACCTATGCTCTATGAACTTATCTAATTCTTTTTTGAATCCAGTCATACTTTTGGCCTTCACTACATCCTTTAGCAACAACTTCTAAAAGCTAACTGTGCACTATGTGAAGAAATATTCCATTTTGTTTGTTTTAAACCTACCGTCCATTAATTTCATTGGGTGATGCCTGGTTCTTGAATTATGTGAAGGAGTAAATAACACTTCCTGATTCACTTTCTCTAGGCTATTCATGATTGTATAGATCTCCATCATATCTCCCCTTAGTCATCTCTTGTCTAAACTGAAAAGTCCCACTCTGTTGCCCTTTTCTCTACCTTTTCCAGTGCTAAACTACCTCTTTGGAGATGGGGCAACCAGAACTGCAGGCAGTATTCAAAGTGTGGGCATGCCATTGATTTATATGGTGGTATTATGATATTTTCTGACTTATCTGTCTCTTTCCAAATTATTTCTAACATTCTGTTAACTTTTCTGACTGCCACTATACACTGAGCAGATGTTTTCAGAGAACTATCCAGGACACCAAGACCTTTATCTTCAGTGGTAACTGCTAATTTACACCCTATCATTTTTGTAACTAATTTAATTGAGCCTTCACTGATAGCTGTGCACAGATATAACCAACTGAAAGTTAGCAAACTAGTCATTTAATGATGCATAAGAAGAAACAGAACCTCTCTCCCCCTTTCTTCTGAGTCTTGGCTCTGCAGTGCCAATATAAGTTAAAAGTAGTAAAAATATATTTTGTCATTAATGTAAGCAAATTCATATCTGATTATATAAAAAGAATGGTTATGTTGAACAAGAAGATGTCATTTATATAGTTTTTCTGAGGAAAACTTTACTTTCATAGAGTACAATGAAAGTGCTGAAGAATCAAAAAAGTTTATGGGTGATATACGGTTAATTAGCTATGCTAGTTTGCTGAAAATCCCATCTCCTTCCCCAGAACACTAGATGGACGTATAAGTCATTTCATTACTCATGTTTTGCCCAATAGCATTGCCAGAGATGTATTTAGATTTCTTTGGACCTTTGGCTTTTTTATTTGTGCAATACAGTGCACTGTGATTTATTGAAGACTACCGTTTTTCTTTGCTTGAAGGTAAAAAGACTTTATAATGCTCATATTAAATCTCTTAATTATGATGCATATTCATGCTGTTTTGAAGATAAATATAGACTATACGGACACATATCAACAAGTTCTCTGCTTCCTTTACATTAAACTGTGGAGCAGATAATTTATTTCTTTGTGAGCAAAATTAGTAATGGGCCAAATTCATCAGTCCTTATGTTTGGCCTTCCGTTATTAAAGGTGAAAATATAAACAAACTATTTTTTTAAAAAAATAAACAATAAATTGTATTTGTATATGTAACAATACATTAGCAATAAATTAGAGAGGAGGTTGAATTAAAGCCCTGCCCCTTTGGGAATTATGGAATGAGAATTCAACCAGTGATATGAATCTGAACTCAGACTTTACTCTAAGTTACAGTGTTAAAACAAAAGTTGAGAAACAAACTGATAAACATAAATCCAGAGTTAAGGCTAACTCCTTCCCCTAACACTTTAACTCACGGGTTCTCAAACTTCATTGCTCCGCAACTCCCGCCCCCTTCAGGGGGCCTGTAACCTGAGCCCCGACCACCCAGCACTGAAGCCCAGGGGTTTCAGCTTTGGCCCCTGGCCCCAGCCCTGGTGAGCCCATTAAAATGGGGTTGTGACCCACTTTGGGTTCCCGACCCACAGTTTGAGAACTGCTGCCTTAACCACTACAGGAGAACCTCAGTTTTCATTAAAAAACAATTTCTAGCCCTCATGGTTGCAGAGGAAAATATGTAAATGTGACTTCAATGTACTCAAAACAAAACCAGAAAGCTAATGAAAAGAGTCCAGAAGTATATTCTTTGTTTAAATCTCATTATATTAAAGTCAATCTCAAGCAATTTGGAGGATCTACCTATGATTTTTTGAGTGTACGGTGTTGACGCTACTGCAATTCTGTCACTTACATCTGTGCAATTCCATTGATTTCAGTGGGGCTATGCAGGTGTAACAGAGCAACATTTGGCAGAGTGAAAGCCTTAACTTTGAAGTTTATTGCTGTTGTTTGTTAGTTTTTTCCCTTTTCATAGGGTACTTTAGGGCAGTATTTAATGATAATTTTTAACATGAAATAAAAAGTGTTTTTTCTCCTCAGTGAAAAACACAAAGGGCATATTTCTCTTTAAGTAATATAATTGAATTTGCTCTTGTGGCTACCTGAATGTCACAATGTCCCACCTCCCATCTAGTCTGAAGAGGATCTAACTCCCTAGCAGTGCAGGAGAAGGCAGCCATAATTCAACTCAAAGTCTACCACTTAAGAGGATGGGGCTTAGCACACTCCAATCCTGGAACTACTAGTGCAGCTAAGGGAATGTCACTTTGCTCACACGCTCTATGGCATGGCAGCACCTTTCCTGTATGAGCTTGGCTAGATTCTTTAAAAATACAACATGCTTCATAAAAAGCAGATTAGACTGTGAAATCTAATACCCTATAGAAACCCCATCCCAATTCCTGATCAGAACTTTGGAACAACCAAAAAAGACTGACAGTCAAGGTTTTCCACTGAGCCCAGTACATGATGCTAGATAGGACTTCAGGAGTTTTGTCAACAATGCTATGCTAACATGATCAATACAGGTCACAGTCATGTATTTCACTACTTCATATCAATGCTTTGACTTACAAAGCTCCAGCTTTTAGTAAGAAGAATCAGCGAATGAATCTAGAATAAAGAAGAGGAGAAAAACTGAACTTAAATAAGAGTCCTTACCCAAGCAAAGCTTCCATTAGCTTCAACTGGAGCTCTGCTTGAAGAAGGATCTACAAAAATTGGGATTTCAGATAGAGAAGAAAGATATTTATTGTTGAAAAGTTTTAAAAGTAACTAGCCAGTATTTAAACATACTGGAGAAAGATCCAGTCAGAAAAATGAAGGGACCTTCTGAGAGATATTTTTCCATCAGTAACATAGGTACATCCTTGCATTTCTGCATCAGGACTTCACTTACTGCTCAGTCCTGAATCACTGAAGACAATGGGAGTTTTGCAGTTGGGATGGGATGACAATTGGATAAGAACTGGGAAATCAATGGAAAGCAAGGTTTCAGATTTAAAAAACTTTGAAACACTTAGGCAGCAACCACACCTCACCAGGCTCTGATGGTAAATTTTTGGTAACACTTCAGATATAAATTGTTATTCTCGCATGTTTCATAAATATAGTTAGAGAGTTAACTAAGTTACAGTACTGTGCTTAAAGGGAGAGGAAATAATAAGGTAGTTCAATGGGTTATTAACACAACTAACAGAGGGAGTTCATTTAATCTAAAACAAATTAGACTCTGGTTTGATTAATTTGCTGGAGGCAAAGTAAAAATCTGGTGAGTAGAACTGTGCAGTTTCTGCTTCCTTGTTTTTAGAATCTTCAATAAGTTATTCATGGGCCACTTGTGACTCAGTTTGAACTCAAGAAAGACAGATTTGGGCTGGAGCCATAAAGGATGCCAAACCCATCCTAGCCATATAACCCATAACCACTCCACTTCTCTCTGTCTTCACTGGCAGCATGTCAGATCCATGAGTTCTTTGGATCCAATACGATTTTAGTGGAATTGTTACAATTTTACTACTGTGTTTTATGGATGTCATTCAGAATGCGTTATGGAAAGCAGCTAATGTGCATGGCTAGTTGCCACATCTCAAAAACAAACAGCTCAGTGATTTAAATATATTTAACTAATGAAATAATATTAAAGACCTGAAATACTTTTGGACCAAATTCTACCTTGGTAGACTTGTACACACATTAACAAGGGTATAATCTGACCCTTGGTTTAGTAAGTTAAAATGGCAGAATTAAGAAAACAAAACTTTTCCACACCAGATTTCAAAACCAAATAAAGATACAGTTCAAGGAATAATGAAGAGAACAGGACTGAAAATTGTTACGCCAAGTTTCAGCTCAGATTTGAACAGCTAGTTTATAAACCCCATAAAAACTGGATTTACAATATATTAGAACTCACCCATGGTAATTCTGTTTAATAATACTAATTTCTAGTAACAAGGACATCCACTCTGTTTCCTTTAAAATAAATCTTTCTATAATGTCCATTTGCAAAGAACTTTAATGGTTTTGACCCCGAGTTAATGGGAACTGCATATAACCTTATGCAACGCTCTAAAATTTACTTCACCCTTAGCAAGAATAGATTTTTTTATTTTGAAAGATGTTGCGTCGATAATATAGGATTATGACATTCTCTGTTTATCCACAGAACAAAGACATGCAATGACAAGGCAAGGTACCCCTCAGAATTCTCTATTAGTGTGTCTCAGACCCAGTCAGGAAGTACCTATTCTAGTGGCAAAATGTCCAGTCTCTACTTATTGAATCTTAGGCCTTTTTGTTAAAGGTGCAAACTTGCATGACTGTGTATTTTTTGTAACACTAACATCTGTGCACAAAGAGGACAGACACATCCAATTCATTTATTACCGGTTATTGAATAGTCATCAGATGTATACATACTTGTGGTGACTTTTAACCTAGCCCAGATCCTCAACGATCCTTGTAGTTGGAGTTAGGCACTTAAATACCTTTGAGGATCTGGGTCCTAGTCATCACTGACCTAGAGATGAAACTGAGCCAGCAGGAGCAGAGACAAGCAGCTGCAGCCGGGACTTTTCGTTGCTGATGGTGTTTTCAGTATTCAGCTGCCTTTCACAGCCACATGTTCTCTCCAATGCGCGCAGACTGGCTGTTCTCTCCATTCTCTCCTCCGCAGACTCTTCACTTCCACCTTACTCCATCTGCCTTTCGATGCTTCCCTTCCTCCCTCATTCTTCCTTGCTACCTACCATCAAAACCCCTTTTTTCCCCCTTGTTTAGCTAATCCCCTCCCAACAAAAACCCACCCCAAAATTTAAAAACAAAAAACCAACAGCAACAAAATCATGAAACTAAAGTGCCATTTTCAAACAAATCATTCACTCTGCTTATATCTTATAGTCCTTCTCACCAGATCTTTGGCTGACTTGCTCTTTTAGATTTTAATCTCTTTGGGGCAGGGATTGTCTCTTTTTCTATGTCTGTACAGTGCCTAGCACAAAAAGGGTCTGATCGCATTGGAGCCTTGGCACCCTGTAATACAAATAATTATTAATGATAAATAGCTGAGGCTCAATAGCTCATTCCCAATTCTCTGAGTCATCTTGTCCTCCAAGAGTCCATCCCTCATTCCCCATTGGTCTCACACATAGAAATTTACTTTTGTTCTTAAAGAAAAAAAAATCCCACTAGACGTTTTACTTGGGAGATCCATCCTTAACCACACATCAAAAATAGAGAGAGGCCATGATATAATGAAGACTAGAATACTTCTCTTGAACAAAACATATCAGTGCTGAGACCAGGAGCTGCTGCACTGTGCAATATCAAAGTTTGAAACTAACGATTAGAATCTAAGGCCTGAATTTTACATCAACTCATATATCAGAATAATAATTTGAGAACAGATCCCCTAGGTCCTATTCATGAACTGAAAACTATCATTTTTCTATGAGCAGTTTATAGGACACATTTAACAATGTTAAAGCCTGGGCTACATTTTCCTGAATAATATATTGCTATACTATTTCCATAATTCATCCACTTGTTTCCCAGTCATGTCTCAGTCTTCACCTCCAATTTATAAACCAAAATGAATTGTAATTTTAGAAGGGGGCAGGTTAACCCCAAAGAGAATTCATGTTATGTTTAGTCCATGCTTATATAATACTACATTCAACATATTAAGGGATCAGGTTCACTTCTAGTACCTGGTAGCCACATTTAAAAAAAAAAAAGATTTTTTTGTTTTTTTGGCTCTTCTGGGTGGTCATGTCTGTCTTTCAAGGGAGAGCTGTGGAGCACAATTACCCTGGGAATCTCCCATGATGACTGGACACCTGTATTGTGAGGTATTTTTAAAATCAATTTGGGATTTATCCCGTCTTCCAGCCATCTTTAATTAAAATTTTATGTTTCCTTTAGTTTTACCCTGCACATATACACCTGCTGGCCTGGGGATTGCACCTCTATGCATGTTTCCCTCCTTGTCTTACAACTTAAATGCGCTATGATGTTTGGACCGATGAACATGATTTTTCTCTTGCAGTGCAGATCTAAACAAATGGAGCTAAAGATTCCTAACAATGAGCCAAATTCTGCTCTCAGTTATACCAGAGTCAATCTAGAGTAATTCCACTGACTCCTGTGTAAAAGAAAAAAAATCCCAGTGAATCTAAATTCTAAGTCCCTATTCTCCCTACATTGCACACAGCTCATAGTCACAGCTCTGCATGCTTAGGGAAAATAGAATATTGAGATCCACCATGCACAATTCTAATTAATTCTGAAAATCCTTTGTGATAATTAATTTGCATGTTAATTAATTATATTTAACACCATTTATATACAGTAATTCTCCTTTCTTCCTCTTTTTTTGATCTCATGACACTGTGCCTTCTTGTATGCTGCCAAATGAGAATACCCTTCAAGCTCATGTTTGCAAGATTCCCCTCTCTCTTCCTATCAGAAATTTCAAAAACCCTTCTTTTCTGCCAACCCATTCCAACTATAATAACCATATGCTGGTAAAGCTTTGGGTTTGTTCTGTGTTGTATCATACATTTACTGTATCTGCTCATGCCTTTAGATTGTAAAGGCTGCATCCTCTTACATGTGCAGCACAGGTATGTCATTGTACATGCATGCCTGGTACATTTATGGCACTACACACATATACTAATCTATATAAGATGATGCCAGGATTGTCACTCGAAGCCCTGAATGTCCGTTGAGTCTGTGTGAAATGATGGAAACAACTCCAAGCATGGTTCAGAGCTCCTTTTGTTCAGAATATCAGACGAATGAATCATCACTAGGATTTGAGATCTGTTACTGTTCAATTTTTAAGCCATTTTGACTTTACAAGCCTGCACTGTGGCACAGGCATAATTTTCAGCTATAGTAAGGCAAGAGTCCTAGACCAGCGTTTCTCAAATGCAGCCACCATGTGGCCACCAGGAGCTTTTCTTGTGGCCACAGCCTCCTGGGCAGTTATTGGGGGGGAGCAGCGGAGCCACAAACACCAGAGGAGCAGGCAGCCAGTGTGAGTTGCCCACTTTCCCAGGGACAGCAGGGATCAGGCTTCTGGCTTCAGCTCTGGGGTGGTGGTCTCTGTCCCCCAGCCACATGGCAGCAGGCTTCATCCTACGGCTTCAGGGCTTTGGGCTCTTGCCCCAGCCCTGGGCTCACCACCCCATTGCTCCTGGACCCTGCTATCTCCCCTGGCCCCTCGCTGCCTCCTTACCCACCTCCCCATCCAAGGTTTAATTTGTTCTCTGGCTTACCAGGTCTGAGTAAGTCTGTTGTGAAAAGTGGTACTTGTATGTTAGTTTAAAGTGATATTAACAATCTTCTAGCTATCAGGTCTGCTGCTGTGAAAAGTGATATTAGCAAACATACAAATATCACTCTTCACAGAAGCAGATTTACTAGCTAGCAAGTCATAAAAAAAACAACCAAAAAAGCAAAAAACAAAAACAACCAAGAACAAAAGACAAGAACATGCAAAGCACCTTATTTGTGTTTCTATTCTGTTTAGATCCAATAAAGAATAAATACAACTGTACATTATTTTTATTATTAGGTCTTCAAAAAACCCTACATAAATAAATTACACTGATTGGCCCTGTATATGTGCATATTATTTGTTTTTTCTAAAGTATTTTAGGAAAAAGTGTGAGAGCGGCCACCAGCAAGAGTTCATGGCCACACTCTGAGGCCACCAAAATTTTTTTTTGTGAGAACCCAGGTCTTAGACCATTGTGATATCAGAGGAAAGTAAACCAATCACCACTGTTACTCTACTGCTAATTTGCATTTCATTGGTTGCACAAGGGAGACTGCACAGATGGAGCATTACTAAGCCCAACTGCCACCATTCTTACAGCAGGGTCTTTCAGCTACTAGTACCATAACAGCTAAGTTAAGGTACTGGGTCATTTCATTCTAATCTTCTGATTTCAGTTGCTGATAACTTTCCAAATCTTTTATCTACTGGGCTGAAATTTCTGAAGTGTTGTCTCTGCCCAAGAAAGATGTGATTGCAGAAAGACCATTCAGCTGTTTTTGAATACAAGGAAAGTGAATCACTTTTGTCTTTAATTTTTTAAAAACAGTTCTATCACCTGAGTGCCTGGCGACAGAAAACTGAAATTTGGAAAGAAAACAGTAATCATATAGGAGAATTCTTTGATTGTTAAAAATAAATCTTTATACAATGATATGCATGCATATAAAATACAGCCAGACAACTTTTGGTGCATGTTTAAATTTTAAAAGAGAAAAAGGTTTGCTCATGAAATGTCTCATGGCTCTGTGTAAGATCATAACAGGAGTGACTGTAACTGTAGGAGTCAGCCATTCACTGTCCAATAAAATGCATACTGAATAAAGCAAAGAGTGCACATAAGCTTGGTTAATTGAAAACTTTATGTACCAAGTTTCTTCTAAAGCAAGTCAATGCACACTAATGAAGAAGGGCTCTGAAAGAGCAGTTCTCCAGATTCATCCCTGATAGAATTATTGACTTCAGTGGAACTATACCAGGGATGAATCAGGCCATGTGTCTCACTGAACATGCAGTTTTTAAGATGAGTGTGCACTTTGCATGGGGCAGGTCATTCTGGTCACATACTTTTCTCAAGTAAAGTATCAGACATTCCTCACCGCCACCAAAGACCTTTGATACATATGTAGTATCCCACAATCCTGTGTATCTCAAACAAGTAGACTTCAAGAAAGTAAGTGATATGAGAAGTACACAGTAAACCATAACATTTTACTATATTTGACACCAGAACAATTGTGATAAAAGTATAGTGCCTAGTGATGCATTGGAAACAAAGAAGTTTAGAACTATCCAGTTGAACACTCAGTTTTAATTGCATCTTCTTTCCCTGTGTTAAATTGGGCTCAATGTTTTTGAACATGTGTTGTTGTTTGAATATGTGAAAGTTGTTTTCCGTCTGTTTCCTAGACAACAAGTACTGCTTCTATAACTCACAAAATATCTAAAATTTTAAAAACTGAGAAGTATTATTAGGTAAAGATACAACTAACTAAAAGGGCAGTCAAATCCCTTTATAAATAAAGGTGACATTATTAAAAAGCAACATTTATGAGCTCAGTTTAGTTTACTGGAAATAAATCTGGCAGTAAACTAAACATATATTTCAATTTATTTTACTGATTTAAGACAACACATTAAGAATTCAAACAATGGAAAAATATAATTTATTCCCTACAAATATCTGATGATGTAATTATTTTGATACTGTTCTGTTCTCCAGAGAGGGTAGATACGGGAATAGAGACAGCTGTTTACCGAATTCAACAGATCAACTATGTGGTTATTCATGAGGCGAATGTGTGATTACACTAGGTTCAAAAGCTCTAGAATTATTGCAAGCACCAAGTTTAAATAGAGAATGTGGAAAGCCAAATATGTATGTTAAAGAGGCAATAGGAAAGTATAGAGGCAAAATTTACTTTGGCAGTATTTAGGACTTTTATAACTCTTGCAGTACCAGTTGAGCTGATGTCTTTGTTGAAGGATGTTTTCTATTAATACTGTAATTTAAAGATTTTATTTTACAAGGCTTATTATTGGTTTCCATTGTTCTGAACAGAATAAAAAAAATCAAGCAGGTGTAAAACTTCTTAAAGAAACATAGTGGTTAGGGAGTAAAAAGGAGTGTGAAGCTTTCCAGTAACGCTGCATTTCTGGAGCAACCAACACTAATTTATAGAAGCCATAATACCTTCTCAGAATGCCATTTCTACCCTTAGCAGAGAAAAGCAACTGGCTACAAATCATGTCAGCTCAAATTGCATATCCATTGAAATCAATGGTAAAACTCCTGTCAGCTTCAATGGGTGCAGGATCCTGTCCAATGTAATACTCAGCAAGGTACCTCACTTTCCCCCACCCCCAAAAGAGAAACAGCTAGAAAATAAGTGAGCAAAGCATCAATGCCAACATGAGAAGAAACACTGAGTTAAAGATTGTAAAAATCAAACACATATGGTTTTAAATTTGCTATTTCCACTATTTTACTTTGTTTTTGCCACTTGAAATCTGCCAGTGAAAGGTGCTATATAAGAGACAAGGATGATCATGGTGATGATTACACTAGTGTTGCTAGCAATAAGGCAATGACAAAACTTTTGGCACTAGTGACCTCTAAATAAAAAATATTGTTAATAAACTGCAGGCTCTTCTAGAGACACCTTGTCACAATGTCAAAAGTTATTTAAGTAGTGTGCATGGGTTCACAAAACAAAAATAAAAGCAACCACACTCCTCCCTTTAGGCAGCTACTCTGGCATGTGAATAAATGATCACATCGCTTGCTGTATTCGACTCTGGAAACTAAGTGTAACTATCATGATGTTTCTGGCCAGCTGGCATCTAGGTTCTAAACCGGTGCCCAACTGCAGGTTTGCTGGTATTTTAAAAAGTTTATTTTTGTCTCTGAAGAAAATCTTGCAACTTGAATCTTGCAAACTCAAAAGTACTTCCTAAACTTTCCCTCGTGTTCTTGGATGCTTTCTTTGTAACCTTCCCCAGAGTACAGGGTTCTATGCTTGGCTGTACAGCTCTCATTTTTCGTAAACAGGAGGGCTTCTTGCAAAGCCCTAGTACATCTTTATTAGATTAGAACTATAGCAATTTGGAGAGCCACTTCGGTATCTGATTTAAAAAGTGTACTATCTGATACCTCTTAGTCACAACTTTATAGGACATGAGCAGGGCCAGCTGGTGTGTTAGTGTAAAAGCAGCGGGTGTTTCACCCATTTAAAGGCGGGGGAGGGGGGGAAGGGGAGAAGAGGACTTTAAGTTTCAGCTTTAACAGATGCAAAGCACAAGACCAAATATTTTCCAGTCAGTGGATCTTGGGGTGAAGGATGCCAAATACATTTCACAAGCCAGTTAAACCTCCATTGGCACCTAATCATTGCCAGATGTTTAAAAGCAACACCAAGAACATCACGAAACACTGGCCAAAAAAGAAAAAGCTGCCCGGTTTTCTAAAAACTACAGGGGGGTGGAGAGGGAGAAAACTAAAAGATAGGGGGTCAGGAAATACGTGCTGGAGAGAGCAGACACGGTGGGGAGGGCGAGTGCTCCCCTCTCCTGAACAGATTTTTTTCAATCCAAACATCTGAAGCAGGGACTCAGTAAACAACTTATTAGGGACTGGTCTCAAGTTTGCTTTAGAAACTCATCCAGGGCAGCTTTCTTCATAAGTGTAAAGGGCGGAGGGAGCGGGGGGGTTAACAACCTCCCCCTTGCACCATTTCCCTCCCCATGGCCAGTTATCAGAGTAGCAGCCGTGTTAGTCTGTATTCGCAAAAAGAAAAGGAGGACTTGTGGCACCTTAGAGACTAACCAATTTATTAGAGCATAAGCTTTCGTGAGCTACAGCTCACTTAGTGCAAGTTATTCCCCCCTCCCCCCGGGGGGGGGGGGTTTGCAAAGAGATTTCCCGGCAGGTATCTCCCAGCGGAGCAAGCCCCACACGTGAAAGCGCGGCTAGATCCATCCACACACACACACACACACACACAGCTCCCCATCCCCCCCCCCTCCCCTTACCTTTCATGCTGGCACAGAAGCGGGTCACATAGGAAACTTTCCGAGCCCTGTGGAAACGAAGCGTGCTCCCGGCGCCCTGCGCTCCCTTGTTGCGCTTCCACGGTGGGCACCCGGGGCGGGGGAGCGTGCACAGGAGCCTCTCGCTCTCCCTCTGGCTCTGCGCTCAGCAGCCTCCAGGACCTGGGCTTTCCAGCACCGACCCGACCCGCCTGAACTCACCCGAGCAGCCCCCGCCGGCTCAGCTGGGAAGAGGAGAGAGCACAGCCGCGGCGCTCTCCTTGTGGCCACCCCGCTCTCCCCCCTTGGGCTGCAAAGCGAGGCCGGGAATCCCAAAGCAGGGGGAGGAGGAGGAGGAGGAGGAGGAAGCCTTCCAATGAAGTTCTCCCAACACCCCCCGAAGTGGCCCCAGAGGAGGGAATGGCTGAGCGCTCAGCCACCACCTGGCTGCTTTTCTAGAGCGGTCTCCTCAGCCGGGAGCGGGGCTGGGAGGCAAGTGAGGTTCAGGCAGAGGCTCCCCCCCACAGTGTAAAGAGTGGGGAGCAGACAGGATGGGGAGACGAGCCCCCCCCCCACCTTCAGTTGTGTTAATTTCCAGTTTCCCCAAGGAGCACCAATAAGCGAATGAATGCTTTGTGCCTTGGCAGCCCCTGTCACCTGAGGATCTCAAAGCACTTTACAAAGGTAGGTATTATTTTACAGAGGGGGCACCTGAAGTACAAGGAGATTAGGGTGGGACCTCCAGTGAGCTCTCTAGGGATGGACCCCTGCACTTGCGTGGACTCAGAGATGCACCTCTACTCAGCCTAGTGCAGGACTGAGACCTCAGGTCCTGATCTTGCACCTTAAAACACACAGGCCCTAGGTCCATGCATCCTAACTCACAGGACTGGGGCCTCAGTGATTTTTCAAAGTCACAGATCAAATCAGGAACAGGACTTTTTGATTAGATCCTAAATTCACCAGGATGGAGATACATTATAATGCCATCCAGTCCTTTGTTATAACCAGTAGACCACCCTGTCTCTGCAAAACATTGCACTTTACAAAATAAAAATCTACTTCAAGAGGCAGAAGAACCATTCACATCTATACCCCGTCCATCAGAAAGACTTGTGCCCAGACTCTGAAAAGACTGACACACATGCTTAACTTTACGCATCAGGCTTGTCTACACTGTGTCACAGTGCAGACTTAAGGGGGTGTGAATTGCAGAGCCAGCCAAAGTGTTAGAATCGAAATCTCCCACAGTTAGCACCAACATAGTCCTCTTTCAAACAGGACTGTGTTAATGAGACAGGTACCTTTTAGTTCGCACCAGCAGAATCCACAGGGGGAAGTTAAGTAGCAAGGCTTTTGCAATTCACCCCCCGTAGTCCGCACAGTTTTCACACAGCCACTGTGAGTAGCCCTACTGAAATTAAATGGATTACACACAGTGCCTACAGTTAAATAACTCTGCAGAATTAGAGAACTAAAGGCAAGCCATCTTTTATTTCTTTAGCTCAAATACTCTGGCAAAACTGCCATTAAATCAAGTGGCGTTTTGCCTGGATAAGGAGGGAAAGACTGGATCCTCCAAATAATTTTTAATACAAAGATTTTTCTCAAAACATTAGACATTATAATTATTTTAAACAGTGTCCTGACTATAGTTGGTTCCAACTGTTCCCTCCTTCTGCTGGCTCAGAAAAGGTCCTTGTTCTCCCTTTCAGCAGTATTGCCAAAAATATTTGCATACCACTTAAACTGGGTGTAGTTAGCTCAGTAATCGCCTTTTAATTTAGGGTCAGGTGTTGGGTATCAAAGAGATTACAATTTATTTATATTACACTCATTTATTGGGATTTTCCTACATATGCGTAATGGGCAAAGCCCTTAAATCCAGCCCCATTCAGCCAAGCTTTGAGCACATGCTTAAGTGCTTTGCTGAACTAGGGCATTAACATGAATTTTAATCTGCAAAGGCAACAGCATTGACAGTATTTATATACCAGCACAACACTTGATCAGATGTTTAACTTAAATTGGCTCCTGAGTCAACCACTAATTTTTGATTTTGTGGCATCTGAATTATTATGTATTCAATTGCCAGTATTAATAACAATTTAGAGCCTGATCCAAAGCCCATCAAAGTCTTTGGAAAGACTCCCATTTGGAATCAATTTTTATGGGCTTTGGATAAAGCCATTATTGAAGAGGTTTAAATTCTCCACAGAAAAACTACATCTGAATTAAAGTTGAGCTGTTTGGCTAATGTAAAAATAATTAATGCTGCTTTAAAATAGTGATATTAATGAAGAACATGGGGGCTGGTTCTTCAGGAAGAAAACCTCAAAAGCAGCTTTTTGTTGACAGCATGTGCAATTGCCAAGAGCTAAAGAAACTAAAGGACAGCACACAAACCAAATGTTGCTGAGTATTGCAATGAGTTAGCCAATGTGCCTGGAAAAAAAATGGATAAGAAGAAAAACTAGAGAATTTGCAGAAATATGGACCAGGCTTTTAGACATTTATGACTGATCCATTAGGGTGTGAATCTGTTTTGTATTTTCCTGTGGTTTAAAAATATACATTTATTTATTAAAACTTGTATCCATTGTGGTACTTCAAGTTTTTTAAGTGTATATCCTTCCTGGATCCTCTGAATTGTATACTCTTTTTAATTATATATTTAATCCATGCTGATCTTTTGCTAATATTTAAATAGCAATGGCTTTTAAAATCTCTATTAGTGATGAGTAAAGAAGTTCAGAAAAGATAAGAACTGCCCCAAGTCTCAACTCTTTCCTCTGACATAAATCCTTTTATGGTTCAGACTGCTTGAACTAAGTACTTCCTTTTTCTTCCCCACAGAACACTCTCCCAACTCCTAATCAGCCCCCTGGATTGTGGAAAGTTATAACCACAGTCCTTGTTAATGCTAACATTTATGAATCCCATTGAAAGACAACTGTTTGGACTTGTGGATGTTCCATGGAGACTCGGAGACTCTAGTCAGTGGACATAGTGTATTTTTAAATTTGTTTCAGGGAGGCTTAATTCTGGCTTCCTTGGCTGCAAGCATTATTGATATAGAAGTGTGTATATTTTAATAAAAAGATCCTTTTAATCAAAAACAGTTTGATTAGAAAGACAGGCATCAGTAGCAGACTAAAACACTCTGATAATATACTGTAGAAATGCTAGCTTTTGGTGGGGTGACAATATCCCCCACAAAAGTGATGCTGTGCCCCAGCATCTTGCATTTCTCCCATCTTCATCTGACCATAATGAGAAATGGGGGTATAGCACAATCATCTAGAGCAGCATCTCAGACCTCAGGTTGTATATCCCTTTCCTGTTGTCCAGGAATTATGGAACTCTGTACCATCCAGCTGTTGAACCAGGAGCTAACACAGTATGCAGTAATAAGGGTACATTACCATTCCCAGAATGTTCCAGGCAGTTACTGAGCTGTCTGTCTTTGTAGCTTCTGAGTCTTGTTTAAGGGTATTGTGCAATTTGCTAAACATGACTACAGCTGTTTCCTTATAAAACTTAAAAAACTTCCTTATAAATCTCCTTATAAAACTGTTTATGTTTTCAGAAAATATTTTCTCAAACATGCTTTTATTTTATTTTAGGAAAGTGCAGGTACCTAGCTTGACTATCCTAGAGTAGTATCTGATTTAACAGAAATATTTCATTTTAGAGATTTTGTTTTTGTTCTAGTTCAATAGATGATTTAGAGACCCACTTTTTCATCAGATAGAGTCATAGAGAACCTCTCCTTTTGCCCCTCCACCCCAACGAACATGATACAGTTCTGTGGTGACCTAGAATCCTATTTTCGACGTCTCCGACTCAAGGAATATTTCCAACACACCTCTGACCAATATATTAACCCACAGAGACCTTCCTACCAACACTACAAAAAGAAGAATTCTGGGTGGACTCCTCCAGAAGGTCGAAACAGCAGACTGGACTTCTACATAGAGTGCTTCCGCCGACGTGCATGGGCTGAAATTGTGGAAAAGCAGCATCACTTGCCCCATAACCTCAGCTGTGCAGAACACAATGCCATCCACAGCCTCAGAAACAACTCTGACATCATAATCAAAAAGGCTGACAAAGGAGGTGCTGTCGTCATCATGAATAGGTCGGAGTATGAACAAGAGGCTACTAGGCAGCTCTCCAACACCACTTTCTACAAGCCATTACCCTCTGATCCCACTGAGAGTTACCAAAAGAAACTACAGCATTTGCTCAAGAAACTCCCTGAAAAAGCACAAGAACAAATCCGCACAGACACACCCCTAGAACCCCGACCTGGGGTATTCTATCTGCTACCCAAGATCCATAAACCTGGAAATCCTGGACGCCCCATCATCTCAGGCATTGGCACCCTGACAGCAGGATTGTCTGGCTATGTAGACTCCCTCCTCGGGCTCTACGTTACCAGCACTCCCAGCTATCTTCGAGACACTACTGACTTCCTGAGGAAACTACAATCCATTGATGATCTTCCCAAAAACACCATCCTAGCCACTATGGATGTAGAAGCCCTCTACACCAACATTCCACACAAAGATGGACTACAAGCCGTCAGGAACAGTATCCCCGATAATGTCACGGCTAACCTGGTGGCTGAACTTTGTGACTTTGTCCTCACCCATAACTATTTCACATTTGGTGACAATGTATACCTTCAAATCAGCGGCACTGTGATGGGTACCCGCATGGTACCCACAGTATGCCAACATTTTTATGGCTGACTTAGAACAACGCTTCCTCAGCTCTCGTCCCCTAATGCCCCTACTCTACTTGCACTACATTGATGACATCTTCATCATCTGGACCCATGAAAAGGAAGCCCTTGAGGAATTCCACCATGATTTCAACAATTTCCATCCCACCATCAGCCTCAGCCTGGACCAGTCCACACAAGAGATCCACTTCCTGGACACGACCGTGCTAATACGCAATGGTCACATAAACACCACCCTATATCGGAAACCTACTGACCGCTATTCCTACCTACATGCCTCTAGCTTTCATCCAGATCATACCACACGATCCATTGTCTACAGCCAAGCTCTACGATATAATCACATTTGCTCCAACCCCTCAGACAGAGACAAACACCTACAAGATCTCTATCATTCATTCTTACAACTACAATACCCACCTGCTGAAGTGAAGAAACAGATTGACAGAGCCAGAAGAGTACCCAGAAGTCACCTACTACAGGACAAGGCCAACAAAGAAAATAACAGAACGCCACTAGCCATCACCTTCAGCCCCCAACTAAAACCTCTCCAACGCATCATCAAGGATCTACAACCTATCCTGAAGGACGACCCATCATTCTCACAGATCTTGGGAGACAGGCCAGTCCTTGCTTACAGACAGCCCCCCAATCTGAAGCAAATACTCACCAGCAACCACACACCACACAACAGAACCACTAACCCAGGAACCTATCCTTGCAACAAAGCCCGTTGCCAGCTCTGTCCACATATCTATTCAGGGGACACCATCATAGGGCCTAATCACATCAGCCACACTATCAGAGGCTCGTTCACCTGTGCATCTACCAATGTGATATATGCTATCATGTGCCAGCAATGCCCCTCTGCCATGTACATTGGCCAAACTGGACAGTCTCTACGTAAAAGAATGAATGGACACAAATCAGACGTCAAGAATTATAACATTCAAAAACCAGTTGGAGAACACTTCAATCTCTCTGGTCACTCGATTACAGACCTAAGAGTGGCTATTCTTCAACAAAAAAAACTTCAAAAACAGACTCCAACGAGAGACTGCTGAATTGGAATTAATTTGCAAACTGGATACAATTAATTTAGGCTTGAGTAGAGACTGGGAATGGATGAGTCATTACACAAAGTAAAACTATTTCCCCATGTTATTTCCCCCCCCCCCCGCACTGTTCTTCAGATGTTCTTGTTAACTGCTGGAAATAGCCTACCTTGCTTGTCACCATGAAAGGTTTTCCTCCTTTCCCCCCCTGCTGCTGGTGATGGCGCATCTTAAGTGATCACTCTCCTTACAGTGTGTATGATAATACCCATTGTTTCATGTTCTCTGTGTATGTATATAAATCTCCCCTCTGTATTTTCCACCAAATGCATCACGAAAGCTTATGCTCAAATAAATTTGTTAGTCTCTAAGGTGCCACAAGTACTCCTTTTCTTTTTGAGAATAAGACTAACACGGCTGCTACTTTGAAACCTGTCACAAAATACTGGTAGAGGGACAACCTGCTATTACACCTCACGATCATAAAATGTCATGAACCAACATCACACTATGGCCAAATGTACACGGGAAGGCCAAATGCAGAGGTGGTGTAAATTACACTCCCTTAGACTTTTACCCATTTATTGTTGCTTGGGCATTAGAGTATCTAAATTTGTGCAGTTTACACATCAAATTGAGGAAGTTGCTGGACTCAATTCAAAATGGTCGTTGAAAAAAAAGTTGAGTATTATAATGCATTTTGGAGATACATCTTCCTTCTCCAACAATTTCCTATTGTAGTTAATTACCTTTTTGGAGCTGTGCCCAAAGCAAAGATATTATCCTTGGATCTGGGTAATGAGTTTGTAAATTATCCTGAGCAAATGATGACGTTATTTACTAATCATTGTGTAAAGTCTACAGATGATCTTTTCCTTAATCTGGATCATGTAGTCTCTTCTGTTTATCATCAGAATTTGGAAGTATTTAATTATTTGGACTTGTCCTGTACAAGTGAGTTTGTTTTTAGCCACCCTGTACCACTCTCTTTCATTCTCTGAACATTTGAAGTACAGACAGGCAAGTCCAGAAAGCAGTAAGCCAGCAGGTTAGCTCTGAGTACTCAAGCTAGTCATGGATGTTGATTTCCATTTTATATGTTATTCCCTCTAAATTTGAATGGTGATGCTGCTAAGACCCACATCCCAGTGGCAGCTTGTCAGGCTTTTCCTTGCTGTGAGCTCCTCCTTTTGGAGACTGTACTTTGTGGAATTTCAACATTTCAAATCCTCGAAGCCTAAGATACAGAGATAGATTGGATGCTCCTATTACACTGGATTTAAATAAAAACAAAATGCTTGAATGGAATTAAAACTACAATCATTATAATTAGCTGCAGATGACATTTGGAAACCACTAATTCATATTTTTAGTATTTGATGAAGCACTTCATTATATTTTCATATTTGGAAGTAGGAATGAATTTTTCCTGTTCATAAAGTTTGGGGAATTTTTTCCTGGCAATTTATAAACAAATTTCCTTGCTGAATATGCCATCAAAATAATTGTCAATGATTGTATGTCTAGTTTATTGAATATCTTAACCAACAAAACATTTTGCATTCTCTGAAATCAGATTTTGTAGCAAGTAATTCCATAACTACTACATTGTTTACACTTATACCCAGGTCAAATAATTAGTACCATATTTTCAATTTTTCATAAAACATTCATCAAAATGGCTCTTTATCCATTAGTAATAAATTGGTTTTGATCATAAACTCAGTTTGTTTCAACATATAACATAAAATAAAATAATTCAGACTTTCACCATGATGTATATTACATTTTGTCCAAGATCTAATAGATTATGCTCTTTAGTTGGATGGCAATCGATAATAATATCCAAAAATTGCCACCAACTGTGACTTGATATGTGTTGGTGAAAAGAAACAAACAATAGAAGACAGATCCTATAATGTTGTGAGCATCTCAAAGTGTTGAGCACCTTCAAGACCCTTTTACATTCAATAGGAGCTGGGGATGCTGAGCCTCACTCAGAAGATGCTCAGCTCCTTGCAGGAGTGGGCTTTATATGCATATAGAAGTATGGCTGCATCCAAAGAGAGCAGATTGTGTTCTCTGCAATAGGAAGAGAATTTGAAATGTTCTGCCTACTCCAATCCTATTTTGTAACTTCTTTTAGAGACTAGGCAAATTCAGATGGATGTCTATGTAAGCCTAACTTACATTAGAGAGCTGGTGTAATGTATAGCTTCTTCTGGCATCCTAGGGTGACCAGACATCCCGTTTTTAAAGGGACAGTCCCGTATTTAAGCCCTCCTGCAGGTGTCCCGACTTTCTCTTAAAAATGGACAAATTGTCCCGTATATTCTGTCTCCCCCTCCCATCAGTACTGGTGGGTCCTGCTGCTGGCTGGATCCCTGCTCAACAGTTACCCGCTCACCAGCAATGATTGGGGATGGGGTCGGTCTAGTGGCTAACGATGGGGGTGGGTGTGCAAGGCTTGTGGCAGGGCAAAGCTGCGGCATGCAGGGCTGGCTACTTCCCCTGCTGGTTCATCAGCTCAGCCCCTGCTGTGTGCTGGCTCTCAGCTAACAGGGCCCCTGCCTCCCGCTTCCAGGCAGCACTGGCTGTGAGCTGCAGTGGCTGGTGAGTATGGGCAGGTGCCAGGCGGTGGCCGGTTATATGTCGTCTCTGCTTCCCAGCCATCAGCCCTTTATGTGCTCCCCCTCCTGCAGTCCTCTCCCTGCTCTGCCGCTTCACCCCACCCCAACCCTGCTGCTCCTCCATGTCCCTCCCGTCAGGGCACATCCCACTCCCAGTGCTGTGCAGAGAACCAGCCCCTGGTCGGAGCGCTCAGCTCACCAACAGCGTGGCCAGCAGGCTCCTTCATTCCCCCACTGCTTCTGGCTTGTCCAGCATGCCAGGAAAGCCTAAGACCCTCCATCCCAGGACACTGGTCAAGCAGAGCTGAGGCCTGCATGTGCTAGAGCCCTGCACAGCGCTGGCACAGGGCAACCTCTTCACCCCTCAGCTAAGCTCCAGAGTGGCAGGGGCAGGGGAGCGATTTCCAGCTTGTTTGCGCCTTGACCCTGCAGGTTCCACAGCAGCCCCCAGGATGGGGTCTTAGCACCCTCTTTATCCCCCAGCCACCTGCCCTATGTCCTGCCCCCCAGGGAGAGCAGGGTTGCTCTGTCCCCTAGGCACCCTCGCCCGCTGAGCCACCTCTCTGATGGGGTTCGCTGAAGCTCCTGCAGTCAGTCTCCCTGGGTCCTGATGCACAGTGCACCCTTAGGTCTTAACCCCTTCCTGCATGTGCTGTAGTTAGGGGACAGGAGGCGGCTGGGTTATGTCAGTGGCCAGGAGCAGCCTGGAGGTGTTAGCTGCCTTTCGACACTGTGCGGGCAGGAAAGGACAAGCTGCTTCCAGCCACAGGGACTGGGGGAGGGGTGAAGGGGGGGGAAGAGATGAGCTCTGCAAAGACACAGGCCAAATCATCCCTTCCCCCCACCCCCTGCAACTGGAAGCAGATCCTGTCCCTTCCCTGCCGCACTGTGCCAAACGGCTGCTGCTGGTGATATTCTGGTGTGAACCCTGGCAAGAATCTGGGGGGTGGGGGAGCATGTGATCCTTTGCCCCCCATCCCCTTCCCTCCACACACACACCCACGTGCTGCCTCGGAAAGATGCGGCACCAGGTAACAGGAGAGGTTGGTCTGTCCCGGGTGCCCATCCAAGCATGGAGAGTGGAGAATGCAGGGCAGGGAGGGCTGGGCTGGCCGGTCACCCCTGATGTGTGAGACAGGTGTACGGGCATGTGTGTTTGCCACCTCTCCCTATGTGAACCCTTCAGCCTTAAAGATAAGAAGGTAAATAAAAAGACTCCAACTATGCAGTGTTTCTTTTTAACAGGGGCTCAGTCAACTTGATGTTAATTTGAATGTTTGTACTGCATAGTTCTGATTGAATGCCATTGAACTCGCTTGAATAATTTTACAAGGTGTTTTGTATTCAGCATAGGGAAATATGGTCACCCTAATCCTCAAAATGTAGCTTACTTCTACTAGAATGTAGCTTAGTCCCTCTAGAATTCCATAGTTTTATTACCTTCCCTAGTTTTATTAATGCAGATGCACTTACAAATGTATACTTTTCACTCCCCCTTACTCATCACCTCTGAATTTGGACCACAGAGCCTAACAGTCTAAGCTGGTATAACTCACATGCTGATTGGCCAGAAGAGAGAAGATTAGCAAGAAAAGTAACTAAACAGTATACCCTCCCTACTCTCACTTAACCTTGTTACAACCTCAGTATGTAAGTTATACCTATGTAGACTTACTGACACCCATTTACTGGTGTGTAAGTAGGTCTCAGGGAGTGTTAAGTTACAACACTTCACCTCTGAATTTGGCCAGAAAGTATAAAAATAACTTTGAAAGTAACAAAACAACATGATTCTGACCATAAATTATTTTGCTTAGTATGCAGAACACATCTATGATCTATGTAAATTACAGTTTATAGAAAACATTGAACCTTTGAAGTTTTGCTAGTTGAGGTGTAATGATAATAACCAATAGCTGCTTTAATAAGAATTTTAGTCTTATTTTCTAGGTTTACATTGGTCTGGCTTTTCAGACTAAACAGATTTCAAAAGGAACAGATAGATTAAAAGATAGGTGGAGATAAATTGCCCCTTGTATATTGCTTCTGAGATCATATTATCAACAGTTGCCTCTGAAACAATGTTTCTGTGTTCTTTCCGCTTGATTGCAAACTGCTAGTTATTCACTGGAAATTATAATTAAAACTTTCAGAGGAGCATGCATCTTGTTTCCAGCATCAAACTTTATATGTATTACACACACAAAAAGATGAACTTTTACAAATGAGACCACAGGCTCTCGAGTCAAGCACCACAAAACGAGGAAGACACAGTTAGTGACCTTTTGTGAAAAGTTTGGTTTAAGTGACTTGTCTAGCATCATATAGAAACAATGTGGCAGCATTCAACTGTCTTAACCATGAGACCATCCTTTCTCTTCCTGCAATCTCCTAACTCAGTCACTACACACCTTCCAAATTCTACAATAAATGAAGTGGAGTCCTAGTCTCCTTTATTACAAAACACTGATTTCATCCCCAGATCATGTACGCTGAATGAGGCAGGAGTCCTGTGGAAAGATAGTATGTGCTCATGTAATTAAATAAAGTATTATAATGCATATGTACAAGGGGGGGCAAATTAACCACTTTGTCTGTTCTCCAGCCACCCCACTTAAAACTCACTTAAAATCACTACCAGTATCTCAAAGCAATCAGCTGTGCACAGATCCTGCCGACTACGCCACTGTGACGGGTTGGATCACAGAAACCCCCTTGGGACTGCCACCTGATATGCCAAGACTACTTCTGCTTCTGCTTTCCTGCCCTGTCAGCTTAGGACTTCAATGCCCTGCCTGGTTTTCAGCCAGACCCACTAACCTGTTTGCTTATTTTCTGTTTGCTTATTTCAAGTAAGGGAAGTAGGGACAGAAAAGGAAGCAAAATAAGTAAGAGTGAAGATCAGAACAAGTTAGAACTGCACAGGTTGCAAATTACCCAGAAAGGCTGAACACTGGGCGCTGGGAAAGTCTCTGTTCACTAAGAATCCCCTGAGCTGAGTACATCCCAGTTTCAGTGAACTGCAGAGGGGGCATGGCCCAGCATAAGAAAGTAGGAAAATGACTACCAGTGATAAGCTAATAAACTAGAGCTGGCTAGACTGGAAGCAAAAGAGAAAGAAAACGAACATAAGAGACAGATAGAATTAAGACAATTAGAAATTAATGCAGAGAAGGCTGCCCACAAGAGAGAGCTGTGGAGGCAGAAACAGCCAGGGAGGAATCTGCCCACAAGAGAGCTGTGGAGGCAGAAACAGCCAGGGTAGAGGTAGAAGAGGCTGCCCACAAGAGAGCTAGGGAGGCCCAGAAGCATGAACTGGCTGTTATGGAGTTGAAGAGACAAAACCCTTCAGCTGCTGGGTCCACTTCCCCAAAAATCCACAAATGGGAGCGACTATGTCCCCAGTATGATGAATCCAGTGATATTGCTGAATATTTCATCACCTTTGAGAGACTGTGCACCCTCCATGTGATCCCTGAAGACCAAAAGATGACCACATTGATAACAAAATTGACTGGCAGAGCTCTGAACATATTCAATAAGATGCCGATTAATGATGCTTCAAACTACGGTAAATTTAAGGAACTGGTTCTGAAACAGTTTCAGGTTACACCTGAAACCTACAGGATTAAATTCAGAAGTCTTAAGAGGGGATCTGGATTGAGTACTGTGGCTTATGTAAATGAAATGAAAGATTTGGTAGATAAGTGGGTGAGTCGGAAGGGCATTACAAGCTTTAAAGGAATGTGAGATTTGGTTATTCAGGAACAATTCCTGAATATGTGCAGTGATAATGTAAAACAGTATTTGTGGGACAATAAGGTGGATGCAGTGGGTAAATTAGCTGGGTTTGCAGACTCTTATGAGCAAGCACAGGCTGCAATTAAACATAAACCACTGACAGAGGAGGAAAGCAGAACCACCATTTTACCCCTGAGAAGAAAGAGACTGGGCATTCACCTCCCCATTCCCCTGTTACTCGTCCCAAATTTCCTGTACAAGCAGAGGAGCCCAAGAGGTGCTATCATTGTAAGTCCACTGAGCACCTGAGGAATAAGTGTCCCTTGCTGAGTGGAAGCAGGCAGCAAGTAACACATGAAGCTGCTACTTCTCAGAGCCAGGCTGCGGCCTCTTTCCACACAGGATTTGCAAAGCTTGCTTCCACACAACCAACCAATGAGCATATGCATGCTGTTAAAATCAATGGTGAAGTACTTCTTGGATTGAGGGACATAGGTGCTGAGATTTCTGCGGTCAAGAGGGACCTGATCCAGGAGAAGGATTTGTTGCCAGGTAAAATGACAGAATTAGAACTGGTGGAGGGTTACAAAGTCCTTGCACCTTTAGCAAAAGTACACATGCAAACTAAAGATTTACAGGATGAACTGACTGTTGCCACGATGGCACACAATTTTGCACCATTTCTACTGGGGAATGATTTATTTAATGTGGCAGAATCTGTTCCAGGGTCGCGTAGCAGTGAGAAGGAATCTTGTGCAAAAAACCTGGTGCAGGGTAAAGTCACATGGACTGCTGTGGGAATAGGAGTCTTAAATTCCTCTGTAGCAGTAAAGAATGCAGCTTTGGGGGCAGGGATGGTTGTAGCCAGTTCCTGTAGCCCCTCCAGTGGGAGGGGCTGGACGAAGCTAGCTCCTGTCATGCAATCATTTCCCCTGGAGAGGGGAATGTATCACCTTGTTACAGGGGGCCACCCCAGCCACTGACTGCCAGGAAATTGAAGGTCAGCAGGGGGAAGGGCCTATCCTGGGGTGCACAGAGACATGTGTCCCGAAGGTGGAATTTGGGGGACACAGGGTGTCTGACCCAGAGGAGAGCCCGGGGGGGATGGTGGAAGGTGGAGATGGAAGGTGAGGCAGGGGCCGGAGAGTCCGCCCACCTTTTGTAGGGAGGATCTTTCCCAGGAGGAGGGTGAAAAGTCTGTATTTAAAATGCCAGACTCCTCTCCTGTGGATCAGGTTTTAAGGGAAAACTGGGGGTCAGATCTCTGGGAGGGGGGAGTCCATCCAGCTAACCTTTTGGGAACAGAAAGGGGGGTGTCCAAAGGGGTTTTACCAGTCCAAGGCACTCCACTGAAAGATGTTCTTGCTATGCTTGTAAGGGATAAAGCTGTGTCTCCAAGACAGGAAGGGAAAAATCTCTGCATGGCTGAAACTTTACAAAGAAGTGGGGTCCAGCCCAGAGAAATTCCAGAGGGAGGGGCCGAGGGCAGGCATGGTTGCAGTACACCTTTTCCTTGCCAAAGCCTGAAACACCTGCCTGAATTGAAAGCCTTCTCCAAAGAGGAGGAAGAATCTGTATCAGAGTGCCTACCAGGGTGCACAAAGAAATGGGAAAATGAAGTAGACACTAAACAAGCTAAATTGTGTGAACAAAGCCTGTCCCCCATAGATTTGCTGTTAATCTTTTGTCTTTTGCTAATTCATCTATGGGTTAAAACAAAGGAATTAATACTAGTGGTAAACCCTTTAAAGATGTGGGACATACCTGATTTGTGGAAGAAACTGTTGTACATGCTAGAGATGGTGACAAGACCGCCCCACAAGCATGTTACTTTTCAGCCTATACCTGAAAACAGACTGGAAGCTTGGCACAGCAGCAAAAACATAACAGGCCCATGCTGCTGTGCAGAAGGGGAAACGGAGGCACACTGCCTCATGGCATTGGTGGCTAACTGCCAAGATGCTTACACCTTAACAGATATTGCTGTCTGCATTCTGTTAGCAATACTACACCCCAACCTGTTTTCAGGCATCCAGGGACCAAGAACCCCAGAACTGGCTAGAACACTTATGAATGACATCATATTGTTTATAGGTACTGAAAAGGAGTGTGACCAAAGAGAAAAAGGGATTTTACATGTACTGCCTCCGCCATGGACAGTGTCCAAGTCTCTGGCAGTAAGTTCAGGAGGAGGGTGTGACGGTGCCCCCCATAAGGCTTTATTGAAATATGCTTATGAATGTATGTATATATGACATAACTGGAATATGTTTTATGCTACATATGCCATGTAACATATCTCTGTAGAGGTTATGATCCACTGAATCTATTAATCCTATTTGTATGCATGTGTCATTTTTGTATTTGAAGTTATGAATATTGGCTGTATATTTGTCTGATTCTAAGTAGGTTTTAGTGAAGCAGTTGGTCAGCTTCCTGAGAAAAGACTATTCTCAGTAAGTGCCCAATCAAGAAGCCCTTAAGCCAGCAATGAACTTGGAGACGCCAATCCACATCTGAGTTTTCCCAGGAATGTGGCTTGGCTGGTAAGAATTCAGTCATGCATGGAAATGTGACTTGCCCAGGTGACTCCAAAACTCCATTTTGTAGCTGGACTTTACATAGAAGAGAGGAGGGGGTCTCCACCCACAAGAAAAAGTCTATTTAAACCCCTGGGAGACCCCTCAATTTGTCTTCAGCTGGCTAAAGAAAGAGCCTCTCCACCTCCAAGGATACCTGAAAGAAACTGAATCAAAGGACAGTAACTACAGGGGGTGTGAGTGATTGCTCGACCCAGACTAGTCTGTAAAAGAAAGCTTACTGGAACTGATTCAGTTTGATTAGACATAGACGTGTGTGTTTTTATTTTGCTTGGTAATTCACTTTGTTCTGTCTGTTACTACTTGGAACCACTTAAATCCTACTTTCTGTATTTAATAAAATCATTTTTTACTTATGAATTAACCCAGAGTATGTATTAATACTTGAGGGGCAAACAACTGTGTATATCTCTCTATCAGTGTTATAGAGGGTGAACAATTTATGAGTTTACCCTGTATAAGCTTTATACAGGGTAAAACGGATTTATTTAGTATTTGGACCCCATTGGAAGTTGGGCATTTGAGTTTTAAAGGCAGGAACACTTCTTAAGTTGCTTTCAATTAAGCCTACAGCTGTCAGGGGATGTGGTTCAGACCTGGGTTTGCAGCAGGCTAGTGGGTCTGGCTCAAAGCAGGCAAGACACTGAAGTCCTAAGCTGACAGGGCAGGAAAGCAGAAGCAGAAGTAGTCTTGGCACATCAGGTGGCAGTCCCAAGGGAGTTTCTGTGATCCAACCTGTCACAGTACATTCTGTCTCCAGCAGTCATGAGCCTCCACCTATTGTTTGGCAATTGCATTGTTCCAGTAGAATGTAGCTGTTGTGGGAGGTTATGATTATGGTGGAAGAGGTATTCTCTGAGGTAGCTATAAATCTTTGACTATCAGAACAGAGACCTTGAATAAGTCTGAGAGTGTAGAACTGGGATGATGTGTTTCATAGATTCATAAACTCTAAGGCCAGAAGGGACCGTTGTGATCATCTAAGGTCATCTCCTGTATAGCACAAGCCAATAAAACTTCCCCAAAATAATTTCTAGAACATATTTTTTAGAAAAACATCCAATCTTGATTTATAAATTGTCAGCAATGGAGAATCCACCACAACCCTTGGTAAATTGCTCCAGTGATTAACTACTCTCACCATTAAAAGTTTACACCTTGTTTCCAGTCTGAATTTGTCTAGCTTCAAGTTCCAACCATTGGCTTGTGTTATACCTGTCTCTGCTAGATTGCAGAGCCCATTATTAAATATTTGTTTCTCCTGTAGGTACTTATACACTGTTATAAAGTCACCCTTAGGTAACAGAATATACCCCAGTTTTCACACCCTACACACTTTTGTAATAATCTATGTACAAAATATGCCTTGTAAAGTATCACTTGAAAACTTATAATTTGCTGATCAGCATCCTCCTGAAAAAATATATGTGGCAACATTGTATGTGAAGTTATAAGATTCCACTGTGTGGTGCTATTAACACATGTTCCAGGCTGAGGTTGGCAAACAGGTCTGTCTCAAACAAAGGAATATGCTATCTGCTTAATGTGCATTTAAGCAGTAAGCAGAATCATCAAGCAGGAAAGGAAATGTAGCTGAACTAGGTGAGAAAAAAGCAGAAGGGAACATCTTTCCCCATAGAACTTTTGTTTCCTGGTATCCAGCTGGAAATGTTTTTCAAGAGGGGGACTGAAACTAAAAAAGGATGGACAAGCACTCCAAGGCAACTCCCCCACCCATAGATTCACTGCACCTGAAGGGATAAAGGAAGCAACTGTTGGACTGGAGAAGGAATCTTAACATAAAAAGTTTAGTCATGAAAGCATGTGGTGAATTTAACATAGTAAATTAGGCACCAGTAGCATTTTATCTTTATTTTTCTTGTAACCATTTCTGACTTTTATGTCTCATTACTTGTACTCACTTAAAATCTAACTCTTTGTAATTCAAAATTTTGTTTTATTGATTTGTCTAATCCAGGGTAAAGTTTCTGGGAAACTCTATTTGGGGTGGCGAGTTGTGTGCATATTATTTCTATTAGAGAAATAATGGATGTTATATAATTTGTATTGTCCAGGAGAATGTTGGGCAGGCTGTACAAGTCATACATTTCTATGGGAAAATCAAAGACTAGGAGCGTATTGAGGTCATTTTGCAGTATAACCGAGGGTGTTGAGAGCCAGAGTGTAATGCAAGCATTGCTGGCAGGCTGCAGATACACACTCTCAGAGTGAGGCTTGCATGCTGGAGGACTATTTGTGAACAGCCCAAGTGGGAGCTATTTTAGCAAAATATTGTAAGGCACCCCAGATTTCAGGGCAGGGTTACATGGTTGCTCATTAGTTTGGATTGTACCCAGGTATGTTGTCTCTTTGTTAAGCTAAATAGATTGAGGTCCTTGAGTCTACCACTATGTGTCATGATTTTTAATCCTTTAGTCATTCTTGTGGCTCTTCTCTGAACCCTCTCCAATTTATCAACATTCTTTTTGAATTGTGGGGACCAAAAGTGGACACAGCATTCCAGCAGCAGTTGTACCAATGCCAAATATAGAGGTAAAATAACTCTCTATTCCTACTTGAGATTCCCCTGTTTATCTATCCCAGGTTTGCATTAATTCTTGAGGCCACAGCATCACACTAGGAGTTCATGTTCAATCGATTTTCCATCATGACCCCCAAATCTTTTTCTGAGCCATTGTTTCCCAGGATAGAGTCCCTAATCCTGTAAGTACGGCCTACGTTCAGTATTCTAGGTCATGTGTTGCTAAGCAAATGGGCTGCTGCATTTTGTACCAATGGAAGTTTTTCAGGATGTATAGCTTCATTCCCAAATATAATGAGTTACCATTATCAAGTGTAGAGGTCACAAATGCATCTTCTGTGTCTTGTTCAGCGCTATATTGGCAATTAATTTGTAATCATAAAATAGTAAGTGTGATGGATAATTTTGTGACAGATTAAAATACACTCTAAAGTCTCTGGCACAGATCCTTGGCTGTGCTGGGGCTGCTTTGTGCTGGCAGTGCAAATTGGCCTTAAAGCCAGCTTAATCAGCCGTGTGAGAATCATCACCCCAGTGTATGTCCTGGTGGCACAGAATCAGCAAAACCACTCCTATGCCACTCTCTCTTCCTGATTTTGCAGTAAAAGATGTGGCCAGGGCTGCTGTATGAGTTAGTTATTACTGGCTGCTGTAACAGGCTTTTGGCCATCAGTGTCCGATGTAAGTTACACCAGGGGACCAGACCAACATGGAGCCAGCCCAGACTGGACAGCACAAAGGTGGCTTCAAGCCACCTTTTCACCCCCTTTCCTGAGCTGCACTATGCATTACTCTAGCACAACTGAAGATTATGCCTGTAGTCTTTATGTGGCAAACTTTCACTTAGGAATTAGTTGGTCATGCAGCCAGTATTGTGTTAAGGTTTTCCTTGGCAAGAGTGAATTGAAATAGCTTATGTATAATTACACAATTTTACTCTGACTTGTATTTCCTGATTATATTGATGGGCAGGAGTCTTGGCTATTAAGAAACATATGTAAACTTACACTGCGTACAGCAATACTGCCTGAATTGATATTGGAACAATGTCTAGAATTCTTTCCCAGCCTATTAACAGCATTCTTAGTGCAAACAGTTTTGATTGAACACCTCCTCATATACACACCATTGTACAGTCTAGTAGTGCTTCTTGGAAAGATGCATTTTCTTCTTACATTAGGTGCACATGTAAATACTATTCTGAGACAGGATGACAGTGTATTAAAACTCAAATTGCAAGGACTAATAGAAATGATCCAGGCCTCTAGCTAAAACGCTACACGCTATTGTTCCTCGGGGCAGATCTAACACCCATTAAAGCCAATGGAAAAATTCTCAATGACTTTAAATGGGATCTGGATCAGTCCCTTATACCATTAGGACTTCTTTAGTCTTCTCTTTCTTTTATGGTTCATTTGCATTAGAACCCCTAAGTGAAATATTGGCCCCATTGAAGTCAATGGGAGTATTGCCATGGATTTCATTGCATCAGGATTTCACCCCACATTGAGAGGTTTTCCATTTTTGGTTTTTACTAGCAGAAAGGAAAACTGTGCAGCTCCTATAGAGTTAAATTAACATGCAAGCCGTTTGGATGAATAGCTCCACATTGGAGGCAAATTGTGCTGAAATGTATCCTACATTCACTAGAAATATGAACTAATAACTAATTTACAACAAAATCCCAAACTGTTCAAAATCCAGAGTTGTGAAATTCCTTAAAAGCATGTAGATTTTCAAGCGAGTTCTGTGAAAGTAGACAATTTTTTGAGCAAATGTGGGCCCATTTTAACTCATTTTTACTTTGAAATGGCCTCATTTTTAATGAAAAGATTAATTTTACAGTAAAAATAATCTATTGAACTAGCTATTTTGTCAAAATTGCAAAATTTCACGGAACAATTATTATTATTACTTGTGTTAAAATAGCACATAGAGGCCCTAATATTAAACATTTCCATGAATTTCCATTAAGCAAAAATTATGAATGGCACTCAGTTTAACTGTTCACCCACATTACAATTATTTGCATTGCAGTAGTGCCTGGAGACCTGAAGCAGATCAGGGCCCCCACATGGTAAGCACTGTATAGACTGCAGTGGGGCAGCATGGCCTCCCTCCAAGACTAAGGGGGAGAAACCACTCTCCACTCCCGGTGGGTGGATCCAGGCAACCCCAGGAGACAGAGGTACACTCAGATGGGGTAATAGGAAGTACCCCAGAGGAACCAGACCAGACATTAGTCCAGTTGTGTTGCCAGAGTCTAGGTCAGCATGTTTTGGTGGGATCCCTGCTGACCCAGTGGGGAGCCCTCTGCCACTGTCAGGCTTTGGCCTGGGACCTGGTGGAGTAGGGTGGGCCCAGTGCCCCCAACCCCTGCTGCCAGCCTCGCCTCTGGGGACAGCCTACCCTTCTTAGGCCAGATGACCTGCATTGTCTTATTGCTCTGGCGTGCCCAGAGGTCAGAGCCCCTAGACTTCTTGTTTCTCTGCCTTGCCCAGAGGGGCCAGACACCAGAGTCCTTAGATTGCTCATTCCCCTGGGGAGCATTGTACGTCTCGGCACAGTAGTGTGGGGGCATGGCCTTCCTCTGAGACTGATGAGGAGGGACAGCCACAGATCACTACACTGACATAGTGCAAAAGACAGTCCTGCCCCAAAGATTGTGAAAGAATTGTGTGCTTTTTAAAACATGATGGTACCAGAAGTCAGGGGTATGTTTTAACTTTACTGCAAGAAATGTAACACAGATTTTGCTTTTTGTGAAATACTGCTGGTGGTGGACTGTGTAACTTGACCAAATTAGAAACATAAAATGCCTTCTTTTGCAGGAATGAGGGTAGGCATTAAAGCAAAATCTCCCTATCATGCCAGAAGTAAGACCTTGCTTTAGTTGATTCTAAACACATTTTTGTAATTAGGATCGGTAAGCTTTTCAGCATTTTTTGAAAGGTTTGTCATACTGTTATTCATATTAAGTCACTGATTCCCACTTGGTGGTAAACTAATAGCAAGAAAGACTTCTGTCATTACACTTGAGGAATAGAGAAATTTTGAGCCACAGGCATAGAGGATTTCAAACCTCAAGTAGGTCCTTTAGCCTATTTAGCCATTTAACTATACATGTTTTTTGTGCTCCCTCCTGAGACACCAACTCTCCCCAGTCATGAGCGCAGAAGAGAGGACAGAATTTCAGGAAACCACAGTAGTGGGGAAAGGAGAAGGAAAGCTCAACCGAGATAATTTTTTTTTTTTAGATAGTTGAGCTGATTTAGATAGACCGTTTTGCAATAAATGAGTCAAAACAGCAGATGGTCTTTAAGAAAGAAGAAGCAAAGTTGTTGATAGTAAAGTCAAAGTTGTCTCCATAGAGGATATGAGGGGGTGTTTGTGATTGAGTGACATCAGAAGTGTTAAGAAGTATAAAAACTTGGGCCCTGATCCAAAGCCCATGGAAAGCAATGGGAGTCTGATCATGGATGTTTGTTCAGCTGTTTGGAGATCAGAATTCTTGCATTTCTTTTTTCTCTCTTCTTTTTACAAATAATGAGACCAAAATGTGATATCTTATTTTCAATTTACATGCCAAGCTTTTCATATACAGTAGCTCAAATTATGCTTTTCAGGTGGTGTTTCATTAAGAAGGTGCCTTATATCGTTTGGAAGATTAGTCCATGTACCCTGGGGATTAACCATGATTGTATGCATGGGCAGCACGTAATAGAAGCTGGAAGAGGCTAAACCTCCCCAGACTTCGTGCCACTGGGGCGGGGGGCAGGGAAGCAGTGGTGGATTACCGCATACTGTGCCCAGGGGCCATAGCCAATTTGGGGCCCTGGAAAAAATCTCCCCCTATCATGGCCCCAGGGCTGCCACAGCCTGGTCTCGGGGCTGCAGTGAGGGGTGGGAGCCAGAAAGGAGTGAGCATGAGGCAGGGCCTCAGAGGAAGAGGCAGAGTGGGGGCGGAACAGGAGTGGGGCTGTGGGCAGAATGGGGGAGGGGCTTTAGGGGAAGGGGAGGAATGGGGTGGGGCCATGGGTGGGGCTGTGGGCGGAAGGGGAGAATCAGGGGAGGATTCCGGGCTTGGAGCTCTGGCCAGGGCCAAGAGCTCTGTGGCAGTCCCAGCCAGGGCTAAACTCTCAGCCCCCGTCCATGGCCCCGACTGAGCTCTCAGTCCCCCAACCCTCACTGCGGCCCCGAGACCAGGCTGTGGCAGCCCTGGGGCCATGATAGGGGGAGATTTTTCCCAGGGCCCCAAATTGGCTATGGCCCCTGGGCACAGCATGCGGTAATCCACCACTGCTTTCCCGCCCCCCACCCCAGCAGCACGAAGTCTGGAGAGGTTTAGCCTCCTCCAGCTTCTATTACGTGCTGCCCATGCATACAATCATGATTAATCCACAGGGGTGCTGAGAGAAGTGAGCGGGGGCCTGGCCTCAACCGGAAGAGGCAGGGTAGGAGGCTAGCCTCCCAAGGGAAAGCTTCACCTGCCATTTATGATTGTAAATGTTCTATTCTTTCTTTATTTCTAACTGCGGTAACTGGAAGACCAAGACTCCCTTAAATAACAAGAGTCTAAGACTGACCTCTTTTCAGTCATCTTTTTCACAAGTAAAATCTAACTGCTAATGAATAGATGCTTTTTTATGATGGAACACCTTTGTCTTGCATGGTTTGCTTTGTCTGTGTGATTGCAGGGGCACACACCTCTTATTATACCACAGAGATGGAACAAGATCACCAAAACACATGCAACAAATCAATATAGTGCCTTGGAAAAAGCTATATACTTTATTTAAAAAATATGTATATGTGTTCTGCATATGAGTGTGCTCTGGAAATATTTGTTCATATTTCTCTTCTAGATGTGGGCCATTTGTTAATAGTGTTATAAGAGCAGAAAACCAGATGGCTTAATTTTGAATTGTCATAAGGCTTTCTTTTTCCACAGTGACTAATAAAAACTCATTTATGAAGCAAAAGAAAAAACACATTACATTATGTAGCTATTAGTTCATCACTGAACAAAAACTATTTGTGATTCCATGGAAATATTATTGGACCAATGAAGAAAATATCTGTCTTAAAACAAGTATTGGATAAACTGACAGCTGTCATAATGGCACCTTGTTGGCCAGGACACATATTCATGGGGAGAGTGACTTAGATGTTGAGTGCACAGCATCTGTGTTTTCTGAGGGAAAAAACTTCACAGCTTTTCAAAGGCAACTGGAGCATCTAGAAAATTCATAATGCAGCCGCTACATAAGAACTCTGGATGTTAGTAAAAAATGCCCTCATGTTGCTGGGTTTCCTTAACTTCTATTGCATATAGACCGGTTTCGGAGTAGCAGCCATGTTAGTCTGTGTCCACAAAAAGAACAGTACTTGTGGTACCTTAGAGACTATCAAATTTATTAGAGCATAAGCTTTTGTGGGCTATAGCCCACTTCATTGGATGCATAGAATGGAACATATAGTAAGCAGATATATAATACACATACAGAGAAGGTGGAAGTTGCCATACAAGCCGTAAGAGGCTAATTATCAGCAGGAGAAAAAAACTTTTGTAGTGATAATCAAGATGGCCCATTTAGACAGCTGACAAGAAGGTGTGGGGATACTTAACTTAGGGAAATAGATTCAATATGTGTAATGACCCAGCCACTCCCAGTCTCTATTCAAACCCAAGTTAATAGTATCTAGTTTGCATATTAATTCAAGCTCAGCAGTTTCTCATCGGAGTCTGTTTTTGAAGCTTTTCTGTTGCAAAATTGCCACCCTTAAGTCTTTTACTGAGTGGCCAGAGAGGTTGAAGTGTTCTCCTACTGGTTTTTGAATGTTATGATTCCTGATGTCAGATTTGTGTCCATTTATTCTTTTGTGTAGAGACTGTCCGGTTTGGCCAATGTACATGGCAGAGGCTTATACTCTAATAAATTTGTTAGTCTCTAAGGTGCCACAAGTACTCCTGATCTTTTACTGCATATAGGATTCACTACAGCCCAGAATCCTCATGGCACTGAACTCTATATGCCTCTTTCCTCCTGGCCCCAGACCTATCTAGGCTCATGGCTGCTACTCTGAAACCTGTCATTCCCTAGACTGTGATTGGGGACACACAGCATAAGAACATTTACATAGGCTCTACACTGCTCCTACACTGCAGAAATTCTTCCTCAGCCAGCTGCAGCTTCTTTAATGCCCCTAATATGCCAGTGGAGCAGCATAGAGTGGAGGCCAGAACTTGGCTTCATTATGGCTAGGGATGGAGGGTGGTACCAACCTTCCCAGATTTTCTAGGCAGCAATAAACTCTTGGAAGTGTTTAATACTAAGGAGATTTCTGAAGGTGCCTTTTTTCCTGGTCTTTTCAGGTCTGAGCACCATAATCCAGAGAAAGTAATAGAACTATTGCAATTTGTGTTTCACAAAAAGCTTTCTTCAAAGTAACTATCAGGGCACTTGGGTTCTAATGGCCATTTAAGTCAGTGAGAATTTTTCCATTGACTTCAACAAAAAAGCTTCAAAAACAGACTCCAACGAGAGACTGCTGAATTGGAATTAATTTGCAAACTGGATACAATTAACTTAGGCTTGAATAGAGACTGGGAATGGATGAGTCATTACACAAAGTAAAACTATTTCCCCATGGTATTTCTCCCCCCCACCCCACCCCCCACTGTTCCTCTGATATTCTTGTTAACTGCTGGAATTAGCCTACCTGCTTGTCACCATGGAAGGTTTTCCTCCTTTCCCCCCCCTGCTGTGGGTGATGGCTTATCTTAAGTGATCACTCTCCTTACAGTGTGTATGATAAACCCATTGTTTCATGTTCTCTGTGTGTGTGTATATAAATCTCTCCTCTGTTTTTTCCACCAAATGCATCCGATGAAGTGAGCTGTAGCTCACGAAAGCTTATGCTCTAATAAATTTGTTAGTCTCTAAGGTGCCACAAGTACTCCTTTTCTTTTTGCGAATACAGACTAACACGGCTGCTACTCTGAAACCTTTCAATGTATCAGACATCCTCATGGCACTGAACTCTATATGCCTCTTTCCTCCTGGCCCCAGACCTATCTAGGCTCATGGCTGCTACTCTGAAACCTGTCATTCCCTAGACTGTGATTGGGGACACACAGCATAAGAACATTTACATAGGCTCTACACTGCTCCTACACTGCAGAAATTCTACCTCAGCCAGCTGCAGCTTCTTTAATGCCCCTAATATGCCAGTGGAGCAGCATAGAGTGGAGGCCAGAACTTGGCTTCATTATGGCTAGGGATGGAGGGTGGTACCAACCTTCCCAGATTTTCTAGGCAGCAATAAACTCTTCCGAGGTATACTTGGAAGTGTTTAATACTAAGGAGGTTTCTGAAGGTGCCTTTTTTCCTGGTCTTTTCAGGTCTGAGCACCATAATCCAGAGCAAAGTAATAGAACTATTGCAATTTGTGTTTCACAAAAAGCTTTCTTCAAAGTAACTATCAGGGCACTTGGGTTCTAATGGCCATTTAAGTCAGTGAGAATTTTTCCATTGACTTCAATGTATCAGACCCTTGAAAAGGACACTTTTTATGCTGTTCCATAGATGTGGAAATTGAGGCATGAGAGGGTTAAATGACATGACCAAGGGAACAGTAAGCAAGTAACAGAGCCAGAACTAGATTGCAGGTTTCCTGGCTGCATGCTTGAACGAGTAATGATTTTTCTATTTTAATCAAGGAACTTTATCTAAAGGGCTATCTCCACTACAAATCATGAAACTTTCTCTTCAGACACTTCTATATAAGCTTTCATCTAGTATTTTGCAAACATTAATTAGTTGGACTGTAAGCCAGTGGTTCTCAACTAGGGGTATGTGTACCCCTAGGGTTACAGAGAGGTCTTGCAGTGGGTACATCAGTTCATCTGGATATTTGAGTAGTTTTACAACAGGCTACATAAAAAGCACTAGTGAAGTCAGTACAAACTAAAATTTCATACAGACAATGAATTGTTTATACTGCTCTATATACTATACACTGAAATGCAAGTATAATATTTATATTATTTTAATTACATGGTAAAAATTAGAAAGTAAGCACATTATCAGTAATATTGTGATTCTGTAAGCAAGTAGTTTTTAAGTGAGGTGAAACCTGGGAGTACGCAAGACATGTCAAACTCTTGAAAGGGGTACAGTAGTCTGGAAAGGTTGAGAGCCACTGCTGTAAGCTGTCCAGAATTGGAACAGCCTTTTCCTGTGTGTTTGTATAGCACAGAGCACAATGGGGTCATGATGGGGCTCAGCCTTTGGGCACTATGCAATAATACTGTAGTAATAATAATAATAATTAATAAATAATAATTATTCTGGTAACACCCTTATGAGGTATGTAAGTAGCATTATTCTAATTTTATAAATGAAGAAAATGAGGCATAGAAGAGTTGAGCCATAGAAACCAGACCTCCTGACTCCGAGTCCCATGATCTCACCACTAGACTCTCCTTTCCTTTGAAAATGTTGATGGTTTACTGGAGAGGAAAATCTACAAACATTCCACATTCCACTGTCAAAAAAAAAAGTCTTTGTTACTTGATATAGGAGCTCTTTTAATTACTGTGGTAACTTCTCAGCATGAGGTCACAAAGGGCAAATTTGTTAGCAGCATTTATTAGCAATCTCTCCATGGGTTATTCACATGTACAAGATAAGTCCAAAGAATTGGTTTGACACATTAGAGTTTATAAGCATTAGACAATCTAGCTCAAGAAAAATAAAACTCCAATAACAGGTAAAGTAATATACTGGGGATAGGCGAACTGATGCCAATACAATGAGAACTGACCTGATCCTTCATCTTCTACAGTTTAAAGCACACCCAAATCCTTTCCCGTCTCTTCTTTCTTTAGTTTCTGGCTTCAGATGGAATGAGAAACAGAGGAACCTAAAGAGAGACCCTGATCTTGCAAAATTTTCAGAATCAAGAGTTTCAGCTAAGCATTGTGCATTTACATCACACTGACTGTACTTCAGTAGTTTGTTTGAACTCTGTACTAAATGCATGGTTATTTGCATAAATGTTTACCTTGCCTTTATAGAACTGAATAGGATATTTGGGTAGTTGCTTTAATTTCTTGTGATCACTTTCATTAATGGTGTTTTCATTTTTCATGACTGTTTCTATTCACTTTTATACCTTGTATGGATTAAACAACTTTTACATAGAAAAAATAAGAATCAAATCTAGAACATTTCACTTGCAAATCAATAGTGTATATTAAAATGGTCTAGAAGAAAAGAAAAAAGGACCTACTTACAGAAAAAGATGTAATATTTACAAAAACCTGAGTCCTGATGTGTCTCCATCTGAAGTCAATGGAAAAGTTCCATTGCTTTTAGTGAAGTGCCCACTTACAATAGCAGTGAATTTGGTTCAATGGGAGCAGGATTTGGACCAAAAGTTGGGAGAACCTGGGGATCCACTGAGTGGTAAAAACTGATAAAATACAGAAGCCCAGAACTAGCAGTGTCCTTAGAGCCACATGACATTCATATCTTCAAAGTTTTGAGCTCTGCTTATAAGGCCCAATCCCACGAACCCTGATATGTCTATCCTCAATTCATGTGAGTGGGCCCACTGGTTTCAAACGAACTACTTACTTGAGTAATTCTGCTCATATATATCACTGTTTGCATCACCGGGGCCTACATGAAGTGCCTACTATTTTCATATGGATCATAAATTTAGCAAATTCAGGTTTCTTTTTTTTTTTAAAAGGTTTATGTTAGAAAAGGGTTTGTCATCTAAATAGTCATGTCAAACAAGATCTATAATAATTAGTGGTAATGTCCATAATAATATTTCCTATCTATATATCTCAAAGTGCTTTACTTGGGATGGGTAAGGATAATTGTTATCATTTTACTGAAGAGAAAACTGGGAAACAAAACTGACATGTTGAAAAGTCAAAAATTTGTCTCTGTTTTGATTTTGAATGCTTCCCCCATTTAATTTTTTAAAAAATAAAAGGTAATTTTGAAATGAAAATACTCATAAAAAGTTGAAAAATCTCATTTAGAAAATGTCAAAACAAAATGTTTTGACTTTTTCACTTTTTCTGAAAAAAATTTTTTTTGTTAGGTTTTTTTTTCCCAGCTGAAACAATTCACTGAAATCAACATGAATTTCTGAAATGTTTTGGTCAAACCAAATCTGCATTTTTTGCTGAAAGAGTTTGGTGAAAAAATTTCACCCAGCTCTATACTCACATGCTTCAACTTAGGCACATGCTTAAAGGATCTCGCTCATTTGAGGATCTATGGTCCTTTTCCTGCAATGTGATACACATAATTGGGACCCCCGTGATCATATGGATCCCCACTGATGTTAAGGGGGCTCCACAGCAGATCGTAGGGAGTGCATGTGTATGTGTCAGTCTAAAATAGCTAACCTTTCTAGTTGTTTGTATAAATATCATACTGTATCTTCATGTAAAAAGCGTTTTTATCTACCTTTACTATACTGAACATGTGAAATGTTTTGGGTCACAAGGTCAAGTATTTTAATTTATGGAGGGTCACAGTTGCTACTTCCCCTAAACACCAGTGGAATTTTTCAATATCCTTGGAGTAAATCCCCTTTCCAAAGCAGTAAACATTAGTATGACAGGATGTCAAGCACGGATTTGATCCAAGATTATTTACTTACAATTAGACAACTGTGCTGGTCTCAGAGAGAGAATTCAGCAAAATCAACATTATTTGAAATAGCAGGAGGAATAGCGAGAGTTTTAGAATCCATGGAATGTGGTTTTCTTAAATTCCTCAGGATTATGAGATGCTACCAGACCAACTAACTTGTTCTTTAAAGAGTTGTTTTGGACTATTTTATGTGTGTTTCCATTTTAAAAGGTTTCTATTTTAAGAGGGAATTGTGAATAATTATGTCTCAATTTTCACACTTATAAGATAACCATTTTTCCATTATGACCAAACTAATCTTTCCCTTCTTTTTTCTCTTCCTTAAAAATTGGAGGGAGGGAGAAAAACAAACACCACCACCACACACACACATACAAACCCATATCAGTACTGTAGTGCCTGCTGGGGAAGAATTAAATTCTCAGATGTAAAAGACAGATAGTTTGACTGATTCCCTTTAGTGCCACTATTAGTGATTTTCAGTATTGTCATTTTGATTGTGCTTTGAGAATGCAGTAAGCTGCTTCTCTTTAATAAGCCTTGTAAATCCTTGTAAATCCATTCCTTTTAAATCCTTGCAGTATGATTAGATCTTTTGTAGGCTTTAAAGGCAGAGGAAAGTGTCCCCATGCCTATATTTGTGCAAGTAAATAGTGTGACAAAGTTCCTCCTCTACCTTGGTGGGTCTTGCGCTTATTGGCAGATTTGCTCGCCTTGGAGCTTCACAGCAGCCCTTAGTTTGGCCATTTTCATGAACCCACAGTCCAGGTCAACTCCTCCTGGGTCTGACCAGGAGTTGGGAGGTTTGGGGGGAACCCAGGCCCGCCCTCTACTCCAGGTTCCAGCCCAGGGCCCTGTGGAATGCAGCTGTCTAGAGTGCCTCCTGGAACAGCTGTGAGACAGCTACAACTTCCTGGGCTACTTCCCCATGGCCTCCTCCCAACACCTTCTTTATCCTCACCATAGGACCTTCCTCCTGGTGTCTGATACTGCTTGTACTCCTCAGTCTTCCAACAGTATGCGTTCTCACTCCCAGCTCCTTACAAGTGCACCACAAACTGAAGTGAGCTCCTTTTTAAACCCAGGTGCCCTGATTAACCTGCCTTAATTGATTCTAGCAGCTTCTTGATTGGCTGCAGGTAGTCTAATCAGCCTGTCTGTCTTAATTGTCTCCAGAAGGTTCCTGATTGTTCTGAAATTTTCCCTGTTACCTTACCCAGGGAAAAGGGACCTACTTAACCTGGGGCTAATATATCTGCCTTCTATTACTCTCCTGTAGCCATCTGGCCCGACCCTGTCACAATAGCTTAATATTTTCTTTCTTGTCAATCTGTGTTTTAAATAAGATCTTAATTATTCCCTTCTATTGAGGATAATAGATAAATTTCTTTTGCAAATACAGTGTAATAATACAACAGATTTTTTAAGGCCGGGCAGACCTGAAAAATAAACTGCAAAGCTTGTGTTGTGTTAAAAATGTGCAATCATATAATTATACACACAATAGACCAGGTCCGCAGTTGATGTAAACTGGCATAGTTGCATTGAAGTCAATGGACCTATGTCCATCTATACTGACTCACCACCTCGCATAATATCTCTACATTGTAAAACAAAATGTAAACTAAGATGTAAAAGCAATTGAGTTCAGACTGAAGATGGCAGAATCATTGAGCTCAATAAGGGATGTAGAGGAGCCTTCAGGGAAGAAAGTTACTACATAATATTTACATTCCAACTGGACCTCCATCAAAGAATGATTTCCTTTCTTAATGTCTTATGTGACATATGGCACAACTAATAGTACAAAAATCACTTGTACTGCACTGCACTGTCAGAACTCTGGATTAGCCCAGGTTCTGTGTGGGATATGAACAATATTCATTTCTACTGCATAAAAGTCTGCAGAGTAATCATTATTTTGGAGTTTTTAATTATGTCTCAATTAAGCCAAAAAGCTTACCTGTTATTTCTGAAGTCTGTTCACAATATGCTAATGGGTACTCTTAACTTTCTCTTTTCAGAATTTGCCTGTGGTGCAGCATTACACTTTAACCATGTTCTACTGCTAAGTGGAATCAAATCCTACAATAGCATTGATCAAGCATTGTGCATAAAAGCATTGCGGGTAGAGAGTCAGATTCATCAGTCTAATTTTGATTTTTCTAAAATGATCAGAAAATAATCTGGCATTCTTTCAGTATTTCTTCTTGACTCTTTAGGCCTTAGATCTGTGAGGTGCTGCATTCCCTCAATGCC
This sequence comes from Dermochelys coriacea, assembly GCF_009764565.3. Taxonomy (NCBI): domain Eukaryota; kingdom Metazoa; phylum Chordata; order Testudines; family Dermochelyidae; genus Dermochelys; species Dermochelys coriacea. The sequence continues at coordinate 84,944,740 of NC_050069.1, forward strand.
CATTCACTTAATGGGTGTTGCAATGCCTCTGTACCGACTAGGATTGGGCTCTATGTGAACCAGAGCGGATGAAGTTTGAATAAAATGTCAGCTACAGATTACAGAAGAGAGTGTAAGAAAAGGCAAAGAATGGACAGAAAATATCATACAAATGCTATAAGAAATTGTTGAAACTCATAAAAGAAAACAGGAGTCAGATGTAGACCACAATACATTTACTTGATAAGCTAGGTAAGATATTAAAGAAATATTTTTACTCAACATTTGCATAATGATGGAGAAACAGATGCCAGAAACAGTCTCAAGGGAGGAAAAAGAAACACTGAACCAGGAAATGAGGTTTATGTTAGAGCAGATAATTAGAACTACTCAGGACTGACAAAATCCAAGTGCCAAACAGCTTCCTAAGGATGTAGCCAGAAAGATGTGACGTAACAAATACCACAGGAAGCATACTTTAAAATTCAAGTTGCCTTTGTCTAGCTCACTGCTCTGCTGAATTCTGGTTACAAAGAATCAGAGGTCACAACTATCTTCTGTGTTTCCTCTTTATTCAACACCCATTTACTCAATATTCACCTTCATAATTGTAGTGTCTTTACCCTCAGACTCTTGCATGAAGGCTTTATCTATCACAGGGATTTACCTCAATTCCAGTACAGTATATGATGGCCAGTCACTTATGTAGCTGCACAAGTGCAAACCCTATTTGTAGATGAGGAAAGCCACAATTAGAACAGTACTTGAAACCAATCCACTGCTGCAAATTTGCTATTTTTGCATCAAGGAACCTGAAACTGTTTGCAAGTAATGCACAGAAAATTCCCTTGTGGGAACTTCCTACAGGTGCAGATATGGTGGCTCCAACCCTGGTTCCTGGCATCAGGTTGCATCAGGGAAGAGACAGGGTAGGGGCAGAAGCAGGCAAGTTCAGGGGCAGTCCTGCACTGGTCCATTAGTTGTGCAATTTAAAACTACCTGTCAGCAACTTTATTTGTGGCAAGGCTGGGGCTGGTCCTGATAATCAGGAAGCTGAATCTGACTCCCTCATCCTTTTCCCACCCACCCCGTTATGTTTTCCATTTTATAAATCCTAAGCCTGCCCTCAGATATACTTGCATAACTCCAACTGAAGATAGTGGGAGTTGCACAAGTGTATCTGATGGCAGAACTGGGCAATCTGCATGAAATTCTGTATACTGCTTTGTTCGCAGGATATCAGAGATGGACAAGTGACAGGAGAGGGAAACCAGATGATGTAGGAACTGAAACTTCTTAGTTAGTCAAAAAGATTAAAGGAATTGGGCCTGTGAACTTTCAAAAAGAAAAGATTCAAAGGAATCTAAATGATGTATACAAAAATAAGAAGGGACAAGACAGATACTAACAGCAGCTATGAATTCGTGCCAAATACAAGAATAAGGGCATAGATTTAATCTATGGAATGACCAGACACAAAAGGAATTCAGATGGAATTTTTTCTGCCTGGAGAGTGGTCGATAGAGTATGTAGAAAAAACCATTAGGCGCTAAGAGCACAAAAAAAAAAGTAGTTTGAAAAAAGCATGGTATGCAAGTGTTGGATAAAAACAAATGATTGTGGAGTTTATCTATAAACATCAAGGGGGGCATAATAGACTTAATTATAAGTGATTTCTAGTTTCCTTGTATCTAAAATGTCTCGTTTGCTATTTAGCAGCTCAATAGGGTGTATGAGATACAATTACTACTTTGATGAAGGAATTTCAAACCTTCACCCTAAGAGATTAAACTTGTCACTCAGAGCCTAGTACTGCAACCCTTACTCAGCAGTCCTACGTTTCTTTGGATGACTTAGTTGTGAGTGCTCAGAGTTTAAAGTCAATAAGTTGTTACTTACACAAGAGAATGCTGTAACATAGCCCTCATTTACAAGCAATTCTCCGGAGGTGGTGTGCAACATAAGGCTGAGCAGGGCTTTTATTTTTCCCCACGAGTTCATTTACTTCACAAAATACTTGGATGAGGAAAATGATATTTCCTATGAATTTCCCACCTTTCCTAATACGACCATCATTTCTGATTTAATTCCCTATTCACAGCTCTGAACAGAGGAAACGATGCAAATGACCCTATTCTGTAGCTACGTCAACATTTCTGATACTTTTCTGCAGACTAAATACTGCCCTGACTTACACCCTATGCAACATGATTGCTGTGAGCGAAATGGAACTAAACAGTTATGCTCTTCAATAATTAATAAAAAGAGATGCCAGGGTAATGTACATCAAAGGTATTTACAATGAGATCTTTAAATTAAAAGAGACCATCACTTTCCTTTATTTGAAAAAGAAAATGAAAAACTAACAAAGTTTAATGTTTCAGCCACTTTGCCTTCCTTAGGAAACTCTGCTGAGTAAGATGTTGAAATGTTCAAATTTGTTTCTCTTTCTATGGGGCTGCTCAAGGAATTACCTACATTACAATCAAATGTCAGTTGGAAAAGAAATACCATTTACAACCTTTTCTAAAAGTCACTTTGATTCTTTTTAGATATGCAGGAGATTCAATATTTCTTTCTACAGATTGTGGCTACCATAGGGGGGAACTAAACCTATATTACAATAGGAAAAGGAGAGTTACCTATTGCTGTGGATATGAATAAGACTTAAAGCTAATAGATACAACTACTCTGATATGGCTTTTGTGGCTAATGAGGTACTAACACATCTCACAGACTTCTCTAAAACAGACTGAAAAAGGAAGAAAAGCTGCCCAGAAACAACATGATTTAATTTGTGATGCAAACCAAAGAGTTAAATGTCAGAAGCAGATCTGTATTTCCAACCTTAATGATGAGGCCATTTCTGGGGGGTCAAAATAGCCTAAAATGTAAATCCTGCAAGCCAAATTCTGCCTTGAGATCTGAAGGTGGACTTCATTTGTTTCCTCCAAGTAGGAACCTAAGATCCTCCCAAAGGTGGAATTTGGCTCTCTGTGGCACAGAATTAATCATTTATGATTTTAAATGATGCTTGGGTCTAATAATTCTTCCCACATATGGGAAGTTGTGGTTTTTCTGCTAACCAGTGAGTCATTCTTCTGTAAACCATGATCTCTCTCTTTTTTGGGGGGGGCAGGGGTGAATGCAGGTGGCTCTACATGGTTTCCACAGACACCTCCCAATTGTGGATTCCCTAGGCAACAGGAGGATAATACTGTTTTCTTACCTTATCAAAACATAGGCTAGAGTTTGGAAAGCATGACTTTTCTCCTGGCAGATACTTGCCTCTATACTGCCGGAGAATTTAGGCTTGGTGTCCCCTGCAAACAACATGGAAGCAAGTGGCCTCCTCCTGAGTTCACTGTAGTTTAAGAAGACTAACGTCTATAGAAGGCAAAGCAGGTTTACTCTTTGGAGAAGAGTTTCAAAACATATATGGACAAAATACTTAGTCCTGCCTTGAGTGCAAGGGTCTGGACTAGATGACTTCTCAAGTTCCCTTCCAGTCCTATGATTCTATGAAAATGTATTACTTGGAGGACAAAATGGATGCTATGGAGGCACATTTAGGAGACTATGAGGAAGAAAACAGTTAAGCGGGTAGTCACAATAGACTATAAATTAGGGGCATTGGAAAATATGACAAGGGACAGAAGTATCCTCATTCTGGGGGTATCAGATGATGTAAATACCTCTGTGCTGACTGACCTGGTGGAAAATGAAAAGTCAAACTTGGCTACATTGTCAAAGAGAAAGTGGCTTTCTACCTTTAAGGATATCTTAATTAATTATTATTCATGGACTATATTGTTTTGGTTTTCACTCAGTTCTTACTTCAACGGGAGCTCTGCTTGCATAAGGGTAGAATAAAAACTGAGTAAGGACTTCATGATTTAGTTCATTGTGTCTCTCAGAAGCCCCAAAATGCTTTATAGAATTACAAACTAAATACCATAAAGGGATTACATCTCTTCATTCACCATCAAAATGCAGCCACTACCATGCTGTTAGCATTACTACTACTACTAGGAACAGGAAGTGGAGAAAAATACCTTGTCCAATTAAATAAATGACTACTTAGGCAGGTGCAATTTGTTTACCCATTTAATGGAATTTGTTCAGGACACTAGAACAAACACCCCTACTCGTGTGAAATAACATGCTTGTGAATAATTGGGAATGCATTATTGTATCTCGTCCTAAAGATGCTGCCTCTGGCAGCTTGGTGCACTTCAGTATCATGCAGAGTCTTTGCCCTGGTCTACACTAGGCGTTGAGGTCGAATTTAGCAGCGTTAAATCAATTTAACCCTGCACCTGTCCACATGATGAAGCCCTTTTTTTCAACTTAAAGGGCTCTTAAAATCGATTTCCTTGCTCCACCCCCGACAAGGGGATTAGCGCTGAAATTGGTTTTGCTGGGTCGAATTTGGGGTACTGTGGATGCAATTAGATGGTATTGGCCTCTGGGAGCAATCCCAGAGTGCTCCATTGTGACCACTCTGGACAGCACTCTCAGCTCAGATGCACTGACCAGGTAGACAGGAAAAGGTCCGCAAACTTTTGAATTTCAATTTCTTGTTTGGCCAGTGTGGCAAGCTGCAGGTGACCATGCAGAGCTCATCAGCAGAGGTGACCATGATGGAGTCCCAGAATGGCAAAAGAGCTCCAGCATGGACCGAACGGGAGGTACGGGATCTGATCGCTGTATGGGGAGAGGAATCCGTGCTATCAGAACTACGTTCCAGTTTTCGAAATGCCAAAACATTTGTGAAAATCTCCCAGGGCATGAAGGGCAGAGGCCATAACAGTGCTGCGTGAAACTTAAGGACAAGCCTACCAGAAAACCAAAGAGACAAACGGCTGCTCCGGGTCAGAGCCCAAAACATGCCACTTCTATGATGAGCTGCATGCCATTTTAGGGGGTTCAGCCACCACTACCCCAGCCGTGTTGTTTGACTCCTTCAATGGAGATGGAGGCAATACGGAAGCAGGTTTTGGGGATGAGGAAGATGATGATGATGATGAGGTTGTAGATAGTTCACAGCAAATAAGCGGAGAAACTGGTTTTCCCGACAGCCAGGAACTGTTTCTCACCCTGGACCTGGAACCAGTACCCCCCGAACCCACCCAAGGCTGCCTCCCAGACCCACCAGGCGGACAAGGGACCTCTGGTGAGTGTACCTTTTAAAATACTATACAAGGTTTAAAAGCCAGCATGTTTAATGATTAATTTGCCCTGGTATTCGTGGCTCTCCTGGATATACTCCCAAAGCTTTTGCAAAAGGTTTCTGGGGAGGGCAGCCTTATTCCATCCACCATGGTAGGACACTTTTCCACTCCAGGCCAGTAGCACGTACTCGGGAATCATTGTAGAACAAAGCTTTGCAGTTTTGCAGGACATTTGCAGTATGTTTGCTGGCGTTCAAACAACATCCATTCTTTATCTCTCTGTGTTATCCTCAGTAGAATGATTATCTTTCATGGTCACCTGGTTGAAATAGGGTGCTTTTCTTAAGGGGACATTCAGAGGTGCCCGTTCCTGCTGGGCTGTTTGCCTATGGCTGAACAGAAATGTTCCCCTCTGTTAGCCACGCGGTGGGAGGAGGCAAAATGCGACCTTGTAACGAAAGCACATGTGCTATGTATGTAATGTTAACAGCAAGGTTTACCGTGAAAGAGTGTACCCATTGTTCTATAAAATGTGTCTTTTTAAATACCACTGTCCCTTTTTTTTCTCCACCAGCTGCATGTGTTTCAAGGATCACAGGATCTTCTCCTTCCCAGAGGCTAGCGAAGATTAGAAGGCGAAAAAAACGCACTCATGATTAAATGTTCTCTGAGCACATGCTCTCCTCCCACACTGACAGAGCACAGATGAATGTGTGGAGGCAGACAATATCAGAGTGCAGGAAGCACAAAATGACCGGGAGGAGAGGTGGCGGGCTGAAGAGAGTAAGTGGTGGGCTGAAGAGAGGGCTGAAGCTGAAAGGTGGTGGCAGCGTGATGAGAGGAGGCAGGATTTAATGCTGAGGCTGCTGGAGGATCAAACTAATATGCTCCAGCATATGATTGAGCTGCAGGAAAGGCAGCAGGAGCACAGACTGCCGCTACAGCCCCTGTGTAACCAACCGCCCTCCTCCGCGAGTTCCATAACCTCCTCATCCAGATGCCCAAGAATGCGGTGGGGGAGCCTCCGGCCACCCAGCCACTCCACCCCAGAGGATTGCCCAAGTAACAGAAGGCTGGCATTCAATAAGTTTTAATGTTTTAAACTTTTAAAGTGCTGTGTGGCCTTGTCCTTCCCTCCTCCATCACCCCTTGTGGGCTACCTTGGTAATTATCCCCCTATTTATGTGATGAATTAATAAAGAATGCATGAATGTGAAGCAACAATGACTTTATTGCCTCTGCAAGTGGTGATCAAAGGGAGGTGGGAGGGTGGTTAACTTACAGGGAAGTAGAGTGAACCAAGGGGCGGGGGGTTTCATCAAGGAGAAACAAACAGAACTTTCACACCGTAGCCTGGCCAGTCATGAAACTGGTTTTCAAAGCTTCTCTGATGCGCACCGCGCCCTCCTGTGCTCTTCTAACGACCCTGGTGTCTGGCTGTGCGTAACCAGCAGCCAGACGATTTGCCTCAACCTCCCACCACACCATAAACATCTCCCCCTTACTCTCACAGATATTGTGGAGCACACAGCAAGCAGTAATAACCGTGGGAATATTGGTTTCACTGAGGTCTAACCAAGTCAGTAAACTGCGCCAGCGTGCTTTTAAACGTCCAAATGCACATTCTACCACCATTCTGCACTTGGTCAGCCTCTAGTTAAATAGCTCCTGACTACTCTCCAGGCTGCCTATGTATGGCTTCATGAGCCATGGCATTAAGGTGTAGGCTGGGTCCCCCAGGATAACTATAGGCATTTCAACATCCCCAAGGGTTATTTTCTGGTCTGGGAAGAAAGTCCCTTCCTGCAGCTTTTGAAACAGACCAGAGTTCCTGAAGATGCGAGCATCATATACCTTTCCTGGCCATCCCACGTTGATGTTGGTGAAACGTCCCTTGTGATCCACCAGTGCTTGCAGCACTATTGAAAAGTACCCCTTGTGGTTTATATATTTGCTGGCTTGGTGATGCCGCCTACTCGCCCGGTTTCGCTTTGCCAGGTTTTGGTGCTGCATATACTTCTGGATAATGCGTGTGGTGTTTAATGTACTCCTAATTGCCAAAGTGATCTGAGTAGGCTCCATGCTTGCCATGGTTTGGTGTCTGCACAGAAAAAAGGCACAGAACGATTGCCTGCTGTTGCCCTGATGGAGGGAGGGGCGACTGATGACATGGCTTACAGGGAATTAAAATCAACAAAGGGGGTGGTTTTGCGAGAAACTGAATGGCCGCCTCAAGGATAGAACTCAAAACCTCAAGGATGGAACTCAAAACTGGGTTTAGCAGGCCGTTGATTTCACAGAGGGAGGGAGGGAGGAGAAAATGAATACAAAACAAATCTGGTCTTTTTCTTGTTTTGAGCCACTTCATCTATCTTTATACATCTTGCTGGCAGCAGACCGTGCAGTACGACCGCTAGCCATCGTCATCTCCTGGGTGCTCGGCAGAAGACAGTGCAGTATGACTACTGGCCATTGTCTTCTGCTAGCTGCAGATTAAAAGTGCAGTGCTGGTAGGACTCAATCACCATGAGACAAAACAAGGGAAATGACCTGGCTGAGTCACTCCCATGTTTGCCCAGGCGCCTGGTTAAAAGAGCACCCAGGACTACGTCGACGACGGCTACCAGTCATACTGCACTGTCTGCTGCCAAAAGGCAATAAACTGCTGCTGTGTAGCAATGCAGTACCACGTCTGCCAGCACCCAGGAGACATATGGTGACGGTTAGCTGAGCGGGCTCCATGCTTGCTGTGGTTTAGCATCTGCACAGGTAACTCAAGAAAAAAGGCGCAAAATGATTGTCTGCCCTTGCTTTTATGGAGGGAGGGAGGGAACGGGGGCCTGACGATATGTACCGAGAACCACCCGCGACAATGTTTTAGCCCCATCAGGCACTGGGATTTCTACCCAGAATTCAAATGGGCGGTGGAGACTGCGGGAACTGTGGGATAGCTACCCACAGTGCAAAGCTCCGGAAGTTGACGGTTGCCTCGGTACTGTGGACACACTCTGCCGACTACATGCACTTAGAGCATTTGTGTGGGGACACACAAACTCGACTGTATAAAAACGCTTTCTACAAAACCGACTTCTATAAATTCAACCTTATTTCGTAGTGTAGACATACTCTTTGACTTAATTCTCACTCAGAAAAGGGTGTTAGCTACTAATTAACCAAAACCATTTCCCACAACACTGGGGTTTTTCCATGGAAGTCTCCCATGCTATGCAAGTACTAAACAGGCTCAGACTTGCTTCGTTTAGCTTGTGAGATTTCACCACAGACTCACTGATGAGTGAATCATCCTGACAATTCTCCACCAGTGAAACTGAAAGTGATTTATAAAGACAACTTTTGGGGATAATGTTCAAAGGGCCTAGGCTTCAACTATAGCTTGCAAATCTGCATTTGCAAATAACTGATTGCTTAACTACCCAGATTTTCATCTGCCAATGTGGCTTTCATAGACTCACAAAATAGAGACTCTTTGAAAATTTAGACCTTTCCTTTTAACATCAATTTCTTGACTACTCGGAAAAAAAAATGAATAAATGGAAGACCAAGACTCTAGAGGACTCAGCTGTTGAATGATAAATTGACAGATTATTTACTAAAGACGTACACTTGATATTTCTGGCAAAAGTCCACACTGAAGAGGACATGGGGCGGTACATATGATATGCATAAGTGCTGGATATCGTTGGCAACATTTAATTTTATAGTTTCTTCAGTGGTTTGTAAAATCTCTTTCTCTATTTTTGGAAGAAGATTAAGCCCTACGCTTAACAGCAGATGCTGTTTAAAAGTAAGCAAACATTAGAAACAAAACCCGGGTAACATTTTATGGAACAAAATTGTTTTAAGTATAGTGCTGCTTCCCTAAGCATAAATTCGACTGAAGAATGTTGATATAAATTTCATCTTGATATTGAACACTGTTAAAATAGGTAGTTTTAAGATTATGGATGCTTACTCTCTGAACTGTTTACTGCTATGATAGAGGTGATTATAAGCACTTGAGATCCGCCAAGAATCTGACAATGAAACTGCTAATTTGGTCACAGATGATGTTTAAAGAAGCAGGACACCCGGTCGATGAATCCATAGGAGGTTCAAAATGCGAATCCGAAACTGGGCCCTCATGTCTTTGGACAGGAAGTAAAGGAGCTTTTTCCTCTTTGGAAGAGAGGTTCATGGTCACAGTATTCACATCCGATTCTTTTAGTAAAAGGAATCAGTGTCTGCTGAGGAAGAAGGAAGCTAAGACTTAGGGTATATCTACACAACAATACTCTCATAGCTTTGTTGGCAAAGCTATGCTGGCATGTAGCCCCGTACTATAGATGCAGCCTACACCAACAGAAGAGATTTTTCTTTTGGTGTAGGAAAACCACCTACCCAAATAACGTCAGCAATGTCTACAGAAGACCTCTTCTATTGACATAGCTGCATCAACACTGGGGGGTTATGTTGGCATACCTATATGGGTCAGGGGCATAGGTGCTGGAACTATGGTGCAGGGGGTGCTGCAGCATCCCTGCCTTGAAGCGGTTTCCATAATATACAGAGTTTTCAGTTTGGTTCAATGGCTCTCAGCACCCCCACTATACCAATTGTTCCAGCACCTCTAGTCAGAGGTGTGGTTTTTTCACACTCCTGGATGACGTGGCTGTGCTGATATAACTTTTCAGTGTAGATCAGGTCTTAGGGAACTATCTTGCTTAGCTCAAGGGAGTGGAGGGCGGACACATCCACGTGCTTTTTAATGAAGCAGCATATAAACAAAGCAGTCTATAGAGGGGAGCCTACCCTTCAGTTCCTAGAGTGGGGGAGGGGGATGTGATTAAGCTAACCCTTTACATTTTTGTGTATACACTGTTATGAGCTGGGAGAAATCTTATTATGAGTTGAGTTAAAGCCTCGTTCAAAGTGATGTGAATGCATTTGTCATGTAAGATAGTCGTAAGAGAGTTAAGGGACCACATTTAACACAAGCTCTAATAGAGTCTGCCCAGAAAATAGCACCATATGGATGTGGGGGTTCCACTGGATGTTGTAATCAGGTGGATGTGTGAGCAAACACACAGAAACTGAGAAAAGACAAGAACAGAGAGGGAGGCAGAGGTTAGAAAGCTAGAAAGCCAAGCAGTAGCCTGTGAGTACAGTGTGACCTGGAAAAAGCTAGAGAGAGTTTTTGGGTCTGAGGGCTAAGGAGGTTATAGGCTGAAAGCTAAGAAACTGCTCCTTTTGTTCTTGGTTCCTCTTATGTTCAGAGAAGCAGGACTTTATACGTTCCTTGTAAATAAGCAAGATTCCATCAAAGAAAATACCAGATTCCATCAATTTCTATTTCCAACTGGAACCTCCACGGGCCCCAAACTGTGACCTGTTGTTTGGGTCGAAAATGGGCAATAATACTTTTGAAGCCTCTTATTTGTGTTTTCATTGTAATTTTTTTGAATAAGCATCTCAGAGGCACTGAGAACTCTGGATTGCGCTGGCCTCTAAACAAAAAAGGTCCTTCAAAAAAAAAGGGTTATTTTCTTTCACTTCAAAATTACCTCTGTTCTATGAGAAGGAATCTGGACCTGGGCCTTGGACACGCACACTGTTATTAAAATAATTAATAATTTCTGATGTCTTATCTGCTGCAGGGTACTAGTTTAGAATTTCTTCAGCTATCGTGCAATTACTTTCTGGATTTCATGTGAATGTATATTTTTCTTCTGTGATCAAAAGCTCCTGAATCTGCTCCCTTTGTGTCTGTGTACATTCTGAAAACACTTCAAAACAACAGCCTGCACTGGGTAATGTCATGCTGAGGTGCAGGGAGCATACAGAAGCACATGATGGTTCAACAAAGGTAAGTGCTTTGTTATCACTTCCACTTTGTGACTAATACAGAGAGTTGGCCCTACTTCTAGCTGTACGGAGACTTCGTGGGGCCATGGACAAGATGTGCATACATAAAGAGGTGCGGGAAAAGGTGCAGCCAGAACCTTAGGAGAAGATTCCAGAGGAGCCGGAAAAGGGGCTGTAACCTGGTGCACTCAAGATAAATGTGCACCAGAGTCTCCCTCACGACACAAAAAAGGAAACTGTTGGGAATGGGGTGAACCACACCCAGTGCATGCCTGTGCTCCCAGCTCCATGAAAGAGCCACCAGGTGATATCCTGGGCAGGCCTTGGAACCAAGGTGGAATACAGGCTGGCCCACAGGGGTTCCTCTCCCTCTGCGGATGGCAGAAGGTCTCACCACTGGTTGACAGTATTCAAGTGCAACTGATCTGTTTATGTTGGAGCTCTAATAACAGAAATGGAGTTCTGAATTGTGATCTTTGCTAGTAATCCCTCTGCAGGTAATTACAGGAACTATGCACACATTGTAACTAAAAATAAGGTTTGGCTCTCTGTTGGGGCCATAAAAATTCTGAGGGGTTAGAGTTGCTGCAGAATCTGTCTCCCAAAGAAAGCTAAGTACAAATGCTATAGATAGATATCAGAGGTATGAACAGTGACTTTATTCTTTACTGAGCTTTATTGTGTCATGCATTATTATATTAAGGAACTCATGTTATTAATAAAGGAAATGGTGAACAGTGAAAACTACAAGTGAATGCAGTGATTAAGGTATGTACAGATGTGATTTTAAAACGCCCATAAGTTTCATTTTGTTCCTTCAAAAGATTGACTGAAAGCCAGAGCATGTATTTCCATTATTATCTGGACTTCATCAGATCACATCTATGCCCCTTATATGAAATGGAAACACATTTATATTACCTCCAAAAGAACTATGGCTTCGCTTCAATTTAATTATTGTGGAACAAAAAGACAATTTTCCTGTACAAAGAAGAACATGGAAACTTTTGAAAATGTCTCCATCTGGTGGTGTTCAATTGTTTCCACTTGACAGTAATCCCAAAGTTACCTTTCAACGCAAGCCAAATGGCTGTGTATCAGAAGTGATCAGCCATGTTCTACTTTGTTCAGCCAGCCATAATAAAGTAGTAACACATACAGACACCCCTTTAACATAAGAAATATAAAAAATTGCAGATACTGTATTTGCATTTTAGAAATGTTCATCTGGATTAATCTTTTTCTGTATGGAAAGATACAGTACTTACCCCAAGTATTTTAGCTAAAGACTAATGGAATAATGATGCTGCCTTCACTATTATTAGAAGTAGTGCAGGCTGATTAGTCAAGCTTAACCTACTTGTTTTGACAAGATCTTCAAGTTTACTTCTGTTTAAACAAAAGTGTAAAGCTCTCCACTGATGTTTATGTAGTTTGAAAACACATTTTCCTTTAGGTGCAGTAAAAGAAACGACTGGTTCAAAGGTACCAAGCAAACACTTTAAGAATAACGTTCAGAATAAGCGACATTTATCTAGTTTCCCAAAAATCCACAAATATATCCAGTCAATGACAATGCGATGTCAGGAAGAGAGTCAAGATCCAACGAATTGGTTTGTGCATTTCTTGGTAAAAGATTAGATACTGTTATCTAATAAAGAATGGGATAAAGACAGCATGATGAAAGGATAGAGGAAAGAAAGTGATAGGAAAGTATAAGTTGGAATGCTGTATAATAAACATTTCTTAAACTTTTCTTGACCTTGAAGAATTTGAAAGGAAATCTAAATTCTGAATGTTATTCTGGGCCTCACAAATGCAGAGTGAGGCTTCAGTGATTTTCAAATCTTTGTATCAAACTGAATGTATTGTCAAAGACATTTTCTTTGCCTTCTAACTTCCTGGGCCTTGAACAGATTTCCTGGGACCCCCTCTCCACAACTCATGCCCCTTTAGGCAGTACTAGTTAATGAGACAATTAAATCCAGGGAGGCATCTTACTTATGCAAGTCAGAACAGGAGGTCTTTTATTTGATAATGCAGAACAGTGGCTAGCAGGGGGCTAGATCACCCTGGAGTTATGGTCCTGACACTAAAAAGGTGGATGAGGCACTGAGTTCCTGTGCTGTTTTCTACAGATGTTTTCCATCTTTCTTGGGCTCCCCTTTTAATTAGAGGAAGTTTTGCTGCAGATGTCACCACCTGAAAAATCATGCCACATCTCTCTGTGTGCTTTAGTTTCCTCATCTGAAAATGGGGACAATAGTACTTACTAACCTCCACAGAGACATAACTCCAGGGTGATTTAACCAACGGCTAGCCTCTGTCAATCAAAAGGCCTCCTGTCCAGACTTGAATAAGCAAAACGCCTTCCTGGAGATAATTGTCTTCAGTGCAAGATATGGGGGCTCAGCACCTCTGAAAATCAGGCCATAAGTGATTTGCCCAAAATCTCACTGGAAGGATGGGGCTTTGCTATGTACAGGATCCAGATCTCCCTTCTCCTTGTCAGCACCTTAAGCATCCTTTCTGAGTGCCTTGTTTTTCTGGGATGGTTTATAATGGACTATGTTAGTAAAGCAGCCTCATGTAGTCTACATGTGGAAGTTATTAGCATCTGACTAATTCTGTTTCCGTAGTCACAGATTCATAGTTGTCCATCTCTCTGCCAATACTGGATTATTCCCTACAAAACATTTTCCAGGGTTTTGTCAAGTCTAATTTTAAGTGTCCCAAGGCATAGGAATTATAAGAATTCCCTGGGAAGATTATTCCACATCTTAATAAATCTCTGTGTCAAGATGTTTTCTCTGATCGGCAAATTTTTCTCTTTAATCCCTTTGGTTCTTGCAGTACTTTATATAATTCCTCTTTCTCTTTGGCCATTACACCCTACACCTTGTTAACACATTCCCTCACAGACAAACTATACATATTTACCTTTTTTAACTTCTCTTTGCAAGTCTGAACTTTCAGTCCTGTCATATATATATTTTTTTTACTGAATGGTCTCCAGTGTGTCTGTTTTTCCAGTAAAGTGAGAAAAGCAATCATATTTTTTAATGGGTGGGGAAGCAAGGAAGGTGGAACAGAGTTAAAGGGAGGGTTCTGGGGGTACTCCCTTATAACAGTTTGAAATAACCAGGGCAATTTCCTGCATTTTGGAAGATGTTAAGACATATTTTATGTACCAAAAGTAAGCCTTCTTCTCTAGAATTCTCTCCCCGGATAACTTGCCAATGGTAACTTACATTTTATTAAAGCCAAACAAGCATCACTTCTAATGGTCTCCAAACACACTCGCTTATTTCCCACCAGACCCACGTGAAAACTGATTTTAAAGCTTGCATATTAAGAGTTTTTTAAGGTCAATATAACCACTGGAGGGGAAAACCCTGAAAGCCAACCAAACAAAAACCAACCAACCAAACAAACTTCTCTCTCCTTCACCAAGTGAAGTCGATTATCCTCTGCTCCATAGGTAAGAACATTAGCCTTCTAAAATCGTCCCACGTCTCTTATAGACTCATGCTGATAAACTTCAATATTTATATGTTCATATGTACATGTTCACTGTTTTCTGTCTGACACAGTTCAGCTTATATGGTAGATCAAAGTGCCACTGATGTAGCATTCTCTAGTGGCTGGAGCAGGAAGCTGAGGCAGGACTCCTGGGCTCTATATTCTACACTGTGTGATCAACTCCCCTTGCAACATTAGGGAAGTCATTTAGGTAAGTTGCACCCATCATTTGTTTGCATCAGTATCAAGGGTAACCAGATGAGAGCCAAGGAGACCTGGATACTAAGGAAGTCAATGGGAGGCGTGGGTGCTCAATACTTCTGAAAATCAGGACAGTCATTCATGCATCTAGATATGGATTCAGGTGCCTAACTTTAGTCACCCAAACTGAAAAAAGTTGGCCCTCATTCTTTTTATGTGTTGTAGGTTTTCTGGCTGGCAAAGGAAGAGAAGATGTTGTCTATCTAAGCCTTTATGTCTTATAAAGTCATAAGAATTTATGTACTCACTATGAGAAGAGCAGGAGACAAATAGGTTTTGTGCTCAAAAAGACACAAAACAGTTGTATGCAAATATCAATGCCTCAGACTATACATAAAGATGATCATGCCAACAAAAAGCAAGTAGACTGAACTGTTGTATAATAGCTACTGTAACAAACTGGTTTATTCCTCATTCCTCAACATTTTTCAGCATCTAACCATCCTCCATTTCGTTATTTCAACAGTTAGGAAATAGCAGAAATGATACATAAACATCTACCTAATCATGATAATGGCTTACATGTATAAAGTGCTTGTCTTCCAGAAGACTCCACCAGCACTTTATAAAGTGGATATGATAAACCTCAGTTACCCACATGGAGTGGGGACCTGAAACTAGTTCAGACACATACAACCAGTAGAAGAGTATTTGAAGTTACAGTGGATAATAGGTTTCAGAGTAGCAGCCGTGTTAGTCTGTATTCGCAAAAAGAAAAGGAGTACTTGTGGCACCTTAGAGACTAACAAATTTATTAGAGCATAAGCTTTCGTGAGCTACAGCTCACTTCATCGGATGCATTTGGTGGAAAAAACAGAGGGGCGATTGATATACACACACAGAGAACATGAAACAATGGGTTTATCATACACACTGTAAGGAGAGTGATCACTTAAGATAAGCCATAACCAGCAGCGGGGGGGAAAGGAGGAAAACCTTTCATGGTGACAAGCAAAGTAGGCTATTTCCAGCAGTTAACAAGAATATCTGAGGAACAGTGGGGGGTGGGGTGAGGTGGGAGGGAGAAATAACATGGGGAAATAATTTTACTTTGTGTAATGACTCATCCATTCCCAGTCTCTATTCAAGCCTAAATTAATTGTATCCAGTTTGCAAATTAATTCCAATTCAGCAGTCTCTCGTTGGAGTCTGTTTTTGAAGCTTTTTTGTTGAAGAATAGCCACTCTTAGGTCTGTAATCGAGTGACCAGAGAGATTGAAGTGTTCTCCAACTGGTTTTTGAATGTTATAATTCTTGACGTCTGATTTGTGTCCATTCATTCTTTTACGTAGAGACTGTCCAGTTTGACCAATGTACATGGCAGAGGGGCATTGCTGGCACATGATGGCATATATCACATTGGTAGATGCACAGGTGAACGAGCCTCTGATAGTGTGGCTGATGTGATTAGGCCCTATGATGGTGTCCCCTGAATAGATATGTGGACAGAGCTGGCAACGGGCTTTGTTGCAAGGATAGGTTCCTGGGTTGGTGGTTCTGTTGTGTGGTGTGTGGTTGCTGGTGAGTAGTTGCTTCAGATTGGGGGGCTGTCTGTAAGCAAGGACTGGCCTGTCTCCCAAGATCTGTGAGAGTGATGGGTCGTCCTTCAGGATAGGTTGTAGATCCTTGATGATGCGTTGGAGAGGTTTTAGTTGGGGGCTGAAGGTGATGGCTAGTGGCGTTTTGTTATTTTCTTTGTTGGCCCTGTCCTGTAGTAGGTGACTTCTGGGTACTCTTCTGGCTCTGTCAATCTGTTTCTTCACTTCAGCAGGTGGGTATTGTAGTTGTAGGAATGCATGATAGAGATCTTGTGGGTGTTTGTCTCTGTCTGAGGGGTTGGAGCAAATGCAGTTATATCGTAGAGCTTGGCTGTAGACAATGGATCGTGTGGTATGATCTGGATGAAAGCTAGAGGCATGTAGGTAGGAATAGCGGTCAGTAGGTTTCCGATATAGGGTGGTGTTTATGTGACCATTGCGTATTAGCACGGTCGTGTCCAGGAAGTGGATCTCTTGTGTGGACTGGTCCAGGCTGAGGCTGATGGTGGGATGGAAATTGTTGAAATCATGGTGGAATTCCTCAAGGGCTTCTTTTTCATGGGTCCAGATGATGAAGATGTCATCAATGTAGTGCAAGTAGAGTAGGGGCATTAGAGGATGAGAGCTGAGGAAGCGTTGTTCTAAGTCAGCCATAAAAATGTTGGCATACTGTGGGTACCATGCGGGTACCCATCACAGTGCCGCTGATTTGAAGGTATACATTGTCACCAAATGTGAAATAGTTATGGGTGAGGACAAAGTCACAAAGTTCAGCCACCAGGTTAGCTGTGACATTATCGGGGATACTGTTCCTGACGGCTTGTAGCCCATCTTAGTGTGGAATGTTGTGCATGTGTCTACCCTTAAATTTGTCTCCCATTGATGTAAGCTCTCCATGATACTGACATAGTAACACCACGTCACCAAGTGGCACTGAGCCATGGTTGATGTATGAGGTTAATGCAGTGCACATTTAGACACTGTGTTACCTATGTCAACCCTAAGAATCCTCCAGCAGCTGTCCCACAATGCCTGCCACTGACCACTCTTGTCACAATTGTGAACTCGACTGCCCAGGGGTAACAGAGAGCATGTAAAGCCAACCCCCACTTTGAAGCCCTGTGAATTTTTGAAATGCCTTTTCCTGATTGTCCAGCTTGGCAAGCACACCTAGCAGCTCTCCATTGTTATGTGCAACTGCTCAGCTGTCCACTTTCCACACACTCTCTGGCTTGGAGTAGACAGGAGATATTGGATCTCCAGGATCTGTGGGGAGAAGAGGCTGTGCAGGCACAATTACGGACCTGCCAAAGAAACGTGGACATCTGTGAGCAAATTTCACAGGGATGCAGGAGAAGGGGTATGGCAAGGACCTGCAGCAGTGCTGTGTGAAAGCAAAGGAACTGTGGCAGGCATAGCAGAAGGCCTGGGAGGCCAACAGTCGATCCGGTGCTAAGCCGCAGACCTGCTGCTTTTACAAAGAGCTGCATGCCATACTTGGTGAAGACCCCACCGCCACCCCATTCATCATTGTGGTTACCTCTGAGAAGCCCTAGTCACAGGGAAGATGAGGATGAGGTGGAAGAGGAAAGGAGGAGACTGGGGCATATGCAACCATAGGGTGTGTGTGTGGGGGGAAGGATCCAGCTATGCCACAAGCCAAGACCTATTTGAGACTCCACTGCTGTCCGGTCAGTCCTGCCAGTTGATCATAGGTGAGTCTGATGCAGGGGAAGGAAACTTGGGTATGTGAGTAAATTTATTTCCCATTACAAGGATGGTGCTCCCAATGTAGCAGGACACAGCTACTGACTTTTTATTAATTTACTCATACTAGAAGAGGTATTGGTACAACAAAGAAAGGTAGAGTTATCTGCTTTTCATTTCCCTGTACAGTTAGGCAGGGGCATGCAGTGCAGTTTGCTTATGTACAAAGGGATATCCCTTGAATACTTCTGAGTGATCTCAATAAAGCTTTCAGGGAAGTGCTCTGCAATCCTCTGCCGAAGGTTTTTATGGATGGCAGCCGTATTTCTTCCTCCCCTGTAGGACACTTTCCCATGTCAATTGGCAATAGCTTTGGTAGGAACCATTGCAGTACACAGGCTAGCAGCATACGGGCCTGCGTGATTTCAGGATGCCAGCAGCAGCTGTGCTGTCTGTGCTTTTGTTACCCTCAGAGTGAGATATCTGCTGAAATCACCAGTGCCTGTGGAAAATGGTGCCAGTATTCAGTGTCATTGCCCATCACTCATAGTTTCATGCAACTGAGCAATCCCTTCTTCATTTCCCTCACCCTTAGCAGGCCATACTTACCATGGCTGGAGCTGAGAGTGGTATTGTGCACAAGCACTCTGAAGCAAAAGTGTCAGTAAGCATGTATTGCTTAAAACTTTCGGGGAGCAAGGGGAGGGAGTTCTGAATTTTAACTTTGCTTTCCATTGTGAGTATACTGACAATGGTACCTCTGTTTTGTCTGTAGCTGCTGCCATTGCAGCCTTGAGGCTGCTGCCATTGTGGCCCCTGGACCCGTGGAACACCCGAGCCAGATAAGTAGGAGTAAGAAGATGATTTGGGATGACAGGAGACAGGCCCAGAAGTCAGAGAGGGAGCTGCACCAGGATGTAATGGGGCTTCTCTGGCAACAAACATAGATGCAGCAGGCACTCTTGTGGATCTATAGGTTCAACAGTCCTGGGCTTGTCTCCCTTTGCAATCCATGGAGAACTGCAGTATAGCACCTTTCTATGCCACATAGAATGTTGAGGGGTGGGAATCAAGGGCCCCATGCTTATGCCTTCCACTCCTCACTGGGGGCCCTTAAGGACAGCCACAGCTTCAGATGCACTGACCTGTGAGAGACACAGTTGATGTCTATATTGCTAAAATGGACATGAATGTTTCTTCCCTTTTATTAAGCTCTGTTCCATAAATTTATTACAGTTTTAATGTATTTGCTTTTAACGTGAACAGCATTTTTTGGAAGTGTTTTTGTTACTTGTTCAGAAAATAATTCATGTTCATTAGTTCCCAGCAAATGCTGCAGAATGGCTGGTGATACTGAAAGCACCCACTTCCTTGTGATTATATGCTTTGACACAGCTCATAAGATCAGTGACAAACAGTGCAATAATCATAAATGTACAGCAAGCACCACAAAATTAGTAGGTGCGTTGTCAGTGTCACATTCATAGATGTGCACCAAGCATCACGCAATTCCTAGCAGCCCCCAGACTGCAGGGCCAGGTAGAGCACAGCACACCACAGTGCATTACTGTGGCTCGCTATTCAAGTGCTCTTTCAAAGCCTCCCTGCGCCTGATAGCTCCACATTAAGCTCTTTTGATAGCCCTTGTGTCTGACTGTTCAAACACATCATACAGTTGTTCTAGCTTTGTCCTCCGTCCAGGTAGCAAATTTCCCACCCTTTGCTTCACAGATATTTTGCAGGAAAAAGCAGGTGGCTATAATCATTGGGATATTTTTCTCATTGAAATCCAAACTTGTGAATAAATAATGTCAGCACCCCTTCAATCTACCAAAAGCACATTCAACTGTCATTCTGCATCTGCTGAGCCAGAAGTTGAATCTTTCCTTGGTACTGTCGAGGTGGCCAGTGTACATCTTCATGATCCAGGGAAATAAAAGTTAGGCTGGGTCCCCCAGGATCACTACTGGCATTTCAACATCACCAATGTTAATGTGCCAGTCAGGAAAGAAAGTCGCTGCTTTCTTAAAGTTACAAATGTCATGCAACTTCCCTGACCACCACACATTGATGTCAGTGAAGCATCCCCAGGGATCCACCAGAACTTGCATAGCCATAGAAAAGTAGTCCTTTCAGTTGATGTAGTCTGTGGCAAGGTAGTCTAGTGCCAAAATAGGAATACATGTGCCATCTATCACTCACCACAGTCTGGGAATACCATTGCTGAAAATCCATCCATTATTTCCTGTCCATTGCCAAGAGTGACAGTTCTGTGTAGCAGGAGATGACTAATGGCACTGTACACTTGCATGACAATGGCCCCACTGTGGATTTTCAAACTCCAAACTGATTTACCATTGACCAGTAGCAATCCAAGGCAGCAAGTTTTCACAGTGCGATCACTACTTGCTTCTTCACTGTCAGTGAAGCTCTCATTCTAGTGTCCTTGCCCTGGAGGGCTGGGGCGAGCTCAGCATGCAAATCCAGGAACGTGGCCTTACACATCCGAAAGGTCTTCAGCCGCCGCTCATCATTCCAATCCTGAATTGTAATCCCACCCATCAGTACTCTTTTCTCAATCCCAGAAGCAGCGCCCCACCGTTTGCAGCAGCTCCATGAACACCATCAACAATCTTGAATTAGTTCTTCCTATGTCCCACAGCAACCTGACCTCCAGGAAGTTGTCATGTTCCCCACGGCTCTTCTTGTGGCTCTGCAAATACTGGAAGATAGTGAGTCCAGTGCTTGCAACGCTCGTGATGATAGTGAAGAGCTGTGCAGGCTCCATACTACTGTCAGAGATGGCAGACAGCAACAAGTCCCGCACAGGTTTGTGGGATTTTTGAAATAGGCCTAAAATTATGAGCTAGAGATGGCATTGTGGGCTGGAGAAAGCTGCATGCTGGGAACTTGATTCCACAGTCCCAGTCACCCCCGCACAACTCATCTCTGCCTCACCTTGCACTGCCAAAACTTCCCAAAAGACAATGTGAGGGATGGTGGCGAGTTGCATCCAGGGATACTTACTCCTGGTAAACAAGCATTCCTGGTGAATATGTGCAGTGCTGGTGCAAGAAGCCAGCTATGCATGTGCACAAGCAATATACTAACTGTACTGGCTTCATGACGATGTAACTTGTATCAGCAGAAATTTGTAATGTAGACATGCCCTAAAGGAAAAAGCACCTGATTACTTCAGTATTCACTATAGAAAGATAAGGTGGATCAGAGGCAAAATGGAAAAAGTAATATTTCACCAACTATAAGCCACATCCTTCCACGTGTAACTAGCTTTAGTTGTCCCCATTAACTTTAATGGGATTATAAAGATGAAAGGATATGCCCTATGGATATGTTTATCTATTCAAGTGTTTGCAGATTTAAATTTCATGAAGACACTATTACTAGTCTTTTGTGAGTAGCTCTGTTTGTTGTCATAAATATATGGGTCTATTTACTCCAACTCACCGACATTGTCATCATACGCTCACTGATTCTGACAGAAGTTTTATATAACCTCCAGTCTGATCCAATCCCCATCACAATCAAAGGGAATCTTTCTGTTGACTTCAATGGGCTTTGTAACAGGCTCATAAATAGGAAAACAGACTCTCTCTTCCTTCCTGCTTTTGTACTGTATTCAGCACAGTTAACAGCCATATGTGTTCATTTTTTAAGCCCTGATCCAGCAAAGCATTTAAGACCATTGATTTCAATGAAATTACTCACCTGCTTATTATTAAGTACTTTGCTTAAATAGGGTCTATTATTTTTAATGTTCTCATTTACTTTTTCCTCTTGTTGATAATTTTTCTCTACAAAGTATTAGAAGCACACTATTCAAATTAAACAGTCCAGCGTAGGGTCATGTGGTTTTCAGCCGTGATTTTCATGAGAACTGTGTTCAAAGCAAAAGGAATTCTGACTGATGGATACCACTGGCTTTTTGGATGTTATTTTCTTTGAGAAAGTACTGCTTTTCATTATTGTTAATTCCATTTGCTGCCCAGTTATTTGTTTAGCAGTGCCCCAAACTGCTTGGCACTGTGTCTGGTTTCCTAAATCTAGACATGGAAAAATGTGTATGTGTATACACATTGGTCTTTAGTTGGTCTAGATCAATATTGCTTCACTGAAATCAATAACTTATGCTTGTTTACACCAGCTAAGGATCTGGCTCATTGTCTATCCCAGTGTTTCTCAAATGCAGCCACCATGGTTGCATGCAGCCACCAAGGGGTTTTCCTGCAGTTATGGCAGCCTCTTGGGCAGTGATGATACCCCAAAATTTGGACCCAAGGCACGCCTAATCAATTTATTCTGGCCAAAAGGGTAATAAGGGTTTTACCAGGGGGTTTATCTCCAACTTACAGAGGACTTCCAGAGCTGGCTAATCCTACCAACCCTTTGGAGGACACAGATCATAGAATCATAGAATATCAGGGTTGGAAGGGACCTCAGGAGATCATCTAGTCCAACCCCCTGCTCAAAGCAGGACCAATCCCCAATTTTTGCCCCAAATGGCCCCCTCAGGGATTGAACTCACAACCCTGGGTTTAGCAAGCTAACGCTCAAACCACTGAGCAGATACAGCCCTCCACTCAAAGGATTGACATTCAAACAGTAATTCTTCAAAAATAAAGTATCATTTATTTAAAAGAAGTAAGCACTTACAATGCATTAAATAAAGCAAGAGGGAATACATATAATACATAAGATAGTAAAACACTATGAATTCTTATTTAGAGATTATACATTAAAGCAGCGCAATACAATAAAGACACAAACTACGCAGAACACATAGCATACACAAATCATATAATGGTTATAATGTGATAGTTAAGGCACACAGAGACCCTGCATATATATGTATACAAGCCCTACTATAATGCTGAAACATAATACTGCACTTATTAGAATGTAGCAGATGGAGACTCTCCTCTCCTCCCACTATATATGTGAAAACATTACAAGTTTGTATATGGAAAAGACGGCACAATTTAACATTACCATTCTGTGAGCGGTGATCAGCCAGTCACAGAATAGGGTGGGGTGGATCTCACTCAGAAGCAGGCATCCAGCTTTATTTACAAGCACCCCAGTCAGTCTTTTTAAATAGACAGAAAATCAGACTTACACTCCCTCTGAACCATCTAGGGTCCTTCTGCCCTATCCAAATAAACTGTGGTTGCTGTCTCAGATCTGCTGCTGTTTCTTCAACTGCTGTTGCTTTCTTCTCAAATCTTCTGCTTCTTCCTTCTCCCCAGCTTACACCCAAACATCAGCCTGCTGGTTGTCAGCCTTATATTCAGTCCCTAGCCTTCTCTGATTGGTTGTTTTTCCAAGCTTATAAATCAGCATAGATCCTCCCTGCCTAATTATATCAGCTCAGCCAATCAACTTGAATTCATTAGCATAGACTCTAATCCTCTCTTGATCCTCCTTCTAGCTATGAGAATAAATCCTCCTCCTACCTCCACTCTTCAGGCATTTTGGAGAGGAAGTTGAGTCATGCCTGTTGAACTCTAGTTCACCCCTATCTCTTATCTGCTATTAGTCAATTTAGTCTGTGTCCTTCATTTTGATGTTTTCTAATAGAGAATCATTGCAGTGGCCATTTTGGATTTTTCACTATAAATCATCATTAATTATTACTTATCTAAAGCCATAATTCTAAAATTAACCAGTGTTTTATGCAAGCTAAAACATTATGATACTGTCACCACCATTGTTATGCAAATTTGGAGAGGAGATTTTCACAATGTTTTTAAAACCCTCACTAGTTTCTCCCTCACCCCCGCATATCTCTGTCCTAGGTCCTGCAAGGTGTTTCAGAGCAGTTAAAAGCAAAATCTCTTATATCAGTGGTGGGGGAGTGGGTGCTCAGCAAAGCATTGGCCTCTCCAGCTCCCTCCCTGTTGCTCTTGGAGGTGCAGCCCCGCACCGCCCCTGGAGACAGATGGGACACAATGCTGCAGGAGCAAGGTGAATTCTCTTCTCTACCTATGGAGATGGGGAAGTGGGGCTTCAGCCCTGGAGTGGTTGAGAGGCGGGCTCTAGCAGCAGAACTTAGGGAGCCTGGCTGTGCAGACCAGGCTCCAGCCATGGGGCTTTGGGTGCCAAAACCTGTCTACAGCTGCAGCATTTTGGGCACTGACCTGCAGCTCTGGCCATATGGCTTCATTCACCGGGCTTCTATTCGGGTTCCCACCCCTGGCTGCACAGTGGCAGGCTCCAATCCCTGACTCTGGCCACATGGTGCTCTGACCCCCAACGCTGGCACTTGGCCCAGGCGCCAATCCTTGGACGTGTGATCCAACACCCAGACCTGGCCATTGATCCTAGCTAGATGGAAGGCTGTGAAAAGTGATACTTGTATATTTGTTAATATAACTTATCACCAGCTACTAAGTGTCCCCTGAAAAGTGTTTGATATTAAAAACATACAAATATCGCTTTTCACAGTAATATTTTTATTAATGAATCTGCAAAAAACCCTACATAAATATATTACAATAATGTAGATCTGTATATGCACATATTTATCTGTTTTTCCTAAAGTTAATTAAGTATTTTAGGGAAAAGTGTCAATGCGGTCACTAGCAAGAGTTGATGGCTGCACCCTGAGACCACCAAAAAATTTGATGTGAGAACCCTGCCTGTATACATAAATGTGAACCTGAATATACTCTGTTGAAGTGTCCCTAGGCTCTGTTTGCCAGATGCTAGAAATGGGCAACAGGAGGTGGATCACTTGATTACCTGTTATGTTCATTCCTTCTGGGGCACCTGGCATTGGCCACTGTCGGAAGACAGGATACTGGGCTAGATGGACCATTGGTCTGACCCAGTATGGGCGTTCTTATGTTCTTAAAATAAATGCCTTGATTCCACAACAAGCACAGTTCAAATTAGCTACATCAATGTTTCCTAAAGTGTGGGGTGAATGCAACAGGAAGGGGTGGGTGACAGAGTGTGAAGGATTAAATAGGAGACAGGTGCAGACAGAACTTTCAATTGTTCTTCAGAGTCTCAGCTTTCATATTTCAAAGTTAGCCTCTAGCTGTAATGGTTGTGAAGAAAATCTTCAAAATGTGGCCCACAGTGAAACCAATGGGGTGATGTCTGCCTGACTTTGCAGAGAGCCTGAAACAATAGCTCTGAAGTGTGCACTGTACCATTTATTTCAAAGAGTGCTGTCGATGTTAACTATGCCAACAGAAGTCCTCTTCTGTAGGTATAGCTATGTCTACATTGGGGGTTTTGTTGGCATAGCTATGTCACTGGGAGGAGGTGAGGGGGGAGTTTTCACACCCCTGACTGACATAGCTATGCCAGTATAAGTTTTAAGTGTAGACCAAGTCCAGTGTTCAATTATAATGATACACTCAGAAGAAGAAAGAGGTGATGGGGCCACCAGTACTAAGGCTATGTCTACACTAGGCCTTTTGTCAGTAAAACTTTTGTTGGTCAGGGATGTGAAAAAACACTCCCTGATGGATATAAGTTTCACCAACAAAAAGCACCAGTGTGGACAGTGTTATATCAGCAGGAGAGCATCTCCCGCCAACATAGCTACCATTGCTTGTTGTTGGTGGTTTAATTATGCCGATGGGAAAGCTCTCTCCCATTGGCACAGAGCGGGTACACGGGAGACCTTGCAGCGGCGCAGTGGCAGTGGTACAGCTGTGCCACTGTAAAGTCTGTAGTGTAGACATAGACTCTGCAATCCAACAGCAGTCTTTCCATTAGCAGCTGAATCAGACAAACAAGAGACACTGGCAGAGTTACAACAATATTCTCATTGCTGGCAAACATTGCAGAAGCTCACTTTTGAGTACTTGTGAGAAATCAAGTTATTTTGCAGCCAAAAGCTGTTTTCACTGTGACGCTGGTGAACTTCTTCCTATGGGAAATTTAGAAAAATCTTAGTAGGATTTTACAATTTCCCAGCCTTATGGGGGAAGGGAGAAAGCTGTGGTCCATAGCAAAGATGGGCTATTGACTGGGGTAGAACTTGAAAATACTCATGAATAGATGTGAATTGTATTATTATTTGTATTACAGCAGCATCCAGAAATTCCAAAAGGACTGGGGCCTCATCATACCAGTTGCTGTATAAATACATACTAAGGCTATGTCTACACTAGCACTTTTGTCCATAGATCGTTTGTTGATCAGAGGTGTGAACCCCCGCACCCCCCCGATCAACAAAAGTTTCACTGACATAGCTACTGTCACTCGCTGGGGGTGGTTTTGAGTGGCTACATGGGAGAGTTGTGCCATTGTACGGTCCGTAGTGCAGACATAACCTAAGTCATATGGGGGAACTTATCTCTGCAGTCTGGCCCTTTTGAACAAGTTTACCTGTAGAACAAAGCTGCTGCAGGACAATCTAATCTGTATGCAAGTGGCCATCTACAGGAGGCACAGGTTAGCTCTGCTGGCTCTGCATTCCTGCTCCTACAAGAGGCCCCTGCAAGGGGATGAGTGGCCAGGGCAATCTAACATGGTGATGATTCTGCATTTGTGCAAAGGCTAGGGACACAAGCTAGAGCAGCCCTGAAGAATGTACTAACATTCGCCAGGCAGGACCAGAATATGGGAGATAAACCTTCCTCCTCTCTGCCCCTGCAGTTGCCTTTGTGCCAGTCCAGGGGTGAATCTAGCTCATAGTTCTTGCCCTGAAGAGTTTGACCTAGTTTAAGATTCAATACTACAAGTGGGTGCAACAAACAAAGGGGAATAGGGGGTGGGGAGAAACTAGAGCAACAATATAAGAACATACAGTTACACAGGCTAGCTGTGTTCACCGATGGCTGAATGTGAATCATTCAGCAGGGTTTTTTCTTTGTCGTAAGTTATGTGAATAAAACAAAAGAAATAATAATATTGATATCTGTAATCCCTACTGGCCATTGGCTACCTGCCTAGAACTGAAAATGTCTAATGTTGCACTAGACACCAGTTTATGTAGCTGTCCCAAAATTCTGAATGTAACTTAATATCAAAGAACAACTAAACCAGATTTTAAAAGTGTTAAAGTATAATTTTAAATTACAATATTCTATTAATTTCTGCTTCACACAAGAATTTTTCTTTACATTTTATGAATGCAACACATTGATCCAAGTTTTCATCAGGCTTCTGATTTACATGTGACAGTTGCTATCTTAGTTGACTCTGGAAATTGAACAAGGGATCTTTAGAGCAATAAGCATTCATTTCTACAGCTTGAGCTAAACAGCCAGACTATAGCTAGGGGCTGTAACTGTCTCACATCCTATGTGGATCAAAAACAGCAAGGGACATGTAAAACACACTGATTTGTGACCTAACTTGTGCTTCAGTTTGTATATTCAGAACCTTCCTATACCGTAAACCAGAATTTTTGAACGCACAGATCTGGTAGTTGGCTTGGCAGATTTGTGCAGGCCAAAACAGGGTTGTGCAGCCTCTGTGTCCAAGATTTATAATTATTATTTTTTATTTTACAGTGTCCAAAAGTGAGCTGGGCATTTTAGAACACAAACAAATTCCAAAGTCTTTGCCCTAAAAAATTTACTATCTGACTAAAGATGTGACCCAAGAAATGAAGATAGATGGGGAAGATGGGTGAGGAACTGCAAAGGTTACACAGTGACTCAGGTTTTTATGCACATATTGATCAATACTTTTCAATTTTTTGTTGTTTGGATGAATTTTTTATTTGTAGGTGACATGGCAATGTACTGTACATTGTATAACTGCATAGCCTGTTCTTCCTTAAAAATATTTTCCTTTAAATTCTGGTGCTTTGTGGACCCCATTTCCTTTTGTTGCTTCTTTTGTCTCTTTCTATCTAACTTCCTTTGTGTTTCTTTTTCTCCCTCTTGCTTAGGGGATTCATCTCCCCAACCCCCTCCTGATCATTCAAACCAATATTTCTATCACAGAACCTCTTAAAGTATTTTCAAAAAAAGAACAGGAGTACTTGTAGTACCTGAGAGACTAACAAATTTATTAGAGCATAAGCTTTCGTGGGCTACAGCCCACTTCATTGGATGCATAGAATGGAACATATAGTAAGAAGATATATATATACAGAGAAAGTGGAAGTTGCCATACAAACTGTAAGAGGCTAATTAATTAAGATAAAGTATTTTAGTATTATGAAGCAGATGTTATGGGTAGCATAGCATGTATATAAGAGACAGCTGTAAAAACACACAAGATGGTAATTGGACAAGAACTTCTAGAAGCATAAAATCATTAATTCCAATTTTCAGTTAAACTCTTTTTAGAAACTTTAGCTAACATTTTAATGAATAGGGGGAAAGTTCAGCTTCGGGCTGCATTCCAGCTCTGCTTCCTGAAACAACTCCATTTCCTTTTCACAACAAAGTATGGAGTTGTGATTGTCTTCTTATTGGACATATTGAGGAAGCTTTCTCTTTACACATCCCAGATTGTGCAGCCTCTCCCTCAGGCCCTAGAACAGGTTCCACTCTGAGTTCAACAGAAGCAAGTGCCCAAGATTCCATCCAAAGACTTTTTAAAAGCAATTTCCAGTGGTCTTCACGGATTGTTATTAAGGCCTGATCCTACAAAGTACTGAATGCTCTCAACTACATCTAAAGCAGCTGAGTGCAAGTAGCTGCACCTCTCAGGAAGTGCTCAGTACCTCACAGGATCAGGTACTAATTCACTCAACTTCAGCTCATTAAACACCAGGGTTATTTCCAATAAGCAGCAATTCCAGGAGTAGCTGATACTGAGCTGAATGCAGAATAGATGCGTAAGTGAAGCAGATGAGCATGCAATATGGTATCGTTCTAACCTGCCCCTTTCAGTATCAGCCCAAAGGCTGATATATTACATGACTGCATGTAATAAAACTTGTTTGTTTTAACTATCCTAAGGAAGCTTGAAACTAAACCCTCAGAAAACATCTGGTTGAAAACTTTACCATTTTCATATTAAATGCTTCCTGAAATCTATTTGTATAACTGCTCCATGCAGACTTGCCTCAAGATTTGGAATAAATAGTTCCTAACTCATTTTGTTATCCTTGCACTGGCTTTGATCTCTCCTGTTGATAACATAACATTAGTAATGGTATTTTTCCAAGTTCAACAGTTAGCTGATATTCCAGACACAATTTTTGAAGACACCATAGTATACTTTTAGATTTCACCTTCATATTGTATCACTTTTCAGGTGTTTCAAATACCCCTTTAATGTTTTAAAACTTCTTTACTTAATAAATTTGTCTTTCTCCTTTCAATAAACATAATGCAGCATTTTGCTAATGCTTTAGGACACAATAGCTCCCTTTTTCTATGTAACAGCTTTGTGGAAGATGCTAACAGGAGATTTACATACCTCTGTGAATAGCATTTATTGCTGGGACTGGTATTTAGAGTATTACGCCAAAACCCTGGGTGGCTTAAAAAAAAGAATTCATCAGAGGAGTGATAGATTCCCGCCCCCACCACCATAGATATTTGGAATCTAGAGATTCCGTCTCCTAACAGACTGTTAGTTCCAAGGTAAGAAACTTTTATCTTAAATTTGAATTATATTTATACTCCTATTTATATATCAATGTCCAGTCTCAATGGCTACAAAGCACTTTACCTAATATAAATCTGTCACAATGAAATACAGCAACCAACTTGTACACATCACTGTACATGTTAGTGTGTGAAGGAGAAATTTTAGCCAGAGACCCTGGCAAAACCTGTTGTGTCCTTTGCTCTTTACACATTATACCTACTGTGAAGGAACCCTCTGGGCACAGTGGGGTTCAAATAACCATGTTTACTAAACATATATAACATTCAGAGACTAGCAACACATATATGTTACTCCTCTGGCAGGGTTCTGGTGGCTTCTGAAACATAGAAGACAGATTTCAGAGTAGCAGCCGTGTTAGTCTGTATTCGCAAAAGAAAAGGAGTACTTGTGGCACCTTAGAGACTAACAAATTTATTAGAGCATAAGCTTCGTGAGCTACAGCTCACTTCATCCATTAAATACATCCGATGAAGTGAGCTGTAGCTCACGAAAGCTTATGCTCTAATAAATTTGTTAGTCTCTAAGGTGCCACCAGTACTCCTTTTCTTTTTACAGAAGACAGAGAGGGCCACTAGAGGGCTCACAACCTATTTGAAAAGTTACTACTCAATTCTTATACACAAAAAACCCATTAAGGCTCCAACCCTACAAAAACATCCACATGTTCTTAACCTTAAGCACGTGAGTATGCCCCTTGACATCCCATTGGATTTAGCTTCAATTCAAGTCACATGCTTAAGTTTACACTTATATATGTAAGTTTTTGCAGGATTAGGATCTATTTCTTAAAAGAACCTTGGGATCTTTGATGTCATTATATAGCACTTAATTTATTGATCCTGAAAGACTAGGTTGACACTGCCTAGTTAAGAGTATAGGTATTCCAAACTCGATGTTTAGACCATTAGGCTATCTCAAGTAGGAGTCTGAAGATGCCTGGTATGAAGCAACTCTTCTATATTATGAACAAATTATGTTCATACAATATAATGAAAGAAACTTACAAAGACTCCATACTGCAGGAAATTCCTATATTCAACATCTGTATTTGTCCTGAGTCAAGGCAAAAATTGAAATAATCTTAATGGATTTAGATTATTAAATCTAATGGATCAATAATGGGGATAAACTGTGGTGCACAATGGGAGTTGTTATCTGGCTGGGGAGCAGGGCCCATAATGCAGAATAAGGGCACAAGGAACTCAGAACTACAACTCCCAAGAAGCACTATGGTAGCTCAGGCTTACAGAGATTAATGCCTACCAAACCCGAAGTGAAACATTTCATTTGAACTTTCTGAACATAAAATTCCCCCCAAATCAATCTCTCTTGTGGAAAACTTCAATTTAGCTGAACCCATTTTCCAACAGGAAAATGTTTCATTTGAAATTTTTTGACCAGCCCTAATTATAACATATTTATTTTGATAAATATAGCATTCATGGGATTTCAGACTAAGAAAACAGCCCAACCCTGCAACCCTTTACTCATACAAATAGTCCCAATGGGCCTAGAGGCATGAATAAGTGTTACAGAATCATTCAATAATTAAGAGTAGCAGAAATGTGGGCTGAATTTTAGGATGTTACAGGAATTTTCTTGTAGCAGATGTAGTGCATTCAATGCAATGTAAAAACTGAACAGGGTAGTATAATTGTATGGTAAAAAATGATATCTTGTGGATGAATATATTGTCCAAAGTCAAGAGCACAGTATTACAAAAAAAACACTGAAAACTGTTGGCAATACATAGAAGATTTGTCAGCCCAAATTTGGAAAAGTTTTAAATGTCCAAAATAGGTCAGGGCAGATAGAACCTGAAGAATTAAAAAAGTAAAGTTAAGTTGTTCCTAATATGAAACTTGCTGATAAAATTTGTGTAAAGTTTGTTAAAGTTAAAACTCAAGAGTGCTGCTTTGAGATTAGTAGGACTGCACATTAATAACAGGACTTTCTCAAGTGTGAAATGATGAGTCCTTTGTAGTCTCCTCAATCCAAAAGTTAGTTCTTTAAATCAGTGGTTCTCAACCAGGGGTCAACCAGGGGACCACAGGGCCCCACGGCAGAAGTCTGATGCACCCATGGAGCTGAACCGGGAATGGAGTCTTTCAGGAGCCCCAAGCCCAGAACTCCCCCAGGGGCTAAAGTCCCGAACTGGCACCCCCCATGGGGCTGAAGCCAGAGCCACAGGGCTGAAGCCCAGAGCCCTGACACCCAGTAGGGCTGAACCGGGACCAGAGCCATGGGGCTGAAACCCGGAGCCCTGGCACCTCCATGGTCTAAAGCGCAGGACCCAATGCCCCCACGGGGCTGAAGCCCTGAGTTCCCCCCCAACCCCAGCACCCCGCAGGGCTGAAACCCTGAGCTGCCCCCAGCCCTGGACCCCATGGGGCAAAAGCCCCAAGGGCCTCGTATGCCAGTGGCCTGAAGTCCAGAGCCCCGAGTCCCCCACGCTGTGGCTGAAGCCCCAAGGACTCCTCCCTCTGTGGGGCTCTGTGGGGGGTCCTCCAAAAGAAAAAGGGATCTCTGCTTTAGATTAACTCTGATAAAATATTTGATTTTTTCCAAATGATCTAATATTGACCCTTGTCCTCATCCATGCAATATTTCTTTATTTCCTGTTTCATCTTAACTGGCATCCTATACTTTGCTATATTACTGATTTTTTTTTCTTTTCCCAGTCAGCTGAATTTCTCTTTAGAGATCCCTTGGCTGCTTAGACCATCAATTTGTCATTATATATTGTAAATAATAAAAGCCAAAGGCCCAGGTTTTATTTTCCTCATAGAAAATGAAAAACATGCAACTAATTCCCATTTAGACCACATAATGGGTTTGTAAAACATAAACAAACATTTCTCAGTAAAATCAGTGTAATTTCTAAGGAGATGTAACATCCAGGCTACTATAATGTATGATGTTGACTCTTTGAAGGAAGGCATGCACAAGGAATGCTGCACCAAGCAAGGGTCTCAGCACCATACAAGTCCTGTTATAGATATCCTTGTGGGGCCATAACTCTGAATGCCTAAGAGGAGTGCTTGGCACCAGCCCTAAATAGGGCATTTGCCAAGAAGTTCTATTGTGAATAAGCAACTGTTGGACCCAATGTCCCCAAAGTGTAGGCTCAGAAGAAGGAGGCACTGCAGCTCTTTACTGACCCTGCAATGTGGGAGGGATTCCTTCCTCACAACTTGCCATGGTTTCCCCACACAAAGCTTGTAACTACTGACCATTTTTGACTGAATGAGATATGTTTCTCTGTAGATAGACTCCATTGGCTTTTGACTAGCCAGCACTAGACTCACCATATGAACAATGATAGTGAACAAAGATGAGGGGATAATATAGTAATTTTTAAAATGAAAAATGTAAAAGGAAAGAAAAATCTTCCCTGATTAGGATTCTGTTTGGAGGTCGGCCCAATAATGTACAATTCAACATCTCACTAAAGAGTCCAGACTCTCTGCCTATGTGAGCACAGCTTCTACAGACATTGAAGGAAGAGATACAGTGAGTGCCAAATCCTGACACCAGCACTTGATCCAAGTAAACAGGGTGGCTGTGGGCTCTTACCCAGCACTCTCACAAGAGGCAGGGGTACAGGATATGTGTAGTAGCGAATCCTGTGGCATTTGGTTCATTCCCTCAAGTTCTCTGTGATAAGCCAGGCGCCACGCCACCAAGAATACAGAAGTCCTGGACCTTTGGAAAGGCAGTTTCCTGACTGATAGCAAAATACCAGATGATCAACAATTCACCAGGGATGCTACTGTCAGTGAGTCAACATTAATGTATACCAAGGCCAAAATTTTCAGACTAGACCAGCGGATTCACGGAGTTTTAATAATTTGGCTGTCCAACTTAAAACCCTTGCTTTTCAGAGTAGTTGAACACCCGCAGTTCCCACAGACTTTGATAGCAGTCACAGGTGCTCAATACTTCTGAAACTCAGGCTAATGGTCTCAAGTGGGCATCCAAAAATAGAAAAGGAAGTACTTGTGAAATAAAATATTATTTTATATTAAATAATAAAAAATAAGAAAAAAATACTATTATTTGAGCATAAGCTTTCATGAGTTACAGCTCACTTCATCAAATAGAGGCACCTAAAATCCTCTAGAAACTTTTGGCCCAGATGGCTAAGGTTTGCAATGTAGATCTGGAGGCAGATTCCAATACAAGTATGTGTTTAAAAACAAAACAAACAAACAAAAACCCACCTCCCTAAATAGCGTGGATATGTTTGATCTTGACCTTCATTCACGGCATTTAGTTGTTATGGCCTCTGAAATAAAACATATTCAGGACATTTTAAAATGTGATTACAATACATGAACTTTTTACATTTTGTGTACTTTAATGGATTCCCACTTCTCTCCTCCACTTTGACTTCAGTGGGGAATAGCACTTTGCACATCACCAATGTGGAATATAGATTGACAGTACACACATCATATAGATGCTATTAATTAACTTAAATATTTGATTTCAATATTTAGCAACATATCTACGTAAGATTCTGCAAATTTTCACACGTTAATTTGCATAGTAATTAAAAATCATGCAAGTATAATATAGAGACGTAACAATGTACAAAATGATTAAGATTGGTCTGATAGGCCATATAAACATTCTCATATGTACACCTGTATTGGATCAGGAGTTCTTTTGGTTCTGAATCTTATTTGCCTTTTTTTTGTTGTCTTACTGGACATTTTTCTAGCATATGAAAATGAAGTTATTTTAAAATAATTAAAGGTAGAAATCATTTTTAGCTAAAGTAATTTTAATAAATTCACTAAGATACCCTCTACCACAAACTGTAGATTTTTTATGACTTAAAAAGGAAATAATTTAAGAAGCCACTGGTCAAAAATACTAGGGTCACTAGATAAGGGGAAATAGCAAATCCATGTTATGTCCAACACTCCTCCTAGTGTTTGTTTTTGCTTGTAAGTATGGGCAAGTCTTAAATCTGAAACAGAGGGAAATCCTATAGCCTAATCACAAAATGTCTCATTAATAGGATTAAGTACCTTGTCATCAGATAAGTAGAACATGGCAAAATCCCTGACACACATGAAAATTAGATCAGAACACAATCTGATTCCTTCTTGATGCTGGGAACAATTTTACAAAGGAGATATTTCAGTATTAGTGGTAAATATATGCTATTTTCTAGATTCATTTGGTTAACTAGTTTGTACTTCTTTGCAAAGTTATTGTTCATCTGCTATTGATGGAAATATAAAAGTGAATCCATGCTATAAATATACCTTAATTTTTATATAAACTTGTAACTGATACCATTACTCTTGCTTTAGAAAGGGTGTATTGTCTAAAGAAAGGAGAGTAAGTATTGTCTTTCATTTGATGAAATGAGAACTTGTAACTACAAAATAAACCCCTTTATGCTATGGCTGTGTATGAAGGGGAATTAAAGTAAATGACATTCGTATTCCTTAACTTACTGTACAGAAATATGTTTCAGTTCATTGTTGTATTTTTGATTCACATAATTAATTCATTTCCCAATTTCTTACCAAATCTAGTCTTTACTTTTAACACATTTAGCATTATTTTGAATGACAGAGGCAAATACAATTAGAATACAAAAGAACCACCTTTTTGGAGATGAAGAAGGAAATAATATTGTAGATTTTCTTTCCTAATATGGCATGTGTATATAGTAGAGATACGTTTATATTCCTGAACTAGTACCTAAAATGAGTAAAAATGATACATTGTGGTGTCAGTATTTAAGATTTTTTGTGACTTGGAAGAAAGTAAGAGTGAGCTGAAAAAAATTTACAATACTCTATAATAAACTAATATAAAAAACAAGGGACCTGATTCTGATTTCAGTTACACCACTTTACACTTGACACAATGGATTTACACTACTGCAAATGCAATGAGAATCCAACCTGCTGTAGAAAGAAAGATCCTTACTAATGTGTTTTAATTAATCATAACATTCAGATGTGTATTATATAAAAGAGAAAAAATATTCAAGACTTTGGACTTTTATTACATTTTTAACATTTTTAATAAGTTTAGAAATAGTGTTAGAATTTTCATAGACATTGCTGCTGCTTTTATTTAGGCATAATTCTGAGTACTCATTTGGTCTAGTATTGGTGCTGTACAAGATCTACAGCTATTTGTATTGAGTGAAAAAGGGCCAGTCTTTGAGATGTCCCAGAAAGGAGCTTCAGAATGTTCATTCAGGTAATTTCATGGAGCACAAGGAGCAAAAAAGACATATTTCACAGAAAGAAGGATGCCTGAATTGGGCTCATTGACTTCAACTGCAAAATTCTCAGATTCCATGGGAGCAGGATCAGCCTCTTGTATTATAGTACTATTTAAATTCTTATTTGATGATAAATGAGATCTGGAGTGGGAATCTTAGGAAGCACACTTACTAATATGAGTAGCCCCCCTGAAGCCAATGGAACTGTAGTGTATAAGCACTACACTTGATAGTAAGCGTTTGCATGATGGGTCTTTAATGTTTTACATTTAACTTCTACTAATTATTCTATTCCTTACGCAGAGAGAACATGAAGTCGTGCTGGCTATTTCTGATATACCTATTATGGCTGAGGGGCCATCAGTGTTCACCTATAAAGGAGGAGGAAATCAATCCATGGGAACACCTGAAAAGTACGTATGCTTTTACTGTTAAGTATGGATTGAAAACTCCGGGACCCATTTCTGCAGTCAGATCTGCATGGGAAGACCTTTGCTCCCACACGGAGTCCCACTGAAGTCTAAAGGGTTCATTCTGCACAAAAGTCTGCCCATGCAGATCCAATTGCAAGTGTGGGGCCTTAAGATGTGTGACATTGGTGGTTTCTAGTGATGCTGAAGTAAAGCACCCACAAAGCCTATTCAGTATAAATTCCTATTTTAAGGGGGGTCCATAAAAATTGAAACTAGTTATACAAGGAATCACTGAAGGGAGCTCATTTTTCCTTTTTATTTCTTATTTTCCAGGTATAACTTTTTTTAAAATAGTGTCCTTCTTAAATTACTGGAGTAAAATCTGAAAACTAAATAGAATTCAACAGGGTTGGATTGTTTTATTGTATTTGTTTAAACAAAATTTTTCAAGTTTTCCAGAACAATACGCTGGATGCCTTTGCTGTTAAAAGTTATTAAAATGGTAAAAATACCTTGTTTTAAAAGCATCTATAGCATTTTGAAAGTGTTTTTATTTTGCCGTTTACTATGAAAAGGACCAATTATGAACATATAAACCAGACTGGGGCAAAGAAGCATACATATATCAGACAAAAAGTGAGGGGGCGGGAAGATATGAAAAGAGAAAAGAATGATGTATGAAAGTGCATTTTATAATTTCATATGCAACATATACTTCACTTGTTTTCTGTAGTTCCCATTGATGTTGATGGGATTTCTGTACAGGGAACAAATGCATATTATGTCTCAAGCATGATAGCATGATTTTTGTTTTCAAAACATGGGCCAAACTGAGTTGCCATTGAAGTCAATGGTCATTTTGCCATTGATGTTCAGCAGGAGCATGACAAAGTCCTATATTCTTATGGGGATTGAATTAAGATTCTTCTAAACTATATGTTTAAAAAAAAAAGTTAAGAGAAGTAGCTAGAATTAAAAATAAATACGTCAGCTAAGTAGAAACAGGTGGCTGAGGATTAACCTGAACTAGATCAAATTAAGCTACAATAGGAGCATATATCTGATCAACAGAAGGCTTTGGGCCAAATCCTTAGCTGGTGTAAGTCATCTTAGCTCCACTGACTTCAGCTTGCACCAGCTAAGGATATAGACTTTTGTCTGCTTAGAAACGTGGAGCTGTTTAATTATCCCTTGCTATCAGAGTGCGTTACAGCAATTAGGCCCCATTTTAAAATTTGGTTAGTTTTAAAATTTGGTCTGTTTTTTTAGTTTTATCTGAAGTTGGTGAGAAATATGTAGATGAAGAGGTAAAGAAAGCTCTGGTAGGCATTAAGCAGATGAAAGTTATGATGGAAAGAAATGAAGATAAACATGTACATCTGATGAAAACCTTGAAGAAGAGCAGTGGAGAAAAGCAGGTAACTGTAAATGGTAATTAAAATCTGAGGAATTATATTTGATCATTTTTATATTGATACTTGTCCCAATCAGAGACATTATGGAGTAGGTCTTCACTTTGTGATATAGCCCTGTAGCAAAGCGAGTCTCCTCGGTGAGGTGCCTCCTGCTGGTCTTCTGGGAATTAGCTCTTTCCCAGCATATGGAGCACCCTCAGCAGGCCAGTGTTTTTCCTGCGGCTGGCCCCATGTCCCTCCCGGATCCCGGTGCCTCTTTACCTCAGGGTTCTTCCCCCAGCAGTACCCCCTTACTCTGGGTTTCCCCACCCAGGGGAACCCCCAACCCTCTAAACCCACCTTGCCTCAGTGGTTACTGCCAGTCATCATCTAGCCCCTGCTCACTGGGGCAGACTGCAGTGTAATGGCCACTTATCATTGGCCAGGGGTTAGGACCTGCTGCCTTTGCCTATCTCCGGGCTGCTCCTCTGAAGCCCCAGTACCTTTTGCCCTTAAACAAGGCCTGCAGCCTGGGGTTTTACCAGGCTGGAGCTCCCCTGCTCCGTTTGCCCTTTCCCAGCACTGTTCCATTTCAGGTACCTTGCTCCCAGACAGCTAGCCCTTCCCACTCCAGGGCTAGAGTGAGACTCCTCCAGCTCCTGGCCCCCAGCCCTCTCCTCAGCTGACTGAGCTAACCACAGCTGTGGCTGCTTCCCCAATCAGCCTAGCTTGGCTGCTTTTAACCCCTGTTCTCCAGGAGTGGAGCAGTCTCCCCAATACCAGCCCATAGTAAGAGGGGCACACTTTTATGCTCCCTATTGAGCAGTCCAGAAAAATCTGCGATTCAGGAAGTCAATCTCCCTCCTGGTTTCTCCATGCTTCCGGGAAGGATGTAAACTGTATGCCTGGTGCAGTGTATGCCTCCCGACATGGCAACACAGCTATGCCACTGAGCTCCTTCAGGAGATGGA
The DNA here is from genome assembly GCF_009764565.3 of Dermochelys coriacea. Lineage (NCBI taxonomy): Eukaryota > Metazoa > Chordata > Testudines > Dermochelyidae > Dermochelys > Dermochelys coriacea. The sequence continues at coordinate 84,983,379 of NC_050069.1, forward strand.
GTCAAGGCTCTGCTCATTTCTGCCCCCTTCCACCACTTCCCACCCACTTGCATGGGGGGATTGGGTCATAGCAGCTCTGCATAGCCTACTACTCCCAGAGCCCTAGAAGCAGCAGTATGGCACAGTGCAAAGGGTGCCTTACGTCCCCTTACTCCCTGGTACTGGAACACAAGATGAGCATACTCTGGCCCTATACAATTACATTTCAATATTATTTAGAATACTAACTCTCATATTTGCCTATTTCTTTGTGAAGAAGACTAGGTGTTCCCATATGTATGTTTGCAAAATAGGATCCAATTGTAATGGGGCCCTCTGGGTGCTAGAAAAATATAAATAGTAAATGATAATATTGCGCACATATCTGTTGGACAATTGTAACATCTTTCAAGTTTTGTTGTATTATTCATTATTGGCATAAGCTATCTGTGAACTTTCCCTTTCACTCATAATATGGGATTTGTCATCCGCGTCACATAATACTACATTTTGCTCACTAATTTGGGGACTGAAACATTTTAAAAAGTAGACCAACAAATGACATAACAAGTATTCTTGTTCATGTACCAATACCCTGATTTATGTGCATTCATAAGAAGAACAATTATTCCAAAAAATCTGTGCAAATAAAAACCATTCACATGAATGGCTGTGAACGGTAAATGAAATATGGCACAACACTCCTGAGCCAAAGCTGGCACTGGGTTTGCAGTATTTGATCAGCTTTAGTTATGGCCCTAATTGGTCTACGAACACCGTCTGCCAACAGTGACTGGCTTGCTCAGATACTCAAGATGAGAAAGTCCAAACCATTATATAGTTTAGAATTTCTTAGTTCAAACCTGACAATTCAAAGCCCTGTTCCCAAACTGGATGAGCATCGTTTGCACTCAAAGTCCAGAAGCATTACTTCATTCAAGTCACATTCAAGAGTAATGAAAATATATAAGGATTAATAGAGTTTTCATGAAACAAAACATTTCATGAAGTTAGAAAAACGTCAGCAACAACAAAAAAGGTTAAATAGGCAAGTTATACAAGGCATAATTACACTGAAGTGGACTCCCTCCATAGCTTTATAAACCCACAGATAAGGAACTCTGAACTGGAAGTGGGGTGTCATGAATTTACAATCTAAAAGGATGTAGTCTCTAAAGGAAGCCATTGCTTTACAATGTTATCTCCTCTCAGAGCTGATTGTGCATATCCAGGCTGTCCCTCAAGTAGCTGTGGGAAATGAGACTCCTGCAGTAAATGCAGCCATTAGACTCTGCTGGTGGAACTGAAAGATACTATTGCAGAGAGAATGATCTGACTGTGTAACTGTGTGCTGTGCTGCATAAAGTATTTGACGTACTGTTTATTCTGATGATCATGATTTTATTTACAAAGCAATCCTTCCCTACCAACCAAGGCTACATTAAAATATAGCACAAATGAGGACACATAAAACAAATAATATAAATACAAGAGCTGTTAACCCCCCTTCTTCCCCCAGAATGTTCTTACAGTGTATACAAGTTCTTTTTCAAGGACTTTGTCCCCACTGTAATGAGCCAACTGTCTCCTGCTGCCAGAATCCAGAAAGGAACAAGCCTGGCTAATAAATAAATTAAAGGGAGCATGTGTAGTTCTGAAGGACCTGGAGTTTTGTTTGGAAATATTGAGAAGTGCACTGCACTGGCAGAGAGAGGCCACCCACCTCTAACCCCTGTCTGGTGCTGAGAGCTTTCCCTTCTGTTTCAGTGTCAGCTTCATTTTGAAGTGCTTATCCTAATCAGGGCTTGGCTTTGTGCTCTAACACATGTAGAATGAAACATAAATTAGAACAAACCCTATAAAAAGTACCATGCATCTGTGCAGTGCAGAAAGAGCTCCTAACATCTGGCAAATGGTAGGAGAAGAAATGCTGTCACTCCAGGCTTTTAATCAATAAAAGCCAATAGAGGGGAAATTCAATACTTCTCCATATTTCTTTATTAAAGGAGTTTACAGACAGCAGGAGCTTAGGTCACTGAAATATTTGGGCTAAAGGAATGCAGTATTAACAAATGAAACAAAAGGGAATATTAGCTAAATGGGAAAGTGCTCTGGACTACTATATGGGAAAATAAAGATTTGAGATTATAGGCATGAGGGGCTGAAGCAGGACCTCTCCATAGCCTTGGCCTCAGCTTACCCTCTGAGATAGAAATGGATCTCAGAGATCTACCGGGTTTCTTGGGCTATGTCCGCTAAGGGAAAGACATCAGGGAAACTATGTAAGGGGAACTTTACAGAGTTTTCAGCCTCCTCCACATGCAATTCAGGCAGAGGGGCTATCTGGCCCTTTGTTAGAGACAAAGGATAAACCACAAATAACTACAGAGAACTTAATTACTGGTGGGCTGGGATGAGTGTTTCACTAATGTAAAAACTGGAATTAATTAAATTTAGTGAACAAATTGTGAAACTTTTTCTCAATTAGGAGGCTCTCCAGCTTATGGACGAAGTGAAAGAACAATTAGAGGAAGAAGAAAGACAATGTCAGGTGTCTCTGAGAAATCTCTGGGATGAATGTAAAACTTGTTTAGAAAGTAATTGCATGAGATTTTATACAACCTGCCAGCACAGTTTGTCAACATTTACAAGTAAGGTAAGAAGAAAGTCAGCCTCCGGCAAGCAATCTTCCTTTAGTTGCTGTTTAACCTAACCCTTTTAAGTGAGCATATCTTGTTTTCTCAAATGGGAAGATATGCCATTAGTATTGGATTATCAAAAACAATTTGATATTGGGATCTGGAACCGTGGATTTGGGCGGAACAGATCTCATTTGGCTTCAGATCACTGTACGTTGAGCCTGTTCTGTGACACTGGTGTAACTCTGAAGTGACTCCACTGAAATCAATGGAGTAATTTGCTTCAGTGGAGTTACTCCAGATTTATAATGATGCAACCCACAGTACAATTTGAGTTAAGATGTTCAGTAATTATTGGTACTATTTGTGAAAAATGCCACAGTTTTTGTTTTTTTTCTGAGAAACAATACATCTTAAACTGTGGTTATGATCAGTAAAGTGACCATTTAAAAAAATTGCCTCTTCCTACACAACAGCTGACCTTCATGTGTTTATTTCATGTTCTACTTTTGAAGCAAAGATACATTTTTACTATTCTTAACTCCTATTAGCACTTCAGAGCCAACACAGTTCTGAGAGAAAGGATAGATTCTTTCTTGGCATGTTCATCATCAACAGAATTGTGATCTAAATTCTAATTGCAAAATCTTTATCTCAAAGCATACATTTAAATTACATCTTAACTTCACCGGAATACACCTCAATTGAGCCAGAGTTATTAATGATAATGCATGTCAAGGTTCCTTCCCGACTCTGAACTCTAGGGTACAGATGTGGGGACCTGCATGAAAGACCTCCCTAAGCTTATTCTTACCAGCTTAGGTTAAAAAATTCCCCAAGGTACAAACTTTGCCTTGTCCTTGAACCCTGTGCTGCCATCACAAAGCGTGTTAAACAAAGAACAGGGAAAGAGCCCACTTGGAGACGTCTTCCCTCCCCCCCCCAAATATCCCCCCAAGCCCTATACCCTCTTTCCTGGGTAAGGCTTGATAAAAATCCTCACCAATTTGTACAGGTGAACACAGACCCAAACCCTTGGATCTTAAGAACAATGAAAAATCAATCAGGTTCTTAAAAGAAGAATTTTAACTAAAGAAAAGGTAAGAGAATCACTTCTGTAAAATCAGGATGGTAAATACCTTACAGAGCAATCAGATTCAAAACATAAAGAATCCCTCTAGGCAAAACCTTAAGTTACAAAAAGACACACAAACAGGAATATACATTCCATTCAGCACATCTTATTTTATCAGCCATTAAACAAAAGGAAATCTAACGCATTTCTAGCTAGATTACTTATTAACTAACAGTTATAAGGCTGCATTCCTGATCTGTTCCTGGCAAAAGCATCACACAGACAGACAGACCCTTTGTTCTCTTCCCCCCCTCCAGCTTTGAAAGTATCTTGTCTCCTCTTTGGTCATTTGGTCAGGTACAGCGAGGTTATCCTAGCTTCTTAACCCTGGCCAGGAGGAGTTTTATAGCACTGTATACAGAAGGTGGTTACCCCTTCCCTTTATTTTTATCACAATGCACAACTCAGAAGAACACAGTTTCCTTTCAACTCTGAGGGCAAGTTTGCTATTTATTTTTTACTGGTTAAAAGAGCACAATTGCTCTGAAAGGCACTGAGAGACAATAAACTTAAAACCCCATCATGCCATTTTTACCAAAGTAATTTTTTTAGTCATATACTTTAAATACACACATGCTGTAGCATCATGCTGTCTTTGGCATTATTTTGGTAATCTCCACAGTGAACTCTATGGGTTCTATGAAGCCCTCACATTGGTAGTTGTAATGACAAACTTATATTTAAACTTATAAATTTAAAAACAAGGAAGAAGTGTATTTGAGACCAAATTCCGAAGACTTTACTTGGTTCTTTCTTGGACCAATCATCCACTGATTTCAAAGGTTGTAGGCCTGAGTGAAGAACTTGAGGGTTTGGGCCTTGGTGAGAGAATTGTTGATGTCTGAATAGCAGAGGAAGAACATTGCCTTCTGTTCAACATGTATTTACTACATTACTATAATGCAGCTCACAAAGGTGTTTCCCAGATGAGACCAAAGTATTTGTCAGGTGATGCCAAAATTTAATTTTGCGGCCGTGTCGCAACTATTAACAAGAACCTAATGGCTCAGTAGATTAGAGGCCAACTGTTCAAAGACTGGACATCCTCTTTAGTGGGGATTTAGTGTAAATATTAACCCCTGTAGACTAATTTCTCAATAGTCTTTAGAATATAGGCTATAATTGGAAAATGGACCAGATATCAGGATGCATCCCCTTCAATCTCTATGAGCATCTGAAGAAATTCTTTATAGCTGTGCCCCTGAGAGGATGAAGGTCTGATAACTTGTCTGACAGACAACTATATTTTTGCATATACAGGTTTGAAGATTTTTCAGGAAAATGTCCTCCTTTGACTTTTACTTTTCTATGAGGATCAGGAAAGCACCTTCATTAAAATGAAAACCTGAGAAGGAGAGTGCCCAGTTAGTACAAATGGAAGATTTATTTAGCCAGCTGTTATCGGATGTAGAGCACAATATTGATAAAGCTTTGCTTTTGTCAAACAGAATACAAAAGAATTTGATCAATCTTTTCAAATATATTTCAGTCTGATCTGGACTTAACTGAGCCCTACTATATGCCATGCTTTCCCTGAGGAGCCTATGAGAACAGGTTTTCAGAAAGACTGGGTGTATGCCAGGCTCCTTCAGATATTTTTGACTCAGCAAGACTCTGTTTGAAGGTGTAAGCGAGGTGATTACTGAAGCATTTGATGAATACACAGACAGTACAAGAGATTTGCCAGAAGAAGCCAAAGGCAAGTGTGAGAAGAAGTTAAAACAGACCTTGGTACCAATAACATCAAACTTTCACAAGTGTTAGCAATAGTTATTAAAATGGTTAGCAATTCAGTTTGAGGCTATAATAGCATAACACATGTTGTGTGAAGGTCTGAAAGCCCTCTTGGATAGGGTGACCAGATGTCCTGTTTTTAAAGGGACAGTCCTGTATTTAAGCCCTCCTACAAGTGTCCCAACTTTTTCTTAAAAATGGGCAAATTGTCCCATATTTTCTGTATCCCCCTCTCATCAGTACTGGTGGGTCCTGCTGCTGGCCGGATCCCTGCTCACCAGCCGTCCGCCCACCAGTGATGAGTGGGGGTGTCCAGTGGCCAACAATGGGGGTGGGTGTGCAAGGCTGGTGGCAGGGCAAAGCTGCAGTGCACAGCCCTTGCTGTGTGCTGGCTCTCAGCCAGCAGGGCCCCCCACCGTCCTGTTTCCGGACGGCACTGGCTGCGAGTTGCGGTGGCTGGTGAGTAGGGGCAGGTGCCAGGCAACAGCTGGTTACATGTCGCCTCTGCTGCCCACCCATCAGCCCTTTGTGTGCTCCCCCTCTTGCTGTCCTCTCCCTGCTTTGCCCCCTTCACCTCCCCCGCCCCTCCACCCCCACTGCTCCTCCATTTTCTCCGATGGGGCACATCCCGCTCCCAGTACTATGCGGAGAACCAACCCCTGCTTGGAGCGCTCAACTCACCAACAACCTGGCCGGCAGGCTCCTTCTTTCCCCCATTGCCTCTGGCTGGGCCAGGAATCTGGGAAGCCAAGACCTTCCATCCCAGGACACTGGCCATATGGAGCCAAGTCCTGCATGTGCCAAAGCCCTGCACAGTGCTAGCATGGGACAGCCTCTTCACCCCCTCAGCTAAGCTCCAGAGTGGCAAGGGGGGAAGGGGTTTGGGGAAGGGAAGCGATTTCCAGCCTGTTTTGCGCCCTGGACCCTGCAGGCTCCACAGCAGGCCCGCATGCAGGGGCTTAGCACCCTCTTCACCGCCCCCAACCCCCTGTCATAGGTGCTGCCCCCCAGGGAGTGCAGGGCTGCTTCGTCCCCTAGGCACCCTCGCCCACTGAGCCACCTCTCTGGTGGGGTTCGCTGAAGCCCCTGCTGTCAGTTTCCCTGGGCCCTGATGCACAATGCATCCTTAGGGCTTACCCCCTACCTGCCCGCACTGTAGCCAGGGGACAGGATGTGGCTAGGTTACGTCAGTGGCCAGCAGCAGCCTGGAGGTGTTAGCTGCCTTTTGACACTGTGCGGGCAGGAAAGGACAAGCTGCTTCCAACCACAGGGGAGTGGGGAAAAGGGGGGAAGAGTTGAGCTCTGGAAAGACATAGGCCAAGTCATCCCTTCCCCCGTTTCCCTGTCGTTGGAAGGAGCTCCCGTCCCTTCCCTCCCGCAAAGTGCCAAAAGGCTGCTGCTGGCCACATTCTGGTGTGAACCCTGGCAGAAATTGGCGCGGGGGGGGGGGTATGTGACTCTGTGTGCCCCCCCACTTGTTGCCTTGGGAAGATGTGGTGCCAGGTACCAGGAGAGGAGGGTCTGTCCCAGGGGCCCAGCCAGGCGTGGAGGGCAGAGAGCACCAGGCAGGGAGAGTCAGGTAGGTCGGTCACCCCCTCTTTGTATGAGAGAGGTGTATGGGCGTGTGTGTGTGTCACCTCTCCCTGTGTGAACCCTAAAGAACCCTAAAGCCTTAAAGATAAGAGAGCAATAAAAAGAATCCAGCTACGCTGTATTTTTTTTAACAGGGCTCAGTCAACTTGATGTTAAATTGGATGTTTGTACTGCATAGTCTGATTGATTGCGTTGACTCACTTGAATATTAGTAATTTTACCAGGTGTCCCGTATTCAGAATAGGGAAATATGGTCACCCTACTCTTGGATAAGCAGATATGGGTCAAACATAACTTTACTGGCCAAATTAAAAATTTGGAATAAAAAATAAAGAGACAGAATTCCAAATCTCCAGGTCCATAGAATGCTAGTTTAGGGCTTATGCTACTGTCTCCACAGAGCCTGATTCCTATAATAATTCTCAGAGCATTTGCAGGACTTCCTGGATTCAGTGCAGATATGGATTTTCATGTGGCTGATTGACAAATCTGATCTCAACATTAGTCAGCGAAACCTGTGCTGATGTGTTTCCATTGCTCGTAAAAGGTTTAAGACATGGTCACCAGCCCTCACAAAATGTCAGGAAACAGATGTGTGAGTCAGCTGTGAGATCTGCTTGTAGCTGTAATAGGCATCTAATGTGCCAACAAGACACAAAGATATGAATTGCTCCAGCAAATGGGAAGAATTCCATTTAGGACAGCTAAGTTGTTTTTGAGGGGATGACAACAGTTTTCAAGGGTGGAGAGTGGAGGAGAGCATCATAAGACAGGCTGTTGACACCACCCGCACTCCATTTATAACCATGCAGAGGAGATAGTCAAACTTTCAGCAGCAGGTTTCAAAGTAGCAGCCGTGTTAGTCTGTATCTGCAAAAGAACAGGAGTACTTGTGGCACCTTAGAGACTAACAAATTTATTAGAGCATAAGCTTTTGTGGGCTACAGCTCACTTCATCGATGCATAGAATGGAACATATAGTAAGAAGATAGATAGATATATATACACACATATAGAGAAGGTGGAAGTTGCCATACAAACTGCAAGAAGCTAATTAGTTAAAATGAGCTATTTCAGTAGGAAAAAAAAACTTTTGTAGTGATAATCAAGATGGCCCATTTAGACAGTAGACAAGGTGTGAGGATACTTAACTTAGGGAAATAGATTCAATATGTGTAATAAGTCTGGGAATGGCTGAGTCATTACACATATGAATCTATTTCCTTAAGTTAAGTATCCTCACGCCTTCCTGTCTACTGTCTAACTGGGCCATCTTGATTATCACTACAAAGTTTTTTTTCTCCTGCTGATAATAGCTCATCTTAACTAATTAGCCTCTTACAGTTTGTATGGCAACTTCCACCTTCTCTGTATGTATATATGTATATATATATATATCTTACTATATCCATTCTGTGCATCCGATGAAGTGGGCTGTAGCCCACAAAAGCTAACGCTCTAATAAATTTGTAGTCTCTAAGGTTGCCACAAGTACTTCTGTTCTTTCAGCAGCAGTAATTCTTTGCAAAAACAAAAGTGCAACTTTGGGTTGCAAAGTTGATCGGAATCGGGTATAGCAACCAGTGAGAGAAAGGCAAGAGCTCTGCCCTCAGTAATTTTCTGTAGCTTTGTGCACTATAAAACAAACACAAAAAGGTGTGGTTTGGGGAGCGCTTTTAGTTACTTGCTTTCTCACTGAGTTAGCTGACATAATGTGGAGCATATGTATCCAACAGCCACATGTTGAGCCAGGCAATTATACAATTGGCCAGAAGCACTTGTTTATAAGACTTGATTTGTCTCACTCTGAAGCATCAAAGGTATAGGCCACCCCTGGAGACATAATACCAGAAAAGATGATCCAATGATACACTCTGGTAGAGCAAAACTCACGTTTCTAAATAATTGGAATGGACAACTTTTAGCTTTGGCCTCTAGCATATTGGTTTTTAAAATTACTCACCAAGAGTTTAGAACTTTTAGGACAAGATCTGAAATCGTGTCATGGTTCTTTAAAATATCTTAAATAATTAAAAATATATTATGTACATTTTTTATGTATACCTTTTTTATTAAAAGACCTCCATTTTAACAGAATCAAAGCCACTAAGTAGCCTAATAAATGACATCTGATGATGTATTGGTTGGCAGACTGAAGGGACTAACTGAAAAAGTAAGTACATTTGCGTGTTTCAGTTTTTTAAAGAGACAATGTAGGTGAAGTAATATCCTTTATTCAGAGCAAACACATATGGAAGATATTAGTTTTTTAAAGGAAATTTCAAATGAAAGTACATAACTCAGAAAAGTATCAGTGCATGATACTTTTACATGATTCTTTTACAGCCCATGAATATGAATAGGTATGAACTCCCTGACAGCTTTTTTCCTTAAATAGACAAGAAAGGGGAAAATATTCCAGATATACTTCTACAAGGAAAACTAAGCTCTCTAAAAAGAAAAAGGAGCTTTAATTTTAATTGACACCATCTTGAGTCCAAAAGATGAAAGAATTTCAAGAGTACATATAAAAATATTCTTTATTTTTTAATAATGTTAAGGGAGAAACAATCATTATTTAAACTAAATATATGCTAGTACTTGTCTAAAAAGAAAATCCCTTATTTTAAAAAAATGCTAGATTACTCTATAGCAGTGGTTCTCAATCTTTCCATATCATGACCGCATATTATCACAATAATCAGTTTTGTGAGCCCACTCTCATCTAGCAGTAAATAAAGGGACAGTGGTTGCAACCCCTCTTGACCAGTTAATTATATC